>NC_143039.1:46973614-48173614 GCF_057628025.1 Oncorhynchus mykiss | reverse complement strand
ACTCATTGGTTTGATTTTCTTCTCGGTCAACATTGTGCCTTTCCCTCAATTACAAAAGCCTTCTAGAGGATTTGCACAATAACCCGGGGATTTGGGCCCACAGACATAACATTTTAGAGTCGGTAAAATGCCGAACTTAAATCACAGACCATGTCAATAGCCTAAATAGCAGACTTAAACTAGTCCTCGGCCTATACAGCCTGCCAACTTTCTACAACTCATATTCAGTAATCGTCCCCAGTTATTGAGGTTCCAGCCTCTCTTCAGATATCTACCGTATTATAATTGAATTCCCCATTTAAAAAATAAATTATAGTTTCAAACATGTCTTGTTCAAAGTCACGTTTTGCAGGCTTGGTCAGTGTAACAACCAGTAGCCTGATGAAAAATGGCGGTAGGTTAGTTTTAACGTCTTAGGCAATGGAGTCAAGTCTAGTGTGGACACCAGGAATAGTAGCCTCGGCTTTCGCAACAGCTAATGGGGATCCCAATGAAATACCCCCCAAAAGTACTTTGTCATACAGCAGCGATGACTGAAATTGTAAAAATTCCTTCTGCTCTGTACTTACGTCATTTTCGCGTTATTTCTGCACACTACCGAGTCAAACTTTACGTTACACAAGCAATACAGATTTACAGCTTTATTGTGACTCATTGGATTTTGATTGAAGTGGAACCTGTCCTCAGTCAGCAGTACTCAGTACCGACAACAAAGATGCACAGTAACGCCGAGGATGTTGCGTCTGTTGTTTCAATTGTTTCCAGCAGAGGGAGCACGTACCTTGACAGAGACATGATGAGCTTGATGTCAAGCAGTGGTTCAAATGTATTGTAGGCCTATGTGTGAACCTCCATTTATCTTTGACTCATGTTTAGTCACATTTGACATGCATTGGCTGAAATGATTGCCTATGGGACGATTAGGAGTCCCATAGGGCGGCGCACAATTGGCCCAGCATCGTCCGGGTTTGGCCGGTGTAGGCTGTCATTGTAAATAAGAATTTGTTCCTAACTGACTTGCCTAATAAAGGTTCAATTTAAAATATATACAAATAAAAAATAAATTAATCGGCTTCTCCCTCTACTTTAAATCTACCTTGCTCTCAGCTGCACACTGTGGGGGCCTCTTTTGCAACGCCTTCTTCACCTCTCTCAGGGTCTTTTTAACACTTTTCCTTTCCAACTCCCAGTCCCTCCCCAATCCTGTTCCTCTCCTCCCACCCATCTCCCTCGTCTCCTCCTTGTCCAATTCCCCTATGTGTTAAGGGTGGCATAATGGGGCCTTTATGCTGGGACAAAATTCCACGTCCTTTTTAAACTCTCATGCCTCAAATGTTTGATTTCTCTAAATGAATATGATTGCTGAGTATTAAATCAAATGTTTTTGTTTGGTGGGCAATGTGTGGTTAAAGAACTCCCACACCTTGCTGCTTGCAGACAGAACTTTATTGAACTTGTGAACTGATCACTTCGACTCAGCAAATATTCACATATGGAAAGGCTTCCGATTTCTGTACTGTTTGATTGCTTTAATCACGGTGCAATTAAGAAGCACTATACTCACGTTTAAGATATGAAATATTTGTTATACACAAGATCACTGAAGAACTTGGTTCGAAGGTCATGCTCTAATCTATTTTAATCAGTGTGTCTTTTTTAAAATCTTTTTTGTTGTCCGTTTCCCCCCATGTTCCTTTCCATATAGTTGAAATAATCCGATTTTAAGACATTGGGTCCGTTCCTCTCCTGTCAGTATTAACCCCTCCTTCATTCTATCCAGTTATCGGTCACATAACCTACATGTTTTTATCCTTCTTTCGTTCCCATCCTGTTTCTTTCTAAGGTCAAAAGTGAAAGATGCAGATAGACCTGGAGAAGGTGCAGTGCCTTCAGAAAGTATTCATACCCCTTGACTTATTCCACACTTTGTTGTGTTACACTCTGAATTCTGAATGGATTCAAAAAATATGTTTTTCCTCACACACCTACATACAACACCCAACAATGATAAAGTTGAAACTTGTTTTTAAAAATGTTTGCAAATGTTTTGAAAATGAAACACAGAAATATCTCATTTGAGGTTTGAAGAAATCAACTGTGGGAGCAATTATTAGGAAATGGAAGACATACAAGACCACTGTAATCTCCCTCTATTTGGGGCTCCACGCAAGATCTCACCCCGTGGGGTCAAAATGATCACAAGAACGGTGAGCAAAAATCCCAGAACCACACGGGGGGACCTAGTGAATGACCTGCAGAGAGCTGGGACCAAAGTAACAAAGCCTACCATCAGTAACACACTACGCCGCCAGGGACTCAAATCCTGCAGTGCCAGACGTGTCCCCCTGCTTAAGCCAGTACATGTCCAGGCCCGTCTGAAGTTTGCTAGAGAGCATTTGGATGACCCAGAAGAATATTGGGAGAATGTCATATGGTCAGATGAAACCAAAATATAACTTTTTGGTAAAAACTCAACTCGTCGTGTTTGGAGGACAAAGAATGCTGAGTTGCATCCAAAGAACACCATACCTACTGTGAAGCATGGTGGTGGAAACATCATGCTTTGGGGCTGTTTTTCTGCAAAGGGACCAGGACGACTGATCTGTGTAAAGGAAAGGATGAATGTATATATCGTAAGATTTTGAGTGATTTTGAGTGAAAACCTCCTTCCATCAGTAAGGGCGTTGAAGATGAAACGTGGCTGGGTCTTTCAGCATGACAATGATCCCAAACACACCGCCCTGGCAACGAAGGAGTGGCTTCGTAAGAAGCATTTCAAGGTCCTGGAGTGGCCTAGCCAGTCTCCAGATCTCAACCCCATAGAAATTCTTTGGAGGGAGTTGAAAGTCTGTGTTGCCCAGCAACAGCCTCAAAACATCACTGCTCTAGAGGAGATCTGCATGGAGGAATGGGCCAAAATACCAGCAACAGTGTGTGAAAACCTTGTGAAGACTTACAGAAAACATTTGACCTCTGTCATTGCCAACAAAGGGTATATAACAAAGTATTGAGGTGAACTTTTGTTATTGACCAAATACTTATTTTCCACCATAATTTGCAAATAAATTCATTAAAAATCCTACAATGTGATTTTCTGGATTTTTATTCTTCTCATTTTGTCTGTCATAGTTGAAGTGTACCTATGATGAAAATTACAGGCCTCTCTCATATTTTTAAGTGGGAGAACTTGCACAATTGGTGGCTGACTAAACACTTTTTTGCCCCACTGTATAATCACTTTCGGCAATGATTACAGCTGTGAGTCGTTCTGGGTAAGTCTCTTTAAGAGCTTTGCACACCTGGATTGTGTGGAGAAAGTCAAGGGGTGTGAATACTTTCTGAAGGTACCGTATGCGTTATGCTTTATAAGGTGATGATGAGGCCAAGTATGGATTTTGTTTTAGGGTGTTTGATGGCATGTCTCTGTTACTCTGTCACAGTTCACAGAGTTGGTAGGTCAGTCTGTTACAGAACACCCTGTCACTTCTCCATGTTTGTGAGATTTGTGCAATTACACATATTTACGTTATCCCTAAATCCCAAAACAAAATGAGCTTCAAATAAAATGTAGTAAAGGGAAATTGTTTGCTAATTTCAAAGCAAGCTCTGTGATCTGAAATCATAGTCCTTTAAAATATATATATATATTGTCACAAGTTATGACTCTGTTATTATGGAGTATTTTATTGTTAATACTCCATTATTGCTGTGTGGACCACAGTAGGCATTTGTTATAACAGTTGCACAGAAAGGCATGCAATCTTTATTGAAAGAAATACACATGTAAAGGTTGTAGTTGTTTTGATGTTGTTTGATCACTTAGTTCGATGCAGAAGTTAAATGTAAATGCACAATTGAAGCAGTAAAGTAGGTTTTATAGTAGCTTTTGGCTTCATGTAAGGAGTATCCTTTAGTGACTTGGATTTATACTGAACAAAAAATATAAACACAACATGTAAAGTGTTGGTCCCATGTTTCATGAGCTGAAAAAAAAAATACCATGTTCTATAGGCACAAAAAGTGTATTTCTCTCAAATGTTGTGCGCAAATTTGATTACATCCCTGTTAGTCAGCGTTTCTCCTTTGCCAAGATAATCCATCCACCTGACAGGTGTGGCATTTCAAGAAGCTGATTAAACAGCATGATCATTACACAGTTGCAGCTTGTGCTGGGGACAATAAATGGACACTTTAAAATGTGCAATTTCATCACACAACAGAAATTCCACAGATGTCTCAAGTTTAGAGGGAGCGTGCAGTTGGCATGCTGACTGCAGGAATGTCCACCAGAGCTGTTGCCAGAGAATTGAATGTTAATTTCTCTATCATAAGCTGCCTCCAACGTTGTTTTAGTGAATTTGGCAGTACGTCCAACCGGCCTCACAACCACAGACCACAATCAGAGTCATCATCTGGGGGGGGTCATGTAACGTCCATAGATCAGGGCCTAATGAATTTATTTAAATGTCCTTATATGAACTGTAACTCTGTAAAATATTTAGAAATTGTTGCATGTTGCGTTTGTTTTTGTTCAGTTTACTTGGAAAGAGTAGGAACACTTTCCACACAGTGATAGGGACTGACCAATGTTTCCCTTGCCCCTTACCATTTAATTAATGATATGCCAAAGCATGGGGAACGGCAGGTAGCCAGCGCCTGAAAGGTCACTGGTTTGAATCCCTTAGCCGACTAGGTGAAACATCTGTCGATGTGCCCTTGAGCAAGGCACTTAACCCAAATTGCTCCTGTATAATTCTAGATCTGAGAGAATACTGTTCTGCTCCAAAATGAAAAGTACACACATCACAAAGCCAGCCGTAGTTAGAGGCTATACCATACAATGTGATGGTTGTTGCCGAAATGAGCCAGTGGGGTGCTGATATATTTTTTTTAAGTAATACCAGAAAACCTCATAGAGACCGACATTGATTTTGTCTTGATGAACATTAAATTATGCAAAATAACAATGAGATTCTGGTGTAGACTCAAATCTACACTGAACATAAATATAAACACAACATGTGAACTGTCGGTCCCATGTTTCTTCAGCTCAAATTAAAGATCCCAGAACTGTTCCATGAGCACAAAGCGTTTATTTCTCTTAAATGTTGTACACAAATGTGTTTACATTCCTGTTAGTGAGGATTTCTCCTTTGCCAAGATAATCCATCCACATGACAGGTGTGTATCAAGAAGCTGATTAAACAGCATGATCATTTCACAGGTGCACCTTGTGCTGGGGGACAATAAAAGGCCACTCTAAAACGTGCAATTTCATCACACAACACAATGCCACAGATGTCTCAAGTTTTGAGGGAGCGTGCAATTGGCATGCTGACTGCAGGAATGTCCACCAGAGCTGTTGGCAGGGAATTAAATGTTAATTTGGCCTATAAAATATGATTTACTCATATGAACTGTAAGTCAGTAAAATCTATGAAATTGTTGCACGTTGCGTTTATATATTTCTTCAGTATAGATAGATATACATATTTTTTGGGCATGTAGGCCTATCATGTATTGCACTGTAACCGCAAAGAACACTAGGGTATCAGTACATCGATCCTTGCCAGGAGTGAATGTGAGAGGGGTGAAATGTGTCACAGAGGGGAAATGGGGAAAGGAAGGGAAGAGTACAAACAGGAAGGAAGGAAGAAAGGGGGGGGGATTATTATTCTGTATCATCATAGTTATGTATTCTTCTAACTGGCTCTCTGTGTGTTAGCCTAGGCCGGATGCGACCAAACAAAAATCAAACAGAGACCAAGCAAGGAACTGCTTTGATGGCTTTCCAAAGGCAAACATAAGGAGGAATTGCTGACCTCAAATGTTCCTTTAATTTTGGGATTGTTTTTATTGGGCTCTTTCCCTGACCTGATTAACTATACCCAATCTCTATTTCTTGTTACTGTGGGTTTCACCACTTCGGATCACTGAGGAGATATTTTGTAGGCCAATCATTTGCCTGCTGTTTAGTAACTTTAATGAGAAAGCACTCATAAGATAGGTATAGTTTACATTCTATTAGTGAATGAGTGGTGATTATGAATGTCTTATTAATTAAAGTGGCTTCATTGTGTTACCCATTTATTTCAATACACTTCATTTCATTTTTGAATTTTTTTATATTTGGTCTTTCTAGGTTGTAAGATCGGATCGCTGTGTGCAGGACTGTAGATAGCTTTACTTTGACGCAAGCTGGAACCGGGAGGCAGGACTTGTGAGGACCAGACTGGCAGCAGCTGGATTAGCTCCAAAGGTAAAATGGGTTTTGTTAGTGGTCCAGACAGAAGGAGTACTGTTTGTGTCAGGATTGGTCAAATTCAATTGATTTTGTAGTGAAAGAATGTGCATGACATCAAGTCAATGATATCCCCTGAAATGTAGTTGTCCAAGATCAATCTCAGGTTCTTTGCATTGGAGAGTTATTTGCATGGATAGGCCTTTGTGGTATGAAACGCTCAGTTGAGGCTATGAAGGTATGTGTAGCAGCTGTAGTATTGCTAGGGGTTTCGCTGAGCACCAGAGCGAGCATTGAGCGGGGACATCGCCCTGTCTGAGACTTGAAGTAGTGTCGCTCTTGATCAACCAAAACCATGGCTTTGGTAGAATGATTGGTTAGGCCGCTGCTTCATGAGTGTGAAATATTGTTGTGCAGAAGGTCCCTAGTTCGTGCCCAGGTGGGGCCAGGGATGGGACATAATCTGTTACTGTGGTGCCGTGACTAGTATCACACAGTCAGGCTCTGCCTGGTTGCTGATTGGTTATCATTTTTTATAAGAAACATTGATAACGTGACCATAGGAATGTGAACAGAGAACAACAAGGAACCAAGCACTGAGCCCTGAGTGTACAGCTGGTCTTGGGTAAGGCTGTATGGGAGGAAGACTCCCCAGTTCTCGTCACTCTCCTCCTCTACACTCTCCTTCCTCCAAGGTTCTACTGTACCACTGGGCCCGTCTCTGCTGCGTCCTGTCTCCTTCTGTTTTCCCTGCCTTTCCCCTGCCACCCTACCCCCTTCCACAACACCCCAGTGGTACATTCCCTCTCCTCCCCTATCGCATGCCATATTGACCAGTCCCGTTGGGAAGTACCTCATTCACCTCAGTGAGAACAGAACCACAGATGTCCACTCTTGAGTATGGTGGACCTTTAGAGTGTCTCAGGTAGACTTAACACAGGCCTAGTACCTGTTCCTGTAAACTGTGGCCCTCAGTTGTTTCCTTGATTATTGTCCCAACATACACAAATAAAATGTTTTTTTGGCACACGCTTCGTAAACAACAGGTATAGACTAACAGTGAAATGCTTACTTACAGGTCCTTCCCAACAATGTAGAGAGAAAAAAAAGTAGAGAAATAATAGGAAAGTAATAACACGTAATACAATTAATAATAAATACACAATAAGTACAATAACGTGACTAGATACGCGGGAAAAGGGCACATGACAGCACGTTCTGGAGTTTGTACCATGTGCTGAGTCGATGTGCAGGGGCATAAGGTAATTGAGGTACAAATGTTCACATACAGTGCCTTCAGATGGTATTCATACCCCTTGAATTATTTCACATTTTGTTATTACAGCCTGAATTCAAAATGAATTAAATACAATACATTTTTTATCTCTCACCCATCTACACACAATATACATTGTACTTTATTGAAAATAAAATACAGAAATATCTCAGTTACATAAGTATTCGCACCCCTGAGTCAATACCTTTTTTAATACAGTTTTGAGTCGTCTTGGGTATGTCTGTATCAGCTATGCACATCTTGATTTGGGCATTTTCTCCCATTCTTCCTTGCGGAATCACTCAAGCTCTGTTAAATTAGATGGGGAGCGAAGGTGAACAGTAATCTTCAAGTCTTTCCACAGATTTTCTATGGGATTTAACTCTGGGCTTTGGCTGACCCGCTCAAGGAATTTCACATTCTTGTTCTGAAGCCATTCCAGCGTTTATTTGGCTGTATGATTGGGGTCATTGTCCTGCTGGAACTAAATCTTCGCCCCAGTCTAAGGTTGTTTGCACTCTCTTAGCAGGTTCTCATCAAGGATTTGCCTGTATTTCGCTCCCTTCATTGTTCCCTCTATCTGTACCAGTCTCCCAGTCCCTGCCGCTGAAAAGCATCCCAGTAGGGATGATGCTGCCACCACCATGCTTCCCAGTAGGGATGATGCTGCCACCACCATGCTTCCCAGTAGGGATGATGCTGCCACCACCATGCTTCCCAGTAGGGATGATGCTGGACTGGTGTTTCATCAGACCACAGAGTCCTTTACCTTGTACCTTATGCTCTCAGTCTTTCATGTGTCTTTTTTTGCAAACTCCAGAACATGCTGTCATGTGCCCTTTTCTCAGAAGTGGCTTCCATCTGGCCACTCTCCCATAAAGCACAGATTAGTGAAGTGCTGTAGAGACTGCTGTCCATCTGGCAGGTTCTCCCATCACAGCCAAGAAACTGTAGTTTGGTCAGACTGGTCATTGTTTTTTCGGTAACCTCCTTGATCAAGGTCCTTCTTGGCCCGGTTGCTCAGTTTAGCCGGGTGGCCAGCTCTAGGAAGAGTCTTGGTGGTTCCAAACTTCTTCAATTTAAGAATGATAGAGGTCATTGTGTTCTTGGGGATCTTCAATGCTGCAGAAATCTTTTGGTACCCTTCCCCAGATTTGTGCCTCCACAAAATCTTGTCTCAGAGCTCAGCAGATAATTCCTTAGAACTCATGGCTTGGTTTTTTCCCAATGATGGAGACCATTGTGCTTTTGAGAAACGTTCAACACTCTAGAAATGTTTTTTATACCCTTTTCCAGATATATGCCTCCTCATAAATCTCGGAGATCAGTTCCTTGGACTTCATGGTGTAGTTTCTGCTCTGACATGCGCCCACAACTGTGGGACCTTATAAAGACAGGTGTGTTTCTTTTTAAATCATGTCCAAACAATTGAATGAGACACAGCTGCACTCATCAAGTTGTAATGACATCTCAAGGAAATCGGATGCACCTGGGCTCAATTTGGAGTGGCATAGCAAAGGGGTGTGAATACTTATGTAAATTAGATATGTCTGTGTTTCATTTTAAAACATTTCTTAAAACATGTTTTCACTTTGTCATTATGGGGTATTTTGTGTAGATGGGTGAGGAAAACAGCAAGTATGTGAACTATTCAATTTGTGTAATAGGTCTGGGTGTAGCTGGTGCAGAGGAGTCAGGCGCAGGACAACAGAGATGAGTAATACACGTACATTTACTCAAGACTTTCAAATACAAGACGATAATGCCGAGCCCACAATACGGACCGTAAATACAACAAACAAACACGTGGGAAAAACCATGGGGAAAACAGAGGGTTAAATAATGAACATGTAATTGGGGAATTGAAACCAGGTGTGTAAAACAAAGATAAAACAAATGGAAAATGAAAAGTGGATGGGCGATGGCTAGAAGGCCGGTGACGTCGACGGACCGAGCACGCCCAAACAAGGAGAGGGACCGACTTCGGCGGAAGTCGTGACAATTTGTTGCTAATGGTGGTGAGAGTACTTAACAGCAGCCAGGCCGGAACTTCAGCAGTCAGCTGGCTTCTGTGGATAGAGGGATGGTTAGGTGGGTCATGTTGACGTTAGCATGACGCTGTGCGTTGCCTGCTCCTGCTGACCGTGCGAATAGACTCTGTAGAGCAGGGGTCACCAAACTGAGTTCCTTAAGACACAAGTAAATGAATACATGTCTGAATCATTATGTGTACAAGAGAAATCTGGTCAGATGTATAATATAGTTATCACAGATTTATAATAAATAAACAAATAGATCTTAGTGGTTGTCATGTGTGATCTTTGTTACATACACAAAGACATAAAGATATACTCAGGCGAGATGGCACTTGATTGCAAAACACTTGATCCTACACTACATGACCAAATGTATGTGGACACCTGCTTCTTGAACATCTCATTTCGAAAAGCATGGGCATTAATATGGAGTTGGTCCCCCTTTTGCTTCTATAACAGCCTCCACTCTTCTGGGAAGGCTTTCCACTAGATATTGGAACATTGCTGCGGGGACTTGCTTCCGTTAAGCCGCAAGAGCATTAGTGAGGTCTGGCACTGATGTTGGGTGATTAGGCCTGGTTCGCAGTCGGCGTTCCGTTCATCCCAAAGGTGTTCGATGGTCTGGGCTCTGTGCAGGCCAGTAAAGTTCTTCCACACCGATCTCGACAAACCATTTCTGTATGGACCTTGCTATGTGCACGGGGGCATTGTCATGCTGAAACATGAAAGGGCCTTCGCCAAACTGTTGCCACAAAGTTGGAAGCACAGAATTGTCTAGAATGTCATTGTATGCTGTAGGGTTAAGATTACCCTTCATTGGAACAAAGGGGCCTAGCCCGAACCATGAAAAACAGCCCCAGACCATTATCCCTCCTCCACCAAACTTTACAGTTGACACTATGCATTGGGGCAGGTAGCATTTTCCTGACATCCGCCAAACCCAGATTCGTCTGTCAGACTGCTGGAGGGTGAAGCGTGATTCATCACTTGGCATTTGGCATTGAGCATGCTGATCTTAGGCTTGTGTGCGGCTGCTCGGCCATGGAAACCCATTTCATGAAGCTCCCGACGAACAGTTCTTGTGTTGACGTTGCTTCCAGAGGCAGTTCTGAACTCGGTAGTGAATATTGCAACCGAGGACAGACGATTTTTACTCGCTACACGCTTCATCACTCGGTGGTCCCGTTCTCTGAGCTTGTGTGGCCTACCACTTTGCAGCTGAGCCATTGTTGCTCCTAGACATTTACACTTCATAATAACAGCACTTACAGTGGACCGGGGAAGCTCTAGCAGGGCAGAAATTTGACTTGTTGGAAAGGTGACATCCTATGACCGTGCCACGTTGAAAGTCACTGAGCTCTTTAGTAAGGCCCTTCTACTGCCAATGTTTGTCTATGGAGATTGCATGGCGGCGTGTTCAATTTTATTCACCTGTCAGCAACGGCTGGGGCTGAAATAGCCGAATCCACTAAATTGAAGGCGTGTCCACATACTCTTTGAATATATAGTGTATATTTTCAAGGTAAGCTGCAAGATGCACCAATCACCTTAAAGCCACAATGGAGAAGGATGCTACCTCATTTTATGAGGGTGTGGTTTTTGGCATATTTCATCTGGAATCTTCTACTGCTTGTGTTTCGGTCTGGACATAGAATAAGATACAACTTTAAAAAGGTGAACTGTCCCTTTTGACAGTGAGGTGATTGAAGGAATGGGCTGTTTAAATTATTCTAACATGAAACCCTTGTAGGTTTACCGATTCCCGAAATACACAGTTTAGTCATGTTGTAGGACAGTAGGTCAGCTGAAGTGAACCCCCTGGTCGACTGCCCCTCCCCTCCCCACCTCCATTTTTTTTCTAGAATCTCCCTGTGTAAATACTGTTTGATCCCGCTCTCTCTCTCTCTCTCTCTCTCTCTCTCTCTCTCTCTCTCTTCATCAATGGCCCTCATTCATTCCCCCTCTACCTCTGCATGCCTCTGTACCCCCTTCCCTCCTTCACTATTCATTCCTATGATTTTTCCTGCCTGTACCTTTCCATGGCTTGAAGTATTTCAACGCACACGTATTAACCCATTGTAAAGACATGCCTATAGAGGCAATCACACTCAGTAAAAAAAAAACATGTCCTATTGTCACATACACCAGACAGGTGCAGTCAAACGTGTTGTTTTTACAGGGTCAGCCATAGTAGTGCGGCGCCCCTGGAACAAATTAAGGTTAAGTGCCTTGCTCAAGGGCCCATCGGGCGATTTTTCACCTTGTCGGCTTGGGTATTCAAACCAGCGACCTTTCAGTTACTGGTCCAACACTCTAACCGCCAGACTACCTGATGCCCAGTATTGGCCTACTAAAATGCAACGCTGAGCAGCCTCCATTGATATCGACAGATCCACCTCACCACTCACCATGCACACACAGCCATCATACACAGGGTGGCATACCAACTCCAGACCTCACAGACACCCGCCCCACACACACTCTCTCTCTCTCTCTCTCTCTCTCTCTCTCTCTCTCCTCTGAATGCCTATTTCGAGTGCATGTGGTTAGTTGGGTGTGTTCATGGTCGTCAGTGACCCATTCTCTCGTTCAATTCCTTCTTCTCGTCCTGCATCACCTCTATCAGTGTGCCCAGGGCCATGCATGTGTCTCACACACACACACACACACACACACACACACACACACTCACTCTGTGCTAAAATCCTACATTAATACCCCAACCCCTCCCTCGCCCATTTCCTCCCACCCCCTCTCTGATCTATTTTTGTGTTATGTGGCGAGTAGGGTGTGTGTGCTCGGTTTGCAGCCCTGCCCAGTAAAATACAGACTTTTAAAGGAAGTCAACATATAATATGGTCGCTTTATTGTAATTACAAGGTTCCAGTTTTGGAAATAGCCAGGCTACCCACAAGCACTTGCTGTGTCTGTCTCTACGGCACTCGTTGCTATTCTTTTGCACCCCCCTCAACTCCCCCGGCCAGCTCTCGTTTGGTTTATTATTATTTGGCACAGCAACGCAGAAGCCCGTCAGTAAATCAAGTGACATCATCATAGCCAATGAAATGTAATTGGTTCTCGCTAGCTGAGTGTTGAAAATCCGGCACATGGGAGGCCAACCCTGATCATGATGAACCACGGAGCCTTGCGGTCTTTGTCTTAACCCTAAAATTACTGCCGGCAAATGACTAGGCTTTATTAATTTAAAGAGGCTGACATTCAAGGTAAACTCCGTAATTCGTAGTTCAGACTTAACCCTAAAACCTGCTGCCCAGATTTAGTAAGAGCATCTGCTTGTTTTATCAGCAGATTGTACACTGTAATAATGTTTTTACAGTCAATTCTCATGGTAAAATTTCTCCTTCACATTGTGCCAAAAATGTATTCAGGGTGAGTGAAGTCAGTCATTTTGCCCATTTTGGTACGTTCATAAGCTGTGGTACATTCCTGAGTGATATATATTCACCTGGTTGTGCTTATGACTACCGTTGCTATGAGTGCGTGAATGCCCCGTGTATTCTCTTCAATGTTAGGAAACTTATTTTTGCTGTTCATAATCAAAGATTTTCAAAGATATTCTTGCTTGGCCTATGACGGCACAACACATCATTTCCCCTTCCCTCTTTCATCCAATCATCATTCTTATCTGTCCTTTTCTGCCCACCCCTCTCCTTTCCCTGCCACTTTTTATCTGGGAACCACAGGCTCAACAAAAGCTGTGATTATAGTCATTTTAAAGGACCAATGCAGCCATTTTTATATCAATATCAAATAATTTCTGGGTAACAATTAAATATCTTACTTTAATACATTTCTATTAAAATGGGGAATAATAGCTTTTTAGCAAAAAAATATTTCTCAAGCAAGAATTTTGCTAGGAATTGGGAAGGGGAAAAATGAAAACTAGCTGTTATTGGCAGAGAGGTTTGGAACTCTCTTTGTCATTAGTCTAGTCTTAACCAATTTACCGCATGGTGATGTCACCTTCGAAAGCCGAAACTCCCACCCATGCAAACGTGCTGATTAGAAGCTCCTGTGTAGAGGTTATCAAGAAATAACACAGATCAAATGTTTTCACACTTTTACAGTGTTATTTTCATCAGCTATTGTACAATATGATATAAAACACAGGGAAACTGAATTTTGACTGCACTGGGCCTTTAATATGGAAACAACCTAAGGTTACAGTGCACAAGCATGGCACAAACACATACCAAGGGTGTCTCTTTTTACAGCCTGCGGCAGCACTGTCCTTACGGGGCAAAACCATTTGAGTGTCCAATGTGTTCTATAGTCCAAAATAAAACCATAAAATTCTCATTCTGAAATATTTTAAATTGCGTTTACCCCATTGTGTTCGCTCAGTTGGCCAACAACAGAGATTCTAGAGTTTGTTTTTCAATCGACATACACTATATTTACAAAAGTATGTGGACACCCCTTCAAATGTTTGGATTTGGCTATTTCAGCCACACCCTTTGCTGACAAGTGTATAAAATCGAGCACACAGCCATGCAATCTCCGTAGACAAACATTGTCATAAGATGCCACCTTTCCAACAAGTCAGTTTGTCAAATTTCTGCCCTGCTAGAGCTGCCCCAGTCAACTATAAGTGCTGTTATTGTGAAGTGGAAACATTTAGGAGCAACAACAGCTCAGCCGCAAAGTGATAGGCAATACAAGCTCACAGAACGGGACCGCCGAGTGCTGAATCGTGTAGCGTGTAAAAACCATCTGTCCTCGATTGCAACACTCACTACCGAGTTCCAAACTGCCTCTGGAAGCAACATCATCACAAGAACTGTTCGTCGGGAGCTTCATGAAGTTGGTTTCCAAGGTCGAGCAGCCACACACAAGCCTAAGATCACCATGCTCAATGCCAAGTGTCGACTGGAGTGATGTAAAGCTCGCCACCATTGGACTCCGGAGCAGTGGCAACGCGTTCTCTGGAGTGATGAATCACGCTTCACCATCTGGCAGTCCGACAGACGATATTGGGGTTTGGTGGATGCCGGGAGAACGCTACCTGTCCCAATGCATAGTGCCAACTGTAAAGTTTGGCGGATGAGGGATATTGATCTGGGGCTGTTTTTCATGGTTCGGGCTAGACCCCTTAGTTCCAGTGAAGGGAAATCTTAACGCTACAGCATACAATGACATTCTAGACCATTCTGTGCTTCCAACTTTGTGCCAACAGTTTGGCCAAGGCCCTTTCCTGTTTCAGCATGACAATTCCCCCATTCACAAAGCAAGTTCCATTACGACAGAAATGGTTTGTCGAGATCGGTGTCAAAGAACTTGATTGGTCTGCACAGAGCCCTGACCTCAACTGCATCAAACACCTTTGGGATGAATTGGAACGCCGACAGCGAGCCAGGCCTAATCGGCCAACATCAGTGCTCGACCTTACTAATGCTCTTGTGGAAAGCCTTCACAGAAGAGGCTGTTATAGCGGCAAAGGGGGGAGCACCCCCTACCCATCATTTTGGAATGAGATGTTCGACGAGTAGGTGTTCACATACTTTTGGTCATGTAGTGTATAAGTTCTGGTTGACTCTATTGGTTTTCCAATAGTAGTCTTGCTGGTAGCTATAAATATTGCCTGAGCGTTGTTGCCATATAATCCCTGATTCATAATTGGTGGATGCAATAGTTGATGGTTGGTGACTCTTGAGTAGTATATTACAATTGCTGGTTAATTATTCATTTCATTATATTTTTGTATACTTATCCCTGTAGTTTCTTATGAAAGGAAGCATGATTTTCCTAAGTGGCCTTTCATGCAAAACCCTGGACAGTGCCAAGGTGCGGGACCCTAAAAAAAGGACCTTAGTTCTTTCTACTTCTAAATGATCCCTTACTTAGTCCTCTGAACTGCAGGCGAGCATCTGAGGGGAGGGATGGTCAAAATACCACAAAATACAAACTTTTTTGCTTTCAGAGAATCCAAGTAAAAAATAAAGGGAGAAATGAGAGGGAATGAGAAAGAGCAAGAGGCAAAGAAAGAACATTAAATTATGATTATACTGAATGATGGCCTTCTGGCTCTTCAGTCTGCTTTTGAAAAAAAAGGGACTAAAACACTGGTTGTTTCGCTGTACAGCAAGTCGCAAAGCAAAGAGCCACACAGGTACAGCTATTCTTATGATACCTTTGAAATATAGGATATAATGGACATGAGTTTGAATACTTTAATAATTCCCATCCATGACTTGCACAAAATACTTCCCATTGGAGCTGTCAATTCATATGACGATCAACTCCTGAAAACGAGTATGGATATTGGTAGAAAATGTTGTTGTTGGCAGCCCTATTTTCTGATTCGGGTTTTCACCACCCTGCCTAAGAAAATATATGGGAACACTCACATCAGAGGCAATCCGAAAAGGACTTTAAAAGATACATTGCCTTCGGAAAGTGTTCAGACACTTTGATTGTTTTCCACATTTTGTTACGTTACAGCCTTAATCTAAAATTCATTAAATTGTATTTTTTCCTCAATCTACAGGCAATACCCCATAATGACAAAGCAAAAAACGGTTTTTAGACATGTTTGCTCATTTATAAAAAATAATAATAAACTGAAATATCACTTTTACATAAGTATTCAGACCCTTTACTCAGTACTTTGTTGAAACACCTTTGGCAACGTTTACATCCTCGAGTCTTCTTGGGTATGATGCTACAAGCTTTGCACACCTGTATTTGGGGAATTTATCACATTCTTCTCAGCAGATCCTCACAAACTCTGTCAGGTTGGATGGGGAGCGTTGCTGCACAGCTATTTTCAGGTCTCTCCAGAGACCTTCGATTGGGTTCAAGTCCGGGCTCTGGCCGGGCCACTCAAGGACATTCAGAGACTTATCCCGAAGCCACTTCTATATTGTCTTGGCTGTGTTGTTGTCCTGTTGGAAGGTGAACCTTCTCCCCAGTCTGAGGTCCTGAGAGCTATGGAGCAGGTTTTCATTAAGGATCTCTGTACTTTGCTCCGTTCATCTTTGCCTCGATCCTGACTAGTCTCCTGAAAAACATCCCGACAGCATGGTGCTGCCACCACCATGCTTCACCATAGGGATGGTGCCAGGTTTACTCCAGGCGTGATGCTTGGCATTCAGGCCAAAGAGTTCAAGCTTGGTTTCATCAGACCAGAGAATCTTGTTTCTCAAGGTCTGAGAGTCTTTAGGTTCCTTTTGGCAAACTCCAAGTGGACTGTCCTGTGCCTTTTACTGAGGAATGGCTTCCATCTAGTCACCACAAAGGCCTAATTGGTGGAGTGCTGCAGAGATGGTTGTCCTTCTGGAAGGTTCTCCCATCTCCACAGAGGAACTCTAGAGCTCTGTCAGAGTGACCATTCGGTTCTTGGTCACCTCCCTGACCAAGGCCCTTCTCCCCCGATTGCTCAGTTTAGCCGGGTGGCCAGCTCTAGGAAGAGTCTTGGTGGTTCCAAACTTCTTCCATTTACAAGTGATAGAGGTCATTGTGTTCTTGGGGATCTTCAATGCTGCAGAAATGTTTTGGTACCCTTCCCCAGATCTGTGCGTCGACACAATCCTGTCTCAGAGCTCTACGGACAATTCCTTAGACCTCATGGCTTGGTTTTTGCTCTGACATTCACTGTCAACTCTGGGACCTTATATAGACAGGTGTTTTCCTTTCCAAATCATGTCCAATCAATTGATTTTACCACAGGTGGACTCCAATAAAGTTGTATAAACATCTCAAGGATGATCAATAGAAACAGGATGCACCTGAGTTCAATTTCGAGTCTCATAGCAAAGGGTCTGAATACTTATGTAAATAAGGTATTTCTGTTTTTTATTATTTGTTTGCAAAATGTCTAAAAACCTGTTTTCGCTTTGCCTTCATGGGGTATTGTGTGTAGATTGCTGAGTTTTTAAAATGTATTATCCATTTTAGAATAAGGCTGTAACGTTACAAAATGTGGAAAAAGTCAAGGAGTTTGAATACTTTCTGAAGGCACCGTATATAATGATATTCTGTAAAACTTTACTTAAATCATCCAGACAGATTCATAACTTCTTATAGTCATGTATGAGCCTTTATAATGTCTTCTAGCAAGACTTGTAATATGTTATGTATTTTTATGCATAGCCTTTTCAATGTCTCAAACTTTTGTTATTTAGTCCTGCTCATTATGCGATTGTTATAAGACGTTATAAAGGGGTCATACATGCATCATAACTAAGACATTACACCTACCTGTTGGCTTCAAATGGTCAGTTCAGCGGATCGATTGCTATTCAATTAATGTTTTTAATAAAAAGGAACTGACCCCACCTCTGAACCCTAACCTTGTCATATCTAGCCCACTCATGTAACCCCCCGTGTCATAAAACAGTTATGGGAATGAAAATTGATACATTCAAGTTATGATCATGAGAAATGTGCCTGCTCTAAAATAAACGTCCTCACTGTCGCACCTGGGTAGCTTCTGACGCCACGTGGGACTGACCAATCAGACCTTAAAGGAGCACGGGAACGCTCGAGGGCATTTTAATATGGGCGTGGATTACTTTCGTTTGCGAGTTCAGGCGGCGAACTGATTGGCTGCGGCAACTCCTACACAGATTTACACTGCCCAGCTCTTTTATTGGGATATACCGGGACAGAAAAAAATCCGTTTGACAGACAGACAGACACTCATATTTTAAAAAGCGAGCATATGCCTGGAAAGAGCGCAACACAGTGCCACGGATACTAAGACAAGGATGGAAATTAGGAAATAGAGTGAAGGTGCCCATAATAAGAAGACAGTGACAGGTTTACATTCAGGATTATGCATGGTTCCCTTAGGCAATAATATTACCCCACATGCAATAGAAACATAGCCTAGTAAGGGGTGAATATTTATTATAAACGTTCCATTTATTGCGTGCTCTCTTCCTCTCGCAACTCTACATTTTTTCTCACACGTCTGCCGCGCGCGTAATTGCTCACAATCTCTCCCTCCCTTCTTCCCTTGTGCCACTCAGTCATTCACTCTCTCTCTCTCCGCACGCACACACGCGCTCTCTCACTTTTCGTGGGAGAAAGTAGGAAGGGGGAGAGAGAACGAGAGAGAAAGGAGAGGGAGTGAATTCAGGTCTCTCTCTGCTCTCTCCGCTGTGGGCACTCATATCCACTCCGCTGACTCAATGGGGCTTTAGCACTTGGAATATAAAATCAAATATTTATTGATCGTACCCCTTTTACTATTTAAATGTTGTACATAGCATAGGTAGATATAGGTAACTTATTAAATAAGCGTTAAGAAGAGTTCAAATACGTTGTTGTTTTTTGCCTCACAGAAGGTCCAGTCGAAATTCTCTTCCACTGACTTTCTGTGAGAGAGGATATCTAATTTGAACATATCCGATCATATAGTCCAGCGTCAAACAGTTACAAAACAATGGATATTCGAGATTGCCCTTTTCGGAAGAAGCGGAGACCATGGAGCGTGGACCTTTCCTCTTTTGCCTTGGTAACTCTGGTGCTCGCGCTGTGCCAACTACCCGTGGCTCGAGCAGGTAAGATGCCTTTTCTTTTGAAGAATTACGCTGAGCGTTCCAGTGAGACTTTGCAGCTAAATATTTGTCTGAAATGCTATGTAAATTCTGCCAAATCTCAGAATTGTCAAGCACTGACTGCCCGCACCGTGCGTATTTGCTTTCGAAAAGTAATGTTGCTTGACAGTATTTCCAATGATTGTAGCATCGGTTTATAGGTGACCCGTGGTGCTTTACTGCTAGCCTACATTACTCCAAAACAGTACAGGGAACAGGGTTTCTAATTCATTTAATGTTCTACTGAAATAATATTTTGACGTTTTCATGGGTTTGTATCTCTCCTTCTTCAAGAGGCCGTGGTGAAAGGCGCTGCCCTGACAGGTGTCAGTCAGTTCGCCCAACGGCTCAACCATTCCAGATATTTAGACGATTTTTGTTGTGAATGTAATATTTTCTCATACATTTGATAATAGTTGTAAAAGAAACTAGCTTTGTTAGATGAATTAAGTGACGTTTTGGAGCTCGTGCGCCATTACGCATGGACGCGCTTTCATTCCAGACGGGACCATAGGATAGGACGGTGCGTTTAGCAGCCAACGTTATAGTGAGATACTTTACCGAGAGAGTTCACATCGTTATCTTTACCTGTATATTTCCTGCTACTGGATGTAGGCCTGTGCGTACGTGGATATACCGTGGCAAAGTCGGAGTAATGACTGTGGACATTTTATGGGGACTTGATTAGATGTTTACCAGTTCACCCCGTGCACCCGCCCCTGCCCATCACCGTCACCTCTCATCACCCTCTTGTTTTGCGAGGAGGGTTTTGCACTAGGAATGAATGTTAGTACTGTGACAATAGAGACCGTTTTTTTGTGTGTTCCGTCCTGTCTTTAGGCCTACTTGTGAAAGCCTTTAACTGACATTGTTTAACATTGGTCGTCTCTATTGTTTTGTTTTTTTGCCGTTTCAAAAAATAGTTATCATTGTTTTTATGAAGTTATTGTATCATGATTGAATCATATTATTGATTTATATGATGATTTTTTTTTAACAAGAAACAATTTCAAGAGAACAGAAGTTTGTGCTTAATAATAGCCTAATTGACAATAGCCAATCAATCATTTGAATTAGACAATTAACAATGACGCTTTTACAATCAATTGTCATTATGATTATAATAATTTTTTATTTATATATGGGTAACGTTTTATTTTAACCGTCAACAGCGTCAATGCATAATTGTTTTTCGAAGAATTTGGTGTCAAAGAATGTCTTCAAGGCAGGATGGTAATTCCGTGACTGACCACTAGATTATAACGTGCGCATTTGGATCTTTCACGTTATTTTTAACACAGTGGTACCATTCATTCCATCAACTCGACAAGCTATGCTCTTCGTTAAATATGACTTCTATAGGATTAAACTTGTCTTAATTATTTATTTATTCAGTTGAACATTGGTAACTAATGACACACTTGGCTAATTTGAATAGGCCTACAATTGAACCATTAAAGGTGGCACATTATTATACTAATACCTTAGGCACTCACATAATTATATTATAACATAACAATAATATCCTACCGTTTTATATAGTAATTGTATATTGAGCTTTATCCCAAAATGGCCCACGTAAAAAGAACACTGCTTGTAGTGTCTGCATGGGAAACCTTTTGCAAGATATTGGCAATGTAATATATTAATATAGGCTATACTTCCAAAATACTTTGTTGTTCTTTTCGGGTGCGACATTGGATGAATGCGACTTTATTCTGCGGTTTTGGTTAATTATGCTTTAATGCCCTAGGCGTTTTAGGTGGGAATAGATGCTAGTGTGTACGGGTGGTGGTTTCTAAAACATTTGTACGCTCTTCTGTGTTCTTTGGCTCGAGTTCCTATTTCAGATTGCAGAGCCGATTGCATTTCCCCGTCGTCTGACTCCTGTATGTGTTTTGGAGGAGGAAGTATGAACATTTTAGCTTTTTATGAATAGGTTATTATACGGGAGTGTGCGCTTCTGCGAGAGCGAGTCGAAGAGAGAGCGAGGGAAATGGAGAGTGAACGTATAAGTGTCTCCGAGTGTATGTTCGCTTTAACAGTTTTGTTTGTGTATATGCGGCTGTGAAACCTATGTATTGTTCAATTTCGGGTGTGGAAGTGCCCCTTTAAAATGAATGTGCGCCTCTGTTTCTGACACCTTGGACTGTTTTTCTGACGTTATGCACGTCATGGAGTGCGCTTGCAAAAATCCATCAGATCATTTTAAAGTTCAGAAGTGATTTCTCTTTTATTATAGTTCATACTTAACGAGAGGTATATGAATCCATAGAATAATAGCTTATTTCCGTAGTTGGGCGCCCTGTGTGCGCACTCGTGCGTTAATGCGCGGGTGTTAACTTGCGCACATCATCAGTACGACAAGACAGTATCTAAACGTTCCTTCAAACCCCTGTTACTGCCCATGCTACAGCGTGATAGCTCCTTGGTTTATGACGCTCACAGATGGCATGTGGATATGGGCTACACACTAAAGACTTAACAGGTCCCCACCCAGGCAATGAAAGCCCGAATTAGAGAAGGGCTGTGCTGTGGCTCCCTCAGAAAGTCTGCCCCTACGGTTTGTTCTCATCCCGCTGGGAAAAAGAGAGTGTGCATATTATATCATGACACACACAGAGGGTCAAAGGAATGAAAGCAGGGTTTTGTAAATGAACAAAATAGGTCGGTAATATTTTCTTAACATGGATATTCCTTAACCTAATTTCAAAGAACAGTCTCACTTGTTCTAACCAAAACACCCTCCCTCACTTACACCCTCTTTCCCCTGCGCTCTCGCACTCGTTCTCCCCCTAGCAGTCACAGAGGTAGTGAATAGAGCCACTGTGTGGCCGAGCAGTAGGGTCCTGGCTACTTGTCCTCAGCCTATGCCACAGGCATGCTTTTGGCTGTATGTAAGTGTGAGCATGTATCTATGTGAACTGGATGCCTGAACTGATGTCCTCGTGATTTTCCCTTGTCTTGTCTTTTTTCACATGTCCTGTGGGATGGATTATTCCCATTTTTATTGTTCTCTCTCTCTCTCTCTCTCTCTCTCTCTCTCTCTCTCTCTCTCTCTCTCACTCTCTTCCCCTCTTTCTCTCCTTCGCCTTGGCATGCGTGTTGCTTTTGTCCAGTTGCATGTTGTCTCTAAAGTTGAGCAGTACCATAGCCACTTTAGCTGCCTCCAACAGTTAGCAACAGTGATGGAGAGCTCATCAGATACTGTTCAGTCACAAGGGCCTAGTGTTAGTGTACCATGAGAGGTGTCCCTCTCCTCCACTCACTTATCATTAGAGTTGTCCGTCTCCTCTATTCACTTATCATTAGAGTTGTCCGTATCCTCTATTCACTTATCATGAGAGTTGAGGAGTGGTGTATGGTGGGTCAAGAACAATCAAGACCAAGGAAAACCAAAGCATCCACGATGGGTCATGAACCGACACCCCTGGTTGCCCACATCCCACTCTGCACACCCGGAGATAGACTTAGGACTTGGCCCAGACTGCGGTCGCACTGTAGATGTGAAACATGCACAGCCGAAGGCCCTAACTACCTATCAACCGTGTAAAGCTGTAGATGTGAAATCTTGCCGTGTTAAAAAGGGCCGAACCAGTTCATGGTCGCTGCCAACCGTAAATGTCATGGTCACGTTTCAGACGAACCGCAGTTGCCCATCAGACTAGAGGCTCTTTCCGCGCTCTGCTTTTGAGGGAGGTGATTTGGGTTTTGCGAGAGAGATAGTTAGACATCTTCAAGCGCTTTTCTGAGAATTGACATGCCAAAGCATAATCATACACTGTCAGTCTAGGTCTCCTGTTCCTGGTGAACCAGTCCCTGTCAGTCTAAGTCTCCTGTTCCTGGTGAACCAGTCACGGTCATGTCCCTGGTTGCAGGAAGTGTGTGTCCGCAAACCTAGACGGGTACTTTTGCATGTCGATTTGTATCAATTATTTCAGACAGGCAATCTTTTATACATTTGAAGGCATCACCTGAGTGGACATACATGAGATGTTATACTATAAATAGCATATAAATAGCATTCTGTTACTGCAGTCTTACTCAGGAACTGAACTGAAGTTATAATTTATGGTCCTAGTCATTTAGAATTCTCTTCGTTTTATGAGCACGGTAAGTGTTTTAGAGACCAATGATTTCCACATCGTATGGTTGCAGAGCCCCCGGCGCAAGAGTGTCAGACGGCTTTGCTTTTGGGGACAATTCACTGGAAGTTGCTGTGTTTCAATGGCTGCTTGTATGGTCTATGCAACCCCTGACCCCCTTCATATAACATCGTGGGCCATTTAGAGATGAAAAATCTTCGCCTGCCATCATCTCCCCACCTCAAAAGATGTTCCAATTCAAGGTAGTGCTCACCTATAAAGATTTCAGAACGTTATGTGATTTTCTGAAGGGTATTTCCAGACTTGGATGGACCGTTGCCAAGTGCCTCCACAAACTAGGACGATGATACCTTATCGTTCTGTCACCTGCATCGTTCCGCAGCACTCTTTAACGAGCCTGACTTAGTCACGGTTCCTCGGCTCAGTGGTGAATCGGCTGGAAGCTCTTCGGTATACTTTGCTTAGGCCTCAGTCTGGTTTGATTTCACTGTTTTCCAGTCGGACTCCTTCCTGGTTGTGCAGAGTGCTGCATTAAAAAGTGCCAACACTGTATGTTGTATATCTATATAAGGCATTGAATTTAGACTTTTAGGCCTACATGTAAAACAAGAGTTGTGGAGCACCTGGTCATGATGTTGGACAATTTAAGCCATGTGTTTAACACGGAAAGGCACTAAGTTGTTGCTCCCCGAGTTGGATTCTTGCTTGTGCTTCTGTTGGATACTAGGCCTAACTGCCAAGAAGACGTGTGCAGTATCTTAGCCTTCCAGCTATGCCTCAGTTAAGATTCTTTGCCGCTGGCTGTTTGGACTGCACGTTTCATGTAGGGCACCAAGGCCTCTCACATTATGGCCTAGTGGTCCTACCTTGTGGTTCACGTATCCTCCCTTAAGGCTAGTCCTGTCCACGGCCCAACTGAGTCACTGACTGAACTGAACCACATGCCTCACGGTCCACGTTGGCACTCTGCAGTAGAACTGCCAATCAGGGCTTGGCCTAGTTTTGTAGCATAGGGCAATGGTTAGGTTTAAATCTTCCTAGCCTGGTTAAACCAGACTAAACACTACACTCTGAGTAAAACATTAGTGAACGTTAGCACTCAGTCTGTTTTAACCAGGCTGTAGCATACAGTCCTGCTTGTCTTGTCCTACCATTCACTTATCATTGCTTGAGGGTACGATCCCTTGCTTAGGAGAATGAGTGCTTTCCTGTGTGTTTTCTACAGCATTGACCTGTACACATTTCACTATTGTGATCTTCTACACTGCCTGATGTTTTTGAGGCTGCAGGTCTCGGACAACAACAACAACAAAACAAATGCAACCGTTACGAGGTTAGGCCTGAGCTGTAGTCCGGGGGCTACGATAGATTGTGTGATCATGTGACCTGGTGTCTTGTGACGTCTCTGTCAATCAAAACACGTTTGGACATATTCATAACCATATTAGGACTAGTGACACTGAGGTGTGCGTGCGGTAGCTAGGCTTTCTGAAAACGTTGTTTTTCCTGAGCTCTGTATGTACATGTATGTACATACCTCACTTTGAAGTTGTGCATTCTTTCATATTAAGTCCTAATTGTATATAAATATATGTATCATATGCCTCAACAACTTATTTTTATAGTGTGGCTGGTTATAATGGATTTTCTGTCTGTGTACATAGAGGATTATAAATACATTATAACTACAGAGAATGATGATGTAAATTACAGGCCTCCAGTCTGAGCTGAACACATGCCTTTCTATTGCAGAGAGAGAGAGAGAGAGAGAGAGAGAGAGAGAACGAAAGAGAGGAAAACTGAGGACAAACTTGGTTTTGGTCTGGATTCATGCCTTTTTTTAAAAAGCGTTGTGTGTTCTCCAATCATCTCCCATCTCCTCTATGTTTTAGCCCTTTTCACTTCCTGTTTTAGTCTCCTTCTCGTTCCATCCTGTCTGCAACACTTTCCTGTTGTCCCTCTCTCTGTTTTTCTCTCTGTCTCTCTCTAACAATGTCAGCTTTGTGTGACAGTGAAGGGGAGAGGTGAGGGGGTCAAGGTGTCAGGCGGTGTGTCTGTCGGGTATTTGCCGCCGCTGTACAAGGATGCCCCTGAAGAAAGAGTGAAAGGTGCGAGGGTGGAGGCGGGAAACGTGGGGTTACCCACGGGGTGAAGTGAAGAACGCTCCTCAGCACTGATTCTCGTTCTCCTTGTTTAACGTCGGACAGTGTTACAAAAGCTCTGCAGTTTTAATGGGCACCAGTGCACCCGTCTATAGGGTCATCTGGAGCGTGGGTGTATAGGACTCAGTGTTTAAACTGTGATCAGTTATGGATGGCATTGATTGGTTTTATTGGTGTTTGTGTGTGTGTATGTGTGGTGTATGTACAGTATGCACTCTGTCATGAATGTAATGAAACAGTAGGCTTTACCCATCAGAGTTTTATGCCATCCTATCAAAGCATAGATTGCTTTTCGGCCCCAATATATCGTTTGTATATTAATGTTAATTATACCTTTGGAAAGAATTGTGGGTGAAATGAACCATGGAAGTGCAGATAGAGATGTAATGAATAGAGCTAACAAGAGACCTTATTCTACCTGACAGACAATCACATCTGCTCTACTCAGTACTTTTCTATCTGAGCGCTCTGTAACGTTTCACCCTCCTGAACAGGCCCCTGTTCTGACAGTCGTCAGGAGAATTCTGTGTCTGAACTGGCTCCATCTAGTGGTCAATGACGTTTATTACATTAAAACAGCTGTGCCACTCCTATTTGTTTACATTACATTACACGACATGTTCCAATGGTCTTACATTTAGGATTGTTTTGATTGGTTGATATGTGAAAACGTTTTGTTGATGATAATAACGCCTACATAGAAAAGGCTCCAAGAACAATGTCTAACATCCTGGTGGATGGAACATACTACTTACTGTATGTAGGCTATTTGCATGAAATACATAGATAGCCGAGTTCAATTTCTATGTGATTGGTTAATGTGATTTCGTCATTACTGTAGCTCACTGCTGGGCTGCTGTGAATAAAGCAACGCGAGGGATAATAGAATGATTATCATTTACAGTACAGGGCGTTTACTCCTTTCACACACCCGGTACTCCCCTTTAAAGACACTGTGTACAGGGTGATCTTTACTCTGTGACCAAAATGTGTGATTTAAAGGAGAGGGAGAGAGGAGAACGAAAGCGGGCAAAGAGAGAGAGGTGGCTTGTCTACCCCCGGATGGCTCCATATTTGTCCCGCGTGTATGTTTTTTTTTTTTGTGGGTGTGTGTTTGTCGTTTTATTCGTTCGTCCTCCTCTCCCAAGACCTCCTGGCAGGAAGGGCTCAATGAGCAGGGCAGCTGTGAGCGGGCCGAAACAGAGGTGCTCATTGTGTGTGTGATCCTGCGGTGGAATCTGATACAGTATCCAGCATCACAGGGCTGTGCTGTCTGCAGTTTCTCTCCTTCTCCCTCGCTCTTCCTTTCCTTCGCTCTCGTCCTCTCTCTCTCTCTCTGTGTGTCTCTCTCTCTCTCTCTCTCTGTGTGTGTGTGTCTCTCTCTCTCTGTGTCTCTCTCTCTCTCTCTTCTTTCTCCCTCAATCCCCCCTCTCTTTCTCGCTCTCTCTCTCTCCCTGTTTCTACCCCCTTCTCTCTCTCCCTCTCTTCCCCCTGTCTCGTTCTCCCAGTTACTGTTTTGGAGAGTTAATGGGGCATTACAATATCGCTCTCTCTCTCTCTCTCTGTTTATAAAGAGTTCCCTCTCTCATAGACCCTTGACCCGTCCTCTTCCCTCTCTCTGTCTCTCAGAGTTTAGTGTGCTGGTAATAGACTGTGGTCACGATTCTCCGAGTCAATATTAACGCACCATTTGAGAGTTCCCCATAAATATTGTCACCTGAGGCCTTCAAACTGGTTGTTAACTCTGGGTGTCACCTAAACACAATGAGCCTGGATTGGATCATTGTGCTAAAAATAATGTCATACCGTATGTTCTAATTCAGTGGTGTTTACACTATAATACAGAGTACAGACTTTCCTATGGGAATAATTGTATCATATCGTTACGTATGACTGTGATTTTTCAGTTCATCAAAATATTCATTCCTATGATTGCTTTCCTCTTTCATGTCAAAGGTGCTGTTTATTCAAGTGGCTGGGAATAACTCTAGTAAATGTGGCTCACTGTTTTCCATTGTAATGGCGACATTAAAGATGTCATTTGAATGCATATTAAAGGTCTGTGGTAATCCAGGTCATTCCCACAATTCCTGCCTTTCAAACGCTTGACTGGCATCGTAAGGATATTAGGACTAGTGTCACTGCAGGGTGCACGATCAATTCATCTTTGCCACCCCACTAACAGCGTAGAAAACTCCACCTAGCATCTCGAACACAGACAGGGCAGCCAAGACCAACTCTGAAAAATAATGCAACTTTGATAAAAGTCCCTCCACTGAAACATTGTAAAGAACGATGGAAGTACCTGGCTTCCTTGGGCTGCACACGGCTCTCCTGTTGAAGTGTCCAGGTACTTGTCCACATTCCTCAACCAACCAAGGGCCCCGTTCCGGCTAAATTGGTAACTGGGTGGAGTCAAAATGATTCATCCTGCTCGGTAATAGAGCATATTTGAAGTAATACTTGCTTTGTTGAGTTCATGAATTCAAGCATGCCGTCTTGCATCGCAAGAAAGCTATAGCATTCCACATCTTATCCAACCCAAGTCTTACTTGGGCAGAACAGACCAGTTTCCTGGACCCAGATCTTAGCCAAAATTCCCGCTCAATTGAGAATCCCCATTTGAAAGTTTTTTGTTGTTGTTGTTGCCCAGAAGTAGGTTTAATGTGGGCCTGGAAAACCTGTCCTGAGGAGTCAGCCGATTGGTTCAGCTAAGCAAAGTGTGAGGGACAGTCATTACAACCTTGCCTGTCGAAACGTTGGTTATTCAATTATTGCATCTTGAGCTCCTAGAGTGTGCGGCTCTGCCTTTCATTTTCACGTGTTCTACTCCGCTAGCCAGCACCTCGCCTCAACAGGTGTGCGTTTCTTTCGTCGTCCGATTGACAGACAGTCATACCTGGTCTGGAGGCAGGATGTGAGATTGGCGGCGATGTCAGCGGCCGGTCTATTCTGTTTACACAGGCTTCCGTGACTCAGCACTATCACATATATGGCGCTTGTTATATTTGCTTGACAGACACTGGTCGAATAGAGGAGGCTGTTCCTGGGGTTAGCTGGAGTGTAGAAGATGGTGGACTTGGCATGGGGACTTTTTATTACCGTAAAAGTTTACAGCCATGATTGTGTGGAGGATACTTAGTGCGTAACTTTAAGATACAGGCCTAATATTGAATCTACAAATCTAACTGGAATGGTTATTGCCCATGGTGGTGGGTCTCAGACCAAGGTCAATACATAAACTATTGTGATCTGTAAGATGGTTCCTATCAATTGGTTTCAATGTCAAAACTAATGTATTTCATGATGGAGTCCATCCACGAAGATGTAACCAAGGCTCACGACCATAACTCCATGCGGTTTTTAAATGTATTAACTCTCTCCCGCTCGCCGTCTCTCCTCAGATCCAGTGGATGTGTTGCGGATGCTGCAGCTGCCCTCTCTCCCCGAGGGGGTGCGGAAGGTCCCAGGCTTCTGCACCTCCCGGCGCGCCGGTACCGCTGACCACGCCTACCGCATCTCCAAGAAGGCCCAGATCTCTGCCCCTACCAATCAGCTCTTCTCAGGTACCTCTATATCCATGTCTAACTGGGCCGTGTTCATTAGGCACCAAACGGATGAAAACAGACTGAAACAGGGATGGACTGCCTGTACTTTCCCAATAGGAAACGTTCATTTTCGTTTTTCGTTGCAAAACATTTCAGACGTCTTCCGATGCGTGCGCTAATGAACACGACCCAGGCCTCAAATGAACTAAAGCTACAACATACCTCATCCCTCAGGTTGACTTGGGAAAGATGTGGTCGACATAACCTGTAAATAGGATTGCTGAAACAATGGAAACAGACTGGGGCGCACAATTCATGCCTCGTATTTTTTGTAATGTGTCATGATTGCTATTTGTGTGCGTTTCTTATCATTGTTGTTCGGTTTTAGGGTTTATTTTCATCTTACAATTACCTTAAGGAGGTTAGTTGGACCATAACTTTGCAGCTTTAGTGCTAGATTGCTTTTGTGTTAGGCATATGATTATTTCGTGCAAGAGCATGTGAAATGTAAATGCCTTTGGAGGAGACGAAACACATTAAGAGCCAACTAACTACCGTCTGAGACCCTGAAGCGCGTTAGGATTGTAGCACTTCAGTGGTTGAAAGATATCCCGAAAAGTCAAAACGCTCATTTTGTGTTTGTTTGGGTTCTCGATTTCTCTACACCCACCTGTCTGTACACACTTCAGTCCTTCAAACCCTCGCTTTTAAATTCCAATAAAACACGCAACTGTTAGACAGCCCTAACTCTAATTTTCATGAATTAATCTCATGAATCGTCTGCCCATCCACTGTATCTAATATCCTTCTTCCCACAATGCCTCCCGTTCTCCCCTTTCTGCTTTACTCCTCCTCTTTTCTTCTCTTCATGCCTCCTCCTCCCCCCGTCTCCCCCAGGTCGTTTCCCGGAGAACTTCTCCATCATGGCTCTGGTCAAGGCCCATGCGGGCCTCCAGGCCTTCCTGCTGTCCATCTACAGTGAGCAGGGTGTCCAGCAGCTGGGGGTGGAGCTGGGACGCTCCCCTGTCTTCCTGTACGAGGACCAGACCGGCAAGCCCGCGCCCGAGGACTACCCCCTCTTCAGCGGCGTCAACCTGGCCGACGGCAAGTCAGTAACAACACGTCCCGCGGCTCTGTGTTTGTGTGTGTGTGGGGTGTGTGTGTGTGTGTGTGTCAGTGTTTCCATGCATGGTTGTTTTTGTTTCACACACACTACATCATCTGAGTATCCTCTTCATTAGTCAGATCTTGTAGGGTTGTTCTGAGATTTGACTCATTTTGCCTCAGTGTCCCAGAATGGTGGGTTTCAAACCTCTCCTCAAGGACTCCCAGACATTTTGCAATTTTGTTGTAGCCCTGAGCTCCGTCACTGATTCAACTGATCAATGGCTTGACAAGTTGAACTTTGGTATGTTAGCTCTGGTATAGTTTAAATGTGTGGATCGGCCAGGGGTCCCAGAGGAGAGGTTTGAAAACCCCTGTCCCAGAACAGTCTGGTTTCAATCGCGTGAAGTCACACACACACACACACACACACACACACACACACACACACACACACACACACACACACACACACACACACACGTGTAACTTAAACGGTGTACATTGGGGTTTCCTTTAAGCAACCCACACCAACACATTACACAGTTGTGCTTTACCTCCTCCCTGCCTGTAGGTGGCACCGCATCGCTATCTCCGTGTCGAAGAAGAACGTCACTCTGCTCCTGGACTGTAAGAAGCGCATGACCAGGGCCCTGCCCCGCAGCAAAAGCCCCGTGGTGGACACCAAGGGCATCACCGTGTTCGGAGCACGCCTGCTGGATGAGGAGGTCTTCCAGGTCAGAGGTCACACAGTCAGGCACTAGTCACCAGTACCATAGAGCTAAACACTGAGTGTACAAAACATTAGGAACAATCTTCCTAATTTTGAGTTGCACCCCCTTGAGTTGCCCTCAGAACAGCCTCAATTCGTCGGGTCATGGAGTCTACAAGGTGTCGAAAGTGTTCCACAAGGATGCTGGCCCATGTTGACTCCAATGCTTCCCACACTTGTGTCAAGTTGGCTGGGTATCGTTTGGGTGGTGGACCATTCTTGATACACACGGGAAACTGTTGAGCATGAAAAACCCAGCAGCGTTGCAGTTCTTGACACAAAACGGTGCGCCTGGCACCTACTAGCTTACCCCGTATAAAGGCACTTAAATCTTTTGTCTTGCCCGTTCACCCTCTGAATGGCACACATACACAATACATGTCTCAGTTGTCTCAAGAATTAAAAATCCTTCTTTAACCAGGTCTCCTCCCCTTCATCTACACTGATTGAAGTGGTTTTAACAAGTGACATCAATAAGGGATCATAGCTTTCACCTGGATTCAGTCTGTCATGGAGAGAGCACGTGTTCCTAATGTTTTGTACACTCAGCGTACATGACACTAATGCCATAGAGATATACATGTCCCAATGTTATTAGATTGCTTCCTTTTCTCGTCTCCTTCCTGAGAACTGACAGGGAGAAAAACGGAAGGTGGGTCTTACTTCCTACTTTGACCTATCGAGTTGTTACAGGTGTGTGGTCTTGAAGGAAAGGGGGCTAGGGAGTGTGAAGGCTACTGGGACACCGTTAACGGCTGTTGTGGCGGTACCATATTTATTGAGGTGTTCAATCTGCTTCACTAAATAGGCTACCGTGTTATGTCATTACCAAGCTGAGCCACTCACATTGACAGGATAACCAATATTCTTCCTTCGTCTTTATCTTCTTGTTTGTCCAACAAACACCTGATAAACCCCGGACGTCTTCTGCTTTCCTCTTTCGTTTCAACGAGGTTTTCCGTTTGTTTTCCCCACTCCCACACAGGGTGATATCCAACAGCTGCTGATCGCATCCAACCCTCAGGCTGCTTATGACTTCTGTGAACACTACAGCCCCGACTGTGACTCCCCTCTACCCAAAACCCAGTCCCAGGACCCCAACACATACGTGAGTAGCGCGGTAAAACGCTGCATGCACTGAACCTGTAACCTTGAAGTGAATTAGGATTCGCCATTACCCTGCTAAAGTCACAGCGGCTCTAAATTGCTCCACTGACTATCAATGCAGCTCACCACAGTCCATCCATGCAGTCCAGCTACTTCAAGCATCACAACCACAGCATAAAACAACGTCGTCCCACACAAGCTAATGCAGCAGAACACATTATAGCACGATACCGCCACCCTAAACCCAATAACCGCTGATATGGTGGCATGTCCACGCAAACTCCTCTGCTCACTAAAGGCGGTGAGGCCTCGTCATCCCCAGACATCGACCGCTCCAGGAAGTCATCAAAGTGCTGCTCTGTCCTCTCGCTTTGTGAATTTGTATCTATCCACTTTCCACCTCGCCTACGTGTGTTCTGAGGGAATTAAATGAAAAGAGAGCCCACTACAAAACCACACACAATAAAAACAATGCTGTTGCACTTCAGTAATACAGGCAAACTGATGAGACACTGAGCAAAAGTCAAGTCAGGTCAAATGGAGTTTTTCAATTTGTTTGGGTTTGTTGAAATCCTGATGCAAGACGTATTGTAATGAAGACACAAGCGTTGCATCACAGTTGATTTGAACTCAACTTGAATACAATGGGGTTTTTTTAGAACAAAATGGAAGACAGAGAGGTTGGGGAAAGAGGATGATACAACCAGACAGTTTCTCTACTCTTCGTCATTTCATTTCATGACTATGGAGAAGTTTCATGACGATCACAGACGTTTTAGAAATGCTGCTGAAATGAGTGCTGTGTGGTTTTCTCATTCATCTAGACCCTCCATGTGTCTCCATTACAAGCGCTCCGGACATTAATCGACACACGGAGGCCTAATGAATCGAAAAACATTGCTTTTATTTACTTTTCCAATCAATGCACTCATCCCCACCATATCCCCCCCCCCCACTCTCTCCTTTCATGCATTCCTCTCCACCCCCTCTACCTTTCTCTCCCTTTCAAACTCACTCTTCGCCCCTCCTGTCCTCCATTCCTCTGCCTGGTGACCCTCTTGCCCACACCGCCATCTCTCTCAGTGCTTTGATGAGGAGCAAGATGACCATGAGTAACTCTATTATTATGGGGGAACAACAGACCCCCCCCTCTCTGTCCACCTCCCCCTCCCCCCAACCAGGTGGTAAATTGGGAGGAAGAGAATCAAAATAGAGGGAAAGGAGGGAGAGAGAGAGGCACCGAGAAAGAGGTATGAAGGGAAATATAGGTTTCAGGCTCAGTACATGAAAATAGAATGACATTTTTGTACATCTTTCTGTACATGTTTTGCAATGAGAGGGAATTCCGACTTTAAGAAATCCCTTATATTATTGTGAAAGTTTAGGTCGCCATGCCTCTCTCCCTGTCACTCTATTTCTCCTCTTTAATGCTGCCCTTCTCATGATGTCCTTCACACGACCACTCATCCTCTTACATCACCTCGTTTCACCTCACCCATCACATTGAATTAACATTGTGTTATTAATGTTGCAGGAATGTCATTTACATGTTGTCATTGTGGTATATATGAGGATGTGTAGGTATGTTTACAATGTTGGGGCACTGGGGGTTCAGGTACAGCACACACACTGCCCCTCTCTCCCTTATTCTCTGGCCACACTGCCCCTCTCTCCCTTATTCTCTGGGCACACTGAAACTCTCTCCCTTATTCTCTGGCCACACTGCCCCTCTCTCCCTTATTCTCTGAGCACACTGCCCCTCTCTCCCTTATTCTCTGGCCACACTGCCCCTCTCTCCCTTATTATCTGGCCACACTGCTCCTCTCTCCCTTATTCTCTGGCCACACTGCCCCTCTCTCCCTTATTCTCTGGCCACACTGCCCCTCTCTCCCTTATTCTCTGGCCACACTGCCCCTCTCTCCCTTATTCTCTGGCCACACTGCCCCTCTCTCCCTTATTCTCTGGCCACACTGCCCCTCTCTCCCTTATTCTCTGGCCACACTGCCCCTCTCTCCCTTATTCTCTGGCCACACTACCCCTCTCTCCCTTATTCTCTGGCCACACTGCCCCTCTCTCCCTTATTCTCTGGCCACACTGGGCCGGACCAACTGTCAAGAGAAGGAAGGAAAATGAATGAATACAAAACAATGGGCAATATATTTTGATATCTTTTTTTGCCATTGCTCATATGATTATTACCCTCAACTTGGAAATAACAACTTAATGCAGTACATGTTTTGTGCCAAAATAAGCATTAAAGGTAGACTCAGTGGTAGTGTCATATCCCGGAGTCTGAGTCTCAGTTTAAGCAAATTCTTATGATAAAACAATAGAGCATTTGTATAAAATGACTAGTTGAGGATGGAGAGGGATTATTCAACCCAGGCAGCAGTGGGTGAGAAAGGGCGTCTATGCATCAGGTGTGTCTGTATTAACGTGTCATTGGCATGTCTGTTTCATTATGGGATTAACAACTGCCTTTCTGCTTGTCGTATGTATAAAGGTCACCGCATGCGTCCACATATTTGACTGTGTTATCGGTCTACCTGTCGTTTGGTCAATTTAAGGTCTCAATGAATCTGTCTATGAGTTTAAATATGCCCGTCTGCCCATTTGTCTGTGAATCTCTCTGTGTCTTGGTTTCACTGCCTGTCTAAATACTTGTTTGTTAATGTCCCTTTTTTATGCTATATTATCCCTTTGTTGTCAATATCTCATTATGTGTAATATACATGTTTCCCATAGCATGTCCAATGAGCTATTCTCTACATATATGCATACAAACTGTACATATTTTTGTATTTGCCTTTCATTTGAATATATCTGTTCCCATCTGTGTATTTCCTTCATCTAGTCACGATATCAGATCACGCCCCAGTCAAACTAACTTTTGCGCAGTGCTGCTGCTTCCCTGTGGCTATGAGCTCACAGCTCTCTTGCAGTTGGACGGCTCAGTGCATCAGAGGCTTCTCAGTGTGTCCTTGGCTACAGCTTTACCTGACCGTTATATCCCCAGTGCCTCCGCCAGCCACAGGTTCCAGTTTTCATTAGCACAGAGATGCTGCTTTTTTTAATCTGGAGAATGGCATTACTGGAGAGATCAGCATCCATCAGTACTGTACGTGCTGAGTATTAGGCTACACACGGTATTAAATTGACTGCCAAAAGATCCTTCTACACGGACCCCTGTTGTAATTTGAGCGTTGCCGTTGGCAAATAACTACATTCCTACCCTGTTCCGATTAGTCAAGGTTTCAATTGGCTATAAAATGCTTATTTCCCATCTTTCCTGTGCTACATTGACACAAATTATTTTTTATAGATGCCCACTTTCTGCTGTATCCAGTAATGCCAGAACAGTCTCAGTTAATCACCCAAGCCTAAGCTATCTTTAAATCATTGTCTCAAAACATCCACCCTTGTCTTTCTCTCTTCTTCTATCCATCCCTTGTCCCTTCATCCCCTCCCACCCCCAATGTATCTCTCTACCTCTCCTCTCTCAACACCCACCCACCCTCACAAACTACAACACAACACAACCAATGTGCATAAACGACAGAAGGATGCCAATGGCAATGCTGACAAACGCAAACCTGTAGTAGTTAAGGCAGATAAACCTATAGTAGTTAAGGCTGCAAAACCTGTAGTAGTTAAGGCGGCAAAACCTGTAGTAGTTAAGGCGGCAAAACCTGTAGAAGTTAAGGCTGCAAAACCTGTAGTAGTTAAGGCGGCAAAACCTGTAGAAGTTAAGGCTGCAAAACCTGTAGTAGTTAAGGCTGCAAAACCTGTAGTAGTTAAGGCTGCAAAACCTGTAGTAGTTAAGGCGGCAAAACCTGTAGTAGTTAAGGCTGCAAAACCTGTAGTAGTTAAGGCTGCAAAACCTGTAGTAGTTAAGGCTGCAAAACCTGTAGTAGTTAAGGCTGCAAAACCTGTAGTAGTTAAGGCGGCAAAACCTGCCCCATCCAAACCTGCGAAAGCAGAGATTGCCAAGCTTGAGGCCAAAGTTGCCACAGCCAAACTAGCTAAAACCGAACCTGCTGCCGCCAAGCCCACCAAAGCCAAGCCTTCCCCGGCCAAACAAGCCAAAGCCAAACCAACTGCAATTGAAGTCCTCCTGGCCAAGATCAAACCCACTGCAGTCACACCAGTGGTCAAGCCTACACCTGCCACCAAAAATGGCAGTGGAAAAAAAGTCCATGGCAAGCCTGTAGTAGAGAAGAAACTAAATGGTAATTCCAAGGTCAATGGCAATGCCAAACCTGTAGTTGAGAAGAAAGTAAAAGGTGAGGCCAAAGTTAATGGCAACGGTAAAACTGCTGAGGATAAGAAAGTTAATGGTGATAGGAAAAGCGGCAGTTACAGAAAAGCTAATGGCAACGGTGTAGGAGCAGCCAAACCTGGAACCACTAAAGCCCCGACAGAAAGAAAAGTCACCAAAGTTCAAATAGAAAAAACTGTGGTCAGCAAAGTGAAACCAGGAAAACCAGAAACCGAAGTCAAAGTTAAAGTAGTAAAAACCGAGATCACTAAAGCCAAACCAACAGAGTCGGTCATCATCAAAGTTCCTCCCTTCACCAAACCTGCACCAAAGAAAGAGCTGCCAGAGAAAACCAAGGTGGCGCTTGATGTAAATAACATCAAATCGATGACCCAAAAAATGCCTCCCTTTGGCAAGACTGCACTCAGTGGCACCGTTGTCCCTGTGCCGGAAAAACCAAAGAAGAAACCGGGCAACGGTTATCAACAGGTACAAACAAAGAGCCCGTGGTGGCAGTCCAGAGCTGTATCTTCCACCTCTCCCTTCTGGGAACCAGGTCGTTCTCCATCCAGATTTTACTGCAAATGTCCGTTCAACAAGCAGACTTGAAGTGTCTGCTTAAAACGGATAATAGTTTTAGTGCCAAGTTTTAGGTCTAAGAGTTTAGACTTTTTTTTCAGACACATTTGGTGCGCAGATAATATTTTTTTTCACACAACGATACATACCTTCACCATGGGTATATTACTTACATACAGTGCCTTGCGAAAGTATTCGGCCCCCTTGAACTTTGCGACCTTTTGCTACATTTCAGGCTTCAAACATAAAGATATAAAACTGTATTTTTTTGTGAAGAATCAACAACAAGTGGGACACAATCATGAAGTGGAACGACATTTATTGGATATTTCAAACTTTTTGAACAAATCAAAAACTGAAAAATTGGGCGTGCAAAATTATTCAGCCCCCTTAAGTTAATACTTTCCACAGATTCTCGATTGGATTCAGGTCTGGACTTTGACTTGGCCATTCTAACACCTGGATATGTTTATTTTTGAACCATTCCATTGTAGATTTTGCTTTATGTTTTGGATCATTGTCTTGTTGGAAGACAAATCTCCGTCCCAGTCTCAGGTCTTTTGCAGACTCCATCAGGTTTTCTTCCAGAATGGTCCTGTATTTGGCTCCATCCATCTTCCCATCAATTTTAACCATCTTCCCTGTCCCTGCTGAAGAAAAGCAGGCCCAAACCATGATGCTGCCACCACCATGTTTGACAGTGGGGATGGTGTGTTCAGGGTGATGAGCTGTGTTGCTTTTACGCCAAACATAACGTTTTGCATTGTTGCCAAAAAGTTACATTTTGGTTTCATCTGACCAGAGCACCTTCTTCCACATGTTTGGTGTGTCTCCCAGGTGGCTTGTGGCAAACTTTAAACAACACTTTTTATGGATATCTTTAAGAAATGGCTTTCTTCTTGCCACTCTTCCATAAAGGCCAGATTTGTGCAATATACTGTTGTCCTATGGACAGAGTCTCCCACCTCAGCTGTAGATCTCTGCAGTTCATCCAGAGTGATCATGGGCCTCTTGGCTGCATCTCTGATCAGTCTTCTCCTTGTATGAGCTGAAAGTTTAGAGGGACGGCCAGGTCTTGGTAGATTTGCAGTGGTCTGATACTCCTTCCATTTCAATATTATCGCTTGCACAGTGCTCCTTGGGATGTTTAAAGCTTGGGAAGTCTTGTTGTATCCAAATCCGGCTTTAAAATTCTTCACAACAGTATCTCGGACCTGCCTGGTGTGTTCCTTGTTCTTCATGATGCTCTCTGCGCTTTTAACGGACCTCTGAGACTATCACAGTGCAGGTGCATTTATACGGAGACTTGATTACACACAGGTGGATTGTATTTATCATCATTAGTCATTTAGGTCAACATTGGATCATTCAGAGATCCTCACTGAACTTCTGGAGAGAGTTTGCTGCACTGAAAGTAAAGGGGCTGAATAATTTTGCACGCCCAATTTTTCAGTTTTTGATTTGTTAAAAAAGTTTGAAATATCCAATAAATGTCGTTCCACTTCATGATTGTGTCCCACTTGTTGTTGATTCTTCACAAACAGTTTTATATCTTTATGTTTGAAGCCTGAAATGTGACGAAAGGTCGCAAAGTTCAAGGGGGCCGAATACTTTCGCAAGGCACTGTAGATTACAGTAATACTACAAAGCTGTGACTTATTTGTTTCATAGTCATATCTATAGAATAACTACCTGATTTATACTTGTCTAAATTATACATATCATAATTTACAAATCTTGGATTTACAAATCTATAAAGCTAAAAGATGCAGAGTTTGACGGTTTTGTGACTGCAATGCTTTTTCAACTGAAACCCCCCGAACCACTATAGAATTTAGTGTAAAACCTAGGTGGTGGACAACCTGGACCTCAGAAAGGAAGTTGGCCCATATCAACCTGGACCCTCTCTTCCGTTTATATATCTATATGATGGTGAGAACCTATATGATATAGCGGTGTAACAGACTGTCATATTGACGCATGGCTACCTGTACAGTCTCCTCTCCGTTTCCTTACAAACTCTCCTTCAACGCTCCTGAAACTCTGAATCTGTTCTCAACGTTCACACAAGGCCTGTTGTCTTCTTTTTTATTTATTTTTTTTATCATGAAATAATAACGAAATAATAATGAGCTGTGTGCATGTCTTTCTTACACGGAAAATTGAAGACAGGAAAACGTACCTACCCACACAATCTGCAGACCGCACAACAACATGTTTCCCATTTCTCTCTGTCTTTTCTTCTCTTCAAAACGTGTGTTCACTCAAAGACTGGGGTCCTTGTCCTGATCATATTTGAGTTTAATATGATTGAAGCAGTCTCACAGAAATTAAGCACGCTAAACATGCTTAGGTATCAGTTCAACTTCATTCCGTGTACACCGTAGACCTCTGGCTCGATTACTATTCACATGGGTGAGTATGTTAATGTAATGAAGCGCTAAGATGGTTTCTCAACAAAAGAAGGTGAAATGTCGAAACCATATGTATTACAATTCTCAGATAAGTGTTGAAAACGAGTAACTATTTAGTTATTGCAAATACCTCTGGAACTAGTTGAACTTGTTCTGTGAGGCTGCTTTTTGTGGTACAAACCTTTTCCCGTGTCTCTGGTTAAAGTCTGTCCCACTTCACGGAGGAGACCGAACAAAATATGCATCCACCATTTATAACAGTGATCATCGATTCTCACCAGGATTTGTCAAGTTGAGGCCTTCTCTAACCTTCTGACATCGGCAGAAGAGCAGACTTGGCCTCATGAACCTGTCATGGCATTGTGGCTTTCTTTTTACAGTCAAATTTGTTCAGGGAATTCAAGAAAGACATTTCAGCATGGACAGTTGATCTCGATGATTTCCTAAATCTTGCGGATGGCAACATTTATAGTCGTCAAGATTTTTTGAACTGCGAAAATGTCTTTCTAACTCAAAGTGTATTTTCTACACTTTGAAAACATGTTTTGCCAGAGAACTCGTTGGCAAAACTCATTGTTTTGTCTTTTTACCTGACAAACATCCCCTGTAATGTGTCTCGTCCTTTCTTTAAAAACATCAGTCATGATCCTGACCACCGTTTCTCATTTAAACCTGCCTACCTCCAACTTGGTCCCCCCCCCCACCTCTTCTTGAACTGACCAATCAGGATGTAGAAACGGCAAATTCTGAGGCTGGCCACACCCCTACAGAGTCGGATTATTATTATGAGGAGGCGGTCCTACAGCCAGAGAGTGAGGTGATTGGACAAGAAGCGACCACTGGCCAGGTAAACCGCACATAGCGAAACAGTGGGAGAAGGCCATCACACTAGTTCAAAAGACTCCCCCAGCTAAAGTTAATACACATTCGTTACTATTATATACTTCCTATTAATTTCTATGTGGAGGTGAGCCCAGCCATCCAGTAGTTTAACAAAGTAGTGTATCAAGTTGTCGCGTACTATAACAATCCTAACCAAAAATTGCCACCATTGCTATGAGACATGCCACACTTTTTCAAAGAGGAATGCACCACATTCATTTTGGCCTATCAAACATTTTCACGTGGCTCTCATTTTCCCTAAACCCAAGATCATTTTTAGTTCTCATATCAAGATTCTATTTGATAACACACTTCGTCTTGAAATGAGAACAAAAAACCTTGAGAAAATGAGAGTCGCATAAGAATATTTGATATACACAACAAAGGAATGGATATCATGCATTCTCGTTTGACAGCATATCTAACTGCATTTTGAGAGGGAATTATAGTGGCTATCCTCAGCCCTATCAGCCTGAATGTGTGACTCTTTCCTCACAGTTCTGTTTCATGTCCTCTTTATTTTATAGGAATATATTCTTTCATTATTATCTTCAAAGAAATGGTAAAACATCGAAATAAATAGGTTACTTTATTTCAATAGCCAGCATTCTATTCAGTCATTTTTTATCTATATAACCAATGTCGGCTCTTTTACTAAATGTTTTACATAACCAGCAGTGGTAAGTTGAATAGATAAAATAACTTATTAATAGCTTTGCAAAATAGCAGCAGCTTTTGTTTTCACAAAGTGGGGTGCTTCACCTCCATTGTGTGTTTGTGTCAGTGAGTCTTAAAAACAAAACTATTATACTGTATGACCTATTAGGGTATTGCTAGCCCACAATTATTCTACTTTCTTTTCTATAACTCAATCATTAGACACAAACACACAAGCTGGTGAAAAACCAGAAAAGCTTTGGTGGAAACATGGCATTATTGTAAGCCTACATGTGTAAGAGATGATGGCCTCAGAAAGACCAGGAGGCCCTTAATGAATTCATGAAGCCTTAAGCTTTCCATGCTTTGGTGAGGAAATTACCTGAAGAACTGGCTGTTCTTTTGATGTCCACCAGGTGTCACTATGCTCTATGTCCCTTTGTCAGTGTATGTGTTACGCAAAAGGTAAGACTTACCACACTCTCTGCCGTCTCCTTTTCTCCCGATATCTCTCTGCTTCTTCATCTGTCATTCACTGTCATCCTTTTCCCTCTATTGACATTACTGTCACTTTACTTTTCATCAATATCTTGGATTTCTTTTCGGTCATCCTCTTCGTCCTCCTCTCTTTCTCTTCCTATCCCTTCTCTCTTTCTCCATCTCTCCTTTTTTTCTCTTCTTTGGCACCTCCATTCCGTCATCGCTCTGCCCCAGGTGGAGGGAACGTTGGTGGCAGAGGAGGTAGAGTTGGCCAAGGCAGGGGGTGAGGTCGAGGCCTTTACTGAGGAGGAGTATGTGACCGGAGACCTGGGCATGAAGGAATATGATTATTCCTACAAGGACTACAACGAGCCCCTGCCTGAGGGAGAGACCGGGGGCAACATGGGCCCCGCTCTGTCCGCTGTGACAGACGAGGGAGGCGTAAGTCACTCCGCTTCCACAGTCTTGATTTCAATCCTAACAGGATGTGAAATATGATTTGTGTATACTCGGTGTATACTCTACTTAGTATGCATACACAAAGAGGTACTAAAGGCGCAGCAAATGATCTGGCTCGGATCTCATTTGTTTTTAATGCCTCTCTATGTGTATGGCTTGATTTGGACTTGCTATTAAGCTTGAGGTTATAGGTCGACCCTGAGGGAAGGATGCCCTGAAGACTTTTTTTGTGAGAAAAGTTGGCGCCCAACGAGGGGCTGGACTTACATGATTTGTTTCTACACTTGTAGACACTGTGGTCTCTTTAGACTACTCTTACGATTACAATACTTCAGACATAAAAACAGGTGAACTTTATTGCTTCTACAACCTTGTAAAAAGCAATATTTTTCAGGCAATCATTTTATGATTCAAACCCACTCTGTTCGTTTTGCCTTTAGTAGTAAAGACCCCCGGTATATATTCTGTCTGCACTGAATGTATCTCTCATTAACACTATGTTGGTATTATCAACCCAGCGCACATCATTTGCAGGCATGTCTCCTGTAACTTGATTACGATCCATTAATTTATTCAGTTTGATAAGGAGCTACAAAATGTCCTATGTAACGATGCCATTGAGAAATGGATAACCGTTGAAATAGTCCCCTTGCTTTTACAAACAAACGCTACAACAGCTCATTTCGCCAAGGGCCGTGCCATAGAACAATTTTGAGCTACCTTAGGGTCACGTGTGAACCAACTGTCCTCATGTCGTTGCTTTTATGACTATTTCCCACCTCTATGATTATTTCTACCTCACTCTGTTGGCTGCACGTCACGCCGGCAGGTTTGACCAAAGCTCTTGGTGGAGTGTGTGTCGGGTCTGTAGGCATATGCATTGACTGTGCTGTATTGTGGGTTACATGTGTGTTTTCCTCAGGCCTCAGTGAGCGCCGTAAAAGGCGAGAAGGGAGAGCCTGCTGTCCTTGAGCCTGTGAGTTGCCATTCACGTTGTCGTTGAGTTATTCTAGCTACTCCCGTGCACTGTGACCTCCCCATCTACAGGGGGCACCACCATAAGCTTCACAAGAAGCAGTTTAGCGTTCCATTTGGGATTTCTATGGGAAGAATTTTAAATGCCACCCCCTCTCTCACACTCTCCGTGTTTTTGCGTTCTTCACAGGGTATGTTGATTGAGGGACCTCCGGGACCAGAGGGACAGGCAGTAAGTGCACTTCGTCCGCCTCTTTCTACTGAATTGTGTCTGGTAGAATAGAACACCTTTACTTACTGTACTCGCCCCACCATCCTCTCCTTCTCTCTTAGGGTCTCCCGGGACCTAATGGCCCATCTGGCCCTCCTGGCTCTGTCGGTGATCCTGGCGAGAGGGTGAGTCTTAATCTTTATATTTATGTCTGTGGTTCTGATAAAGTTCTATTTTCTATCCGGGTTTGTCGATGGTTGAGATGTAGTTGTCTTGTTGTGGAGGCTGACTGGGCTGTGCTGGTTTCTCCTCCCGTAGGGCCTCCCTGGAAAGGCTGGTATCGCTGGTGCCGATGGGGTGCCAGGCCCTCCTGGAACGTCCGTCATGCTGCCCGTGAGTGCCCTCCTGTCAATCGTCTCCAAGACCCACCCTTACATCACCTCCTGACCTCTGTTTCTGTCCCTCTCCTTCTCTCACTCTGTTTTCTCTCATTGACCCTTCAATCCTCCCTCCCATGCTCCACCTCAGTATTATTTACTCCTCCTATTAGGACAATGGGTTGAAGATGTTGTATTTGGTGACCATTTTTTTCCCTCTCTGTAGTTCCGTTTCGGAAGCAGTGGAGGTGACAAGGGTCCTATGGTCTCAGCGCAGGAAGCCCAGGCTCAGGCCATTCTGTCTCAGGCCAGGGTGAGTGATGAGAGGTTAACACTGTCCGTCCCACTGGTTTATCACACAGCTTTAGCGCGCTCGACAAAACACCCCAAAATGATTTAACAAACACAACATCAGGACAACATGCAGGTTGAACACAATCTCTTTCGGGCAGTGTTCTTTAAGAGGTTCTCATGTTGTTCTTCAGCGTGTGTTCAAGAATAGTCTGAGTAATGGGTAAGTGCTGACATCTTGTTTGTTTCTCCTTTCTCCTAGCTGGCTCTGAAGGGACCACCCGGACCAATGGGCTACACTGGACGCACAGGACCCCTGGTGTGTACCGTCACCCTTCCTCCATCGCATTTCCTTCATTCACAATCAAACGATGTGCCAGAATATTGACCATATACTGATGGTCCCCCAGATCGTCAAGGAGATGAAGGAAACAGAGTGGCTGGGCTATTCGACGGACGTCTGTGTGTTGCTCCGCAGTAATGATGGTTTCTGTTCTATCTCAGGGTACCCCTGGAAGTGCTGGGCTGAAGGGTGAAGGTGGGGATCCTGGACCTCAGGTAAAGAGATATCCCAGAACCACGTCCGTGGACCTCTTTCCCCTTGTCTGGCTCTGACCACAGACGGGCTTTATGTAGGTTCCTTTACACCACTGTAGTGCTGGTCAGTTCCAAAGAGACGGTTGTTTTTCCTCAACTGTAAAGTGGAGGTAGAGACTGTTTCTCTGTATGTGTTTATTATTGATACTCAATTCAGACAGGCATTCATCACAGACATCTATTTTGTTCTTCAGGGCCCCAGAGGACCACAGGGTTTGAGCGGACCTCCCGGCAAATCAGGAAGAAGGGTAAGTGAGCGCCGTCTGATCCCCGTGACTGTCTTTACGGATGCGGCCGAAACGGCAGCCTATTCCGTATGCGCCCTGGTCAAAAGTAGTGCACTTCGTAGGGAATAAGGTGCCCTTTCGGATTCACTCTATGACTACCTTCCAATGTTGATACGTGCATACTGCTTGTATGCGTGCCAGTACATTACTTCACGCTAAGTGGTGTGCTATGTCTACAGCCATGCAGATTAGATTCTGTGACAGAAGATGTGAACGCTGTGGTTCCCTCTCTCCTCAGGGTCGTGCTGGAGCTGATGGAGCCAGGGGCATGCCAGGAGAGGGTGGGCCTAAGGCAAGCTCTCAGCTGCTAGTTTCGTTGTAAACATCATTTGTGTCTTTTCTTCCCAATTCTGTTTCTATGATCACGCATTTCTCTGAAACTGTCTCTGTGTGGTCAGCACTTTGCATGTGGGCTGCTTTTTAAACATGGTTCAGGTCACATTTGATATTTTTCCGTTCTCAGTGTGGATTGTATGTGACTCAGACTTCCAACTGTGTCTCGAACACGCCACGGTATTGTGTTGTTGCTACTGTGCTCTAATTCGTTTTCTCCGCCACCTTACACGACGTGTCTGTCTCTGGCAGGGTGACCGCGGTTTCGATGGCCTGCCTGGATTGCCTGGGGACAAAGGACACAGGGTGAGTTCAAGGTCAAAGGTCACACATCACACCACCTTAGACATATAGTAGAGGACTCATCAAAGAGAGGTTGATTATCAAATGAATGGAAATCGTGTTATATCAAGGGATTGGGAAAACCAACCAACTCGGTCTGGATCTATTGTGACTCAAGATTATGAACCAGGAAGGAGGACCCTGTCCAATCAAATCAAAGAAAACAGAGTGAATAGAAGTGTGGTTAAGCATGCTGTTGTTTAATATGTTTTCTCTCCCTCTCTGTTCCACCATTCTAGGGTGATACCGGAGGATTGGGACCCCAAGGAGGTCCTGGAGAGGACGGAGAGAGGGTAAGTAGTTTGGCGTAACATCAGACATTGACCTATCAGTCCCATGTCCCCATAGAGATCCGTACAACTCCGAGTCTATCAGCCAGAACTACAGTGGCCACTTAACCTATAACTTCACACACTGAGTTTACCTTCATTTTTAATGTGATCCCGTTTATCTGTCAAACTCCTTCCTCCTTCCTCACATTCTGTCTCTGTCATTCACCTTTGTCTGTCTGTGTCTGTTGTTCCCAGGGAGACGACGGAGACATCGGACCCAGAGGACTTCCAGGTGAACCTGTGAGTGTGTTTCTGACGCTACCGTTGACATTGGCTCCTTCCTCACTACCGTCGTCACCATTCCATGTTTTTGGGTGTATTATGTTTGTTTATAGCGACTAGCTGTTTTAGCTTGCTTGTTGTTGACCAGTTCCAGGCTCCTTCTCTCTGTGTTAAGTCAACGTGTTGATTTGCTCTTGTCTTTAGGGACCTCGTGGTTTGCTCGGTCCTAAAGGTCCGAACGGAATCTCCGGACCTCCTGTACGTACACACATTGGTGCACCACACTGGAATGTCAGGTTCACTCAAAAAAACACTTGGCTGTGAAGCTACACTGCAGAAAGTCACATCTAAGCAAGCCTAAATATCTTATATTGAGTGATAATTAACTTAACATTTGTGTTATTTTCTTATTTTTTTGTAACAAACTCAATTATCTAACATCATTGGTAGATCATTTTGCTTATTTTAACCTACAAAAGGCTTAATACAAGTAATGTGTCTTATTTCAAGATAAAACCAAATATATTTTATATTAATTGTAGTATTAAGTTAAATATCTTGAAATAAGATCAATTACTAGTATTAAGCCTTTTTTTTAGGTTAAAATAAGCAAACAATTATGCAAAATTATGCCAATGACAGTGCACCTTAAAACATTACCATGACCAAGCAAACCCTGCACTGGGATAGTTTCACTATCTCCCAGAATGACTCCTTTACCCTCATACTACCCCTGGAAGTACTAAACACCCCTAAAGTAGGCAACTATATGACCTGGAACCACAGTGGAACAGTGCCAGTAGACCACATCACCCTCATGCCAGTCCCTAAAACGGCCCTACAGTATAGGGTCGCGCTCATCTCACTTGTACACATCTAGACAGTCATTTTGTAGCAGGCTATTTAAGGTCATGTGTGTTGTTTACCCTGAATTGATAACTAGCAATCTTTTCTATTTATTCAATGTGTTATTTTCTTTTTCCTCTCTCAGGGTGTGCGTGGAAATGACGGGCCCCACGGTCCTAAAGGAAACCTGGTCAGTGACAGTGAATGTTTTTCCGTCCTCTTGTCCTCGGTGGACATATTGGTGTATTCCCATTGAGAGCAAACGATTCTTAAAGCCTCAAACCATCTATTCTCTCTTCCTCCTCGCTCCCCTTTTCTCTCTCAGGGTCCCCAAGGAGAGCCAGGCCCCCCAGGGCAGCAGGGTACCTCAGGAACACAGGTGAGAGATGCCGCAGAGCAGGGGCCACGTCATTGGGGACAGATTTTAGCTAATTGAAACACTTGAAAAGAACTCATTATACTATTCTCATTGTCTTCTCCTTACAATGTTGTAGGGTTACAACTGTAATCTGTGGTATTGCATCAATCTGATCTCTGACCAGATCTGACCGTATGACATGTGATTGTTTCAGGGAATGCCAGGACCACAGGGAGCCCATGGGCCCCCAGGAGAAAAGGTAAAATAACAGAGTGATCCATGACTGTGGTGTGTGTAATTACTACGTTATGAACCTCCATACAGATATTCAGTGTCCGACCGGCTTGACGTTTGTCTCCATAACATGTCACCACCAGCGGAACGCCATGGCGCGTCCTATTCAGAATAGGAATTTAGCCAGGAACGATTAAGGAGACAGAATATCTCATTTTGAAGGTGTATCGTTTACTTTGTTTCTTAGTTGATGACAATGTTGTTGTCAGTACTGTCGTCAGTAAGCCGGTCAGCTCACGCCTTTCCTCTCGTCTCCTCTCCCAGGGCCCCACAGGGAAACCCGGTCTGCCAGGCATGTCCGGAGCCGACGGCCCCCCTGTAAGTCCCAATCTCACTGGTTTATATTGGACTCATCAGTACCGCATGTTCTAATGGAACAATGAAAACGTTACTGGTGATCTGCGGTCGTTTTAGCTTGAGATGAAAGCACTTTATTGCATTTTCATGGAACACAGTGGTAAGAGTAAGTGATCAGCACATGTTGAATTGAAGTTGCCCCCGTGCCTCTCTTGACCTCTGCTACTCTCTTCCCCTCACAGGGTCACCCAGGAAAGGAGGGACCTGTTGGCACCAAAGGAAACCAGGTGAGTTCCTCTAGTCATCTTTCTCCTGCAAAGTATTGATAGAATGTAGTCAACTTCCCCACCAAAATACCCCACCGCGTCATATACAAGATGGCCGCCTAATTGTTGTGTCTTACACGGTTGTGTCTTTGTGTGAGGTAGTGCACCATTAACCCTCTCTCCTATCTTTATACAGGGCCCCAACGGTCCTCAGGGAACTATTGGCTATCCTGGCCCTCGTGGCATTAAGGTGAGCTTAGTGCTGTGGCTAAAAATCGTCATTCAATGTTATTCATTTGTGACGATAATGCCTGATTAATGACTGACCTCCTAATCGTGTTGTAATTGCAGGGAACTCAAGGTATCCGTGGACTGAAGGGTCACAAAGGAGAGAAGGTAGGTGACCTCATCCAGTGTATCACTGATTGACAAATAGTATATGTGACAATAAAACATCCTATTTTATTTTGGTAGTTTTGATTAGGATCCCCGTTAGCTGTTTGCGAAAGCAGCAGCTACTCTTCCTGGGGTCCAACGCACAACATGAAGCATGACATAATACAGAACATGAATAGACAACAACAGCTCAAGGGCAGGACTACATTGATTAAGAGTCAAAGAAGTAGCCTTACTTTGAGTACTGATGCTGGGGTGTTAAAAGTGGTGTACAGTGTTGGTCTTGTGTCAAGATGACAGCAATGCCGTGGGTGAACACCTCTTAAACATTTATGGTAGAATTTGGGTTGGACTGATGGACATACCTTTAGAAATGTTGTAAAGTTATGTCTCTCAGCCCACAAACGTTTATTTTGTGAACAACAAAGTCAGCCCCAGTACTTTTAGTTTAGGACCACTAGGGGGCGTACTGGGAAAGACTTTCAGACAGCAAAGCCACACAGGTGTCAAGTTATTTGTCTCTCTCGCCGACCTTAACATGAGAAGACATTGATACGGCGTTTAGTACTTTTCATATGATTCCACAAACATTTCCATCATTCTTTATGTTGTAAGAGTTCACAGAAAGACTTTATTTGAATTTGTGCATTTGAGTCGCCACATGAAACGCTTGATTGACCATAAATATAAAGCCTTTTAGCTTAACCTCAGTTGTCTTTTTTAGGGAGAAGATGGCTTCCCTGGAATCAAAGGAGACTTTGGTGTCAAGGGGGAGAGAGTAAGATTCATTTAGTTTATTAAATGATTCCTCTAAATAATTGTATTCAAGTATTATGTCTTGTTTTACAAGGTCATGTTAAATGTTGCACAGTTATTTGGGATGTTTTTTTTTTATCTTGTGGTTATTTTTATACAATTGAATTACAATTTTTAGGTTCATGGATTGATTTGCCCTTAATTGATGCGCATGTGTTTTCTGTACCAGTGTTGATTGTTTCCATGTGTGTTCCTGCTGACAGGGAGAGGGTGGAGTGCCCGGCCCCAGGGGAGAGGACGGTCCCGAGGGGCCAAAGGGCCGCGTTGGCCCCCCTGGCGAGCTTGGACCCATCGGCCTGGTCGGAGAGAAGGTGAGAGGAGGGTTCATATTCCCTAGAACAGACGTTGGTTTATCTCATAACACATCTACCTGGTTGGCTAGTTTTTGTCATTTTGATTGGTTCGTCATAGGGTCATTGATGACTGTATCTGATTGCAGGGTAAACTTGGTGTCCCTGGACTTCCTGGCTATCCTGGAAGACTTGGACCTAAGGTAACGTCGACCCTGGTTTCCTTCTAACAATTACACGTTAGCTTATTAAAGGGACTGACAATATGGAAGCTGGGTTAACCAATGCTTCATGTGTTTTCAGGGCTCCCTCGGTTTCCCAGGATTCCCTGGGACCAACGGCGAGAAAGGAACAAGGGTAAGGTTGCTAACGACGGGAATTAAAACTCTGTTCCGCTGTCAAGTCAAATTGTCACGCTATGTACTGCGCGCGACGTAATCCGTGTATAACGCCAACTGCGCCGGAGTTGACGCTGATGTTGCCTGTGTGTCTGTCTCACGGAGTCTGTGTTTCTTCAGGGTCTGATTGGAAAGCTGGGACCCAGAGGACAAAGAGGACCAACGGTACAGTTCTACTCTACTCTTCTCAATCCCACTTATCTATAACACTGTTGATTATCAAAGTCTCTCTTTATAGCTCATCCACCACTGATTTCACCAGGGCTCGTATTGGATAAGGAGCAAACAACAGTTTGCTTAGTTTACAGAGATGAACCAACTAGAAGTGGATCAGAACCACTCAACCAAATGCCCATATTATTCCTAATTGATTCTCCAACTCCCTCCAATAGGGCCCCAGAGGTCAGAGAGGACCGAGAGGATCTACTGGCAAACCAGGCGCCAAAGTAAGACAATATCTTTAATACAATATCGATAGTACAATATCTACAATACAAAATCAACAATACATCCATCACAGACAATTGTGACAAAGGAGATTTATGGAGGTTAACGCTCAACAGCACTGCCAGTTCACCTACAGGCCACCATGTCATAATAAGACTGTAATATTGGTTAGCTGCATCGATGGTAATAACTCTGAGCTTCTATCGCTTTCTTTTTACTAGGGTACATCAGGAAGTGACGGCCCATCTGGTCCACCAGGAGAGAGGGTAGGTTGTCTGAGCTATCATTTATTTGTTTACTGGTAGACACTTTGTCGTGACACTATAGCATACCTGTTGTTGTGACACTTATACCTGTCCTCCTCCCATTGTATCTTTCAGGGACTGCCCGGACCTCAAGGAGCAAACGGTTTCCCGGGGCCAAAGGGACCTCCCGTAAGGCTATTATATCCACTCTGTATAGCTAGATTCATTTCAGATGTATTTTTATTAGTAGAGTTTGAAACTTCTTTCCCTTAACCCTTTTCTATTTCCTACCCAGGGACCACCAGGGAAGGATGGACTGCCCGGACACCCTGGACAGAGAGGAGAAGTTGTAAGTCTGTTTCCTTGTCTGGAGCATGCGGCCATGTGGGGTACAAGCTATCGGGAATATATGGATCTCATAAACAGTGCCATGTCTTTTGCTACGTTGTGTTCTTTTAAATCAAAAAGTTTATCTACCGTTACTTCCTCACACGATAAACACGTTTACCTACACTGATTGCATTAGGGGTTACGCAAGGCTCTATTCAAGGCCCAATTCATTTTGTTTTCTCTTCCACAGGGATTCCAAGGGAAGACTGGGCCACCCGGACCTCCAGGTGTTGTTGGACCTCAAGTAAGATTAATGCAACATTTCTTTATTAACATTGTCCAGTGTCCAATGTATGGATTTGATCCAATGTATGGATTTGATCCAATGTATGGATTTGATCCAATGTATGGATTTGATCCAATGTATGGATTCACCTACACCATTCACTTTCCATCTTCATTACTCCTCTTCATTGTCCCAGGGTCCCTCAGGAGAGACTGGACCCCTGGGCGAGCGCGGTCACCCCGGGCCTCCAGGACCACCAGGCGAGCAAGGACTCTCCGGACCCTCTGGCAAGGAGGGAACTAAGGGAGACCCTGGTCCCCAAGGCGGCCCCGGCAAAGATGGACCCCCAGGACTGAGAGGCTTCCCCGGAGAGAGAGGAATGCCTGGAACCCCGGTTAGCAGTCTGACCAATACACTTTCTGTGTCTGATACCCTATTCTCTATGTCCCAGGGTGAGATGTCATATTGTATATAGATTGCACATTTAGTGTTTTAACATGTTCCTGTCTGCTTTTTAGGGAGGCGGCGGACTGAAAGGAAGCGAAGGCCCAGCAGGACCTCCCGGAACAGCTGTACGTCTGACAATAATTACATCTGAAATGACTCATTGTGAAATAATGTCATGCACAGTACTTGTTGACGTCCACATAACCTTGGCTTTAATCACATCTGTAATCATACCTGTGCAGGGATCCCCAGGCGAGAGAGGGCAGGGAGGCAGTGGAGGCCCCATCGGACCCCCAGGAAGACCTGGCCCCCAGGGGCCTCCAGGACCATCAGGAGAGAAGGGCGTGCCCGTGAGTACTTTTACAAAACATATCCAATGTACAGAGCTGTGATGTCAGACCGAGTCATTGTTCTTCTCTATTCTCTATGTCTTATATGTTCTCTCCCCCACCACCTTCCCTCTCAGGGGGAGAAAGGTCCGATCGGCCCGGCTGGTCGTGACGGTGTCCAGGGCCCAGTGGGTCTGCCAGGTGCTGCCGGATCCATCGGAGTTCCAGGAGAGGACGGAGACAAGGCCAGTAACCACCGTGATATCTCCATCACATATTCTAATTACTGGGTTTACCACGTGAGACGATATCACAATGCTCATTTCAAACCTCTCGTAACAAAAGCTTTTGTGGTGGATTTTTTGGGATTACAGGGTGAGGTTGGAGAGCACGGCCAGAAGGGAGCGAAGGGCGGCAAAGGAGAGCATGTGAGAGACATTACCGCCATTCTTTTACTGTCTGCTCCTTATCTCTATTGTGTCTGAACAAGATACTGTACGTATGACTGTCTCTGCTAAAGTACAGTGACGCCATTTGCTCACGGTGAGACATTGTGTGTCAACAGGGTCCTCCCGGTCCACCAGGGCCAATGGGTCCACTCGGTCAACCCGGTGCTGCTGTAAGTAGAAACTCCATCAACAGACAGTGTGTTATCAATATTGCATCGGACACATAGGAATTCATAGCATTGGTGCCCCTCGGAGGTGTTGCCTTCAATATTCCCCTCTCTCTGTCTCCATTGTTCAGGGAGCTGATGGAGAACTAGGAGCCAGAGGTCAGCAGGGGCCATTTGGAGCCAAGGGAGATGAAGGATCAAGAGGATTCCCAGGGGCCCCAGGTCCCATTGGACTGCAGGTATGATGATGGATTTCTGTTGTGACTACATGATTTTAGCCACATTACGTTAGTCTTGTGATTGTGACTCAATAGGTCAATGGCATCTCTAACCGTGAATGTATCTTGTAGGGATTGCCAGGCCCATCAGGAGAGAAGGGAGAGACGGGAGATGTCGGACCAATGGTGAGTGTCGACGACAAATTGGAGCAACCCAACAGATGATTGGATCTCATCATTATTAAGCCAATCGTAATAGTTCAGGAAGAGGTATTGCTAGCATGAATCACACTAGGATATTGCTCATCTCATCCTATCCGTCTCTTTAGGGTCCACCTGGCCCCCCAGGACCCCGTGGCCCTGCTGGTTCAAGCGGCGCTGACGTGAGTACCAATCTTCTCTCAAAACCTTCCAGAAGTTTCTCCTCGCCGTAGAATAATCATATTGAATGATTTCATTGTAATGGAGTTTTTATGCTACTGGTGATATTATGAAGTCATCCCACATGAAGACCTAGTCTCCCTGTTGATTTGAAGTCATATATGTTACTATGGGTATGACTCTTGTTGTTTTGACATTATTGATGCAATTATGTTTATTTTTTAATTCAGGGTCCTCAAGGTCCTCCTGGTGGTGTGGGTAACCCTGGAAACCTGGGAGATAAGGTAAACGTAAATTCACACGAACTTGATTGAAATGCTCCGTTGTAATCATCAGAGTATGCGTTTGTGTGTACACGTTCTGAGAACTGAAAACGTTGTGTTGACAGGGAGAGCCTGGCGAAGCCGGACCACCTGGAATCGGAGGAGAGCCAGGAAAGAAAGTGAGACATAGATCTTTTGGTTCTACTGTATTGTCCCGTACGCACGTATTTTGTTTCTATACATGGGATGCATTGCACGGCGAGTGACAGTGTTGTTGTCCAATGGCAGGGCCCACGTGGAGAACACGGAGACAAGGGAGAGGCGGGACAACCTGGTACCTCTGGCCCTGCTGGTGGAAGAGGAGGCCCTGGAGACGACGGACCCAAGGGAAACCCTGTACGTCAAATATACTCAACAGATAAATCTAGTAATACAACTTGTACTGACCACACTAGATGTTTCAGTGTCTGACGTTATGCCATTGTGTCTCTCTCCTAGGGCCCTGTTGGTTTCCCAGGCGACCCCGGGCCCCCTGGTGAACTCGGCCCCAGAGTGAGTATCTAAAACGCTCGTCACGCACGTTTCATTTGATCTGTTTTGTTGTGGTGAGACAGATATTCCAATTTGTGTGTTTGTAGCGTTTCATACCGCTGGTGTATCTATGAATGAGTGTCTTGTTCTATCAACAAACCCCAGGAAGTATCTACTCTTAACGCCGTCGTAGCAACGGCCACATCTCTGATAACTCTGTCTTCTTTAGGGTCAGGACGGAGCAAAGGGAGAGAGAGGAGAGGACGGTGAACAAGGACAAGCTGTAGGTGGCCTCGTACTCCAGCGTCTATTTCATTTCCTTCCTTCGCTGTTGCTATAGTTACGACATGGGCTCTTCTCCAGGACTCTCCTTCACCAAGTGCTTTGATGAATTTGATGTTACTGGGTCATACATTGTCTGTTCAACGATCGCTCCTGTGCGAAATGGCTCCCTGCAGCAATTCAAGAGTAGTGCTTGTAATGTCGAGCACATCCTCTTAAGATGTTCCCAGAGTTTAGGGGACATTGTGGCCATAAGCATGCAAATCCACAAATCTAAACCACCTCAGTTCAAGCCCGTGATAAGTGTATTTTCCATCTTGAAGCACCTGTTGAAACATAAGATGGCACTGCGAGGTTAAAGTTCATGTCCTCCCTGGCAGATCGCCCTTAAGGCCCGTCGAGAATGTAGATTATTATGCAACTTCAAAAAAACAGCTACCCGTGTGTATATTTAGGTTCAGTTCTTTATAGTTAATATTGACCCCTTGCAGGTCACTGAAGTGTTCTAATCATACTCTCTGCTGTAGGGATCTCCTGGACCCACTGGTGAGAACGGGCCTCCTGGAGGACCAGGAAAGAGGGTAAGGTCGTTCACCCGCACCAGGCCACACCGCAACTATCATCCACAGTCATATCTGTTGGTTTTCAATGTGTTATGTTTGATAGATGCTACAGGTGGCCTATAACCAATCATAGAAACGTCATGACGTTGATAATATTACACATCGCTTCTTTCCCAGGGTCTTGCTGGAACGAGAGGACCAGAGGGACGACAGGGAGAGAAGGGAACTAAGGTAAGAGTTCAAAGGTCATCGTTCAGTGTGTTGGCACTGGCAGTTAACCCTGTGGATCGTTATCTATCCTAGTGAGTCACAGGCCATGCCAGACAGACCTGAAACCAAATGTACATAGCTCTCTCTGCTGTCAATGTGTGATGGGGTTTTTTCTCTCTCTTTTTTTCCAGGGAGATCCAGGTGCCAACGGACCTCCAGGAAAGACAGGCCCCGTCGGACCTCAGGGTCAACCAGGAAAACCAGGAACTGAGGGTCTGAGAGGACTCCCTGGATCAGTGGTGAGGGAGATGAGCCCACTCTTCCATGGACAGACTAGGCTATTCAGTCTGTGGTTCAGTCTACTGCTCTAGAGTCTGTCTGTCTGTCTGTCTCTGTTTGTCTGTCTGCCAGTCTGTCTGCCAGTCTGTCTGCCAGTCTGTCTGCCAGTCTGTCTGCCAGTCTGTCTGCCAGTCTGTCTGCCAGTTTGCTCTATAGGGCCTAATTTAGGCTCCTCACTACTACCATGAGCTTAACCCCAGTGTAACGGAGCTGTTTGATGTGTTTGTCACTAACTTGCTTCTGATGATCTCTTCAAGGGCGAGCAGGGTTCTCCGGGCCTTTCCGGCCAGAAGGGACCTCCCGGACCGCTGGTGAGATAAGACACTGATATGTACATTAATATATCTATAATAGATTGTATCTTCCACACTGTGTTGATATTTTGGCATACAGGGCTATATTGATGCTTCAAGTGAATATACTCACATCCTTACTCTGTAAAGCTGCAGTACCATCTCACTCAATTCAATTCAATTCAAGGGCTTTATTGGCATGGGAAACATGTGTTAACATTGCCAAAGCAAGTGAGATAGATAATATATAAAGTGAATATATAAAGTGAAATAAACAATAAAAATTAACAGTAAACATTACACATATACATTACACATTATATATACAGTGTTTTAACAATGTACAAATGGTAAAGGACACAAGATAAAATAAATAAGCATAAATATGGGTTGTATTTACAATGGTGTGTGTTCTTCACTGGTTGCCCTTTTCTCGTGGCAACAGGTCACAAATCTTGCTGCTGTGATCACTCTCTCTCTATCTCTCTCTCTCTCTCTTCAAGGGACCGCCAGGTTTGCCAGGACTGCGCGGCGAGGGCGGTGACAAGGGAGAGAAGGGCCACTCGGGTCTGATTGGTCTGATTGGGCCCACCGGAGAGCAGGGAGAGAAGGGAGACAGGGGACTGCCAGGGCCACAGGGGACACACGGATCCAAGGGAGAGACTGTGAGTGACACCTGTCTCTCCTTAGCTGACATTATAGAGCTTTGAAAGAAAGGTCGCTGGTTCGAATCCCGAGCCGACTAGGTCCAAAATCTGTCGATGTGGCCTTGAGCAAGGCACTTAGCCCTAATTGCTCCTCTATGTCACTCTAAGAGCGTCTGCTAAATGACTCAAATGTAAAGATACTGTATATTTTCTCTAAGGATACACACACACACACACACACACACACACACACACACACACACACACACACACACACACACACACACACACACACTGGAAATAATGTTATTCTGTCAGTATGTCACATCCCTATTGAACATGTCTGATCACGCTTTCCATAGCCGATGTGAGCAAGACCTTTAAACAGATCAACATTCACAAGGCCGCGGGGCCATACGGATTACCAGGGCTTGTACTCAGAGCATGCACGGACCAACTGTCAAGTCGCTTCACTGACATTTTCACCCTCTCCCTGACCGAGTCTGTAATACCCACGTTTTAAGCAGACCAACATAGTCCCTGCGCCCAAGAATGCAAAGGTAACCTGCCTAAATGACTACCGCCCCGTAGCATTCACGACGGTAGCCATGAAGTGCTTTGAAAGGCTGGTTATGGCTCACATCAACACCATCATCCCGGAAACCCTAGACTCCCTCTAATTCGCATACCGCCTCAACAGATCCACAGATGACGCAATCTCAATCGCACTCCACACTGCCCTTTCCCACCTGGATAAAATGAACACCTATGTGAGAATGCTGCTCATTGACTACAGCTCAACGTTCAACACCATAGTGCCCACAAAGCTCATCACTAAGGTAAGGACCCTGGGACTAAACACCTCCTTGTGTAACTGGATCCTGGACTTCCTGACGGGCCACCCACAAGTGGGGCGGCACACAATTGGGCCAGCGTCGTCCGGATTAGAGTTTGGCCAGGGTAGGCTGTCATTGTAAATAAGAATTTGTTCTTAACTGACTTGCCTAGTTAAATAACGGTTAAGTAAAATAAATAAATAAAAATGTGGTAAAGATAGGCAACAACACATCTGCCACGCTGATTCTCAACACGGGGGCCCCTCGGGAGTGCGTGCTCAGTCCCCTCCTGTACTCCCTGTTCACCCACGACTGCGTGGCCAGGCACGACACCAACACCATTAAGTTTGCTCTGATCTGATCTGGGACTACAGGAAAAGGAGGGCCGAACAGGCCCCCATTAACATTGACAGAGCTGAGGTGGAGCGGGTCAAATGTTTAAAGTTCCTTGGTGTCCACATCATCAACAAACTATCATGGTCCAAACACACCAAGACAGTCGTGAAGCGGGCACGACAACACCTATTCCCCCTCAGGAGACTGAAAATATTTGACATGGGTCCTCAGACCCTCAAAAAGTTCTACAGCTGCACCATCGAGAGCAACCTGACCGGTTGCATCTCCGCCTGGTGTGGCAACTGCTCGGCATCCGGCTGTAATGCGCTACAGGGGGTATTGCGTATGGCCTAGTACATCACTGGGGCCAAGCCTCCTGCCATCCAGGACCTATATACCAGGCGGTGTCAGAAGAAGGATAAAAAAATATCAAAGACTCCAGTCACCCAAGTCATGGACTGTTCTCTCTGCTACCGCACGGCATGCAGTACCAGAGCACCAAGTCTAGGTCCAAAATGCTCCTTAACAGCTTCTACCCCCAAGCCATAAGACTGCTGAACAATGAATCAAATGGCCACCGGGACTATTTACATTGACCCCCACCCCACTTTGTTTTTACACTGCTGCTACTCGCTGTTATTATCAATACATAGTCACTACCCCTAGCCTACATGTACAAATTACCTCGACTAACCAGTACCGCCGCACATTTACGGTACCGGTACCCCCTGCATATAGCCTCCTTATTGTTATGTAATTATGTAATTATATTATGTTACTTGTTTTATTTTACTTTTAGTTTATTTAGTCAATACTTTCTTAACTATATTTCTTGATCTGCATTGTTGGTTAAGGGCTTGTAAGTAAGCATTTCACGGTAAGGTTCGGCTCAATTGCCAAACAAAATTGGATTTGATTTGTATTCTATGTCACCCTTCAACAACAGTTTAATGCTGATGAATTTGTTGTGTGTTGACTGTGTTTTTAGGGTGTTTCTGGAGGCACTGGGCCCATCGGTCCTGGTGGCCCTGCTGGTATGCCCGTGAGTACAGGTTCTACATCCTGGTTCTTTCATCAGTATATCATGTAACATCCTCTATTAACACTGTGGTATTCTTAAAACAGAACCTGTAACATAGGAAGATGTCAGCATTTATGTATCCATGCCTTTTATACTTTACATAACTCTGTTATGTCACTAGTAGTTACATTCTCCTTTTTTCAATGCTTTTATAACGGTGGTATAATGGTAATACTTATATTCTATTGAATGATAATCATTAATTTCCTGTTCCTCTTCCACAGGGTCCCGAAGGTGTGAAGGGAGCTAAGGGTGCTACAGTGAGTAGAACCCCTTCCTCAAACACTCTTTGTAGTGTACTATCTGCTTCAATATTATAATGCGTATTGAGTCCCATGTGCAGCGTATTGAGTCCTGTGTGCAGCGTATTGAGTCCCGTGTGCAGCGTATTGAGTCCCGTGTGCCGCGTATTGAGTCCCATGTGCAGCGTATTGAGTCCCTTGTGCAGTGTATTGAGTCCCATGTGCAGCGTATTGAGTCCCGTGTGCAGTGTATTGAGTCCCATGTGCAGCGTATTGAGTCCCGTGTGCAGCGTATTGAGTCCCGTGTGCAGCGTATTGAGTCCCATGTGCAGTGTATTGAGTCCCATGTGCAGCGTATTGAGTCCCGTGTGCAGCGTATTGAGTCCCGTGTGCAGCGTATTGAGTCCCATGTGCAGCGTATTGAGTCCCATGTGCAGCGTATTGAGTCCCATGTGCCGCGTATTGAGTCCCATGTGCAGCGTATTGAGTCCCATGTGCCGCGTATTGAGTCCCATGTGCAGCGTATTGAGTCCCGTGTGCAGCGTATTGAGTCCCGTGTGCAGCGTATTGAGTCCCATGTGCAGCGTATTGAGTCCCGTGTGCAGCGTATTGAGTCCCGTGTGCAGCGTATTGAGTCCCATGTGCAGCGTATTGAGTCCCATGTGCAGCGTATTGAGTCCCATGTGCCGCGTATTGAGTCCCGTGTGCAGCGTATTGAGTCCCATGTGCCGCATATTGAGTCCCGTGTGCCATGTATTGAGTCTCGTGTGCCGCGTATTGAGTCCCTTGTGCTGTGTATTGAGTCCCGTGTGCAGTGAATTGATTCCCGTGTGCCGTGTATTGAGTCCCGTGTGCCGTGTATGGAGTGCCGTGCATGGAGTCCCATGTGCCGTGTATTGAGTCCCGTGTGCAGTGTATTGAGTCCTGTGTGCCGTGTATGGAGTCCCATGTGTAGTGTATTGAGTCCCGTGTGCCGTGTATGGAGTCCCGTGTGCGGTGTATTGAGTCCCATGTGTAGTGTATTGTGTCCCATGTGCAGTGTATTGAGTCCCGTGTGCAGTGTATTGAGTCCCGTGTGCCGTGTATGGAGTCCCGTGTGCAGTGTATTGAGTCCCGTGTGCAGTGTATTGAGTCCCGTGTGCAGTGTATTGAGTCCCATGTGCCGTGTATGGAGTCCCATGTGCCACGTATTGAGTCCCGTGTGTGGAGTATTGAGTCCCATGTGCAGTGTATTGAGTCCCGTGTGCCGTGTATGGAGTCCCATGTGCCGTGTATGGAGTCCCGTGTACAGTGTATTGAGTCCCGTGTGCAGTGTATTGAGTCCCGTGTGCAGTGTATTGAGTCCCATGTGCCGTGTATGGAGTCCCATGTGCCGCGTATTGAGTCCCGTGTGTGGAGTATTGAGTCCCATGTGCAGTGTATTGAGTCCAGTGTGCTGTGTATGGAGTCCCATGTGCCGCGTATTGAGTCCCGTGTGCAGTGTATTGAGTCCCGTGTGCAGTGTATTGAGTCCCGTGTGCAGTGTATTGAGTCCCGTGTGCAGTGTATTGAGTCCCATGTGCCGTGTATGGAGTCCCATGTGCCGCGTATTGAGTCCCGTGTGCAGTGTATTGAGTCCCGTGTGCAGTGTATTGAGTCCCGTGTGCAGTGTATTGAGTCCCGTGTGCCGTGTATTGAGTCCCGTGTGCCACGTATTAAATCCCTTGTGCAGCGTATTGAGTCCCATGTGCAGTGTATTGAGTCCCGTGTGCAGTGTATTGAGTCCCGTGTGCAGTGTATTGAGTCCCGTGTGCAGTGTATTGAGTCCCGTGTGCAGTGTATTGAGTCCCATGTGCAGTGTATTGAGTCCCGTGTGCAGTGTTTTGAGTCCCGTGTGCAGTGTATTGAGTCCCGTGTGCGGTGTATTGAGTCCCGTGTGCGGTGTATGGAGTCCCGTGTGCCGTGTATGGAGTCCCGTGTGCCGTGTATGGAGTCCCGTGTGCCGTGTATGGAGTCCCGTGTGCGGTGTATTGAGTCCCGTGTGCGGTGTATTGAGTCACGTGTGCGGTGTATTGAGTCCCGTGTGCGGTGTATTGAGTCCCGTGTGCGGTGTATTGAGTCCCGTGTGCGGTGTATTGAGTCCCGTGTGCGGTGTATTGAGTCCCGTGCGGTGTATTGAGTCCCGTGTGTGGTGTATTGAGTACTGTGTGCGGTGTATTGAGTCCCGTGTGCGGTGTATTGAGTCCCGTGTGCGGTGTATTGAGTCCCGCGTGCAGCGTATTGAGTCCCGCGTGCAGCGTATTGAGTCCCGTGTGCAGCGTATTGAGTCCCGTGTGCAGCGTATTGAGTCCCGTGTGCAGCGTATTGAGTCCCGTGTGCAGCGTATTGAGTCCCTTGTGGAGTGTATTGAGTCCCGTGTGCTGTGTATTGAGTCCCGTGTGCGGTGTATTGAGTCCCGTGTGCGGTGTATTGAGTCCCGTGTGCGGTGTATTGAGTCCCGTGTGCGGTGTATTGAGTCCCGTGTGCGGTGTATTGAGTCCCGTGTGCGGTGTATTGAGTCCCGTGTGCGGTGTATTGAGTCCCGTGTGCGGTGTATTGAGTCCCGTGTGCGGTGTATTGAGTCCCGTGTGCGGTGTATTGAGTCCCGTGTGCGGTGTATTGAGTCCCGTGTGCGGTGTATTGAGTTCCGTGTGCAGCGTATTGAGTCCCTTGTGCAGCGTATTGAGTTCCGTGTGCGGTGTATTGTTTAATCTCTAATGCCTCCTGTTTCTGTGTTCCAGGGAGGAGCTGGTCCCAAGGGAGAGAAGGGTGTCTCAGGACCCCCCGGACCTCCAGTGAGTACCCATCCTTTGCGTAATCGGTTTATTCCATGAAACCAATTAAATACTTGGATTTTACACCCATTTTTCAGTTTCGTCCAGTCTAGATCTATGTGCAGTTGCTTACATCATTTTAGAGCATAACATCTATCTGCAGTATCTACATCTATCTGCAGTATCTACATCTATCTACATCTATCTGCATTCGGAAAGTATTCAGACCCCTTGACTTTTTCCACATTTTGTTACGTTACAGCCTTCTTCTAAAATGTATTAAATTGTTTTTTTTCCCCTCATCAATTTACACACAATACCCCATAATGACAAAATAAAAGAAAATATATCACATTTATTTTGTTGAAGAACCTTTGGCAGCTATTACAGCCTCGAGTATTCTTGGGTATGATGCTACAAGCTTGGCACACCAGTATTTGGGGAGTTTCACCCATTCTTCTCCGCAGATCCTCTCAAGCTCTGTTAGGTTGGATGGGGAGTGTTGCTGCACAGCTGTCTCTCCAGAGATCTTTGATCGGGTTCTGGCTCTGGCTGGGCCACTCAAGGATATTCAGAGACTTGTCCCCAAATCAGTCCTGCATTGTCTTGGCTGTGTGTTTAGGTTTGTTGTCCTGTTGGAAGGTGAACCTTCACCCCAGTCTGAGGCCCTGAGCGCTCTGGAACAGGTTTTTATCAAGGATCTCTCTGTGCTTTGCTCTATTCATCTTTCCCTCAATCCTGACTGGTCTTCCAGGTCCTGCCACTGAAAAACATCCCCACAGTATGATGCTGCCACCACCATGCTTCACCGTAGGGATAGTGCCAGGTTTCCTCCAGACATGACGCTTGGCATTCAGGCCAAAGAGTTCAATCTTGGTTTCATCCGACCAGAGAATCTTGTTTCTCATGGTCTGAGAGTCCTTTAAGTGCCTTTTGGCAAACTCAAAGCAGGTTGTCATGTGCGTTTTACTGAGGAGTGACTTCCGTCTGGCCATTCTACCATAAAGGCCTGATTGGTTGAGTGCTGCAGAGATGGTTGTCCTTCTGGAAGGTTCTCCCATCTCTACAGAGGAACTCTGGAGCTCTGTCAGATTGACCATCGGGTTCTTGGTCACCTCCCTGATGAAGGCCCTTCTCCCCCGATTGCTCAGTTTGGCCGGGCTGCCAGTTCTGGGAAGAGTCTTGGTGGTTCAAAACCTCTTCCAATTAAGAATGATGGAGGCCACTGTGTTCTTGGGGAGCTTCAATGCTGCAGAAATGTTTTGGTACCCTTCCCCAGATCTGTGCCTCGACACAATCCTGTCTCGGAGCTCGACGGACAATTCTTTCGACCTCATGGCTTGGTATATGCTCTGACATGCACCTGAGCTCAATGTTGAGTCTCATAGCAAAGGGCCTGAATACTTATGCAAATAAGGTATTTCTGTTTTTTTTTTTGTACATTTACAAACATTTCTACAAACCTGTTTTTGCTTTGTCAATGTGGGTTATTGTGTGTAGATTGATGGGTGGGGGGGAATGATTTAAGCCATTTTAGAACAAGGCTGTAACGCAACAAAATGTGGAAGAAGTCAAGGGATCTGAATACTTTCTGAATGCACTGTACGTGTATTCAAAGTTTTCAGTTCAAACATAAATAAGTTCATTGTTTCATAAACCTATAAATCTCATTAATCATTATCAACCAATAATAATCTTTCTCTGTGATCCTCCTCCAATCAGGGTCCTCCAGGCGAAGTCATCCAGCCAATGCCCATCCAAATCTCCAAGAAGTCCAAGCGCTCCATCGACGCCAGCCGGATGCTGTCTGAGACAGACGCAGAGTCGGCTGCAGCCGACGCCACCGGCACAGAGTTCCTGACAGGCAGTGAGGGCATGGAGGAGATCTTCGGCTCACTGAACTCGCTGAGACAGGAGATTGAGACCATGCGCTTCCCTCTGGGCACCAAGGACAGCCCCGCACGCACCTGCCAGGACCTCAAACTCAGCCAGCCAGAGCTCAAGGACGGTACGACGCTTTCAGGCGTAAAACTATTCACAAAAAAATTTGTCAATTCTGACTTTACACTGGTATTTTATTTTAGAGACAGAGGAACTCTTACAAAGACATTTGAGGTTCACTTTTAACTAAAGTGTACGGGCCCGGGCTGGGTTTCTACTAAGCTAATATACACAATTGTTTTAAAAATCTATCTGCAATATTAAAGCTCATCACCCCCTAAAAAAAAAAAAAGCATTTTGAATTTCTTGGTGTTTAAATCGTGCCTTATCTCTCTGCTCCCCCCTGTAGGAGAGTACTGGATCGACCCCAACCAGGGTTGCTCTCGCGACTCTCTCAAGGTGTTCTGCAACTTCACCGCTGGTGGGGAGACGTGTCTGTACCCCAGCAAGAGCGTGGACACGGTGAGAAGAGAGACTGAGCTCATCAGTCAATCATGTACACACTAACTCTACCCTGAAGGAGCTGTGTTTAAACATCTACACATCTCATTGTCTCTATTTCTCTCCTAGGTTAAGCTCAACTCTTGGACCACGGAGAAACCGGGCTCCTGGTACAGTGAGTTTGCAACTGGCAGCAAGGTTAGTATGGGTTCATCACACCACTGTGCAGAATCCCAGGGGGACATTCATTATGGTCCATATGTGTGTAATGTTTGACCTGGTTATCAACAAATGCGTGAAGATAAAGGTCAATCAGAAAAATGATCAATGCATTATCATAACGCTCCGTCGATAAGGAAAGTGTTTATTATGTCAGGTGGACATATCCAACTCTCTGCTTATAATAGAGTTCACCTCTACCAGCTTCGTCAGAGTTTATATCTCATGGGATATCTTCTCCCCCCCCCCCCCCCCAGCTTTCGTACGTGGACTCTAATGGCGAGCCGATCGGCGTGGTCCAGTTGGGCTTCCTGCGGTTGCTGAGTGTCCAGGCCCGCCAGAATTTCACCTATCACTGCCACCGCTCTGTGGCCTGGGCCGACCGCACTGCCAATAACGGCCACAAGAGGGCACTGCACTTCCAGGGCGCCAACGATGAGGACCTCAGCTACGAGACCAGCCCATACATCAAGGCCCTGGTCGACGGCTGCTCTGTGAGTCTTATTGAATTGGTTTATTTAAACAGCGTGGTTCACTCAGTAACAATTGGCAGTGTTTTTCAGGGAGTCATGGGAACCAAAAGTAATCTCTCTAGCTTACTCACCTCTCTAAGAAACCTGAGATTTTATAGGGTGTCTGGGGGTATACCCCCCCTTATTTTATTTTTTTAAAGGAACATTTGTCAGAATTCTCTAAATGTTGCTCTATTTTCAATCTGATGTAGGCTAATTTAATATTTTTCATCAGCAGTCAATAAGAACAAATGCCCATACAAAAAGTATTACAATGGAACTATATTTTTTCCATTACACACAATAAAAGTGAAGTATCAAATCCTAGGCAGATACCCTTGCCTCAGATGTAGTGATCTCACCCGTCTCTCTGTTTCTGTCTGTCTGCAGTATCGTAAGGGCTTCGACAGGACAGTGGTGGAGGTGAACACGCCCCAGGTGGAGCAGCTTCCTCTGCGGGACCTCAAGATCACAGACTTTGGGGAGAGCAACCAGAAATTTGGCTTTGAAGTGGGACCTGTCTGTTTCATGGGCTAACACACCGTATAGAGAAATGAGAAACACAAACACATATAGAATATACACTTACAATGATGCACACACACACACACTCTGTCATACACACACACTCTGTCACATACACACTCATGCACTTAACACAAACATTGACACAATTGCATAGACATGGCAATATACAGTACATGCCCAGTAATTTGTCAGGATATCAAGCACACACACACACACATACACACACACACACATATATACACACACATATATACACACACATACACACACACACACACATATATACACACACACACACACACACACACACACACACACACACACACACACACACACACACACACACACACACACACACACACACACACACACACACACACACACACACACACACAGTTGTGAAACGGACATGCACTCACTCAAGTGTATGCCCAGGGGAAAACATCTCCCAAATAGAAATGGACGACAAGAGAAAAGTAGAACGCAAACATTCTCGCGAAGAGGAGACCAAAGATCGATTGCAAGAATGAGAGATGGCGTTCAGACCGTCAACAGAATAAAACAGTGTTCTTTTCCAACGAACAGCTGGGTCAAAGACCCGTCTCCTCCTTCCGTACACGCCAGAGCCCCCTGTCGCGGACCCCCCCTCTCACTCCTCTCTCCTTCCCGCTGTCTCTCTACCGAGTTGTCTCAGCCACTCTACCTCTCTGCTTCGCCCTCACCACACACTTGTACCTCTCCTGCATCCAAGCCCCACCCCATCCTACGCCTCATTTTCCGCCTCGCCGCATTAAGGGGACACCAACGAAGGAACGGGAGTTCCACGAAGGCCTGACGGTTCAGAGACGACCAGGAAAGTCTACTGTACGTCCATGTTGTCTAGCTAAGTGAATTTTCTCCATCTCCACCAGTGAAATTCTATACCAAAGAAACCAACTATACCAGCCTAACATGACAGTTACACTAAATCAGGTCAAATATAATGCAGGCGGATGAGTCGAAACTTTAAGGTGCTTTGTGGAGATGGAAGCAGATCTGTGACATCTCTAGCTTTACCGCGGCTCTAACCTTAAGGTGTGACTATGAGCAGCCCTTTACTCAATACTGTAGTAATATAGTCCTAACAGCAACGTACTGTCTCTGAGCTGCATGGCTGTTTATTTTGGGGCCAGTAATGTTGCATGCAATGGGACGGAAGGGTGTCTATGCCTTCTCCAAGGCCCAATGAATCAAAAGCCATGAACCTTGTAAATTGTACTGAACGTGACGTGTGGAACATTTATTTGTAATCAATGTTACAACTGTCACAGACAGTCCAGAACTGTAGTTCCTAGACAAGCGAATGGGCCAGAATGCCATCAAACCAGTCTAGTACTTACAGGTCTGGAATTTCATTGCTGTTTCATGTATAACACAGGGTTACATACCAGGATTTGTGACATTCCGTCTCTTTTCAAGCAGGGAAGGTATCAGGGTTAAATATGTATATGAGCTGAATAGATGACGACCAAACGTTCTCTCTTACAGCGGTGAATAAATGCTTGCTTTCAAAAAACTGTGGCACGGTGCTAATTATACCAAAGCGTTAATATATTCAGCGTGAATAATTCAAGTTTTTTCTCCATCACAGCCGCACGATGTCGTCACCAGTTCTCCTACTGGAAATGTGCAATCGAATCCATTTGTACAGACATAGTGATATTCTATTGTATTTATTGAAAACAAAACAGGGTGCTTCAAACAACGACAAAACCAAATATGACAGTCGAATGTGGTATTTCATTTTGTATTTATTTCCTGTAGTCCTCACTTGGCAGTCTTAAAACAATTAAATACATATTAAACTAACAATAAACCGAGTTATCTGTACACCCCCCCTTTGGTCTATGAATGTCAACAGTTCTGGTGGGGGTGGGGGGGAGAACATATGTGGCCATATCTCATTGTAACCATTTAGCATTCATCGACTGTACTGTGCTGTTATGATTGCTTCTACTGTAATGATTAAATGGTGACTCTCCATTGCGGTTTGCCACTGCTTGGCTGAGCTGTGCTGCAGGAGTATGGCGAGGGCGACAGACACCAGGATTCTACGGTTGTGAGAATACAGCGGGCAGGGGACAGCTAGCGGGAGGGATGGAAGATTCTAGCAACCACGTGGACAAATATTACAAAGATTTTGTTTCGAAGTGATGTAATGTGGCTATGGGGTTGTATATCATTATGGGTATTTTGGTTTGTGTGTTTTGGTTCGTTTTCCTTTTGACATTGCAGAGAAGGGGGGGGATTGACAAACTAAAACCTGAGGTGATTCGCGAGAGAAAATTACATCGATAGTTTGTTGTTGTTAAAGACAAACAAATATTTCAACAAAATATGGTGCTGAAAAGACAAAAAGTATTATTTTATAATGTAAGTAATTTTAAATGTTTTGTTTCTGTAATATATCATCTTTTTAAAAATAGCTTCTTGACTCCCTTGTGTTTTTTTCCTCGTCCCCTCCGTTTCATCCTCTCTCAACTGGCTGGTGTTGCATGTTACCCAGAGCTACACTATAGCTAGTCATTATTTTATTTCTCTCTTCATTCTGCATACAGCAGGTCAGACAGCTGAATATAACCACATCATTCACAATCTCCAGTGAACTGACCACCAGAATCAGTCAGATCCCAACCTTATTTCCACTAGATCACCTCACCAGCCCCCCCCCCCCCCAACTTCTAGTGTTTACACCTGTTTGGTTCTGATCTATGGCTGGCACCCTCTCTTTTCCCCTCTACTGTCCAGTGCTCAGTGTTTTCCTTCTCTGTTTTCTGTTAGTTTTTGTTTTGCTTTAGTTTCACTGTTTCATTGTTCTTGGCTTGTTGTTTTCTGTTCAACGTCTCCAATTAAACCACATGCCAACGCATTTTCTCTGTGTGCACACTGTATTCGTGTGTCTTTGTACGTGTGGCGTCGGTCTTTCCTGTTTTCAAACATCTAAATCCAACTGTGTTAGTAATGACTGTTATAAGTTTTAAAATTATAGTAACCTCACATAAATGTAGAGGGTTAAGAGACGTAACTCGGTTAAATTGGGAAAGCACTCAACTCTGTCTCGTGAACTCTCGCCACAAAAGTTACACAGGTTTTAATTTATTGCACAATCACATTTACACTAAGATATTGACTAGATTTACAAAACAAGATTGATCCCCAATCGGTTGTATTATTATCACACGCAAAGGCACAGTGTGAACGTTGAATACATATACAATTACTGGACCTAGATGGGATCTTCATGAGGATGACGGAAAGTTGTCTCAGCCAATGAAAAGGCCTCTGAAGATGAGAAGAAGAAGGAAAAAAAATGTGGTAACAGGACAGCGGCGGGTAACGTAAAAGGCATTTACTGTTAAACATGAACCATTATAATGTATTGCAGGTGGGTCCATTACCTGCTACTTCAACACTGGTTCCAGTGATTTAGCCAGAGTCCTCTACTGGGAATGTGTGTTAGGATCCATCAGCTTCCTCTCTACACAGAGAGGGAGAAGGGTTAGGTTTTACAGCTTGACTATAGAAAGGTACAGAGTTCGGCATTTGTGGTGTGATCTATAGCATAGAGGGTATACGGTATCCCTACCTGCAGGCTCTCCCATCCTCCCCAGGGGCACCATGGACGTAAGCTGCAGACAAAACAAAACACAGCAAGTTAAATACACACTTCTATACAACAACAAAACAGTTCAGGGGGTTACTTTCTATATCTGATATAAAAAAGGAGAACTCAGTCATAGCTGACTGATTCATTTCTCAGACACTTTATCAGTCATGGGTGTGGTTATGAACCCTGGTAAACAGTTACACCGGCTCCCAAATCTGGAGAAAGAGAGAAGTTATAGATCATATCCACCCTGGACCCGGTTCCCCAAACACATCCCATACTTCTATCCACCCTGGACCCGGTTCCCCAAACACATCCCATACTTCTATCCACCCTGGACCCGGTTCCCCAAACACATCCCATACTTCTATCCACCCTGGACCCGGTTCCCCAAATACATCCCAAACTTCTATCCACCCTGGGCCTGGTTCCCCAAACACATCCCATACTTCAATCCACCCTGGACCTGTTTCTCCAAACACATCCCATACTTCAATTCACCCTGGACCCGTTTCTCCAAACACATCCCATACTTCAATCCACCCTGGACCCGTCTCCCCAAACACATCCCAAACTTCAATCCACCCTGGACCCGGTTCTCCAAACACATCCCATACTTCTATCCACCCTGGACCCGGTTCTCCAAACACATCCCATACTTCTATCCACCCTGGGCCCGTCTCCCCAAACACATCCCATACTTCTATCCACCCTGGGCCTGGTTCCCCAAACACATCCCATACTTCTATCCACCCTGGGCCCGTCTCCCCAAACACATCCCATACTTCTATCCACCCTGGACCCGTTTCTCCAAACACATCCCATACTTCAATTCACCCTGGACCCGTTTCTCCAAACACATCCCATACCTCAATCCACCCTGGACCCGTTTCTCCAAACACATCCCATACCTCAATCCACCCTGGACCCGGTTCTCCAAACACACCTTAAAGACTAAGTTCATTAGAACCCTCATAGGAGCATCGTTGAATCTCCGAGCTGTTTCCCAAAACAATCGTCACTGAAGTTGCCCTCTAAAACACTTGTTATCTACCGACTGCCTCAGACCACTCATAGAACAGATCAGTGGTTGTTGGATGCTTTCTTTGCCCCCTTCTGAGTCACTTTTAACACAGAGGATCTCCGCTAAACACACAATCAAGCGGTTTATTTTGTCTCTCTGTGACCGCCAACAACTTCAGGACGGAGTTGGCTACAAATACAACGTTGCCAATGTCTTTGCAATTGTTACAAACAAGCAACGGAAAGAAGAAGCTTCAAATGAAAACCGAGATGACGGCTTAAAAAAACAACATACAGTAGTAGGATTAAATGCTACACAGGCCTATATATTTTAATCAATTGAGTTCTATATTGCTAATTGTAGGCTCCGCTGTCTATAATTTCAGGATGGTTACAACATGTGCGCAATGATGTGCCAAATCTGTGATTAAGTTATTATAGTGTAAGCATTACAATAAGCCACCTCAATATTTGCAGCCATATAGGTGATAATATATCTCTAGGAGCTGATCCAACGTCAGTATTGTGGACTAATTCTAAGGTTAAGGTAAGATTTGAATGGAGAAAGCTGATCCGAGAGCAGCGCTGCCTTTCTTCCATCCTATCAGATGGACACATGCTCCAACAAAGTACTTAGCAAACTTTATTTCTGCCTGGCGTTTCATCGCTATCGGGAAATCGGGCTCTGCTCACTCCAGAGTGTTTAGAGCCTATTTAGCTTCTCTCTGTGGGTGAATGGGTCAATTTTGGGGTGTTGAAATCAAATGCAGGGTTGTGTTCAGTAGGGACAACACAGAAGAAAACTGCCCAAAAAGGGTAAGTAGCATCTCAAATTAATATGAAATGCACATTTTTGTTTCTGTTTCAAAACATTTTGTTACGGTTTGCCCTAATGAACACAACCAAGGTGTGCCTCACCTGCTCAGCTAGTTGGCTGCAGTTCTGGTCAGGCCCTCCACAACTGCTTTGGAAGCCTGTATGGAACAGGCGAGTAGTTCGCCTGTTCAATATTGCCCACCTGGTAACAGGCAGAAACACAAAGAGAAAATTAAAGAATGGCAGGAATGAATGTAAGTCTGTTGAAAACTAATGGCCTATGACTGGAGGGCCAATAGTTAAAATGTCAGACTTACCCACAATGCTGCCCACAGCAATGATGGAGCGTTTAGGAGCTCCACTGGCAACCAGAACCTTTCCAACAGCCTTAGTCAGGAGAAATGTAGCCTGGGAGATAGGGGGAAAGATAGAAGGATTTGTAGAATACGAGGGTAAGAAACACTATTTTAACTCTCCGATTTCAGGTCTATCAACATAAGTGTCACTGAACCTAAAGAGAGTATTTCTGTCTATAATAAATACCATTTGTGAGGAAAAACTCATTCTGATTGGCTGGGCCTGGCTCCCCAGTGGGTGTGCCTATGCCCTCCCAGGCCCATTCATGGCCGCACCCCTGCCCAGTCAGTCATGTGAAATCCATAGATTAGGGCCTAATTTATTTCAACTGACTGATTTCCTTCTATGAAATGGAACTCTTTGAAATGATTGCATGTTGTGTTTATATTTTTGTTCGGCATCAACAGATTCTGGTCAGGACAATAAGAACAAAGGGTCATACCTTTAGATGACTTGGGTAACCTTGTCAAAGTCCTCGTCCTCCATTTTCAGGGAGAAATCATCCCGAGTGACACCTGCAGCGTTCACACATACTGAGGGAGGCTGAAAGTACCGACACTGCATTCAGATTCCTTATGGCATTCAGTGACTCACTCACACAAAATGCCTCTTCCGATTCAGGCAATTTCTAACTTCTCGATCGTGTTGCTAAAGAACTGAGTGAAGTGCTTCAGGTCAAGTATCCAAAAACGTTACATGACTGACTCATTGTCCCAGTAGGAGACGCCAGCATAGGGTTTAGGATAAGGACTCTAAATTACACTAGTACACCCACTGAATTAGTCTGTGTGTCTGCACATATGTTTAATCACATGTATTCTTGTGAGTAGCTTCTCTTACACTCTCCCTTGATTGAAACATCCACAGCAGTAGTGATGTGGTCCTGCCCTTTGTGGCCATGGTTCAGGATGCCCAGGGCTGATTGGCTGACTCCTCTCTGATGTCTGCGACCACCACTGTGGCACCCTCAGAGGTTAATTGCTGGCATATGGCTTAGCCAATCCCACTGCCCCCTCCTGGAGACAATGAGTAGTGCAAACATGTAGGAGGCAATCTGCTGTAGCTCACTGCAGGCAAAGAGGGCTCTATGCGACTAACTTGGAAAATCTGTAAATTAGGTCTATAACAACGGGACTGATGCATTCTTTCTAGCTTGCTTCATGTCACCCGGGTGAAGGTTCTTGTAGGGTAAAATTGTTGTCTTCACCTTTGACCCAATGAGAGGGACACAGCTGTCTCATCTGGCAAAGGTGAAGACAACTGCATTTCTTGTCCAATGAAAATTGCCTACTATAAAGAAAACGAGTGTGTATGTTAAAGTTAACTTAAACGGGATATTGTCATTAAGGTTTCATTAGCCGTCTAAATCTGTTTGCTATGTTGCTCTTGAATTACCACGTGACAAAAAACATTTTCAAAGCAAACATGTTCACGAATGTCTGCAAGACGATACACTGTAACAGTGATGTCGCATAGTTGAAACAATGTTATAATGTTGCAATGTTACAAAGAACGTTCGCTACATTCTTGCACTGCAGCGAAATAAAACGATCGATGCCCAACAACTAACGTTAGCCCAAGGTTTAGCTACAACAACCACAAGATAGTGCGCCTAGATAAGCACATCTACCCTACAGAGAACTGCAGTTATATTTACCTACTTTACATAAGTATTAAGTTGCATATAAAGGCCGACGAGGCGTGAAAGACGACACTATCCCGTGATAACTGTCAACCTTGATATGAGCCGTGTTGTGGCCGGCATGAAGATAGAGTCGTTCTCTCTTGATCCAGGAGAGGGAGCCACAGGACAGGTTTTTGTTCGCGATCGTTTCTGTGACTCCTCTTCTTCTTCTGTTGGTTTTATGGTGAACTACAACCGAAAAAGGTCTATTTTTTCCGCCACCAACTGGATGGGTTGAAAAACAAGGTAAAAAGAAAACCCATTAATCCACCCAAATAAAAATAGTCCACTGACAAATGCAAACCAAATCTCCATATCTCCCTTCTCAAGCTCTAGGGCCTCGGAGGGTGGTACTGCTTGTGACAATACTCCATACAACTCCTCCACCGAGAAATCTTTCAGTGCCAGGAACCGCTCTGCCACATCCACAATGATATATACATTTTCCTGGACATCCTCTCCACCATGGCAGTTTCAATAATCACCTTCTTAACCTTTAAAATATCAGGGTCCTGCTGGTGAAAGGAAACTCCTGCAGCCTGCAGTGAAGGCCTATCCACAACCATATTACTCTTCAAGTGCACCATTCAAACCCTCAACCCTTTTAACAGCTGCTGCATATGAAATGCTCTGGACAGCACTGACTTTGGCCACCTCGTTCTCTTTCACCACCTCATTCTCTTTCACCACCTCATTCTCTTTCACCACCTCATTCTCTTTCACCCTTGTTGGGCATTCTAAAGACGTGGCTTCATGGTTCCCACCACAATTGCAACATGTCACATTTTCATCCCTTTTAAAACACATGACATGATCTTTTCCACAACTTGGACATCTTGTCTTCTCCGTTCTACAAACACTTGAAACATGTCCAAAAGATTCACAGTTGTCACACTGTATTGGTCTTGGTATAAATGCTCTGACTCTGTGATTTAAATATCCTAACTGTACTTGAGTGTCAAAAAACACAAGAACAGATACTTTTCACTTTTTAATCCTTCACCACACGATTCATCCGAAGTGCATATATACCTCCTGGAATATCTTTCAACACCGACTTCCCACGAGCCGCCAGATATTACCCCACTGAGGGGTGCCCTGTACCGAAGAGGCACACACGAAACGTCAAACTTCTCAAATTGGGTGAGATGCAACACACGTTCCTTCGGAAGTACAACAATTTCAAACAATCCCGCTTCTCTCGTGATCCTGACAACCTTCACTTTACCCAGCAATCCCTCCACCAGTTTGGATATCTCAAATGGATCCCTTATGAAAAGAGATTGCAGTCAGAGTGCAGTATAAAGATATAAAGAATGGGTTAGGAGAACAAAGGCTTAGGAGTTTTTATACATATAAGTTCTATGAGATAATATCAGTCACTGTTAACGTTACCTTTCATGTGCTTTATGTGCTTGTTTTGATGACATAATGCTTCAAAAACACCAAAAGTGATGTTAACTGATGAAGATGATCTCATTGAATAAAACATATGGGGTCTCCTAAGCCTGTCTTTACCACAGACCTTATTTATCGGGAGTTTATCCCAACATCTTCCAAAACCCCCATTCATATCCCCTTAGACTTTGGCCAACCAGCCATGGCGGAGTCAGAGCCCACAAAAATACACCATTACTATTGCTCTTTATACTTTAATTGCGGTTCACAGGGATAATGCAGGGATAAGGCAGATGGTCCGCAAATATTTTCCGATTTTTAATGCGAATATGTGAACAACTATTGTTATTGTCTGAATTGTTCTTGTTGATTTTTTTCTTGACATGTTCAAATAACTCAAGCGTAGATTGGTAACTTTTTTTTTCTCTAATTTAGTACACAGAAACAAGAGGCCATGAGTAACTTGGTAAAAAAAATGGCACCAAATGGCCTATAGGGGTTTCTGTTATAAGCGGTCTCATATCCGTTGCCCCATTTGACATAGAGACTTGACACTTTGTATGTAGGTATCTTTCTTTATGCTAAACACATTTGCCCTGAGGACCCACCCATAAGGTCTGTCAGGATAGATTGTCCTCCATCTTGGACATTTTGGAAAACCAAAATAACACCATATATTTACGGTAATATGCTCAAATAATATGAAAAAATGTCTCTTAACCAATATCCTCTAACTCCTGTACCCCTTTAAAAGACAGAGTAAGCTACACCTCAACCTCAGCACAATGCTCTGTCATGACCACCTACACGCTCTAATATCCTAAGTAGACTGGGCATGACATTTGAGCAACCTGCTGAGGTCGCGGTGTTGCTTTCTGCCTTTCAGACGGGTACATAGTGGTACAGGAGTTGGAGGATTGTGAATACATTGAAGACCTCTCTGTCTGATCTGTCCAACCTGGGGAAATATGGGATATAAAATGCAGAGTGGTTCAATTAAATAACATGTTTAATTACCATTCACTTGTCACTCATAGAAGTGGACTAGGTGAGTGCTGGAGTTGTCAGACGATGCTGTGTGTGTTCCAAGTACATTGGAAATCAAACAAATGAGGGAAAAAAGGGTTTATCTGAAAGTCCTCTAATGAACACAGTTTTCTCCACAGTTCTACACTTCCCTTTCCTCCCTACGTTCCAGAGGCTTCTCAGATCTCACGTCAGACCTGGCCGGCTGGCAAATCCTACTTTGTGCTGCTTTATGAAAGTTACTGCCCACATTTACTATAGCCCATTTACTCAAAACGGAGTCTCCAACATGTTCCCTTATTGAAATTGCCAGAATACACTAAATTATCAAAAGTATGTGGACACCTGCTCGTCAAACATATTCCAAAATCATGGGCAGCCTTCACTCTTCTGGGAAGGCTTTCCACTAGAAGTTGGAACATTGCTGCAGGGACTTGCTTCCATTCAGCCACAAGAGCATTAGTGAGGTTGGGCACTAATATTGGGCGATTAGGCCTGGCTCGCAGTCGACGTTCCAATTCATCCCAAAAATATGGGTTGAGGTGGGGTTGAGGTCAGGGCTCTGTGCTGGCCAGTTAAGTTCTTCCACACCGATCTTGAAACTATTTCTGTATGGACCTCTTTTGGTGCATGGGGCCATTGTCATGCTGAAACAGGTCAAGGCCTTCCTCAAACTGTTGCCACAAAGTTGGGAGCACAGAATCGTCTAATGTCATTGTATGCTGTAGGGTTAAGATTTCCCTTCACTGGAACTAAGGGGCCTGGCCCGAACCATGAAAACAGCCCCAGACCATTATTCCTCCTCCACAAAACTTTACAGTTGGTACTATGCATTGGGGCAGGTACAGTTCTCCTGGCATCCACCAAACCCAGATTTGTCCGTCAGACTGCCAGATGGTTAAGCGTGATTCATCACTCCATAGAACGTTTCCACTGCTCCAGAGTCCAATGGCAGAGAGCTTTACACCACTCGAGCCGATGCTTGGCATTGCACATGGTGATCTTAGGCTTGTGTGCGGCTGCACGACCATGGAAACCCATTTCATGAAGCTCCCGACGAACAGTTAGGAACTCAGTAGTGAGTGTTGCAATCAAGAACAGACGATTTTTACACGCTAAGTGCTTCAGGAGTCGGTGGTCCCGTTCTGGGAGCTTGTGTGGCCTACCACTTCGCGGCTAAGCCGTTGTTGCTCCTAGACGTTCCCACTATACAATAACAGTCGACCAGGACTGCTCTAGCAGGGCATACATTTTACAAACCGACTTGTTGGAAAGGATGGCATCCTATGATGGTGCCACGTTGAAAGTCACTGAGCTCTTCAGTACAGGCCATTTCTACTGCCAATGTTTGTCTATGGAGAATGCATGGTTTTAGACACCTGTCAGCAACAGGTGTGGCTGAAGTAGCTGAATCCACTCATTTGGCCATGTAATGTACCTTCACTTGTGTCTTCTGCTCTCAGACATGAGAATAGGCCATCTAGTGATCAATGTCGTCATGGCAAGAACGTCACTGTTGAAAATAATTGTCACTAATTATAGAGTGACAGCCTATCATCCTCCTTTTGAATCATCACAGGGGTCCACTGTAATTGCTCAAAACAGACAGAGTGAGTGTTAAAGACCTCTCTCTCTCTTTATTTGTAGTCGGACAGTTCAAAGTTGTTTTTTCTTCCAAAATAAACAGAGCGAGAAACAACCACCTCACAATTGTAGGGGGTTGAAAGGACATGACTAAGAACAAAAGCAAAACAAAAAACCCCAGTGGTAGAAACATGCTCCAAAGTTGTGACTGTAAACTGTGAACTGTTTTCAACCGTGCCTTTTCTCCTCACAGCTGCACACATTCTTGTTTGAGTAGTTTGTCATTATTACCAATATCCAACTTTCTCAAGTGACTTCAAGTAAATGCAACAACGATTTGGTCTGAGTGCCCACTCAAATAAATAACTGATCACACATACAAATTCTAAATTCTCAACAATAGAAAAGCTTGATTTCTTAACTAAATCACAAAATCAGTTTAGGACCTCAGAATATCTTGAAGTACGTATACCACCTCTGCTAAACGCACTTTGAGCAAGGAAATGGTCACTACAATCTTCTTCCCAAATCAGATTCAGCTAAATTGAAGACCAAAAAAAAACATTCAGCTGCCAAAATGTTAAAAGGCCAAGTTGTTAAAATAAAAGTGTGGTTTTGTGCCATAAAACATTGGTACTGCAACGCTATGGGAATCAGACCCGGGGGACACAAGGACAGCCTTTAACCACCCCACTGAACCCTACTAAGATACCATCTAGAAAAATATTTTTTTTCCACAGATAAAATGAAGTCTCAAAATATAGTCATTGTTGTGCATTACTCATGCAAGTTATAATGTCTTGCAAGAGAGATGTGACCCTTTCAGGAGTCTGTAGACTTGACACATCCTGGACAAATCCAATTGACAGAGAACAAAACAAGGGAAGAATCTGTTTGCGTGTGGGCAATGCTGAGATGTCCTCACAATTTATTTGCAGATTGGTCACAAGATAGAAACAGGTCATTTATTACAGTGAAACGTAGGAAAAAGTTAGCTCACTTAAACCATGTGTACCATGGACACCCCTCTCAGGCTGTAGAAGTACATGCGTATGTTGCAGTGTTGATGCTCTTCAGTTTCTTCATGTATACTGAACCAAGGTGCTTTACAACACAGAATTACTTAAAACGCCTGCATCAACAAGATGAGAAACTAAGCAGGGATGCGTTTACTGTGCGAGGCCGTGCCCCTCTCTCTCTCTCTCACACACACACACACACGCTTTACCTTCTAACTCCTTGTCATAAAACAACTAAACGAAAAACAGCCTGTCCACACCTTTACTTTCTCCCCACATTTGGGGATTCCTTAAAATTCTTCTTTACAAAAGAAAAATAGATATTTATATATTCGTACATAGTATATACACAAAGCGTGGAGAGAAAGACATAGTACGAGATGATCCCAGAGTTCTGGACTATCTATCCTCCTCGCTTTCTAGAGCTTGTAGAGATCCTGCCTTCTTTCTAGAGCCAGTAGAGATCCTGCCATCTTGAGATCCTGCCATCTTTCTAGAACCAGTAGAGATCCTTCCATCTTTCTAGAGCCAGTAGATCCTGCCATCTTTCTAGAGTCAGTAGGGATCCTGCCATCTTGAGATCGTGCCATCTTTCAAGAGCCAGTAGAGATCCTGCCATCTTTCTAGAGCCAGTAGAGATCCTGCCATCTTTCTCTAGAGCCAGTAGAGATCCTGCCATCTTTCTAGAGCCAGTAGAGATCCTGCCATCTTGAGATCCTGCCATCTTTCTAGAACCAGTAGAGATCCTGCCATCTTTCTAGAGCCAGTAGAGATCCTGCCATCTTGAGATCCTGCCATCTTTCTAGAGCCAGTAGTGATCCTGCCTTCTTTCTAGAGCCAGTAGGGATCCTGCCATCGGCTCTTTAACCTATGAGACAATGCATCATCTATGTCAACCCTCTAGGTTTCTAGAGCAATGAAAAAACCCAGTCTCTCTCCATCCACTCTTTCTGTTGGGACTGGATTCTCTCAACACATCCCCATCTTTTTTAATTCCGGGTCAGTTCTGACTATAGTCTGACCCGCCTGCAGTTCTGTTGGCAGTCCTGCTCTGTCCTGTCTGGGGTTCGTGGGCTCAATGCCCATCCCTCTGGAGCTTTCAGTCCGAGTCACTGGTGTCAGAGGAGGACGAGGAAGAAGATGAGGAAGAGTCTGAGCTGGAGCTGCTGGCGCTGAGGCGAGACGCTACGGCGTGGGGCTCCACTGCACTGGGCTTCTCTGCTGAGAGAGAGAGAGACCGATAGACACAAGGTCAAATACTTGGAATATAATGTTGAGAAGACAACCCACACATTTTGCAAAGACCTGAGCTGATTTCTTTCATGAAGTACTATGAAGGTGGATAGGGCCATACATTAGAGAAAATGTATTTTAAATACATTTTGGCTTGTAGTTCCACATCTCTGTGAATGCTCAGAAAGTATACTGAACAAAAATATGAAATGCAACAATTTCAAAGATTTTAGAGATAAAGTTCACATAAGAAAATCGGGCAATTTAAATGAATTCATTAGGCCCTAATCTATGGATTTCTATGGATCATGATCTATGGATCAAAAACAAATCTGAAAACGGGGCAATATCTGGTGTGACCACCATTTGCCTCATGCAGTGAAACATCTCCTTCACATAGAGTTGATCAGGCTGTTGCTTGTGGCCTATTGTCCCACTTCTCTTCAATTACTATGCGTTGTTGCTGGATATTGGTGGGAAATGGATCATGCTGTCATACACGTTGATCCAGAGCATCCCAAACATGTCTGGTGACTATGTAGGCCATGGAAGAACTAGGACATTTTCAGCTTCCGGGAATTGTGTACAGATCCTTACAACAAGGAGACGTGCATTATCATGCTGAAACATGGGGTGATGAATGGCATGACAATGGGCCTTAGGATCTCGTCTCGGTATCTCTGCGCATTTTAATTCCCTCCGATAAAATGCAATTGTGTTCGTTGTCAGCTTATGCCTGTCCATACCCTAATCTAAACTTGAGACATCTGTGGCATTGTGTTGTGTGACAAACTGCACATTTTAGAGTGGCATTTTATTGCCCCCAGCACAAGGTGCACCTGTGTAATGATCATGCTGTTAAAACAGCTTCTTGTTACGCCACACCTGTCAGGTGGGTGGATTATCTTGGCAAAGGAGAAATCCTCACTAACGGGAATGTAAACAAATTTGTGCACAAAATGTGAGATAAATAAGCTTTTTCTGCTCATGGAACAGTTCTGGGAACTTTTATTTCAGCTGAAGAAACATGGGACCAACACTTCACATGATTGTGTTTATATTTTTGTTCAGGGTAGTTGTCATGTCTGCTGTGTCTATTCTTTGGGCACTGATGCAGATTTATTCCGACTCACCTTTGGTTTTCTGAGGCTTCTTGCCAGAGTTGAGCTGCCCGCTGACATCCAGCAACCTCTGCTCCAGTTCCAACTGCTTCTCCAGAGCCAACTCCTCCCGGGACTTCCCTGCTCCACCTTTCTTCCCTACAAACAGAGAGGAGACCAGGGGGTTAGATGATGCAATGTCTGCATCCACCAACCGATCCAAATAAACAGAGACTAAGTGACTATGATGCTACCTAGTGAAACCCTTGAAATTTGTATGACATTTGCGTGAAATTGTGACAGAAAAGCCCTATGGTTAGCGCCCATCAGGGACACCTCTTAGAGCTCTAGGGGTGCTATTTCATTTTTGGATAAAAAACGTTCCCGTTTTAAGCGCGATATTTTGTCACGAAAAGATGCTCGACTATGCATATTCTTGACAGTTTTGGAAAGAAAACACTCTGAAGTTTCAGAATCTGCAAAGATTTTGTCTGTAAGTGCCCCAGAACTCATTCTACAGGCGAAACCAAGATGATGCATCACCCAGGAATTAGCAGAATTTCTGAAGCTCTGTTTTCCATTCTCTCCTTATATGGCTGTGATTGCGCAAGGAATGAGCCTACACTTTCTGTCGTTCGCCCAAGGTCTTAGCAGCATTGTGACGTATTTGTAGGCATATCATTGGAAGATTGGCCATAAGAGACTACATTTTCCAGAGGTCCGCCCGGTGTCCTTTGTCTAAATTTGTGCGTAATCTTCAGGTGCGGTCATTTTCTCCTGGGATTCAGGAGAGAAAGCATGTGTCCAAGAACGATGTATCAATGAAGAGATATGTGAAAAACACCTTGAGGATTGATTCTAAACAACGTTTGCCATGTTTTCAGTCGATATTATGGAGTTAATTTGGAAAAAAGTTTGCGTTTTGAGGACTGAATTTATGGATTTTTTTTGGTAGCCAAATGTGATGTATAAAACGGAGCTATTTCTAATACACAAGGAATCTTTTTGGAAAAACTGAGCATCTGCTATCTAACTGAGAGTATCCTCATTGAAGACATCAGAAGTTCTTCAAAGGTAAATGATTTTATTTGAAGGCTTTTATGTTTTTGTTAATGTTGGGTGCTGGATGCTAACGCTAATGCTAACGCTAAATGCTAACGCGAAATGCTAACTCTAGCTAGCTACTTTTACACAAATGATTGTTTTCCTATGGTTGAGAAGCATATTTTGAAAATCTGAGATGACAGTGTTGTTTACAAAAGGCTAAGCTTGAGAGATGGCATATTTATTTCATTTCATTTGCGATTTTCATAAATAGTTAACGTTGTGTTATGCTAATGAGCTTGCTGATAGATTTACACAATCCTGGATACAGGGGTTTTTTCATAGCTAAACGTGACGCAGAAAACGGAGCGATTTGTCCTAAACAAATAATCTTTCAGGAAAAACTGAACATTTGCTATCTGAGAGTCTCCTCATTGAAAACATCTGAAGTTCTTCAAAGGTAAATGATTTTTTTGAATGCTTTTCTGTTTTTTTGTGTAAATGTTGCCAGCTGAATGCTAATGCTAAATGCTACGTTAGCCATCAATACTGTTACACAAATGCTTGTTTTGCAATGGTTGAGAAGCATATTTTGAAAATCTGAGATGACAGTGTTGTTAACAAAAGGCTAAGCTTGAGAGATGGCATATTTATTTCATTTCATTTGCGATTTTCATGAATAGTTAACGTTGCGTTATGGTAATGAGCTTGAGTCTGTATTCACGAACCCGGATCCGGGATGGGGAGATCAGAAAGGTTAACAGGGACCAGAGAACATTGGAGGGGGGGGGGGGGGGCTACACACGAAAGCTCCCTCACCATAGGGCTTGCGAGGCTTCTTGCGGAGGCAGGTCATGACGTAACGTTCCAGCTCGCGCAGCGTGGACGGCTTGAGCGTCTCAAAGTCGATCTCGATCTCCTCTGGGTTGGTGTCGCGCAGCGAAGGCTCGCGTGCCTGGATGATGTGAACCACGCGGCCCAGCTTCTCCCCGGGCAGCTTGTTGATGTCCAGGCTGAGCTGGCGCTTCTCGTCGTAGCTCATGGGCGACACCTCGTCCTCCTCCTCGGAGTCGTAGTGGGGGAGCATGGCGGCAGCGCTCATCTGGTGCATGCTGAGCGTCACTGCCTGAGACTTCTTGGAGGACCTGAGCGTGAGAGTGTGATTTAATGATTCAATCCTGAAGGTGAACATTTTTGCTTTTGTCAGGAATAGATTTTGGGAATGGTTATAGTACGGAGTAAATAAATCATATCATGACAGAGACGTTCAAATCGATAGACAGCGCTTGCCAGTTGAGGGAACTCACTTGCTCTTGTTGCTCTTCTTGCCAGTGCTCCTCTTGCCCTGTGTGGAGCCCCCTTTGCTGCTCTTGGGTGTCTTCGACATCTTCGGCATCTTGGTGACCTTGGGCATTTTAGCCGGCCGGATGGGTATATCCTCTTCGACTGGTACCCGGCTTCCCCGATGCTTCTCGGGCTTCTTCTTCTTCTTCTTGTCCTTCTTCTCTCTCTTCCTCTTAGGCTTGACGATGGGGCCCTGGGAGAGTGCTGCCAGTTGCTCATGAACTGCTTTCAGCTGATGGGACCATGGAGAGGACACGGTCAGTGACTGTTGTGGAAAACACTTCCAGCTCAGGTTTACATAAATACTTTTGTATTTAAAAAAATGTAAATATATATATATATATACTGTGCATCTTTTTTTAAATTTATTACCTGCACTTTCTTGATTTTTCTGACAACTACATTATTGAAGAAAAATGTATTACTACAACAGATATGTGGTCGTCTCATCTAGCTGGTTTAAGATGACAGCACTAAGAGTAAGTCACTCTGGATAAGAGCGCCTGCTAAATGACTAAAATTTTGTGATGTAACGTGGTCTGAATGTTGATGTGTGTGTGTGGTGTTGCGGTGGGCGCAGGGCCGGGTCAGTCTACCTGTGTACACACCTGTTCCTGCAGCTCGGCCAGGCGGTGTGCTCGCTCCTCCTCGCTGTCCGAGCTGGGGCTGCTGTCGCTCTCGCTCTCGCTGCTGGGGTCGCTCTCAGACGAGGACGAGGAGGAAGAGGAAGAAGATGAGGAGCGCCCACCCATGGAAGCGGGAGGGGCCGCAGGCTCGTCGGGCATCTTGGCAAAGCAGAACTCAAAGACGTCCTGGAGAGAAAGAGAGGAAGGCATCAGATCAGTGCACTCAGATGTACTAGCCTACTGCTCAAAGGCATTAAAAACAGCCAAGAAAAGACACATCTCCGTGCTTAAAATGTGTTTTGACCCGTACCTGTAGTTTGCGTGCCATGGCTACCACGTCATGGTCTGGAGGGTTGTACTTGTAGCAGTTAGAGTACATTATCCTCACGTCGCCGGCAAACTGCTGGGCGTCCCGGTACTCTCGACTGTCCATTTTCCTCTGCAGAGGGAGATGGGAGGAGGTTAACGTCACAGAATGACTGACAGTCTACCTTCATGGTGCTTGATGCAGATGTGTGGCGGAGCACAGGGGGCTGCTGAGGGGAGGACGGCTCATTGTCATGGTCAGAACAGAGCAAATGGAACAGGAATCAAACACCTGGAAACCACGTTTGATGTATTTGATACCGTTCCCCTAATGCCGCTCCAGACATTACCACCAGCCCCGCCCTCCCCAATAAGGTGCCAGCGACCTCCTGTGGTGGCGAGGCATGTACCTTGATGGTGCTGAGGTCCATGGGCTGCTTGATGATGTCGTGGTAGTCGTGTAGGCCCAGCATGGAGGCGTCCACTGGTTTGTAGAAAGGCCAGGCGTACGCCGCGTGTTTCTTGGACAGCAGCTCTTTGAGAATCCCGTTGCAGTACCGGAGCTGCTGGCCCAGTTTGCCGCGCCGCACCGGCTGTAGCTGCACAGAATCCGGCAGGTCCTTTTTCGGCGGCTTGATAGGGCGCCCGCTGACTCCCCGCCTCCCTGCAGGTGCTTTGGCGCCCGCCGTACCTCTGCCGCGGCCCATACCAATACCCATCCCTATGCCCATGCCGAGCCCCAGGCCATGGCCTACCCCCAGCGAGGTGAGTGTCAACGGGGAGTCGGGCCCGCCGGCCATGCCCATGCCAATCCCGCCAACGCCCACGGTGATGGGCATGGCCATGGTGGTGGGGGTGGTGGTGTCTGCTTTCCGCTTCACTCCTTTTTTCTGTTGGGAGACAGAGAGACAGGGGCTCTTGTCATTGGCTGAAAGCTTACCATTTCAGATAACAGAACAAGAAAATAACAAGAAAAAAAGAAACCACAGACAAAAAGAAAAGACGATGTCAGATGATGTCGCCAATTTCCGGCTAACATTGTTGCAGTAGGTACTCTAAAGTAGCACAAACGGTGGCATGGCCATCAGGTAAATTGTATAACAACTTTGTAGTTTAGGGGTAAGTGAACACTGCACCTTGGCTGTGGGCTGTGTGGGGGGTACGCTTAGCATAGCAGGAGTACTGTGGAGGGTGAGAGGTAGGCTCTTGGCCAGGAGCGTCTGTGGGGGGGTGGAGAGCAGCGACTCTGGGGTGTCCGGCGTGGGGGGGGAGTACGCGGACTGGGACACTGCCGGGACCTGGTGAGCAGTCGTCACTCCTCCTGGTACTGAGGCAAATGAAGAGGGGGAAAAAGTGGTTACGAGTGGGAGTTTACACATATTAATGTGGTCCTGTGTCGCCGAGTTGGTAAAACCTGGCGCTTGTAACATCAAGGGTTGAGGGTTTGACTCCCGATGGAGCCGCCCATAAGAAAAATGTATGCATCACTAGGTCGCTTTAGAATTTTTTAAAAACATCTGCTAAATGGCATATTATATGATATATAGATTGATATCTAGATAGATATACACGTAGATATTATTCATATTCACATTATCTGACAGAAGGAGTCAATATCAAACACATTTCCCCAAAATAACCACACACAAAAATAATCACTCTCAAACACATTCATTAACCACACACAAACAGTCACACAACCCTCCCCACTGGTGCTCACCTGTGGCCCTGCGTCCTCTGCCTGGCTTGCCCGGTTTTCCCCGTGGTGGAGGAGGGGGCAGTTCTATCTCCTCCTGGGGCATCTGGGCAACCTTCTGAAGGAAAGCTTTCTCCAGGGACTGGGCCATCAGAACAATATCATCTGTTGGCTGGGAGACAGTCACCATGGAAAAGTGTTACCCGGCTGGAGATGACATGTAGGGCACATCACTTCTCAAAATAGGATGTGAGATCAGCGTCATCTCTGTCAGATAGGTGATATCTTTAGACAAGTTTATAAGACTGGGTTTATTAACCGTAGCTCTGACAGTTTCCAGAGACGTCAAATATAAATAGATAATATGATGTTGAGCTTTTTAAACTCAAATGGCGTTTTGACTCCCCCTAGTGTCCAGCCAGTAGCCGCTGCTGGTCAATGGCTCATTTATGACAGTGAAAATGTTAACAGTGGTTACAGCATTTGTCTCACACACACACACACACACACCTTATTGTAGATGTAGCAGTTGGTGAACATGGTGTTGAAGTCCTGCATGCACTCGCTGGCGCTGCGGTAGTAGTTGCTCTCCAGGCGCCGCTTGATGGTCCCCATGTCCATGGGCTGTTTGATGATCTTGTGATAGTCCTGAGGCAGAGAGGAGCACGTTTACTTAACGCTGCCCTGCTAATAATACATATACGGAGCTCTCCACGCCTATTCAGCGCTGTATTGTCTGTAAGCTTGGAAGAAAGGCGTTTAGAAAACTTTTGAAAAGTTCCCAACCTAACATAAGAATATTCTCAATACCTTAGTTCTATTTAGGTCTGAAAACGGAGACATCCTAATATGCATATAGGATTAAATGATTTGAATATCTATCGAGAAATATCCGATGTCCGTCTGAGTTTGGCAAAGGTACAATGTGACTGGGCTCTCTGGAACAGTGGCTTGCAGGGACACTCACAGGCAGGCTGAGCTTGGAGGCGTCCACGGGCTCATGGAAGGGCCATGCGAAGTGGTGCCTCCACAGGTACTTCATCATGGCTCTCTGGAGGAACTGCAGCTGGTTGGTGGCGCGGCCCTGCCGGTTCGTGTCGTACACTAGGGGCCGTGGTGACCCAGAGGGGGGAGCTTGCCCGTGGGGGAGCAACGGCGGGCCCTCGAATCCCTCGAACAGCAGTGACGGTTTCCGGATGCGCTTTCCGGGGCCCGGCGGGCCCTGCTCCATCGCCATGACGCCATGCAGGCCTACGTCGACCCCGCCCAGGGAGCTGTTGACGGAAAGGGAGGAGGGAATAAGCATAGAGCAACGGGGCAGGTGGAGAAAGGAGAAGGTATTGGATGACGCAGCAGCCCTCATTGAACAAGCCTTCTACTTAGGTAGCCCACTCAAAGTCTTAAATGACAACAGGTTAGCATAAAATATCCAGTCAATAGTGACTAATGCCCCCTCTCACCATGATTCCGTTTCAATTGAGCTGTGAGTCACAACTGCCTCATTGGCATTGACAGAAATTAGAGGATTAGCCAGACTACCAGTACTGTGACAGACTGTAGAAAATATTATATATATGGGTGTGGTTTCAGGAGTTCTTGGACAGCTGGCCTCAGGCAGGCATTTGTGAGGTTCACCAAGTAGCCAAAAAGCTTACGCAATACACCATGACAAGGATGCACGGGTATATTTAGCTTTGACCAGTTTGCATTGTTACACCACGAACCCTTTGACTGTTGAAACCTTTCTGTTGGCTGTGGTTTAATGCCCCTGGCTGATAATATCTGTGGGTTGGAAGTAGTCTCAATAGAAAGTGTTCTCTGTTGAAACTGTGATAAGAGCCCGGCTGGACATACACAGCAACAGTTATACTCATACCAAACATAAAGTGACACAACATGTTACATACAAGCAGCCTGTTAAATGAAACGGTGGATTTAATGGAATGCAGTGACCATTATACTGGTGATATGATCACATTGTCCTGCCATTAAACACCCAGAGGCTTAGAGGGGAGCAATGATATAGAAATGGGGGAAGACAACACCTCCATGCTTGTAACTGCCCATTTCTCATCTCCCTGGCAACAAAGCTAACGACTCCATTCCATTGGCTGGAAGGTTATAAAACATGGTAACTAGAACCTACACCCCCCCCAACAAAGTAGAAGTCCAAGTCCAGAGTCAATTGTGGTTTGTGCATCCAGCATTGTGATACAGATACAACACGTGTTTTAACAGGAATCATAAATGGAAGGGCTCAAGAGTGCGGTGATCAAGTCATTCAGATCACAGGTGACCCTACCTAACCCTGTTCAAATGCACCATTGACAAAATTGAGCTGATTTAGTTACATACACTGTAACTGAATGAGTTTATATAGACTAGTAAAACTGTGCAAAAAGCTTGTATTCATGTTCCATTCCTTGTGAACATTAACTGTGTGTATTGGAAAGGTGCACTGTTAGTTGCCACTTATGGACAAATAATCTAGGTCTCTTCATAATTGCTACCAGGAATTAACTTTCTCTATAGGGACAATCTAAAATAATATGGAAAAGTTGCCGGTGATGCAACTGGGTGACATGTCTTGTGCTTGCATAAGATAGGGAACAGGGCCTGGTCCTCCGAAGACAGGAAAGCAAGGGTTAAATGTTTAAGATCAATCCCCACTACTCAAATTCTCAAGATCAAAGAGGCCATTACCAACCATTCTATACTGTAGGCTGTGTCTACATGCCCCCTTCAATCAGACTAGATCCGTAGAGCTGCATCTTCCTCATAAGTGAACATCATAGGAGACTACCCGACCAGAATTTTATATTCACCTGTAACTTACCTTGACACAAACAAATAACTGATGCAAACCGTGCCCATTACGTAACCTACGTGGAAGCCACGCTGTAGTGACTCGCTCCGTTACCAACTCTACAAAATGAAGACTGCTTTTCTTCAAGAAACTCGGAAACATGGGTTTTGTAGCCTATGCTGGCCATGACAATCCAAGTCACAGATATTCCTTCTACTTGTAGCTTAATATCAGCTGGTATTCAAATGATACAAGTTGGAAAACACATTTTACATTTAGTGTACTTTATTATAAAAGTAAAAAACGTTAAAATACATAAAACACTTACATCACTGACACTTGTCAGCAACACAAACATCAACACGAGCTACATTTCCTTTAAAAATAAATGTTTGGGAAAGGGAAGACCGTACTAATCACAGAACATTATCCAATTTACATTTTACCCTAAGGGTTACAAAAAAAGTAGATGTCTTAATATTTTCCAGGTGGAGTGGAAAGGTAGTGAGTAGATTGTGAGGCCACTGCAAGGACATGATGGGTAACTATTCCCATCCAACAGTTAGATACTTGACTTGCACATGCTGATAAAATAAACAAACATTGCAATGACCCGACGTTACTGTGAAATTATATGACGGCTAAATGATCAGCACTATCCATAACCGTAATGCAGCCATGACATGTAACGTTTACCACCCTGTTTGCCAAATATATCCCTCCCAATCCAAATACAGGAGAACGAGACTCGCCAAATACATCAATCCAGTAGTTGGGCTATACTATATACTTATATCCATTAGTCCATTAGTTTGCCAACTTCGAGTTAACGGAAATAGCTAACTAACAAAGTAGACCTTCCGACGAGCATTGACCGTCTGCTAGTTAGAAGCCTAGCCATAAATTAGCTAACTAACTTAACTGACCCAGCAAACGTATCCCATGGTAGCCAGTTACCGAGCAATATACCCACCAAACAATCACAATGTGAAAGAACTTCGCTTAACATTCACCCAGCCATTAACCACGAAGAGAAAATCAAAAGTAAAAGACAGTTATGCTCGTGTAAATCCAGTTTAGCGATATCACCAACTAACGTTAGTTCGCTTGTTATCATGCCAGATGGGCTAGGCAATCCTACTACCGCAAGGACTAGCTACCCGAGACGCTGGGAAGATGGCGTCGGTGCAGTACGATTTAAACGGCAGGCGCCCCAAATAATTATTGTCCTATTTTGCAGATTGACGAGTGGTCACATCCTGATAATTGTCCAATATTGTTTTTTGTTGCAAAATTATACAAACGCTTTATACCGACTGAGAAGTATTGGTTTAACACGTTCGGTGAACATGTCGGTAATCAGAAAGCATCTGTTTATAAGTGAATACTATTCCTAATGCAACAATATGCTTTCAGATCGCAAACCTAAATTCAATTAGTCCGATCGGTACCTGTCATGGGGCGGGTTTATGGCCGTCTCCATCGCGATGGATCCGGATTCTGTTTAAATACCAATATTCAAGTTCCTGTTTTGCCCGTCCTTTCCTCCAGGCCCCACCGGATCCAACTGATCACTGCTTCAGCGAAATGGCATCTCGCGTCTATGCCCGACAATTTATAGACCAACCACGCATTCTATTGGATACGGAATGTAGGACTACGCCCTATGATTTTCTATTCGCAGTTGAACATGTCATCCAGAGTAACCACACCTCCAAACACCATTTGTTTTCCTATATGCTTCCCATCCAACCTATTCGCATATTGTTATTATCAATCAAACTACATTCGCAATATTACTGGCTAGACCTCCCAGCACTCAAAATGTGTACTTTGATTGGTTATTTTACGTAGTCTATTACGAAAATGCGACATCCAACAACCCGCCCTTTCGCTTATCAAATTACATTACGTCAGCGTGGGCAAAGCAACGATAATGATTGGCCGCTGAAACTCCAGCGCGAACTTCCAGAGAAAACAGAAAGCAAGTCATTGGTTAGCGAGTTCACTGACACGTATCTATCAGATGCTAAACGTAGGCCGAGCGCTTAAAAACACATTTCTTTCCGAGTGGCCGCATTTTGGTTGTGTTGAAGGAGCGCCATCTTAAAGTGCACACGAGCTTGACTGTGCATACATGAGATGGTGTCACAAAGTGTACAAGTAATACCACAGCCTGCGTTGGATCAAAAGGGCGATGATCATAACGCCTAGTTTCAAACCACGTGCTGTCTGACCTAACTACATATTTTACCAGAATAGTTCTTTCTGACAACTACAAGAAAGGCTACCATTATCCGAGGCCTACTAATGTCAGAACTCAACCAAGGCCTGACATACTATTAATAGCACAACATTTGATGGACACAATAGCTTAACTCACACTGAAGCCGAGATTTTAAATGTCTTAGGGAGGATAAAGCAAATTAAGCTAAAGTGGCAAAGGAAATTACCCTCCATTGAATGACACAGCAATTCTCAACTCTTGCTGAAATAGTTATCAGATAAGAATTTCGGATATACACACAGCCACTTAACAATTACTATAAGAGGACCTTCTAGCAAAAGGTCGCATCTGTTAAGATTTTTTGAGAAAAGTTGCTCAACTTCAATAACACCCAAGTAGGCCGCATTCACGATTTGAACAGTTCAACTAAATCATAACTATAAACCTTACAAATCTTCAACATTAGCTGTCCAGAGAAAACCCTAACTAAACGTTAGTTATAGCTACATTTAATAGACAACTAAATCCCCAAACATTTCCTATCATACCAAGATACTCCTCATTCGACGAAGTCCACGTGCAACAAACTAGATTATACTGAATTATCAGCACAATGCCAACCTTCGACAAAAAGAAACTCGTAAAGGTAGTTTTAAATCTCTACAAAATGGTTCCCAAACGATAATACCCATCCCCCACACCAAGGTTACACGTTCTCTTCAATGTCACTCCACTAAATCCTCGCGATTTTCAATATATACGGACAAAGAGTATACATTTGAACGCTTCTAAATACAACGAAACTTGAATTAAAACATACATTAATGTGTCTTAATCTTGAGTAAATACCTACAAAAAAAAGAATTTGCTAATTGACTCCCAGGGTTACATAAAATTACACTATTAAAAATCTCAATTTGTAAATCCATTATGCAAAGTCAAAACTTTACTTCAAATTTCTCCTTGTCCTCCATCACGATACTTTTTTTTTCAACACATTTCCCTCAAACATGTCGGACTTCTTCATCATTCTTTGGGTGGGGGAAGGGAAGTCATGTGATGAATAAGCTCATGGCAAAATGCTTGCCAAAAAGTTGTAGGCTACACACTCACTGCCACAGGGAAAAAAAATATATTGATATATCCAGAAATGGTCATCTTGCCGTTACAAATCATATTCTTTGTCCACATGTTGCTGTATAAAAGTTAATTCGACCATATTGTTGATAACTTGGCGAAATCCTGAACAAAGGGCACGCTTTCGGGTATCAAAGCGTTGCTCCAATTGGACAAACCCAAACCACGTGGTGCGTATTGGATTGATTGATTTCCTTGACAAAACTGCAGCAATCAATGCAAGCGGACAATATAAAATCCCAGCATCGACACGACCCTTATATTTGTTATAACTGCAGGTCTTCTCTTGACAAAGTTTATATTTTGGTTGCCAGCATAGTGGATTCCACTGCGACAGCAAAAGCAAGCTGCTGCGCATGCGTATAATATGGGCGAGACAGTGGAAAGTGGGATATTGCCTCTATACAGAGTAGACACTGTTCTAAGGTCAGTTTTCCATTTGGAGAAGGCAGAGAAGTTTCGTTAGGACCTGGAGATGGTATCTGATTCTAGATCTGTGGTCACTCATGCAACTTCTACCTTCAGCTCTTATGAAGATTATTATCAGAAGAATAGTATTTGTAATGTATTGAAAATGTAAAATAAAATGTTTGAAAGAAGGAAAAGTAGAATTAAAGTAACAGTAGGCTAAACATCAGGTAATTTGGGAAAATGATTGCGGATAGTTGTGCAATGATCATATAGTATACTGGGAATTTATTTAATCTACAAACTACAAAGAAATGTTCATTATTATCTTGCCGCAACCTCATGTCTATAGCATATCAGGTCAGTAGGCCTATGCACCACACACTGACATATTTGGGGGATATTATGGCCAACTTGAGGTGGCCATCGCTGTGTAGTTAATGATCTAATCAGGCTTCCAACAGAGAACAAGCTGTCCTTTGTGCTTTCTAAGGACCTGACAAATGGATAGGCCTTGCTGCTGAAGTTGTATGCTCCACACCCCACCCTCAGTTCACAGCGCTCACTCAAGAGGAAGACGTCTCTGAGTCACCAAAGCATTCGGTGGATGAGCCCTGTTACATGATGATTTGGCCAGCAGGGGAAGTGGTTGCTAGGAAAGCTCTCTCCACCACGACTGGAGAGCCATCCTTGGCAACATCCCCCTTGACAACTGACAACGCAATCAGAGTGGTGTGGAAATACAAGGGAAGGTAAAATATGGCTCGCCAGTTCATGGCTATGGAAAATTATTTTCTAATTTGCATTTGTTGAGCGAGACATTCTATGTATACCATGAACAATTAGCATTATGGCATAAAATGTTATGACTTTATTGAATACCTAATAAAACTTGGGATAGGCCTTCTAACTCTATTTATTTGGTCCCTCAGCTCCCTTGCATTAACTGACTGTTTGTGGCTGTGTATAATAAAATAGCTGGAATGGAAATATTTGGCCTACTGTCATTGTACCAATGTTTTTACTACTCCACACCTACTGTAATAAGAAGTGCTCTATGTTCATCAGGGAAGCTTATCAGGCAGAAGCGCCTCTAGAATAGCAGACCCAGAGTGGCCAAGGGAGGTAATAGGTGGGAATAAGGAGGACCCATGATTGTACAAAAACAATGTCTTGCAGATGCAGGATTTCAGGAAACTTGGCTTGTCTCGAAAACAGTTGTCCATAGCACCAACATTCAGGATGCGAAAACTCACAACAATTACGGATGAGGGTGAGTCTAAAGACCAGCCTCTCAATAGGGTCCCTACTGTAGCTAAGACTAGGCCTAAATGTTAAACAGCATAACCCCTTTTGCAGCTCTAAACAGAGCCTAACTATCTCCTTACTGGGACTAAAGAGAGTATACCAGGACAGCTGATATCAACTGCCTGTACTTCAGAGGCCGGTGGGAGGAGCTATGAGAGGACAGGCTCATTGTAATGGCTGGATTGGAATTCATGGAGCGGAGTCAACTGTGTGGTTTCCATATGTTTTATACCGTTCCATTAATTCCATTCCAGCCATTACAATTAGCCCATCCTTCTATAGCTCCTCCCACCAGCCTCCTCTGCTGTACATACAGGATGCAACAAACACATTGCTATGGAGCACATTGTAAAATTATATTCAACCTTGAGCTGAGAGAAAAGGACAGGGTTCATCCCTTTGCTCCTCAACCCTGCCCACACGTATTAACCAATCAGAATGAGCATTTGATTACAATAACTTCAATGTATTAATTAGACCAGGTAACACTGTGGAAAACATGATTTAAGTTAATTGCATTCATTAGTTTAAATTGCCATATTTAGTCATACTTCAGTTTAAAAAGACAGAGCTACAGTACATAGAACATAACTCATGGGTGAACTACACGCTAATTATGTAACTCACCACACCTAGCTTCCACCTGCGCAACCAACTCGGCAGCAAACAATTAACATCAGGAACACCTAAACGTGTAGATAGTGCACTTTGTCCAAACCACACATCCCCACACATTTTTAGGTAATATTGAAATACATTTTAAAGACCCTTTAAAATGGTGATTAAGCCAGTCTAAGGCTGCCTCATCACAGAGACCCTAAGCGAGATTTGGTTGGGGGGGGGGCCCAGCAACCTCACAGGCAAAACTATTTAGATAACTGGCGAGACTACCTTACCTAGCAATCTAAAAAATGTTAGCTGACATGGACTAATTGAGTGACTGCCAATGACTGACATAATAAGTGGAACATTTTGAAATTGCAACTTGTGTATTCTAACTTTTAACAGTAAACTGAGACTGAATTCCTAAATATTTTTTTTACTTGGTGGGCCAAACCAAACACCTGCAGGCCCCAGTTTGATCGACCCTGCTCTATGTGTTGTTTTGACAACCCTGTATTTAAAACAGGGTTCTGTCCTAATGCCAGCACAAATAGTGTGCCTGTCAAATTGAATCAAATTTAAATCAAATCAAATTTTATTTGTCAAATCAAATCAAATCTGGAACAGACATCGTTCACTAAAGCTTTTTCAAAAAGCTTTTTCAAACTGTTTACAGTGTTGGAGTAGTGAACTACATCTAGTTCAACTAGTAATTTTAGTACAATTTGCAGTAGCTTGGTGGTGGTTGAACTAAAATCAAATCTTTGTAGTGTTTTCAGTAGTTAATTACTTTTTTTTTGTTGCCATGTAGCGGTGTAGCTAACTAGCTAACTATCCCTATGTTTTGCAGCATACTGTATGTCTCAGACACACAGGTATACAAAAGAAGTGTAAGTTACCTGGTAATGTAGAAAAGCACCAATACGCTATTTTACTGGTTTCACTTGTACATCTTTTTTTCGAGGGGAGCTCAAGTTTTCCTTCAGGGACAGTTCAAGTTTGCTCGGATTTGATTTGATGTATTTGTTATTTGACCTTTATTTAACTAGACAAGTCAGTTAAGAACAAATTCTTACTTATAATGATGGCCAACCAAAAGGCAAAAGGCCTCCTGCGGGACGGGGGCCTGAGATTAAAATAAATACATTTATGCAATTTAAATATAGGACAAAACACACATCACAACAAGAGAGACAGCACAACACTACATAAAGAGAGACCTAAGACAACAGCATAGCCAGGCAGCAACACATGACAACTCAGCATGGTAGCAACACAACATGACAACAACATGGTAGCAACACAACATGGTAGCAGCACAAAACATGGTACAAACATTACTGGGCACAGACAACGGCACAAAGGGCACGAAGGTAGAGACAACAATACATCACACAAAGCAGCCACAACTGAATGATGTCAGATCACTTGTGTGATTGAATCAGTGCACTGGTCTGGTCAATAAATTATTTCTTGGGTGGAACCTAATTGGTGATTATCAGGGTTGTTCTCACTATTTTATCCCCCATCTGCTAGCTGAAACCACAGGCAGAAAGATAGTACTTTCAACTGGATGGTTGACAAACAGGCTGGGAGGTGTGAATAGCTGGTATGCCATACCATTGTGTTGCCTTCCCTGTTTTTCGGCTCCACAGAATGAATTGAAACCAAGGGAGCAGCCTGTAAATGCACTGGTAAACAACCCTTAACGATTCTCATCTCATTCAACCATTGGGATTCAAGCGTTTCTACATGCATAGTAGAAAGAAAGTGGTGTTTTCATCGTGGATGTCTAGATTTAGTCAAAGTAGAAGTCTGAAGACTTTTCCGAGATGTTTTTTAAAACTATACCTATCAAACTGCTGTGTTTCTATACTTTCACAAAAGATAAGTAAGTTCTTTGCCCTATTTTGTTAACTGTTGTGAATCAACCGAAAAATCTGGTTCCCCTCTGAGGTACCAGTTCAGAGGGGAAGATACACTGAGATAGTGTTGATTCTGAACATCTTTCATTGTTGATTCGACCAGTACTTGCCAGACAGTACAACCTGGATCCAGGGCTAGACGTAACATAGTAAATGTAAATCCAGGGTAGTACAAATCTTACGTTTCATATGGTATGTATTCATTTGTGGATGTCCATCATCCTTTTCTATGATATGTTAGACATAATTCGAATGATATGTTACAGATTGCAATTCTTACAATATGTTACGAATTCCAATTTGTTGTGGCTGGCTTTAGCTAGGTGGCTAAAATTAGCTAGGGTTAGGATCAAGGTTGAGGTTAAGAGTTAGGTTAAAAGGTTAGGGGGAGGGTTGGCTAACATGCTAAGTAGTTGCAAAGTAGCTAAAAATGAGTAAGTAGTTGCAAAGTGGCTAATTAGATATAATGCTAAAGTTGTCTATGATGAGATTAAAAAACACAACCTTTGAGTTGCTAGAGGTTCGGGTTACTCGCCTACCTATCCTCCCCAACCAACCACTCTACTTTCTTATTGCCTTAACCTTCTGTCTTATGTAACCAAACCAAACTTAACATACTGTTAACATCATGCTAAATGGAGCGTTTCGGATTTCCATTTACTATGTTACGTCTGGTCTATGAGACCATGTGGGTTAGTCAAAATACAAAGAAGAGATGTCCCAAATGGACATATACAGTCTGGTTCATATACAGTCAATGAACTAAGCAGACCAGACCCTGCTGCTATCACGTTGGTGCCTATAGGAGAGCCACCCCCTTAAGCAGACCGGAATTGTGACAATTGTTTTCAATGGTAGTAAGACATCTTCATTTATCCACCATCCTTGCTAATACTTCTACTAGATTAATGATATACACAATGGTGTATATACCATGTTACCTTTGGTACCCTGTCCTGCAGTCACCATTTTTTAACCATTTTTATTTTACATGAACGGATCAATTTCAAGTCACTGTGTACTGCAGCGCCATCTAGAAACAATTATAATGACATGCTCCGTTAACACAGTGCTACAGTGTCATCTAGTGGTCATTATTAGCGTGCTGCATTCTGTATACCAAAAGGATACATGTCCCACCGGGGACAGACATCAGTTCGACGTTTAGTTTTTATTTGCATTTGGTTGAGTTGTCAACTAACGTGAATTCCACGTGAAGTCAACAAAACATTTCACAATGTCATTGAATTTAGTTTCAAAGTTGGTTGAAAAAAAGACCAAATTCCCATATGTTGATAACTTTTTGAAAACCCAATTAGTTTTCCACGTTGATTACATCAAATCCAATTTTATTTGTCACATGCGCCAAATACAACAATTCTTAACAAATGCTTACTTACAAGCCCTTAATCAACAATGCAGTTTTAAGAAAGTAAGAGTTAAGAATATTTTTTTTTACTAAATAAGCTAAAGTAAACAATAAAATAACAATAACTAGGCTATATACTGCGGGTACCATTACCAAGTCAATGTGTGGGTGTACAGGTTAGTTGACGTAATATGTACATGTAGGTAGGGGTAAAGTGACTATGTATAGATAATAGATAATAAACAGCGAGAAGCAGCAGCATAAACAAAGGGGGTGGGGTGGGGGGTTAATGCAAATAGTCCGGGTAGCCATTTGATTAGCTGTCAGCAGTCTTATGGCTTGGGGGTAGAAGCTGTTCAGGAGCCTTTTGGACCTAGATTTGGCGCTCCGGTACCACTTGCCATGCGGTAGCAGAGAGAACAGTTGATGACTAGGGTTGCTGGAGTCTTTGGAAATGTTTAGGGCCTTCCTCTGACACAGCCTGGTATAGAGGTCCTGGATGGCAGGAAGCTTGGCTCCAGTGATGTACAAGGCCGTACGCACTACCCTCTGTAGCGCCTTGCGGTCGGAGGCCAAGCAGTTGCCATACCAGGTGGTGATGCAACCAGTCAAGTGCCCTCTTGATGGTGCAGCTGTAGAACCTTTTGAGGATCTGAGGACCCATGCCAAATCTTTTCAGTCTCCTGAGGGGGAATAGGCATCATCCCCTCTTCACAACTGTCTTGCTGTGTTTGGACCATGATAGTTTGTTGGTGATGTGGACACCAAGGATCTTGAAGATCTCAACCTGCTCCACTACAGCCCCGTCGAGGAGAATGGGGCCCTCCTTTTCCTGTAGTCCACAATCATCTCCTTTGTCTTGATCATATTGAGGGAGAGGTTGCTGTCTTGGCACCACACTTTCAGGTCTCTGACCCCCTCCCTATAGGCTGTCTCATCATTGTCAGTGATCAGGCCTACCACCGTTATGTAGTTGGCAAACTTAATGATGGTGTTGGAGTCGTGCTTGGCCACACAGTCATGGGTGAACAGGGAGTACAGGAGGGGACTAAGCACACACCCTTGAGGGGCCCCCATGTTGAGGATCAGCGTGGCAGATGTGTTGTTGCCTACCCTTACCACCGGGTGTCAGCCCGTCAGGAAGTCCAGGATCCAGTTGCGGAAGGAGGTGTTTAGTCCCAGGGTCCTTAGTGATGAGCTTTGAGGGCACTATGGTGTTGAACGCTGAGCTGTAGTCAATGAACAGCATTCTCATGTAGGTGGTCCTTTTGTCCAGGTGGGAAAGGGCACTGTTGAGTGCAATAGAGATTGCATCATCTGTGGATCTGTTGAGGCGGTATGCAAATTGGAGTGGGTCTAGGGTTTATGGGATGATGGTGTTGATGTGAGCCATGACCAGCTTTTCAAAGCTCTTCATGACTACAATGCTACGGGTCAGTAGTCATTTAGACAGGTTACCTTGGTGTTCTTGGGCACAGGGACTATGGTGGTCTGCTTGAAACATGTAGCTATTACAGACTCAGCCACGGGTACTTGCTGCTTCAGTTTTTGCTTGTAAGCAGGAAGATATAATTATGGTCAGATTTGCCAAATGGAGGGCGAGGGAGAGATTTGTACGTGTCTCTCTGTGTGGACTAAGGGTGGTCTCGAGTTTTTTCATCTTTATATGTCATCATATTGATTTTTGGGGGATTGAAATGGGTTGGAAACAACGTTGATCCAACCATGTTTTGCCATGTGGTGTAGGTGGGCAAATAATCAATAGCCTCCTACTGATTCTACTTCAGAAAAGTATTATGGTCATCTAATTTCAATGCAATGGATGCATGGGTTGAGTGATATAGGGTAAGGTGGGGGTAATAACACCCTTCTATGAACAATATCCAATTGCTAACGCCAAAAAAGCATCTGGTTAAAAACATTTTTTAAATGGTATGTGGATGATGGTCATGCTTAGCCAAACAAATAAGTGTATTTTTTTGTTTTTGATATTTAATGAAATATATTTTATAAATGTGTATAAATAAAGTTAAAATGGGAATACAATGTCAGATATTTTGTATTTAGACAACTTTATTTATACACTGTGCTTCATCTAATAGCACAACCAAATGACCTGTGGCCTCATGTGTAGACACAAATCTGTGCTAAACCATGTATGGGATCATTTCCCCACAAAGTGTGAGATTTATCAGATTTATCAATGGCTGTGTTTGGGAGCATCAAGATGACTGCAGGCAACTGCCGACGGACTGATCTACAAATCACCCTGCATCATAAATAAGTACTCATTATTATTTGTAGATCAGTCAGTCATAATTTATCCATGCTACATCACAGTTTTGAGGCTCTCGAACATGGCATGTATGAACGTTTGCTTGAGAGTGTGCTTTATGCACAACCATGGCCATGCTTACACACAGTGCCAAGTGGTGGAATAAGGGAACTGCTTGTCCTTCGTTGAATGGGGAAAATACTGTCTATGTTGACATTTTGAGTGTAATAAAAAAAAATCGATTTCATTGTATTTACGTTGTGAATTCATGCAACACCTGTTTGCACGCTATATCATTTGATCAGACCAGTTACGATAATAATATATATAAAGTAATGTCATTTGTTTAATTAGAGGCACTTGGGAAAGTGAAAACATTGTTGAAATATTATAAAAGACATAATGGGAAATCAAATGAGAGATGGCTGATCTTGCCCTGTTTGAAGATTTGGCACACACTGCATTTCGCTGAGAGCGTGTTTTCAGGAACAGGTGGGACACGTTCAGACACCATATCCAAAAAACAATCTTATAGGATTTTTGCAAGGATTGAAGACCTACTTTAAAAATGCAAACGCGTGCCATTCCGGTGCACATCGAAGTGCTATCCATCCTCGGGTTTTTGGCAACTGGCACGTTTCAGCAGGAGTTTGTCGATGGGCATCTCAATGTTTTGGATGATGCAATCATCAACAAAACGAGCAGTAATACATACAATTTCCATGCCATGATGCCATCAATGGGTTCCCAAATAAGAACGGAGCAATAGACGCACCCATATCACCATAAAATCACCCTCCCAAAATGATTTCAACAATATGAACACAAAAAGCTTCCACTCTACATATGTAAGTGATATGTGATGCACAAAATAGTCTGCTGAATGCGGTGGCCAGATGGAACGCACAACTTGTTCATCCTTTTGCATACTGGCATACAGTTGAGCAGAAACATTTTGGGGATTTCAACACATAAGGAAGATTTTTTAGCAGGATCTGGAAAAGAAAAAAGCCTTTTGAAAAAGCGTTTCATTCAATTCTACTTGATTTATATGATAGAAGACATTAGCAGAATATGTCTTAATACCACACAAATGGACAAATGCAGACAACTGTGCATCTATCTCCCTATTCAGGTAGCTTACCATTTTTTAACTTTACTTTTTTCCCCCATATTTATATTCATTTGTTTTATTATTATTATTGTTATTGTTATTGTATATCATTGTTATTATTGTAGGCCTATTTATTCATCTAAACCAGTACTTTAAATATGCAAAACTTGTTTTGTTTCATTCTGTTTTTAATTGTGATAGGTTATTAGTAGGCCTTTTGTAAAATAAACATAATTAGCCTATTGCTGTCATTTGTTGGGTAGGGTAGGCACTAGCCTTTCTTGGTAATTGCTGCAATATTGCCAGTTAAAAACTTTTATGTAGTTTTAAACCAGTTCGCAAGTGTTTTGTTTTATTCTGTTGCGCCATAACGTTGTGTTTGCCACAACATACCATACCAGTCAAACGTTTGGACACACCCTAGTAAGGGTTTTCCCTTATTTTTACTATTTCTACATTGTAGAATAACAGTGAAGACATCAAAACTATGAAATAACACATATGGAATCATGTAGTAACCAAAAAAGTGTTAAAATAAATCAATATTTAATATTTTACAAAGTAGCCACCCTTTGCCTTGATGACAGCTTTGCACACTCTTGGAATTCTCTCAACCAGCTTCACCTGGAATGCTTTTCCAACAGTCTTGAAGGACTTCCCACATATGCTTAGCACTTGTTGGCTGCTTTTCCTTCACTCTGCGGTCCAACTCATCCCATACCATCTCAATAGGGTTGAGGTTGGGTGATTGTGGAGGCCAGGTCATCTGATGCAACACTCCATCACTCTCCTTCTTGGTCAAATAGCCCTTACACAGGCTGGAGGTGTGTTGGATCAATGTTCTGTTGAAAAACAAATTATAGTCCCACTAAGCGCAAGCCAGATGGGATGGCGTATCGCTGCAGAATGCTGTGGTAGCCATGCTGGTTAAGTGTGCCTTGAATTCTAAATAAATCACAGACAGTGTCACCAGCAAAGCACCCGCACACCATCACAACCTGATTATCCTAATAAAATTTATACACTTTAGCCTATTATTCGGAGAGCCTATGATATGAAGGCAGTGATCACCGGCGCTCCAACTATCTGGCAGTTTAATTTGAGGTGAGGAAGAAAGTTTTATGGCTACCGGAGTTACTCCTATAACCTAATAATACAATTATTGTCTTTACTTTTACAAATCTGATCGAAATTAACAAATTAGCCTCTTTCTGTATTCCCAAACCTGTATAGCAGAGGCAGTAGCCTATCTGACAAGGATGAAGAAATGCATGTTGGTGTCGTAGCATTTTCTCTCTCTCTCTCTCTCTCTCTCTCTCTCTCTCTCTCTCTCTCTCTCTCTCTCTCTCTCTCTCAGGATAGGCCTAAACTTCTCTTCCTTTATATATAGATTTTTTTAGATTCTTTTTTTGACGGAACATGGGTGGAGCATTGCAGCGATGAGTCTCTCCAACAGCACTCTGGAGAGGTGTGCTGGGAATGGACAAGCTAAATATTTTGCGCCCCTGCCTTTGACAAAGTGGGCACTGCTTATCACTGGGCGGCACCTGCGCTCACCTAAAAAACCCATATGCTACTGGTTGAGAGAAATGTACATTGTTTTTGGCAGGGGCGCAACTTTGGTTTTAGAAGTGGGGGTGACATAACCTGGTGGGGGGGAGGGGGGGGGGGGGGGGTCTGGGGGTCCTTCCTCAGAATATTTTTGGGCATCTAAAAGCTCATTTCCCCCCACTTCTACACAATCTAATATGACCCTTTTGGGGTCATTTTGGGGGTCACTTATATTGTAAATAAGAATAAAATATGTTTCTAAACACTTCTACATGAATGTGGATGCTACCATGATTAGGGACAATTCTGAATGAATCATGAATAAAGATGAGTGAGAAGGTTAGACGCACAAATATAATACCCCCAAAATATGCTAACCTCCCGTGTTGTTGTAATGGTGAGAGGTTAGCATGTCTTGAGGGTATCATATTTGTGCGTCTAACTTTATCACTCATCATTATTCACGATTCATTCAGGATTATCCGTAATCATGGTAGCATCCACATTCATGTAGAAGTGTTTAGAAACATATTTTATTCTTATTTACAATATAAGTGACCCCCAAAATGACCCCAAAAGGGTCATATTAGATTGTGTAGAAGTGGGGGGAAATGAGCTTTTATATTTAGCTTGTCCATTCCCAGCACACCTCTCCAGAGTGCTGTTGGAGAGACTCATCGCTGCAATGCTCCACCCATGTTCCGTCAAAAAAAGAATCTAAAAAAATCTATTCAACATCATTAATAGTGTCTCCTAGGACTTCCTCACATTTTTGGTGAACATGTTTTGTGTCAATGGGAAAATCCTCTATCAACCCTTGATAAAGTTTGGATATAAGCTTTATGGGTTTGTAGGCTCTTGTCACATTCGTCGTAATGATGGGACCAAGGCACAGCGTGATAAGCATACATTCTTCTTTTAATAAAGGAAAAACACTAAACAAACTAACCAAAAAAAAACGAACATGCCGCTATATAACACGAGTGCTGACAGGCAACTACACAGACAATAACCCACAAACCAAAAAGGAAAATGGCAACCTAAATAGGATCCCCAATCAGAGACAACGATAAACAGCTACCTCTGATTGGGAACCATTTCAGGCCACCATTTACCTAGACATACCAAAACACCATAGATATACAAGAACCCTAGACAAGAAAACACACATACCACCCTCGTCACACCCTGACCTAACCAAAATAATAAATACAACAAAGATAACTAAGGTCGACGATCGATAACGAAGGTCGTCTCTTCCCTGACAGGGAGGCTATTGTGACCAGCATAGAGGCACTCGGTGGAAGAGACTCCAGCACAGAGCTGCGACTGGTCCCAGTTTAACCACTCCTGGTACTCCTGGTGTGCTGCAAGATTATGAATATAGGAAGATGCTGAGGAACTGCTGCTCCAATATAAATCCCTGATCAGGCTATTCAGTAGTGTAATGACATTGGCTACCTTGAGTCTCTTGGTTAGGAAACCTCTCTGGCAGGGTCCAATTGTTATGGAGCTGGAGACCTACCATTACTATGGACACAGCATGAGCGACCCCGGGGTTAGGTGTGACGTGATCTCTGACCTCTGACCCCTGAACCTGTGACCATCACCTGACCCCTGGTCTCTCTCCACCCCCTCACTCCTCCCCACACCTCATCCCCTCTCCTCTCCTCTCCTCTCCCTCTCTCCTCCCTTAATCTGTTCTGTTTTAGCCTTACCCACCTCTTTGTGTTGCCTCTCTCCCTCACTCCCTATGTTAGTCTGTCTGGACACCCCTCAGTGTAGTGCGGTTTTGTTTTGGGATGCATCCCAATACTCTAGGCACCCCTTCCTTTCCAGGGCTATGTGTCTCTCTTTCTCATCAGCCAAGGGCTGGAGCTGAACCCTGCTAATCAGGTCAAACCCCCCTTTTTTTTAACTTCCTGTAGCTACACTCTTAGAAAAAAAGGTATATCTAGAACCTAAAATAGTTCTTAAGCTGTCCCCATAGGATAACCCTTTGAATAACCCTAGTTGGTTCCAGGTAGAATCCTTTACACAGAGGGTTCTGCATGAAACCCAAAAGGGTTCTACCTGGAACAAAAAAAAGGTTATGCTATGGGGACAGCCAAAGAACCAGCGTACCCCTAAGGAGGTCCAGGAAGTGCACAGTAAGAGTGACCACATCATCACTATGCTGAAGGAATACATGCTGTCCAATAACATGGTTTCTTTGGAGGAGATCAAGGTACACACACACTCACGCACATGTACACACACACACACACACACACACACACACACACACACACACACACACACACACATACACATAAATAATTTCAAATTCTTTATATTAAGCAAACTAGACGGTACAATTTAGTTTTATATTTATTTACGGATAGCCAGGGGCACACTTCAACATAACTGCCGGGGGTGGCAGGGTAGCCTAGTGGTTATAGCGTTGGACCAGCAACCGGAAGGCTGCAAGTTCAAACCCCCAAGCTGACAAGGGACAAATCTGTCATTCTGCCCCTGAACAGGCAGTTAACCCACTGTTCCTAGGCCATCATTGAAAAGAAGAACTTGTTCTTAACTGACTTGCCTGGTTAAATAAAGGGAAAATAAAAACTTACAAACAAAGCATTTGTGTTTACTGAGTCTGCCAGATCAGAGGCAGTATCAATGACCAGGGAAGTGTGTGAATTGGACCATTTTCCTGTCCTGCTAAGCATTCAAAATGTAACAAGTACCTTTTGGGTCTCCGGGAAAATGTAAAAAGTACATTATTTTCTTAAGGAATGTAGTGAAGTAAAAGTTGTCAGAAATATAAATAGTAAAGTACAGATTCCCCCCAAATACTTTAAAGTATTTTTTACTTAATTACTTTACACCTCTGCCAAGCTTGCACACCCTATAGCTCTCCAGGATCAGGGTTGCCCCCCCTTGGTTTGGGGAGTGTCTGGGGGGTCTGGGTTAAACCAAGTACGTCTCTCTGTTTTTAAGGTTTATGACTGTGTGTATGTATTATGTTTCTCTGACCCAGATCCTATAGTAGCACTCGCTGCAAGTCATAACGTCATCAACGTCATTTGGGGCTCCTGGGTGGCACAGCGGTCTAAGGTACTGCATCTCAGTGCTAGTAGGAGTCACTACAGACCCTGGTTCAATCCAAGGCTGTATTACAACCAGTCGTGATAGGGAGTTCCATAGGGCTGTGCACACTTGGCCCAGCCAAGTGTTAGGGGAGGGTTTGGCCGGGGTAGGCTATCATTGTATGTGATAAGAATTTGTTCTAGTTAAATAAAGGTTAAATAAAAAATGAGTAACGTTCTATTTCTCTCTCCTCCTCTAATCCATGACATAGACTGACCAGGTTAATCAGCTGAAAGCTATGATCCTTATTGGTGTCACTTGCTAAATACATTTCAATCAGTGTAGATGAAGGGGAGGAGACAGGTTAAAGAAGGATTTTTAAGCCTTGAGACAATTGAGACCTGGATTGTGTATGTGTGCCATTGAAAGGGTAAATGGGCAAGGCAAAATATGTAAGTGCCTTTGAAAGGGGTATGGTAGTAGGAGCCAGTTTCCCGGGTGTATCAAGAATGGTCCTCCACCCAAAGGACATCCAGACAACGTTACACAACGTTGGAGTCAGCATGGGCCAGCATCCCTGTGTGTCAAGCCCTGGCCTCAGTTATCTTTGTTTTCTTTATTATTTTGTTTAGGTCAGGGTGTGATGAGGGTGGTATGTGTGTTTTTGTCTTGTCTAGGGTTTTTATATATCTATGGGGTTTTGGTATTGTCTAGGTAAATGTAGGTCTATGGTGGCCTGAATTGGTTCCCAATCAGAGGCAGCTGTTTATCGTTGTCTCTGATTGGGGATCCTATTTAGGTTGCCATTTTCCGTTTTGGTTTTGTGGGTTATTGTCTATGTGTAGTTGCCTGTCAGCACTCGTGGCTTATAGCGGCACTGTCTTTTGTTATTTTGTTTAGTGTTTCTTCTTTATTAAAAGAAGAATGTATTCATATCACGCTGCGCCTTGGTCTCCTCGTTATGACGACTGTGACACAGTGGAATGTTTTCGACACCTTGTAGAGTTCATGCCCAGACGAATTGAGCATGTGTTTCAAGATTGTGAAGTCTCTAGCTTAGCTGAAGACACCAGAGTTAACGTCTCTCACTTTGCCAGAAATTCATACACACACACACACACAGTCTAAGTTTAGTTTACTTGTGTCAGTGTTAGACTGTTATGTTTTCAACTCTAAATGGTTATTCAATCAACATTAGTAATGTTAACTGTGTCATTTACTATTTTTACGGTCTAATATGTTTGTTGTAGGTAATGCAATATGATTTTGAGGTGTTGGATAAGAGTAAATGTGAAGTTTGTTAGTGCTATTCAAAAATGCTAAATGCTCATTCTGATAAATAGTTTTCCATCATGTGCCATCCAGACATTCACACTTAGTATTTAAAAAATCATGCAATTCCTATCATATATGAAGCGTTCCTTTAAAAATAGTGCTTTTTGACATTGTAAATCTTGAAGTATTCTTGAAATAAACAGTGTGGAAACTAACCAATGGCAAGCACCAATTGGCGTTTCCTGATATCAAGGAATGCCGACATCAAGAAACGCCCCCAAATTGCGGTCTGCAATTACACCATACTGGATGTGTGTGACCTAAAATAATAGCCACATCTTTGCTGCCTCTCTTTCCCCTTACAACATGTAGGTTCCCCACAGACAACAAAGCCCTTGACCTCTTCATCATTTTAAGAGTACGCATATTATAACCATTTCAAAAAGTAACATGTGTTTCCTATGACATAAAATAGGTTTTCTATGATTGTTTTGGAATTAGTGTCACAAAAAAGTAGATGGATAATGTTTGCTTGCCTAAATGTTTGCCTAAATCCAATCTCATCCACTAGATAGCAGCAAAGACCATCTACTTGTTCCTCTTAACTCTTGGCAGTAGTTTGGGGTGTTCTATGATTGGACCACTGTTACATAATTAGTTACTATGGGAGTAAGGAAGGATCAGGTTCTGATGAACCTGGAAGTAAGGAGACCGTCAACTAAGGCATCTACAATTATTGCATGTAGCCAACAACGTCTTTTATTAGCCAAAACAGCAGTTGACTACCCCTTGAGAATGTCCTCAATTTTGTTGTGCCAGTTCTCTCCTATTCTTGTCTCCCACATTAGTGACCTAATTCCAGATCCGAGTTTCAATTCTTTGAAATCACGTGGTGGGGGCAGTGTGCTGAGATATTGTACCTCTGTGGGGCGCAACTCCCTAACTACTGTAATCCTTAATTCAACACACTCAAAGGGGCTTTCCAGTAGACCACATTAAAAAATGTTTGTTAACCAGACAGGAAACTGCATATCATCTTGTAAAATTATGAATTAATAAGGGCCAGTAAAATGTGCTGTCCTCAGGGTATTCTAGGGGATTCACAACAAGACAACGGGAGTTTACCTGACACCCCCCAACCATGTAATACTAAATTCTGTCATCTCAGGAGGTGGAAAAGGCTGGTGTCAAATCCATAATAATGCACAATACCACTGTGTCTTAGTCAGAAACCATGACAATCAAAATGCTGTAGCTGTATACCACACTAGGTCCACTATATCATGTGATATCATGGTATCATAAATTGTAAAACCTTTTCAGTAATCCTACTTAATGAAATGGACTTTGGCAAATGAGGCTGATGCAGGTACAACAAATTCAGTAATGGTCCAGTCTAGTTTAACACAGGGCAACCATAAGTGTTATTCTTACATGAACTCTGGCCAAACAAGAAGAGATCTTAGATCATCTGCCTATTTTAGATTGGTTTGGTGTGCAACACTTCCTCTGTGTCTGCCAACTGGTTTCTCTAGTTTCACATTGCAGTTGACTTCTGCTGTTTGTTGATCACCATCAGCGTGTTTGATATCCTCGACTGTGTCAGGTCACCGTGGTGACTCACCATCAACATGGGTTACCTAAGGTGAGGCTGATAATGAGGCTATGAAGTTGTGCTTCATTTGCTCAGACTATTCTCAAATATCTAACACCAAACCAAGTCTGTGTAATGAAATCTAATGCAGCCTTTTGTTTATTATAATCAGATAAGGTGTCCTTGTTGAACAGCAATATTGTGTATAACAGCTTCAATAGAAGTCACAAGACCCAGGGCTTGGCTTGTTTTGCTTGGTGAAGTCTATTAAAGTGAAAGCAAAGGCAGAAGGGACTTTTTCCCAACGTGATGATCATTGCACCGGTGCACCTTGTGCTGGGGGCAATTAAAGGCCACTCTAAAATGTGCCGTTTTGTCACACAACACAATGCCACAGATTGAGGGAGTGTGCAATTGACATGCTGACTGCAGAAATGTTCACCAGAGCTGTGGCCAGAGAATTGAATGTTAATTTCTCTACCATAAACCACCTTCAACGTCGTTTTAGAGAATTTGGTAGTATGTCCAACCGGCCTCACAACCGTAAACCATGTGTAACCACATTAGCCCAGGACCTCCACATTCGGCTTCTTCACCTATGGGATTGTCTGAGACCAGCCACCCGGACAGCTGATGAAACTCAGGAGTATTTCTGTCAGTAATTAAGCCCTTTTGTGGGGAAAAACTAATTTTATTGGCTGGGACTGGCTCCCCAGTGGGTGGGCCTATGCACTCCCAGGCACAGTGATGGCTGCGCCCTGGCCCAGTCATGAGAAAACCATAGATTAGGGGCAAATGTATTTATTTAAATTGACAGATTTCCTTATATGAACTGTAACTCAGTAAAATAGTTGAAATTGTTGCATGTTACATTTATAGTTGTGTTCAGTATAAATATATTGACTGTTGCTATCAAAGTCACTCCGAAGGATATGTTACATAAGTATTCAGACCCTTTACTTAGTACTTTGTTGAAGAACCTTTGGCAGTGATTACAGCCTTGAGTCTTATTGGGTATGACGCTACAAGCTTGGCACACCTGTATTTGGGGAGTTTCTCCCATTCTTCTCTGTAAGTCCTCTCAAGCTCTGTCAGGTTGGATGGGGAGCGTCGTTGCACAGCTATTTTTATGTCTCTCCAGAGATGTTCGATCGGGTTCAAGTCCGGGCTCTGGCTAGGCCACAATGACATTCAGAGACTTGTCCCAAAGCCACTCCTGCATAGTCTTGGCTGTGTGCTTAGGGTCATTGTCCTGTTGGAAGGTGAACCTACGCTCCAGTCTGTACTTTGCTCCGTTTCATTGTTCCCTCGATCCGACTAGTCTCCCAGTCCCTGCCGCTGAAAAACGTCCCCACAGCATGATGCTGCCACCACCATGCTTCACCGTAGGGACATTGCCAAGTTTCCTCCAGACATGATGCTTGGCATTCAGGCCAAAGAGTTCAATCTTGGTTTCATCAGACCAAAGAATCTTGTTTCTCATGGTCTGAGAGTCTTTAGGTGCCCTTTGGCAAACTCCAAGTGGGCTGTCATGTACCTTTTACTGAGGAGTGGCTTCGGTCTGACTACTCTACCATAAAGGCCTGATTGGTGGAGTGCTGCTGAGATGGTTGTTCTTCTGGAAGGTTCTCCCATCTACACAGAGGAACTCTGGAGCTCTGTCGGGTTCTTGGTCATCTCCCTGACCAATGCCCTTCTCCCCCGATTCCAATTAAGAATGATGGAGGCAACTGTGGTCTTGGGGACTGTTAATGCTGCAGACATTCTTTAGTACCATTCCCCAAATCTGTGCCTTGACATAATCCTGTCTCGGAGCTCTACAGACAATTCCTTTGACCTCATGGCTTGGTTTTTGCTCTGACATGCACTCTCAACTGTGGGACCTTATATAGACAGGAGTGTGCCTTTCTAAATCATGTCCAATCAATTGAATTTACCACAGGTGGACTCCAATCTGTTGTAGAAACATCTCAAAGATGATCAATGGAACCAGGATGCACCTGAGATCAATTTCGAGTCTCATAGCAAAGGGTCTGAATATTTATGTAAATAAGGTATTTTTGTTCGCAAAATTTTCTAAAAACCTGTTTTCGCTTTGTCATTATATGGTGTTGTGTGTGGATTAATGAGAAAAATAATGTAATAAATTTTAGAAGAAGGTTGTAACTTAACAAACTGAGGAAAAAGTCAAGGGGTCTGAATACTTTCCGAATGAGATGAGATATGTAAACCATTCTTCAAGTGGCATTATTAAAGTGATGGATTTCAAATTTGAACTTCAAGTTAAGCATTAACATGTTGGATTAACGTCTCCATCTCAAATTTGAAATGCAATAATTGTGACTTGATTTAGTCCAATTCTTTAACTTTGATTCTTGGTTGAGACGTGAATCCAACATAAACATTTAATTAAAGCCAGAATTAGTGAGTGACACAAAATATACATCTCCTTCAAATGTTGATATTTGGTTGCATTGACAACCAAACACAATTCAATATCAATTTTCCAATATAGTAAATAGCCTATTAACTTGTTGACAAGTTAACAAATGATATGTAGGATTCATGTCTCCAACTAAACCAAAAATAAAACAATAGGATTACTAATCCAAGCACTAAGACACTGAAGCTTCTGTGTGAATTGAAAGATTGTAATTCAGTTTGACGTGATTTGACTGGAGCAAGAAAGTTGGCTGAAACTTTGGGTGTTGAGTGACTTTGGGTGTCTTGAAAAGCGTTTAAATAAAAATGTATTGTTATTTATTATTATTATTATTGTGTGTTTGTTGTTTGTTTCTGATGACACTGGAGAGGTTTGTGTGCAGATGTCACGTTCTGACCTTTATTTCCTTTGTTTTGTCGTTATTTAGTATGGTCAGGGTGTGAGTTGGGGTGGGCAGTCTATGTTTGTTTTTCTATGATTTGGGGATTTGTATGTTTCGGCCTAGTATGGTTCTCAATCAGAGGCAGGTGTCAATAGTTGTCTCTGATTGAGAATCATACTTAGGTAGCCTGGGTTTCACTGTTTGTTGGTGGGTGATTGTCTATGTTGATTGCTTGTGTCAGCACAGTTCTCATTATAGCGTCACGGTCGTTATTTGTTTATTGTTTTGTATAGTGTGTTTCAGTGTTCAGTGTTTTCTTTATTAAATTTCATCATGAACACATACCACGCCGCATTTTGGTCCTCCGATCCTTCTCGCCTCTCCTCTTCAGATGAAGAGGAGGACGCCCGTGACAGCAGAGCTATAAAAATGTACCATGACAGGTAGGTGAGGACATCTTAACTAGTCAAAACTATTGCTTATAGTATTTATATATAAAACATTAGGAACACCTGCTCTTTCCATGACCTAGACTGACCAGGTGAATCCAGGTGAAAGCTATGATCCCTTATTGGTGTCACTTGTTAAATCCACTTCAATCAGTGTAGTTGAAGGGGAGGAGACAGGTTAAATAAGGATTTTTAAGCCTTGAGACAATTGAGACATGGATTGTGTATGTGTGCCATTCAGAGAGTGAATATGCAAGACAGAATATCTAAGTAACCTATGAACGGGGTGTGGTTATAGGTGCCAGGCGCACCGCTTTGAGTGTGTCAAGAACTGCAATGCTGCTGGGTTTTCGCGCTCAACAATTTACTGTGTGTGTCAAGGATGGTCCACCACCCAAAGGACATCCAGCCAATGTGACACAACTGTGGGACGCGTTGGAGTCAACAGGGGCCAGCATCCCTGTGGAACTCTTTCGACACCTTGTTGAGTCCATAACCCAACGAATTGAGGCTGTTCTGAGGACAAAATGGGGGGTTGAAACTCAATATTAGGAAGGTGTTCCTTATGTTTTGTTGTTTTTCCACTCAGTGTATATTTATATACAGTAGAGATCCTTTCTTTGAGATTTTGAGGTTTCTAGATGAGGATAGCTGAAGACACCAGAGTTATAGCCTCTCACTCCGCCGGAAATTCACACACTCACACAGTCTTAGTTTAGTTGTGTCAGTGTTAGACAAACACAACGGAGTTGTAGGCTATGCAATACGATTTTGAGGTGTTGGACAAGTGTAAATGTAAAGTTTTATTAGTGCTGTTTCATGGCGGTTAAACATGTTAAATGCTCATAGTTTTGCATCCACAGACATTCAAATCAAATCAAAGCAAATGTATTTATATAGCCCTTCGTACATCAGCTGATATCTCAAAGTGCTGTACAGAAACCCAGCCTAAAACCCCAAACAGCGGGGCCTCCCGGGTGGCGCTGTGCCATCAGAGTCCCTGGGTTCGCGCCCAGGCTCTGTCATAACCGGCCGCGACCGGGAGGTCCGTGGGGCAACGCACAATTGGCCTAACGTCGTCCGGGTTAGGGAGGGCTTGGTTGGTAGGGATGTCCTTGTCTCATCGCGCACCAGCGACTCCTGTGGCGGGCCAGGCGCAGTGCACGCTGACCAGGTCGCTAGGTGCACGGTGTTTCCTCCGACACATTGGTGCGGCTGGCTTCCGGGTTGGATGCGCGCTGTGTTAAGAAGCAGTGCGGCTTGGTTGGGTTGTGTATCGGAGGACGCATGACTTTCGTCTCTCCAGAGCCCGTACGGGAGTTGTAGCGATGAGACAAGATAGTAGCTACTACAACAATTGGATACCACGAAATTGGGGAGAAAAGGGGGTAAAAAAAAATGTTTAAAAATAAATTTAAAAAACAGCAAGCAATGCAGGTGTGGAAGCACGGTGGCTAGGGAAAAACTCCCAAGAAAGGCCAAAACCTAGGAAGAAACCTAGAGAGGAACCAGGCTATGAGGGGTGGCCAGTCTTCTTCTGGCTGTGCCGAGTGGAGATTATAACAGAACATGGCCAAGATGTTCAAATGTTCATAAATGACCAGCATGGTCAAATAATAGTAATCACAGTAGTTGTCGAGGACCTCAGGAGTAAATGTCAGTTGGCTTTTCATAGCCGATCATTAAGAGTATCTCTACCGCTCCTGCTGTCTCTAGAGAGTTGAAAACAGCAGGTCTGGGACAGGTAGCACGCCCGGTGAACAGGTCAGGGTTCCATAGCCGCAGGCAGAATAGTTGAAACTGGAGCAGTAGCACGGCCAGGTGGACTGGGGACAGCAAGGAGTCATCATGCCAGGTAGTCCTGAGGCATGGTCCTAGGGCTCAGGTCCTCCGAGAGAGAGAGAGAGAGAGCGAGAGAGAAAGAAAGAAAGAGAATTAGAGAGAGTATACTTAAATTCACACAGGACACTGGATAAGACAGAAGTACTCCAGATATGACAGACTGAACCTAGCCCCCTGACACATGAACTACTGCAGCATAAATTCTGGAGGCTGACAGGAGAGGTCAGGAAACACTGTGGCCCCATCCGATGATACCCCAACCCAGACAGGAAGATCACATCAGTGACTCAACCCACTCAAGTGACGCACCCCTACTAGGGACGGCATGAAAGAGCACCAGTAGGCCAGTGACTCAGCCCCTGTAATAGGGTTAGAGGCAGAGAATCCCAGTGGAGAGAGGTGAACCGGCTAGGCAGAGACAGCAAGGGCGGTTCGTTGCTCCAGAGCCTTTCCGTTCACCTTCACACTCCTGAAGATGAGTCTTCAGTAAAGACTTAAAGGTTGAGACTGAGTCTGCGTCTCTCACATGGATAGGCAGACCATTCCATAAAAATTGAGCTCTATTGGAGAACGCCCTGCCTCCAGCTGTTTGCTTAGAAATTCTAGGGACAATTAGGAGGCCTGCATCTTGTGACCGTAGCGTACGTGTAGGTATGTACGGCAGGACCAAATCGGAAAGATAGGTAGGAGCAAGCCCATGTAATGCTTTGCAGGTTAGCAGTAAAACCTTGAAATCAGCCCTTGCCTTAACAGGAAGCCAGTGTAGGGAGGTTAGCACTGGAGTAATATGATCACATGTTTTGGTTCTAGACATTCACGCTTAGTACTGTATAAACAAATTATGCAATTCCTATGATATGTAAAGCATTCCTTTAAAAAGGTGTTTTTTGGACATTGTAAATCCGGGAAGTCTCCTCGAAATAAGCAGTGTGGGGCAGTGTGAAAACTGACCAATGGCACGTATCAATGGACTGACCAATGGGTGTTTCCTGATATCAAGGAAAGCCGACATCAAGAAACGCCCCCAAATTGCAGTCTGCAATTACACCATACTGAATGTGTGTGACCTAATATGTTAGCCACATCTGTGCTGCCTCTCAACACCTGTGGCTTCCCCACAGACCACAAAGCCCTTGTGTGTAACCTTCATTTAACTAGGCAAGTCAGTTAGGAACAAATTCTTATTTACAATGACAGCCTACACCAGCCAATTTTCAGCCTACACGGACACTGGGGCAATTGTGTGCCACCTTATGGGACTCCAAATCACAGCCGGTTGTGATCCAGCCTGAATTTGAACCAGGGTGTCTGTAGTGACACCTCAAGCACTGAGATGCAGTGCCTTAGACCGCTGTGCCACTCGGGAGCCCATTTGACCTCTTCATATTTTTAAGTGTAACCACAATATATATTTATTTTTTAAAGTTGAATGTGTTTCCTATGACATAAAATATTTTCTATGATTGTTTCGGAATTAGTGTCAAGAAAAAGTAGCTGAATGTTGCCAATAATGTGGTTGTTTGTCTAAATCCAATCTCATCCACTAGAAAGCAGAAAATACAATCTATTTGTTCCTCTTAACTCCTGGCATTCGTTTTGGGTGTTCTTTGATTGGACTGCTATTACGTAATCAGTTACTATGGGAATAAGGAAGGATCAGATTCTGATAAGCCTGGAAGTAAGGAAACTAAGGAATCTTCTGAAGCGGAACAATTCTTGCATGTAGCCAATTCCATCTTTTATTAGCCCGAAACAGCAGTTGACTATCCCTTGAGAGTTTCCTCAAGTTTGAAATTGTGCCAGTTCCCTCCTATTCTTGTCTCCCACATTAGTGACCTAATTCCAGATCCGAGTTTCAATTCTTTGAAATCACGTGGTGGGGGCAGTGTGCTGAGATATTGTACCTCTGTGGGGCGCAACTCCCTAACTACTGTAATCCTTAAGTCAACACACTCAAAAGGACTTTCCAGTAGACCACATTCAAAAAATTTTGTAACGGGACAGGAAACTGCATGTCGTCTTGTAAGATGATGAACCAATAAGGGCCAATAAAATGTGCTCTCTTCAGGGTAATCTAGGGGATTCACAACAAGACAACGGGAATTTACCTGACACCCCCCAAGCATGTAATACTAAGTTCTGTGGTGTCAGGAGAAGGCTGGTATAAATCCTTAATAATGCACGATACCACTGTATCTTAGTCAGAAATCAGGACAATCAAAATACCATAGCTGGATACCACACTAGGTCCACTATATCATGTGATATCATGGTGATATTATACATTGGAAGCCCTTTTCAGTGATCTTACTTACTGAAATAGACTTTGGGAAATGAGGCTGCTGCAGCTACAACAAATTCAGTAATGGTCCAGTCTAGACTATCTAGTTTCCTATAGCTTTAACAAACAGGAAGACATCTTAGATCATCTGCCTATTTTGGTTTGGTGTGTGACACATCCTCTGTGGCTGCAAACTGGCTTCTCTAGTTTTACATCGCAGTGGATTTCTGCTGTTTGTTTACTACAATCAGCATGTTTGATATCATCTTCGGTGTCAGGTCACCGTGGTGACTCACCATCAACATGGGTTACCTAAGGTGAGGCTGATGATGAGGCTTGGAGGTTGTGCTTCATTTGCTAAGACTATTCTCAAATATCTACACCAGAGCAAGTCTGTGTAATGTAATCTAATGCAGCCTTTTGTTTATTACGATCAGATAAGGTGTCCTTGTTGAACAGCAATATTGTGTATCAAAGCCTCAATAGCAGTCACGAGACCCAGGGCTTGGCATGGTTTTGTTTGGTGAAGTGGTTTTACTAAAGTGAAAGCAAAGGCAGAAGGTACTTTCCAACATGATGCGATCAATAAATTATATATACACTAGATGACGGTTATGGGGCGCTGTGTTGAAGCCACCGTGCCTCCATCTTGACACTCCCCCATCGTTGTAAGAAATATTTTGCAAGCTGTAGTTTATAAATCTTTTACCACATTTATTATATTACAGACAACTTTAGTGATACTTATATTAATTGAGCTAATGATAAAAGTAAAAAGTATATAAAAATATCCTTAAAGTATCATTTTTAAAGATGACTAATGTTACTGTCCCCACTAGAACAAAACAAATACGTAAATACATGTAATTTTGAAACTTGAAACATCGAACTGAAATACTGTAGAATTCCATCCATTACTATGGACTGCTCCTACTGGGGAGTGTCAATATGGCCGACCAGTGACTACAAAGCCTGTCAATGGCCAATACATAGCATCAGCAATCCAGAATATATATACAGTGCATTTGGAAACTATTCAGACTCCTTGACTTTTTCCACATTTTGTTACATTAGTCTTATTCTAAAATGGATTAAATAAAACAAATTTTCCTCAATCTACACACAATACCCAATAATGACAAAATAAAAACTGTTTTTTTTTATAATTTTTGCCTTATTTACTTAAGTTTTCAGACCCTTTGCTATGGGAAACGAAATTGAGCTCAGGTGCATCCTGTTTCCATTGACCATCCTTGAGATGTGTCTACAACTTGATTGAAGTCCACCTGTGGTAAATTCAATTGATTGGACATGATTTTAAAAGGCACACACCTGTCTATAAGGTCCCACAGTTGACGATGCATGTCAAAGCAAAAACCAAGCCATGAGGTTGAAGGAATTGTCCGTAGAGCTCTGAGACGGGATTGTGTCGAGGCGCAGATCTGGGGAAGGGTACCAAAAAATGTCTGCAGCATTGAAGGTCCCCAAGAACAATGTGGCCTCCATCATTCTTAATTGGAAGAAGTTTTGAACCACCAAGATTTTTCCTAGAGCTGGCCGCCCAGCCAAACTGAGCAATCGGGGGAGACGGGCCTTGGTCAGGGAGGTAACCAAGAACCTGATGGTCACTCTGACAGAGCTCCAAAGTCTCTCTGTGGAGATGGGAGAAATGTCCAGAAGGACAACCATCTCTGCAGCACTCAACCAATAAGGTCTTTCTGGTAGAGTGGCCAAATGGAATCCACTCCTCTGTATAATGCACATGACAGCCTCGTTGGAGTTTGCCAAAAGGCACCTAAACGACTCAGACCATGAAAAACAAGATTCTGAAGATCTGAATACCTACAGTGAAGCATGGTGCCAGCATCATGCTGTGTGGATGTTTTTCAGAGGCAGGGAGACTAGTCAGGAACGAGGGAAAGATGAACAGAGCAAAGTACAGAGAGATCCCTGATGAAAACCTGTTCCAGATCGCTCAGGACCTCAGACTGGGGCGAAGGTTCTCCTTCCAACAGGACAATTACCCTAAGCACACAGCCAAGACAACGCAGGAGTGGCTTCAGAACAAGTCTCTGAATGACCTTGAGTGGCCTAGCCAGAGCCCGGACTTGAACCTGATCAAACATCTCTGGAGAGACATGAAAATAGCTGTGCAGCGACGCTCCTCATCCAACCTGACAGAGCTTGAGAGGATCTGCAGAGAAAAATGGGAGAAACTCCCCAAATACAGGTGTGCCAAGCTTGTAGCGTCATACCCAAGAAGACTCAAGACTGTAATCACTGCCAAAGGTGCTTCAACAAAGTACTGAGTAAAGGGTCTGAACACTTATGTAAATGTGACATTTCCGTTTTTTATACATTTGTAAACATTTCTGAAAACCTGTTTTTGCTTTGTCATTATGGGTAGTGTGTGTAGATTAATGGGGGGACGGGACTACAACTGAATCAATTTTAGAATAAGGCTGTAACGTAACAAAAAAAGTCAAGGGGTCGGAATACTTTCCAAATGCACTGTACATCATTGGGTGTGATTGCAAGACAACTGATTCGGCATGGAGTGGTTATTATTATTGTCGGCCAGTTTGATATGCTAGAAGGTCTTGAGATGAGATGGCTGCTGGTATTTCCCCTTTGTGCTCTCCCTCCCTCTTTGTAGGCAGTGGGTAGGTAGGTGCATTGTTGTTAATGAGTCACCAACCTAAAGGGGCAGGAGAGGAGAGGATACTGTATATAAACTCAGGCACTTCTTATCAAAACTTTGATTGATTAAGTCGATGATTTGGATGATTAGATGATGTATGTCTGCACCAGTGCTGTAGATGCACAAACAGAAAAGGTGAGCAGAAAACTCACAAGACACTGACCAAGTGAATACATCAAAACACCTGCCAGGTAAATGCACAAAGTGTTTTTCAGATCAGTGTTAAGGATTCTCAAAAGGAAATGCTCAATATTTGTATGAGACTCGACCGCGGCCATTTCGTGGGGATGTGTACCAGTCGCAGATCTGGTCATAAAATGGTTGCCAGTATCACCTAAGGTCTATATCGATAGGTTAATGTTCCCCGGTAGGGGGAGGTGGAGTACAGATGTCTTGTGGCTTTAGCAGTGGTGCAGCCAGGCAGACTGCCAAAAACATAGACAAAGAACAAGGGACGGGCCTCCAGGGACTTTCTGTGTAGTAAAATAAGAAACATTAATCCCGTACCATAATATAGTGTGGACCTGACCCGCCTCTAACTCTTGTGTGCCGTAAATGAGATTTGATTGCCTCGAGAGCCATATATTTAGAGACTAGGGCCCATAGATATAGAATGGTATGTATCTATGTTTGAAGTTTCTACATTATGATGCATATGTCACTGAATGTTTAGAATAAGAACAATATATATATATTTTTAAAGCTAACCCAACTCTCTAAACACTTGACTCTGGTTGCCTCTGTCATGGAAAAATCTTCCCAGCATGAAATAGTATATATTTATTTTGTGTTTATTTATTTTTATTGTAAAATTTCAAACGACAATACAATAACAAAAATAGCAGGACATCTCTACACGTACATTTTCTCTGAAAATAAAATTCACCCAGCGTGGAATAGTTACAAATCGTTCTGATTCTGATGTGACGTCACAATCAGAACACAATCAGAACGATCAGAACGATCGGGAACTATTCAGGTATTTTCTTTTCACATTGTCCTTTTCAGAATGGTTCCAGCATCAATAGTGGATGCGTAACCAGATGCGTAACTAGGCCAGCACAGTTCAGCTCGGCTCAGCTTGGTTTGGTTTAGCTCAGTGGTTTGAAAAGGGTATTAGACCTCTTGGGGAGCAAAAATGTCATGTCAGCCCGGTTTTTTTCTCCAAATATCTGTGAGATCTAACGAGAGTTTATTGTAAAACACATTAAAAAGTTCTGTGGCAGGAGAAAATCAATTCTAAATGTGAACTTATTTGAAAGACAATTTTAAAGATTTTATTTTTTTCAATATTTGAAATAAAATAATTGTCTTATACTCAGAACCACAATGTTTAAAAAAAATACTATGACAGTTCTCTAAAAAAAGTATTTTATTGAAGACAGTGACTGCCATTTAATGTTGCCCGAGAGAAGGTCACGGCTCCATGATACTTATTATTTTACATACTTATTTGACTGTGTGTGTGATGTATTGATGTGACCGTGAATATAGTTTTAATGGGTCAGATTTGCTTCTTCTCATTGTAAAAGTGGTGGTACAGGTCGCCAACATCCTCTTGAGAAACTTTGATCCAACCAGTCTCTCTCATGTGATACAGTGCAAATAAAAAAGACAGAGTCAAGCACACACCCACGCACGCACGCACACTCGCACACACACACACACACCATTATAAACCAGGTAATAAGCTCAGACTTACAGTTGACTGTTCCCCCAGAGTAAGCATCTCTGTGTGTAGCATGAAAGATGGCCCTCCGTGCCAAATCATAGGCTTCTGGAACAGACAATTCATATTGTGAGCCACTGTCCATCACACTATAGTTACCAGAACCCAGTGGTGAGCATGTTTCCCCAGTCTCAGACCATTGTCATCAACATAATACAGCCCAGGACCCTGCAATCATAATAACAATAATAATCATCATGAATGTCTATTAGTAGCAGGCTGACAATACAATTTCAACTAATGAGTGTTTGTTAATTACCCACTAAAAGAGCAAACTTCATAGTCAAACCGTATACAAAACAAACCCATCTGACTGATGATATTACTGAATACTGACATTATCAAATGATTGACCATATCATTGATCACTTGTTAATAAAAGACTAGACTAGACAATTTATTCTAACAGTGAGACACACAAACCAAGCAACCTGAAGGGCCTAACTTTAACTTGCCTACTTGTCACAGCCACATATCATTGTGCCCCTGAGACCCATCCTTCTGTAGTTGACCACCGTGTTGGCAAGGAGCGTAGAGGCAGCAGATACTGAGATCATCTCTTAGTTCCTCAGCTTGTAGATCCTTAAATTAAATGGGGGTTGGGGGAGAATTGAAAAATATAGTATGGGAAAGATATATACATCGTCTAATATGGCATCAAGTTAAACACATTTACAGGAGGAGTTGGATATTCAGCTCATTCGTCCCTTGGTATGCATAGAGTAACTATAGGCCTACACCGAGATCTGAATATACAGGGGTTTGAAACTATCTACAGTCTCTACCGCTGCCCCATCAATCTAAATAACAGTGTAGCTCACCCTGTGAGTCTTCAAGTCAACAATTAGTTACTTTGAAAGCTGCCATGAGGAATGCGTGTGACCTAAGATAATAGCCACATCGGTACTGCCTCGCTTTCCTCTCTTCACCTGTGGCTTCCTATAATTTCCCCACAGACCACAAAGCCCTCGATGTCGTCACCATTTCAAAATGGGAAATGTGTTCTCTATGAAATACAATGTGTTCTCTATGAAATAAAATGGGGTTTCTATGATTATTTTAGAATTTGTGTCACAAAAAGTGACCAAATTTGGCCAATAATGTGGTTGTTTGCCTAACTCCAATATCATCCACTGACTAGATAGCAGCAAAGGCCATCTATTAGTGCCTTATAACCATTATTTTCTGGAAAATGTCTAAGTGGGATTCTTGAGATGTTACGACTCTGAAGTCACCTCATTGAAGTTGAATTTTAAAAGGGGTAAGGTAAGAGTTAAGGTAGCTTAAAGTCAGCTTCCTTAAAGTATAATTTTCGGGGATTACTTAATGTTACTTTCCCACTACAACAACAAACATACTTAAATACATCACTTAAGTCATTTTGTCCTTGAAACATTTCATTGAAATACTGCAGAATTCCATTTGCCTGGAGGACTGCTCTTACTGGGAAGTGACTTCAAAGCCTCTCAATAGCCAATACAAAGCATCAGATTTGGCAGGGAGTGGTTACACCATGGCAGGTTCACTACACTAGTTCCTATCTCTTGGATAGGTAACATGATAGACCTTTGCTCCATAAATGGTTTTACAGTCAACTGGGGGTCACAGAAGAACAATAGAGAGCGTGGGCCACTCAAAATGAAGGGAAGAATACAGTACAATACAATACCTTAAAATCAAAACAACTCACACCCCAAAAAATGAAGTTTCCATCACTGATGTAAAAGTATCTTACATTTAGCAGACACTCTTATTCAGAGTGACTTACAGTAAGTAGTAAGTCTTTTGACCTTTCCCTAACTGGCTCAACTCTCTAACCACTTGGCTGCTTGCCGATCTCTAACTGCATTCAACATTTACATCAACTTGGCTTTATACATGTCACTGTCATGATGTGTATGGGATGTACAGTATATTAGGAGGTAGTGAGTACTGGTCAGAGTGAGAGTGAGAAAATGACATCACTATTTACAGTTCAAACAGTAGCATTGCTCTGGTCAATGTGGCGCATCGTCTTCGGTGAACAGTCTCTCTCTTAGTTTGTAGTAGCTCCCCTTCCTGTCCATCAACTCCTGGTGAGTGCCCTGCTCCTGGACAGTCCCCCGGTCAATCAGAATGATCTGATCTGCCCTCTCAATGGTCTTCAGCTTGTGAGCGATCACCAGCAGGGTCTGGAAGGGGCAGATAGCCTGGATCTTTAAATGTTTCATTGACAACAAAATCAACATGAACAAAATGGCCGTCTCAGTCTCAGGACTTCAACCCCATTGAAAACCTGTGGTTTGAATTAAAGAGGGCAGTTTATAAGCTCAGACGAAGGTGGTCAAGGATCTGGAAAGATTCTGTACAGAGGTATGGTCAAAGATCCCTCCCAATGTGTTCTCCATTTTCATAAAACATTTAAACATAAGGCTCAGTGCCGTTATCCTTGCGAGGTGAGGCATTGAAAGATATTGAAAACAGGGGTGGCAATAATTTTGACCCCTATCTTTTTAAGAAAAAAAATATATTAGTTGTTAAACAAAATATATTTCTCTTAGCAATTGTATTAGTGTAAAATAATATACACTACCGTTCAAAAGTTTGGGGTCACTTAGAAATGTCCTTGTTTTTGAAAGAAAAGCACATTTTTTTGTCCATTAAAATAACATCAAATTGATCAGAAATACAATGTAGACATTGTTAATGTTGTAAATGACTATTGTAGTAGGAAACGGCTGATTTTTTTTTATGGAATATCTACATTGGCGTACTGAGGCCCATTATCAGCAACCATCACTACTGTGTTCCAATGGCACGTTGTGTTAGCTTATCCAAGTTTATCATTTTAAAAGGCTAATTGATCATTAGAAAACCCTTTTGAAATTATGTTAGCATAGCTGAAAACTGTTTTGCTGATTAAAGAAGCAATAAAACTGGCCGTCTTTAGACTAGTTGAGTATCTGGAGCATCAGCATTTGTGGGTTCGATTACAGGCTCAATATGGCCAGAAACAAAGACCTTTCTTCTGAAACTCGTCAGTCTATTCTTGTTCTGAGAAATGAAGGCTATTCCATGTGAGACATTGCCAAGAAACAGCCCCAAAATTGCCAAGAAGCAGCCCCAAAATCGCAAAGAAGCAGCCCCAAAATCTCACCAATGACTATGGCTTTTCAAATCACCCAGTATTGCTATCTGCAGCGTTAGTTCTAGGCAAATGTTGAAATTCTTCAGACAGTAGATTACTTTAGGCAAAAACTAAAGGAGGGTGGTTACTTAAGGAAAATAAACTAAAGGAGGGTGGTGTTATGCAAACGTCAACCAACCCAAAGGCTGCTTATTAAAATCTCATCACGGTCAACTTTTGCAACTACTTACTACTTTTTAGCTAATTTGCAACTACTTAGCATGTTAGCCAACCCTCTCCTAACCCTTTAACATAACTCCTAACCCTAACCTTAAATCCTAACAGAACGTAGCATATTGATGCAAGTTGAAAATATAATATCAGACTAAAGCTGTTGAACGTAATATATCATACTAAACGGGTCAAAATCAAGCCAGACATACGATACTATACGTCCTACAATTAATTTTATGTTGTACGACCGCTATTACATTGGTACAGTGGGGCAAAAAAGTATTTAGTCAGCCACCAATTGTGCAAGTTCTCCCACTTAAAAAGATGAGAGAGGCCTGTAATTTTCATCATTTCAACTATGACAGACAAAATTAGAAGAAATAAAATCCAGAAAATCACATTGTAGGATTTTTAATGCATTTATTTGCAAATTATGGTGGAAAATAAATATTTGGTCACCTACAAACAAGCAAGATTTCTGGCTCTCACAGACCTGTAACTTCTTATTTAAGAGGCTCCTCTGTCCTCCACTCGTTACCTGTATTAATGGCACCTGTTTGGACTTGTTATCAGTATAAAAGACACCTGTCCACAAACTCAAACAGTCACACTCCAAACTCTACTATGGCCAAGACCAAAGAGCTGTCAAAGGACACCAGAAACAAAATTGTAGACCTGCACCAGGCTGGGAAGACTGAATCTGCAATAGGTAAGCAGCTTGGCTTGAAGAAATCAACCGTGGGAGCAATTATTATGAAATGGAAGACATACAAGACCACTGATAATATCCCCCTATCTGGGGCTCCACGCAAGATCTCACCCCATGGGGTCAAAATGATCACAAGAACGGTGAGCAAAAATCCCAGAACCAAACGGGGGGACCTAGTGAATGACCTGCAGAGAGCTGGGACCAAAGTAACAAAGCCTACCATCAGTAACACACTACGCCGCCAGGGACTCAAATCCTGAATGAATGGGGTCATGTATCTTGAGATTTTGAGTGAAAACCTCCTTCCATCAGCAAGGGCATTGAAGATGAAACGTGGCTGGGTCTTTCAGCATGACAATGATCCCAAACACACCGCCCGGTTAACGAAGGAGTGGCTTCATAAGAAGCATTTCAAGGTCCTGGAGTGGCCTAGCCAGTCTCCAGATCTCAACCCCATAGAAAATCTTTGGAGGGAGTTGAAAGTCCGTGTTGCCCAGCAACAACCCCAAAATATCACTGCTCTAGAGATGAAACTGCATGGAGGAATGGGCCAAAATACCAGCAACAGTGTGTGAAAACCTTGTGAAGACTTACAGAAAACGTTTGACCTCTGTCATTGCCAACAAAGGGTATATAACAAAGTATTGAGATATACTTTTGTTTTTGACCAAATACTTATTTTCCACCATAATTTGCAAATAAATTCATTACAAATCCTACAATGTGATTTTCTGGATTATTTTTCTCATTTTGTCTGTCATAGTTGAAATGTACCTATGATGAAAATTACAGGCCTCTCTCATCTTTTTAAGTGGGAGAACTTGCACAATTGGGGGCTGACTAAATACTTTTTTGCCCCACTGTAAGTCAATGTAATGTTACCTAACGTAAAGTAACATATACTAAATGGAGTGGCACATATTTTAGTAAAATAGAATACGTCAGCCAGCGTCCTTGTTTAACAGCATTGAGTATCAAAGACTAAATAGCAGTCACAAGACACAGGATTTGGCGTTGGCTTGTTTTGCTTGGTGAAATATACTGAAATGAAAGTGAAAGCAAAGGCAGAAAGTATTGCAACGTGGCGGGATTGCAAGCCAACTGATTTGGCATGGAGTGGTTGCACAATTGCCGCTTCACCCAGACAGATCAAGTTATTGTCGGCCATTTTGTGATGCCAGAAGGTCTTGAGATGAGATGGCCGCTGGTATTTTCTCCCTCCACCCCTTCCTATCGGTATCCGTTGGCAGTGGGTAGGTGGATTGTTGTTGATATGTCACCAACCTAAAGGGACAGGAAAATATACTGTATATGTCGAACTGACAATGCAAACTTCTACTGGGAAAATAATTGAGTTGATGAATGTTGCCACATGACACTTAGCTCACGAATGTCCTGAGCTCAAACTGCAAGAGCCCCAAAATAAACAAACTCAGGTACTTCTTATCACCACTTTGATTAAGTTGATGATTTGGATGACAAGATGATGCATGTCTACACCAGTGCTGTAGATGCACAAACAGAAAAGGTGAGCAGAAAACTCACAAGACACTGACCAAGTGAATACTTCAAAACACCTGCAAGACACATTGTAGCAGTGTTTTTTTCCCTGATCAGTGTTAAGGATTCTCCAAAAGAAACTCTCACTATTAGTATGACACTCGACTGCCGCCATTTCATGGTGATGTGCACTAGTCAGATCTGGTCGTTAAAATGGGTGCCAGTATCTCTCCTGAGGTCTGTCTATGTGTTATTGTTCTCCGGTAGGGGGTGTTGGAGCACTGACATTTTGTTGTGGCTTTAGCCATAGGGCAGACAGGCAGACTGCCAAAAACATTGGCAAAGAACAAGGGACGGTTCTCCAGGGACTTTCCAAGACTTAGTGCTCTGTGTGATAAAATAACAATTATTCCGTACCCCAATCAAATGTGCTCATGTACACATTCAAGTGGACCAGACAACACTAAAAAGTAAGACAAAAGCTCATGCAAAATAAAAAATACAGGCAAACATTGCTTTTGGCTACACTTCACCACAAAAATGGCTGCAGACAAGTCTGTCGCACCGATAAAACACTAAAGACAACAGCATTCACAACGATGGGTATGGATGTGTACAGGAAATGTAAAACAAGCGTCAGATCAAATGATGTGGTTTAGCAAAAGATTTAAATGTTTAATAGATGATTTATTCTCTTGGGTAGGCAACGTAATAGACTTTTGCTCCAGAACATCATAAACATTTTTAGAACATGGCTCACTCACTGTCCCTCTATGCATTATTCAAACATTAAGAAATAGAATAGGAAGAATACAATACAATCAAATCAAATCAAAACCACTCATACAAGATAACAAAATGTCACCAATAGAAGTGTCCATCTCTTACGAAACCCCCCTAAATCTAACTATATTCAATATTTACATGCATTTGTGATGTACTGTACATGTGGTTTACAGTATATTGGGAGGTAGTGAGTATTGGTCGGAGAGAGAGTGAGAAAATGACATCACTATTTACAGTTCAAACAGTAGCATTGTTTTGTCAATGTGGCACGTCGTCTTCGGTGAAGAGTCTCTCTTTTAGTTTGTAGTAGCTCCCCTTCCTGTCCATCAACTCCTGGTGAGTGCCCTGCTCCTGGACAGTCCCCTGGTCAATCAGAATGATCTGATCTGCCCTCTCAATGGTCTTCAGCCTGTGAGCGATCACCAGCAGGGTCTGGGAGGGGCAGCTAGCCAGGGCCTCCTGGACCTGAGACAGCGAAAACAGATATGTGAAACCGCTAACTAGCGATAACCCTACAGAGAATGTCATAGGTAGTACGTATGTGAAACTACTAGCACTAACCATATTGAGAGTGTGAATGATGTAAGGCTAAAGCTATATGGTTCATGTGAGGAGGGATGCCGTACCATGTGTTCGCTCTCCGTGTCCAGTGCGCTGGTGACCTCGTCCAGGATGAGGACCTGTGGCTCTCTGATCAGAGCTCTGGCGATGGCGATACGCTGCTTCTCACCGCCGGACAGCTGACCACCCCGCTCTCCTACATCTAATAGATGGACAGACAGACAGTAAATGTATCAAGTCTCTCCTTGTGGTCATCCAGCGGTGATATATAGAATATTCCTATTTGTCATTGATCATGGGCCAGTGTACCTGTGTCGTAACCCTTCTCCAGTTGGCTGATGAAGCTGTGGGCGTTGGCTCTGCGAGCAGCTTCCTGTACCCTCTCCAGAGAGCAGTCTGCCAGGCCGTAGGCAATGTTGTCCTTGACGGACCCAGAGAACAGAACAGGCTCCTGGCCTACCATGGCTATCTGGTAGAGGGAAAACCCAAGCAGGGAAAAACTTTATCACCAATCATCCCATCAAATGTAATGCAATGTTTCTTCTTCTGCAAAGATTTCTAATAGTGAATGATGTTGGTAGACAATGCGGCATACTACAGTTATCTTCCTGTGCTCTCTAGACATGTAAAAATGCCAATATCTGTGTAAGAGTAGCTGTATTACTTTGCTGTGCAAGTGTGTTGGAAGTGGTTCTGGTAGCTGTCGACTTTACCTTCCTGTGTAGGTAGTGGTGCTGGTAACTCTGCAGTGGCAGTCCGTCCAATAGGATCTCTCCCTGCTGAGGCTGGTAGAACCTCTCCAGCAGACTGACACAGGTGCTCTTCCCCCCTCCTGATGGCCCCACCAGAGCAGTCAGCTGACCCGGCCTCAGCTCCAGAGAGAAGCCCTAACACAAGCAGAGAGCCAATGACACACTACCTCAGCAATGGCACAAGGAAATGCAAAAATGTGGTGATGACGAAACTGCCTCTTGTTCCAACTTCCTCCCAGGCAAGCTTTACCTGCAGTACTTTGCGTTCCTGGCGGGTAGGGTAGGAGAAGGAGAGGTTGTGAAACTGGACGTGTCCAGTCAAGGTCTCTGGTTGGAGGGTCCCCTTGGTGCTGACCTGGGGCTCTCTGTCCAGGTACTCAAACACCTTACCAGCTGCCCCCACTGAATTCAGCATGTCGCCAAAAATGTAAATCAAAGTCTGAGAGGGCAGAGGGCAGATTTATTGCACAGAATTGTGTCATCGTAACTCAAAAAAACGTTAGTGTTTGGAATTAACATTTTCAACAGTTACTACGTATTTATGTTGTATGATCTTTCTCGTCTCTATAGCAACTTTTACATGACTTTCTTAATGAATACATTGCGATTAAACTTGTGAAATGTATTACACTCTTAATGGTCGATGGAACGTTAACGGTTGTTGATAAGACATTTGTCTCACTGTGAAGGATGGGGCTGAGACACAAAGAAAGTAGCATTAGCGTACCCTGATATTGTCTGCCAGGTCAGACTGGTAGAGGATGAAAGAGACCAGGTTCCCAGTGCTCATCTGACCTCGCTGGATAAACAGTCTGCCATAGTACAGCATAGCCACCTGCATTACCACTGCTGTTAGCTGTAACACACAAACACACAGAATGTGATGAGAATGTGCACAGAAGATCATAAAAGATGGTGACAGGCAGTTTTCCTTATTCCTAATCAAATAAAAACAGTTGAAGTATTCTGAGCATATTCTGAGCAGGGAGTGATCCCTGCATACTCACTCTTCTCAGGAGCAGGTAGACTGCCATGACGGTGTCCCGCCTGGTCTTGAGATTGTGGGTGTCCATCAACCTGTCGTTATAGCGACCAGCCTCATGCTGCTCAGTTTTGAAGCTTCGTACGGTCCGGATTCCGCCAACTGTTTCCCCCGCTGCCTCGTTCGCCCTGGCTATAGAGTCCTGCACCTCCTTAGAGAGCCTCTGAGGAACAGTCAATCCACAATAACATTTACTAGACTCTATTTTATAAGGTTACCCAGTACATTTAGCAGTCAACATCTAATGTACTGTATTTTCACACCAAAAATAAAAAATTATAACGATTTCAGCTAATAATTTCAGGGTCTGCAGGCACCAATAGATCATTTCCCGGACCTTCTGTTCTGGACACAAACGACTGTACTATACCTGGTAATAGTTGTCATGGACGCTTTGCAACAGGCCGGTGACGGGCGTCTCCATCAGCATGAGCAGAGTGAGCTTCCAGGACAGGCTCATCATGAGCGACAGCATACCCACCGTCTTAATGAGGGTCCTCAGTAGGACGTTGACATTTAGGGCCACCGCCCGGCCCATCAGGGTGGTGTCTGTGGACAGCCGGGACGTGATGTCACCTACGACAGTTCAGAGGTGAAAGTAAATAGTTTTAACGTCGTCGAATAACCGAGGAGCGTAGAAGAACAAACTGGCGGTGGGTTCAAGAGATATTCTGCCACGCACCAGAGGACAGTCTATTGAAGGACAAAGAAAGTTCCATAGAATGTGCATTTTAGCTACAGTGGAAATATCATAAACAAACAAGGTTTCCACTTGATCCAGTGAGACACCAGATTGCATGCTGATCATACTTTCGGATCACCACCATAAGATGTTTGGAATCATTAACGTGTCTCTACCTGTCTTGATGGTCTCAAAGAAGCCAATCTCCTGCTTCACCAGGGCCCCAAACAGCTTCACTTTCATTCTGCAGGTGAAGCTGTTGATGGCACACATGAAGAGGCCACCACGACAGCCAGCACTGAAAGAGCTGCAACAAACAGACATATTAAGCTATTGGTGTGTTGGAATAATCAATCTGATGTTCACATTGCAGCAGAGAAGTCGGTGTCTTCAATCACCAACATTTTGAAACAATACAACCTACAACGTGGAATGTGCGATATTGACCAGAGACTGTATATACTGCTGTATCAACTTACCTTCCCAAAGAGTAAAGCCCCATGAGGATGATAGCTGTGAGAAAGTTATTCCACTTGTACTGGGTACCCAAGATGTCAATCACTTTTCCAGTGTAGAATGGGATGAACATCTCACCTGAAAACACACACCACCACTATCATCATCAACATCATCATCATCATATAATACTACTTTTTTCAAAACAACAATGAAATACTTACAGAGGACAGCCAGTGACAGGAATATAAATGCCCCAACCAAAAGGAGGATGTCAGGTCTGTAGAAGATGAGGACTCTCATGAACAGCACTCGTGCCTTCTGTGTCTTCTGTTTCCCGTTGCTTTCTCCATTGCTGTCAGGGAAGGTTGTCTCCCAAAATAAGGCTGCTGCAGCTGCTGCCACGGTACACAATGGCCACAAACTTGGACTCCCCAGACCCAAAGATCCATACACGCGCTCCGGTGAACCTCCATACGGCATAAGTCGCCCAGTCTCATAGACCGGGGCAAGGAAACAGTGCACCGCTAACCAGCGCTTGAATACGGGTTTTATCGATCCTAGTGTGAGTAGCGATAAACCGAGTAGTAAAACTAACCGAATCCCCGCTACAACCCATAGACGCACCACATTCCCGAAAGCATCAAAAGTTCTTGTTCCAGTTTTGGAAATAGATGCGCCAAAAGCCAATGTGGTTATGTCAATGCATAGACCTACAGCCATAGCGAACACGCACGTTCTAAGCATCATTTTTTGTCATCTAAATGTTTTTTAATCTATAACCTACCTATTAATTTAAAGGTGAGAGATGGCAAGTCCCCGAATTCATGAAAATCCTGTCCACTGAATGGACTGTTTTCAGATATTTTCAGAGGCAGCGTTTTAGTTTCAGTTTCAATTTCCCATATGCCTTAATCAGAATCAGAGGGAAATATTCTACACAATACTGTGCACCTTTCCATTTAGCTTGTATTCTGTGACATAATAAATAACAAACTATACTGCTAGTATACTTAACCTAGTGGTTAATGGTTACATGTTTATCCTACATTCTTCGGGAAAAAATGTGCTATCTATAACCTAAAAGGGCTCTCCCCATAGGAGAACCCTTTTTGGTTCCAGGTAGATCCCTTTTCACAGATGGTTCTACATGGAACCCAAAATAGTTCTACCTGGAACCAAAAAGGGGTCTCATATGGGGACAACGGAGTGTATATGCACCGGTCTCGTTTGCGCTCCCCGCTTTGGCGCCTTTTGGAGTTCATGTGAGGTAACAGTTCCCACAGTCCACAAATATACGTGACCATGTCTGTGACCTCATTAACCCCATTGATATAGCTGATATATTGTCTACTATTTGACCTTAACCACTCACTAGGATAACCTAAGTAAGCTAATGTAGGTCTGTCATAGGCTAGCTTTAATGAACACAAGTCAACAATTCTTTTTTTTTTTTAAATGAAACCTGCTGGCTTCATATCCACTTGGTAACTGATGACTCATCACCTAAAATGAATACAATTTGCTACGAAAATTCCCATGGCCTCACAAGTGCATGGTTTATATCCCTCAAACATAATCATAATAACAAAAATTACCAGCACTTTTGATGGTGGCAGAATACTTCTTGAATAGTTGTTACAGAGAAATAGCCAAAGAAAGTTTCATTGAGAGATGGTTTATTGACTTGTGAATCACCCAAAGACACAGTCCAGCATGAGGTCCCCGGGTACCCAAAATAAAATCAGTGTCTTCAACAGAGGGCGTAACTATTATGAATAATACAAAAGTAGTATGTGTAGTGATGTGGGGATGAGAATATTGAACATTGTGCCAGCATGATTTATAACCTTATCCAAACATTCTATATCCTGTGTAGATTTAATACTGTTTGTTCATAAGTCGGCCAAATGTCCACTCACTGTTCAATAACTACGACAACTTGAGTGTTTCAGTTTTCACAACACAGTTTTTACTGATCATAAAAAGTGGGCAACTCGTTGCCCAGGATGCATTTCTCCTCTGCACCCTTTTCATCGATAGTGACAAGGTAGGCCACACCTCCACTCGAACCATCTCGACTCATGGCCAACGAAAGTGCTGAGAGAGGAGAGGTGAAGAAAGAGAGAGAGGGAGAATATATTATAAAAAATTATACAACATCTTAATAGCTTCCAATTCATGCTGTTTAGGTCATATATCAACACATATAAGTATTTTAAAAGTGCAACGTCACTCACTGTTGACAACAAACTGTTGGCAGTCCTCTTTGCTCATGGCCTTCCGGTACTCTGCATCAACAAACCCATAGACGTAGGAGCTTCCAGAGCCGCCAACCGCAAAGGGTTGTCTGGACAACAAGCCATTCAGGGTCACGTACACCTGGGACGGATCAATGAGAGGAGGATGCTTGAGCACAGCAACCTAGCAAACTCTGAAGTAAGTCAAATATTATGCAGGCTAGTGAGCAACTGTGAGTTTGATTATGTAGGGGAGAACCAGAACGAAAGTAACACTTTTAGGACTTTTCCTAATTACTCGGATCGATAGAGCTAGATGGATCATATTTCATGACAATTCAATTTATATATGTCCTCTACCATTAGCAACTGTAATTTAATTTCTAGGGTAAATTAATTGACATGAAATAGGCCGGCAACAGAACTACCGCAACGTTACTTTTGTACCTGCTGGCGGGGCGGGAGTAACACAGCCTTGGGACGGAAGTAACACCTGGCGAGAAGTGTACAATAGCTGTCTTATCTCCATGTTTCTGATTTGTAATGCTCGTTACTTTCAACAAATGTACTATCAGCCATAAATACATTTGTGTCGATTTGAATAAGAATTCATGCTATAAGTTCTAAATGTATGAAAATCAACCATGCATCAACCTCGCAATGTTGCTCAACCACAATATTTTGCCTTACAATAATAATTGAATTAAAATGGATCACATAATAGATATTAACCATCATTTTCACATCTCACTTCAATGGGAATGTAGTAGATGTTTATCACCATCTGGCCTACCTGGTTAAATAAAGGTGAAATCATTTTTTGTTAAATTTTTTTGTGGCCTTACCAATCAGGTTATCTCCAGCTGCCCTTATCATACGCACTCCTCGAGTCTTGATAGAATAAACTTTTTTTATTCTCTTCACAAACAGAAAACTCATCATGCTTATCACATTTCCATGGCTTAACACAATGTAATTGATCCCCAGAATCATAAAGATAAATATTTTTAACCACTAGCCTGTCGATAAAAGCTTTTTGAGAAGCTGACCCATCAAGTCAATTAAGGCATAATACTAATGATGTCAGATCACATTTTTAAACATTGTCACTTGTTGATATCTTGATAACATTATAAAAGCATTATGAACTAGAAGAGACAATGGCCTGTGCTTAAAGTTATTTTATTTTAATCCAGGTCATCAGGTAACATTGTGTTCCATTCGTCCCACCCATCTCTCCTGTAACGTCTCCCAGGCTAACAACCAAGACTAGCTAGCATTTTACTTGAAACCTGTGCTGTCATTTAGTCACTAAATGGGTTAAGAAAACAACATATGTATGGAAGCTTAAATTCAACAACTCTATAACCGAAAAACGCGTCCGGGTACTTACATTACTCAAAACTACTTTTTGTTGATAATTTGGTTGGACTGGGCAGTTTTTTTGCAGGTTGCTCGTCCTCTGCATTAGGAATGTGCTGATTTCACTATCTGATTCTAGCTCCTGTCTCATCTGAGCAAATGGGTGTGTTACTTTCACCCCGTTTTACTTTTGTCCCGGCTCTCCCCTACTAATTGTACTAAAAGTTCATTTAAGCATGCACTCAAAACTATTACAAAATTGTTCAATTCAATTTAAAATGACCTCTTCTGAGCTTCAGGCATCAGTTTAAATGTTCAAGGTGCAAGACAATGTTCCGAAAGGTGCACAATAAAGAAATGAATACAGATGGGACTAGTGTTTTATAGATGTGGCATTTCTATGTAGCGACTGACCTGTCCCCCTCCTCTCTTGTCCCACCCGGCAACAATGAGATGTGCTGACAGCTCTTCTTTGTACTTGTACGAGATGTTTTTCACCAGAGTGGCAGCTGAACGAACTTGAGGATCCTCTCCAACCTCAATGCTGAGTTCAAGAGGTCACAAGTCACATAAGCCACAGCTTAATAGCAGAATTCTTTAACTGCATCTACTGTATAAAGGCAATCCCCTATTGCCTAGTTAATTAAATAAAGGTTAAATAAAAATAAAAGGAGAACATGAGAAAATGCACAGTGAAGGCCTATTCACCTTTCCATACATTTATTAACTCAATGTAATGTGTTATACATAGGACTAGAGCTATTGTCGACCACAATAAATAGCCATGCAGCAGGTAACACGGGTAATACCTGTGCACATCCAGCTGGTAGTTAACCATCTCAGCGATGGTCTGGGCGTCCGCAGCCGAGCCTGACAGGGCGCAGTAGATCTTGTCATGGAGGAGAGAGAGCTTGTTCATCACCCGGTTCACCACAGTCTCCCTGTGAGGGATGGAGAGAAGAGGGAGGATGGATGGAGGAAAAACAGAGGGTTTAGGGAGGACCATCACTTTTTGAATGTTCATAGTAAATGATTGGCTTTCAAAGACTTGGTACAGCAATTTACCCAGCAGACACTCGAGAGTCAGAGCCCAGCACCACCCCTCCATCAAACTCAATAGCAATGATGGTGGTCTGATAGGAAAACAGACACAATTTTGATTAAGCGGTCTTGAGGGCATAATTAAATGACTAATTTGAATGACTCAACACAGCTAAGTTCACTTGAGACAGACCATTTGGAAAAGGCAATAGATTATATTTATACATTCCCACAAATAAATAGACAAAAACAGAATGAACACCCCAACATTATAGGCTAATATCAATTCAACCTCCATACATGTCATCAAAATATATACTCACCCCAGTTTTTACTTCTTCAGATAGCCACCCTGGCTCTGATGATTCTTCTAACATCTTAAAGCGCTTGATTTTTGCGCCCGATAGATAATAAGTGGCTGGTCGCGTTGATACCTGTTCAGTGAGCACGGTGTGTGAGAAGCCTATTGACTCAACGCGAAATGGAAAGAGAAAGAAAACATGCAATTTTAAACCAAACGACGCCTCATTTAGGACATACGCGAGCGATTGCTATTAAACTACAATTTTGTATTTAGAATCAACTATTAGAGATATTTGAGAAAGAAGCCGTCATACCTTTCTGTCTGGTCCACCATTTTCCAGAAGAAAATGAAAATGAAAGTTAGATTGTCAGTGAGAGGCTGAAATTATTTCCCAAGAAACATACAGAGCTCAAAAAGCATGGGGTCAGAGACAATATTTTGTTGTTGTTTTGGCTCTGTACTCCAACACTTTGGAATTGAAATTGTACTATGACTATGAGGTTAACGTGTAGACTGTCCGTTTAAATGTAAAGGTATTTTCATCCATACCGGGTGAACCGTTTAGAAATTACGGCACTTTTTGTACATAGTCCCCTCATTTTAAGGGAACAGAAGTATTGGGCCAAATTAAGTTATACGTGTAGTAGAGTAGTCTAAAATTAAGTAGTGTGGTCCCATATTCATAGCACGCAATGACTACATCAAGCTTGTGACTCTACAAACTTGTTGGATGCATTTGGTGTTTGTTTTGGATGTGTTTCAGATTAATTTGTGCCCAATAGAAAGGAATGGTAAATAATGAATTGTGTAATTTTGGAGTCACTTTTATTGTAGATAAGAATATAATATGTTTCTAAACACTTCTACATTAATGTGGATGCTACCATGATTAGGGATAATCCTGAATGAATCGTAAATAATGATGAGTGAGAAAGTTAGAGGCATAAATATATTTTAAAAAGAACCTCCCGTTATTGTAATGGTGAGAGGTTAGCATGTCTTGGGGTATGTATTCGTGCTCCTGTCTCACTCATTATATAACAGTTTTAAGTTATACCAATATTTACATTTTTTTAATGATTTGTATGTTGCTGTCATGTAAACACAGGTTTAAATATGCATTAGTTATAACAGGCTCACTTTACCTACAATACCGTTCGAAAGTTTGGGGTCACTTAGAAATGTCCATCCATTCTAGGCAGAGTTCCTCTGTCCAGTGTCTGTGTTATTTTGCCCATCTTCATCTTTTCTTTATATTGGCCAGTCTGAGATATGGCTTTTTCTTTGCAACTCTGCCTAGAAGGCCAGGATCCCTGAGTCGCCTCTTCACTGTTGATGTTGAGACTTGTGATTTGCGGGTACTATTCAATGAAGCTGCGAGTTGAGGACTTGTGTGGTGTCTGAGGACTTGTGAGGCGTCTGTTTCTCAAACTAGACACTTTAATGTACTTGTCCTCATGCTCAGTTGTGCACTGAGGCCAACCACTCTATTCTGGTTAAAGCCAGTTTGCGCTGTTCTGTGGAGGGAGTAGTACACAGCTTTGTACGAGAACTTCAGTTTCTTGGCAATTTCTCACATGAAATAGCCTTAATTTCTCAGAACAAGAATAGACTGACGAGTTTCAGAAGAAAGTCTTTGTTTCTGCCCATTTTGAGCCTGTAATCGAACCCACAAATGCTGATGCTCCAGATACTCAACTAGTCTAAAGAAGGACAATTTTATTGCTTCTTTAATCAGGACAATAGCTTTCAGATGTTCTAACATAATTGCAAACAGGTTTTCTAATGATCAATTAGCCATTTAAAATTACAAACTTTGATTAGCTAACACAACATGCCATTGGAACACAGGAGTGATGGTTGCTGATAATGGGCCTCTGTAGATATTCCATAAAAAAATCATCAGTTTCCAGCTACAATAGTCATTTACAACATTAACAATTTCTACTTTGTATTTCTGATCAATTTGATGTTATTTTAATGGATCAAAAAATTGCTTTTCTTTCAAAAACAAGGAAATGTCTAAGTGACCCCAAACTTTTGAACAGTAGTGTTCATGTACATATTACCTCAACTAACCTGTAGCCCTGTACATTGCCTCGGTACTGGCACCCCCTGTATATAGCTTCATTTTATTATTGTACTGTTGCTCTTTTATTTTTTACTTTTGTTTATTTAGTAGATATTTTCTTAACTCTTATTTTTCTTAAGTGCATTGTTGGTTAAGGGCTTGTAAGTAAGCATTTCACTGTAAGGTCTACTACACCTGTTGTATTCGGCGCTTGCGGCAAATACAATTTTATTTGATGTTTCCTAATCTATTGCTAATGATGCCTCAAAGTAAATGGGGCGTATTCCCTCAGAAATAGCCAAATCAATTATAGTGGGGACTGTCAGATTGACACATTTCTAATCAAACACACTTACACGCAGTGTAAATATATTTTTTACTTTGATTTGATTCATTCCATACAAAGGTCATCAGATAAAAATATATATATATATATAAAGCACAGAAACAAAGTGAACAGAGTGTGGATAAGAAAACACATAGGCAGGAGCAGAGTAGATTCTCACATTGAACACTTGGAAATCATTAGTGTTTATTTCTAACCACAGTCCCAAAACTGATGTGAATAGTTAGGCCTATGAACACCAAATGCTGCATGTACAGTATGAACAACAGTGATTGGTTGGGTGAAGGTTCCAAATTCCTCTCACAGAGTGTCACAGCTGATTGGCTGATTGAAGTGTCACTACTCGTCGTGGAACTTGGGCAGCTTGTCTCCAGGGATGACAATATGCTCCACCCCCTCCTCCGTGATCACTACCAGGTGTGCCACACCCCCACTGACATTGTCTCTGCCCATAGCCAGGGCAAGAGCTAGGTGGGGTGAAGAGAAAAAGAAGGGGGAGGGAGGAAAGAGAGGAAAATAGGTCAGATGGCAGGCAGAGATGGAACCATATCCTTCCACATTTTCGGGAAACAGGTCTGTTGCGTTCCAGTGCCAATAATCCCATCGCAAACCCCTCCTACAATCACTCTCCTGTCCCACTGGAAGACATTTTCAATAAAAAATATAAAAAATGATTCAATATCTGACATCTTTTATCCTGTATAAAAACAGTGCCATTCGGATAAAACAAGGAAGCCTAAAGGGAAAATCAACTTTTACCATTTGTAGCAAACTGCAGGCACTCCTCTTTGCTCATGTCAGGTTTGTATTTGGCGTCGGCGTAACCGTAGATGTATGTGCTGCCTGATCCTCCGATGGTGAACGGCTGACTGAGTAACATACCGCCCAGGGCCACTGTGTAAACCTACAGGTGAGATAACAGTCAGAAATGGTGTGTGTTCTATTCTATTGTGTTCTATTCTATAGGTCTGTTTGACTGTTTGTTATGCCCCAGTGCTTCACCTGTGGCCCTTTCTTCCTGTCCCAGCCTGCAGTGATGAAGCCGGCCTGCAGCTCCTCCTTGTTGTTGTAGCACAGCTCCTTCAACACGGACGCTGCTGCCTTCACCAGAGGAGGGGACTCCATCTGAATACTTACCACACAGGGCAGACACAGAGAAGACATGGTTGTCATCATTTAGCTTCAGGATTATTCCACAGTTTGTTTCTATGTCTATTGTAGTTCAAGAGGCCTAGCGGTTAAGAGCTTCGGACCAGTAACCGAAAGTTCGCTGGTTTGATCCCCGAGCCGACTAGGTAAAAACGTTTTTAAACGCAGGCAGCACATTACTACTAAGATCACCTCTAAAATGGAGTTCTCCCTATTGCTGATAATAATACAAATCAATCATACATCAGTCAAGCTTCATTAGTTTGACATCAATCATCACGAGCTATGTCGATCCAGACAAGGCCAGGGACAGAGACAGGGAAAGGGTGGTCTATACCTGTGGAAGGAGATCTGGAACTTGGCAGCCTTGGTGACGGCCTGAGCGTCTGCCAGGGAGCCGGCGATGCAGCAGAATATCCTGTCATGGACCTGGATCAGCTTGTTGATGGTCTTAGAGGACACGTAGTACCTGTGGGTGAAGTGGAGATAGAGACACATTAGACAGACTCCTGGTGACACAGTCCAATGTATATATTGCTATAAGTGATGGCTGATTTATGTTGCGTGTCACAGACGTATTTGATCATAAAAACATGTCTAGAGGAAAGGAGGAGCAATATGATTAACTTGGTGCAAGGTGTTAATAGGTGTTGAAGATCCTCCTCACAAGCTGACTAGACCGGTTTCGCGCGTGCTTCCGCGTGAGCCATTGCGCACATGTTGATTTTGTTCATTCACACCAGACGCGATCAGGACATGCAGGTTGAAATATCAAAACTAATTCTGAACCAACTATATTAAATTGGGGCCAGGTTGAAAAGAATCAAACATTCATGGCTACCTTGCTGTTGTTAGCTAATTTGTCCTGGGATATAAACATTGGGTTGTTATTTGACCTGAAATGCACAAGGTCCTCTACTCCGACCATTAATCCACAGATAAAAGGGTACACAAGTTAGTTTCTAGTAATCGCTCCTCCTTCAGTCTTCTTCTTTTCCTTCAGACTTTATATGGCGGTTGGCAACCAACTTGGTGCATTACCACCACCAACTGGACTGGAGTGTGGACCTCAGTTCATCTTTCAATCACCCACGTGGGTATATGCTCCTAAAAACCAATGAGGAGATGGGAGAGGCGGGACTTGCAGAGGGTCAAGCGTTACAAATAGAACCAAGTTCTATTTTAGCTCCTGGCTACGCAGACGTTTGTTGACGCACGTGAGCAGTTTGAATGCAATGATTGAATAACATGTATGTGTACATTTATTTTGCAGCGCTCGCTCGCGCATGTAACACGAGCGGTGTGGTCAGCATGTTACCCTCCAATGGACGCCCTGGAATCTGAGCCGATGATGACCCCTCCATTGAACGTCACCGCCAAGATGGTGGTCTGTAGGAGATCAAATGCAGAGCATGTATAATCAGTTAGATGGGGATAGAGGGAGCATACAATTACAATATAAGATATAATAAAAATTATGAATATGGTCTATACAAGGGGTGTTAAACATCCAGCCGGTGAGGGGGTCCAATCCGGGTGGTTTGCGTTAAAAAAGTCAATATACTTTAAAATGACTAAAACCAAATCGAAATTGTGTAGAAATGAAATACAATCATACAGTTTCATTACAGGGAGCATGGGAAATTCGATGGCTAGAGGACAATTTTTTTATAACCAATAGAAATATAACACATTTTCAGTACACTGAACGCGGCCTCCAGAGCAAAATGAGTTTGACACCCTTGGTCTATAGTCAATGGATGGGCTGTAGTTGGGATTTTGGGAGCATGTACGTAGGTTAATTTCTACCCTGAGTTTGAGTTGCAGATGAATGACTCGAAAACGAAAGTAAATTCAGCCCTTTGTTCTTCAGAAAATATGAAGTTATTATTATTATTAAGTTAAATGTATAAACGTTTTACATGAATTTCAGCTTTAGTGTAACGAGATGAATTAATGACAAAATCAACAAGGCAACCTAGAATTAAAATCCTCATAAATTTCGGTTAAATTGGTCCCAAAATGTAGGCTACTGTATATCGCTGTTTCAATTTTGGAAAATGTATAACATGATCAGATACAAAATATAACAAATGTTTTACTTACGCCTGTGCTAACTCCTTTGATTTGAGAGTCCATTAAGTGTCTTTCCATTATTAACACCGATTAAAGAGGGATAAAACTATGTTCCTTATTCACATACTGTAGGGTCACATCAGATCGAGAATATTGCGACCTCGTGCGACGTGCAAATGGTTGTAAGGGAAGTCAGAATCTTACAAGTGAGTGCAAAATAACCTTTTCAGGTATGGCGCTATCAAATGTTCTCGAAATACCTACATCGGGATTTAATTTCGAGAACGTCGCCAGGTATGATTTACCTTTTATTTTTAAGGATAATAACATTGAGTTTGTTTTGTAAATCGTAATTCAAACTAAGCCTATATCAAAAGTGAAAGTAATAAATCTCGTATTATCTATGAAAATATGTTTTATAAAAAGACCCGCAAGACTAAATCATTTTTAAGGCTGCATTTGATTCTTTCTGCATTTTATTTTAATGAAAGTCATACTTCTATGTGTTAATCAGCTGATTGCAATGTTATTGATCTGGTCACCATTAGATAGTACTTTTCTTCGTATGATTTTGTGGTACACTGTATTGGTATTGTATATTTGATTGGTCTATATCTTCATCAAACAGAAATGTTGCTCTGGAGGGCCTGCTTGATGGAGGACAGACCAAGACCCCTAAGCCTATGAAGACTGGGACTACCATAGCTGGACTAGTGTGCAAGGTGAGAGTGATGTCCACTGAAATGGGAAGGCATCTCTAATAAGTGGAAGATCCATATAGCGGGCCAATTTTCAGTGGTCCCATTTCATGTATTTTAAGTAAATTTAACATAATATAATGAACCAGTGCTTGCATTGAATTTCTGAAGTTATATTTGTGTTTTTTGTTAATAATAATAATAGATTTGGTTGTGACATATTTGGACTGACATACTGTAGGTGCAAGTACTTATTTTGGTTGCTGGTACTTCTTATATTTAGGTGCAGGTGCTCCACAATACTTTTGAGATAATATTCTATAACAGGAACAGGAGCTCAAGCAGTAGAACATTTGAGGTGCCAGTACTCCGCTCCGGTGAGCACAAGCCCAAGTCAAGCACTGTACTGAACAAAAATATAACATGTCAAGTGTTGGTCCCATGTTTCATAAGTTGAAATAAAAGATCCCAGAAATGTTCCGTATGCACAAAACAACAGTTTCTCTCAAATTTCCTGCACAAATGTTTTACATCCCGGTTAGTGAACATTTTCATCCACAAGAAGCTGATTAAACAGCAGGATCATTACACAGGTGCACCTTATGCTGGGGACAAGAAAAGGCCACTCTAAAATGTGCAGTTTTGTCACACAATGCCACAGAGGTCTCAAGTTTTGAGGGAGCGTGCAATTGGCATGCTGACTGCAGGAATGTCCACCAGAGCTGTTGCCAGAGAATTTAATATTAATTTCTCTACCATAAGCCGCCTCCAATATCGTTTTAGAGTTTGTCAGTATGTCCAAACGGCCTCACAACTGCAGACCACTTGTAACGACGACAGCCCAGGACCTCCACATCCGGCTTCTTCACCTGCGGGATCGTCTAAGACCAGTCAACCCTGACAGCTGATGAAACTGTGGGTTTATACAACCAAAGAATTTCTGCACAAACTGTCAGAAGCCATCTCAGCGAAGCTCATCTGTGTGCTCGTCGTCCTCACCAGGGTCTTGACCTGACTGCAGTTTGGCTTCATAACTGACTTCAGTGGGCAAATGCTCACCTTTGATGGCTATTGGCACACTGGAGAAGTGTGCTTTTCACAGATGAATCCCGGTTTCAACTGTACCGGGCAGATGGTAAATAATGTGTATGACGATGTGTGGGGGAGCGATTTGCTGATGTCAACGTTGTGAACAGAGTGCCCCATGGTGGTGGTGGGGTTATGGTATGGACAGGCATAAGCTACGGACAACGAACACAATTACATTTTATCAATGAAAATTTGAATGCACAAAGATACCGTGATGAGATCCTGAGGCCCATTGTTGTGCCATTTATCCACTGCCATCACCTCATGTTTCAGCATGATAATGCACGGGCTCCATGTCACAAGGGTCTGTACACAATTCCTGGAAGCTGAAAATGTCCCAGTTCTTCCATGGCCTGCATACTCACAGACATGTCACCCATTGAGCATGTTTGGGATGCTCTGGATCGACGTGTACCACAGCATGTTCCAGTTCCCGCCAATATCCAGCAACTTCGCACAGCCATTGACAAAGAGTGGGACAACCTTACACAGGCCACAATCAACAGCCTGATCAACTCTATGTGAAGGAGACGCTGCATGAGGCAAATTTGCATGAGGCAAATTATTGTCACAACAGATACTGACTGGTTTTCTGATGCATGCCCCTACTTTTTCTTTAAGGTATCTGTGACCAACAGATGCATATCTATATTCCCAGTCATGTGCAATCCATAGATTAGGGCCTAATGAATTTATTTAAATGAGCTGGTTTCCTTCTATGAACTGTAACTCAGTACAATCTTTGAAATTGTTGCATGTTGTGTTTACATGTTTGTTCCCTGTACCTTATCATGATCCTTGCCTGTCTATATGTGACTTAAAAAAGACAATAATGATGGACAGAATGTATTGAAATCAATTGGGTATTAAATGGAATGTTCTTTGGGGCCTTGTTTGTGCAGGAGGGAGTGGTACTGGGAGCAGACACACGGGCCACCTCCGGTGAAGTGGTGGCTGATAAGATGTGCGCCAAGATCCACTACATCTCCCCCAATATATAGTGAGTAGGCCTACACCTGTTTTAAGGGATAGTAAATGTGTGACTTATGTTTAGAATGGAATTGATTGTCGTGTGTGTGTAAGAGAGAAGTGGGAGAGTAGTGAAAAAAATGGAGGCTGTCCCTTTTATTTGAGAGATCCATGCCCGCACATCCATTGTTCTCCTGTCCCCTCTCTCCTGTCTACTCCCTCTCTCAGCTGCTGTGGTGCAGGAACTGCAGCGGATACAGAGAAGACGACCGACCTGCTCTCCTCCAACCTCACCATCTTTTCTATGAACAGCGGCAGGAACCCACGTGTCGTGATGGCAGTAAACATACTGCAGGACATGCTATTCAGGTGTGTGTGCGCGTGTGTGTATCTTTACCACTCTCCATTACAGCAGTGGTTCCCAACTCCGGTCCTCGAGTAACCCCAACAGCACAGGTTTTCGTCGAAGCCCCAGACAAACACACCTCATTTAACTTGTCAAAGGGTTGAGAATTAGTCGACAAGTAGAATCAGGTGTGCTTGGCCGGGGCCACAACAGAAATATGTACTGTTGGGGGTACTCGGGGAACAGAGTTGGGAACCACTGCATTGGAGTATTAAACATTACACTTTGTTAGAGCATTTAAGTGGCAATCTGCAGTTTAAAAAACCACAAAGCAGTTACCCAGACACAGATTTGGTAAACAGCTGAGGGATGGGGCTGGAGAAATGTAACCACTCTCAAATGAATCCACAAAGCAATGGATGAAAGGACTGACCATCTGCGAGGTCAGTTATTATAATATTTTTTTACCATGGCCTAGATTCAATCAGATCAGTGTTAACCTGCGATAACATTTCACTGTTTTTATTCAGGCGATGTCAGAGGTTTAACGATTCGGTGAGCGGCTGCTCGTGTGGTTATTGTCACAAAGCCACGCCATTAGCGTTACAAGTTCAGAACGAGAAAGTGTAGGCTCTGTAGAAATAATGACGCTCAAATTGGAAATCATTAAACAAAATTATAAGGGTTTCTATCAGCCTAATCGAGGTGTAGATTATATTGCACATTCCGGTGTTCAAACTTGTAACACGGCTGCATGGGATTTCTACTACTGCGACTCTGTGCATCCTATGGCAATGTCGGCGATAGGAATAACGCCGGCGAACCACTTCTGGGTTTGACCTCTCCAACGCAGTTACACCTCCGACATTGCCTAAACAAAAGCTATGCTATGCTGTTGTCGGTTATCATTGGTTAAAGCTGAACTGACTGAATCTAGGCCCATGTGTTGAGGCTATTCCAGTGTTTGTTTACAATTACATTGTTTATAAACAGTGGAGTTAAAAATGCTTCTATTTTGGGTTCTGATAGGGGTACGACAGTTGAACTAATAAGCCCATGAGGCATTTATAAGTTACACTCTTCAAGAATCAATGAGTATATATCATTCATTTAAAAGTCCAAAAATGGATGTAGCAATCACAGATTGCCCATTTAAACATGACTGTCTGTTGAAAAAACTCACCTCAACCATCACTATAGGCGCTCCAATGTAACAGCCTTTCATGTCAGATAAATTTGATTCAAAATAGAAATTCTTGTTTGTTAATAATCTATTTCATAATTCTCTCATAGGTACCGGGGCCAGATAGGGGCCAGTCTAATCCTAGGAGGGGTGGACTGCAACGGCAATCACCTCTACACAGTGGGGCCCTATGGGAGCATAGACAATGTGCCATACCTTGCAATGGGTGAGGGACAGCTACTGTGTCAAGCATACATAAGCATACACCCATATACTGTTATTGTTTGGGCCATTATTAGTTGATTAATCAACTAGTCATAAAAAATCTATAAATAATTACATTTAGTTGATTCATATTTGTGTTTTACTTTGAATTGTGTTTTGTGTAGGGTCTGGTGACTTGGCTGCTTTGGGGATTCTGGAGGACAGGTTCAAACCTAATATGGAGGTTTGTGACTTTTCCTTAGGCAGGCTAGAAGTTGTCATACATTTAGTTCATATGCTATCGCGTCGACAGAGTTCAAGTCTCAAGAGTTAAGTCATTGGACTCGCCATAAAGAATGCATGAGATTTGTTTACATTAATCTGGATGTATTGCAGTCCTACCTCCCCCATCCCAGTCCCTTCATTCCCTCCCCATTCCTGTGACCTACTAGATGGAGGAGGCTAAGGAGCTGGTCCGGGATGCCATCCACTCTGGCATCATGAGTGACCTGGGCTCAGGAAACAACATAGATATCTGTGTCATCACTAAACAGGGGGTGGACTACATCAGGCCGTACCAGGAGTCAGAGTACAAAGACAAGAGGTAAATGATGTCACCATCCTCAGACTCTGCTTCAAGTATTAGTCTAGACAGCATATTTGCGAAAATTATTGTTGTTTGTCAAAACAGTGGTTCATTTCTCTCTCTTCTCTCTCATTCCCACTCTCTCTCTCTCCCTCTCTCATTCAGGCAGAAGAGATACAAGTATGGTCCAGGTACAACATCTATTTTGACAGAGAAAATAGTCCCTCTGGAGCTGGAGGTAGTGCAGGAGACAGTCCAGCGGATGGATACCGCCTGAACCTGACCACTCAGAAACGACAAAGAGAGGCTGGAGACAGTCACACAGAGGCTAATCACAATATTCAGACATAAAAGAAATGAATAAAAGACACCTAATAATGACAAGACTTGACTACAAGGTGACACTACAATGCAAAGCCATAAAAACCTTGTGACATAAAGATCTTAGTTGAATTAACTGTAGGCAGCGATACATTTTGAACAGGTATAAAATACCTAAGCTAGTGGGTGAAATATTGGAAAGTGATTGATTGAATAAAAAGTCTACATTATTTTTCATGAAAATGTGTTTTGAGTTTTCCCTCCTCACTTTTAGCTTTCCCTTTTAGCACAGTTCTCACATCATCTTCATTTTGGTGTGTTTTTAATAATCTTGCCATGGTTCACCAATGAAGAATATACCTGCTACTACCTTCCAGGGGATTTCGATATTTTAAATGTTTCAAATAGTGAACAAATTGTGAAACGCAATACACCAGGATGTTAACCACATGAAACCTCCTAACAGGTAAGTCTCCATATTTACTGACGACGATGCCACAAATAATGCTCAGCGATTGGCCAAATGTGTGATACATTTACACTCAATTTACTGTATATTGTTGTGATATATTATGGCAAAACTTCCAAGACTATGAACACTTGTTTATCAGTATGACTATAGGCTTGGCTAGGCTATTGTCAAATACACATTAGCCTATAGATGCTGTGTTGGTAAGTTTTACGATCACGAATGAGAAATTACCTTAAAAACCCTTTCGGTTTCGTGTGCCTTGTAAGGAAAGACATTTCCTTGGTGCAACCGAGCGAAGTAAGGCTGTATTTTTGCTTTCAAATTTAATGAAGAGATCGCCTATATTGTTATATTTGAGCCTACATTCGTATATTTGATCGAATCAGTATGGCCCTTTTCGATGTAAGTGGTTATAAATCCCACTCGGAACTTCGTGGGCAGATTATTGGAACAGGAGTAGGGCATTTTATCGACCGGCCGAATCAGCAATTTTCTGTTCCGGTTGGAGTGGATGTGAGTATCCTTTTCATTTTTTAATAAGAAATATTGGAAATTGTATTTCATGATATTCAATTTTTAAAAATGGCAATGCATCAATTAGTCTTCGTATTAGTTTGTTAAAGGAGACCGTGATCTTGGGTATGTGCCAAAATAAATTTTAAGCTTCTTTCAATTTGCACGTAGTTTCTGTTTCTTCTGTGACGCTTATGTGAAGTGAACTATTCATATGTGAAGTGAACTATAGAATTACGCATGGTTCAATGGAGAAGCACAACTCACCTCAGGCACAGTTTTACGCACGCCACGCACAACCATACATGTGCGCGCACGCTCCAGAAAAGATGCTGACTAAAGCTGCTGTCTCACTCATTTTTAAACGGTTGGATCAATCTATTTCTCAGTTCCCCTCTATATTGCTCTCTTTCTCTCTAGCCCTCAGGGTTCCTCAAGTCATGCAGCCGTGAAGGTGGTGTGTCCATAGATCTGAACCATGGTACTACTACCCTGGCTTTTACATTCCGCCATGGTGTCATTGTGGCTGTGGACTCCAGGGCCTCAGCTGGCAGCTACATTGGTAAACATCATATTCCATAAGGTTTAGCTTTCCTTGAAAACCAAAACCACTTCACCCCATCAGCCTTGCGGAGTCTTGAGTGCATGTGGTTCAGATTTATAATTTAAGAAAATTAGCTTTAATCTCTCATACACTTGTGTTCATCCGACAACACCTATACACAGTAATACACCAGTAATAGCATATATCCTTCATATATGACATTTAGCAGACAGTTTTATCCAAAGTGATTTACAGTCATGCGTGCATACATTTTACATATGGGTGGTCCCGGGAATGGAACCCACTACCCTGGCGTTACAACCACCATGCTCTACCATCTAAGCTATAAAGGATCTATTACATACTACTGTTACTTCTATAACTGCCCACTGTATTGTGAGTACTAAACCAAATCTACAAGTGGTGTTTGTAAGCTCATCCATTTTTGATGTGATTTACCTTGGAAGGTTGATGTGATTAGCCTTGAGTTGGTCCATTTAGAGTTCTCTTCCAGAAGCAGTCGTAGACACATCCGACACCGCCAGATGCAGAATGTATCTCAGTTCCCCGGACATCTATAACCAAACATAAAGCAACCATTCTCTAACCCTGTTGCCGTGTCTTTGTCTTTCCCTGCAGCGTCGAAGGAGGCTAACAAGGTGATAGAGATCAACCCTTACCTGCTGGGGACCATGTCTGGCAGTGCTGCTGACTGCCAGTACTGGGAGAGACTGCTTGCTAAGGAGTGCAGGTCTGTTGGAGCTTGTCTCTGTGGGATTGAGTCCCGCTATACAGTTACACGGTGTTAATATCACAGTCATCAATGCCTGTCTGTGTAAGTCAGGTTTATAGGCATGGGTTGGATGAAGAGAACATTTACCAATCAATTTCCTTACACTCACAACAAATGCACGAGACATAAAGTAATTACCTCACAACCATATCAGTATCAACCAGTGACTTTGTGGTTACCATCTAATTAACGTTTTGTCCATAATGCTGATCTAGACTCGCCCTCTCCCTATCTTAGTCTTGGTCTGCTTTCTAAGCCATATTAATGCCTTGACCCTTTAGGTATCTGGGGTGTTAAAATGTATCGGGAGGTAAACCAGTGTGTTAGCACTCTGACCGCCTTGTCTCATACAGTGACTGACCCTCCATCTCTTTGCGTCTCAGGCTGTACAAACTGAGGAACAAGCAGAGGATCTCAGTGTCTGCAGCCTCTAAGCTGCTGTGTAACATGATGCTGGGCTACAGGGGCATGGGCCTCTCCATGGGCAGCATGATCGTTGGCTGGGACAATAAGGTACAGGGTGGGTGGGAGTGAAGAGTGGAATGTGCGTGTATGTGTGGTATGTGTGTGTGTGTGTGTGTGTGTGGTATGTGCGTGTGTGCGCGAGCCTGCATGTGTATTAGAAGGCCTCCGTTTTCATCCTTATGGTACCCAACATGTTTGAGTGCCTCCAATTGTCACGTCTGTTGATGAGTTTCAATTTAGTTGTGTCTTGCTGTCCAGGGCCCTGGTTTGTACTATGTGGATGACAACGCCACACGTCTCTCTGGTCGCATGTTCTCTACTGGTTGTGGTAGCAGCTATGCGTACGGAGTGATTGACAGCGGCTACCGTGAGGACATGACGGTAGAGGAGGCGTACGAGCTGGGCCGCCGCGGTATCACCCACGCCACACACAGAGACGCCTACTCCGGAGGAGTGGTCAACCGTGAGTGACTTTGTTCTAAACCTATACTCACTCTGTGACTATTTTGATTTGATTTGACTTGACTTAGTCATTTCTTGTGTGACCATGTGAATCATAAGATAGGTGTTTGTTGTGTAAATTCCAGGTGTGAATCCCATGTAAAGAGGTTAGAACTAAATGTTCAATTATAATCTTATCTCATAACCATTTATTATATGCTGAAGCCAAAGGAAAATAAAAATGTAAACAATAGCTTTAAATTAATTTATGTATTTTTAAATGCATGTATGTGTAACTGTCTGTGTGTTTGTCCAGTGTACCACATGCAGGAGGACGGCTGGATAAAGGTGTGTAAAGAAGACGTTTCAGAGCTGATCCACCGCTACAGGAAAGGCATGTTCTGATCCCAGATCAGTTTCCACACCCACACAGACACACTGTGTTCTCTCTCAACTGATCCCAACACTGCTCCAAATAAAGACGGTTTTCAAACTGTATACCCTGGCCTCTATTGTTTAACCTGGAGATCTTACATGCCTAACAATGTTTATGTCAAGTAAATTGTCACGGGCCTCTCGAGTGGTGCAGTGGTCTAAGGTACTGCATCTACAGTGCTAGCTGTGCCACTAGAGATCCTGGTTCAAGTTCAGGCTCTGTCGCAGCTGGCTGTGACCGGGAAACCCATCAGGCGGTGCACAATTGGCCCAGCGTCATCCGGGTTAGGGGAAGGTTTGGCCGGACAGGATGTCCTTGTCCCATCGCGCTCTAGCGAGTCCTGTCGCGGGCTGGGTGCTGACAGAGTTGCCAGAGTTGTACAGTGTTTTCTCTGATACATTGGTGCGGCTGGCATCTGGGTTAAGCAGGCAATGTGGCTTGGTTGTGTTTCGGAGGACGCACAGCTCTCGATCTTCGCCTCTCCTGAGTCCGTACGGGAGTTGCAGTGATGGGACAAGACTGTAACTACCAATTGGATATCATGAAACTGGGGAGAAAAAAGGTTTAAAAAAACATTTGGCACAACTTGTTGCATCTGTTACCAGTCTGAGTTGAATGTACAGTATATGACTAGATTTTTTCTTAAGGGGGCTGGAACATAATTACAAATAATTTTTAGACTGCAAATTGACCGGACATACTGTATATTTGACTATAACATAATCATTTCAGACCACATACACTGAGTTCAGAAAACATCATAACGCCTGCTCTTTCCACGACATAGACTGGCCAGGTGAAAGCTATGATCACTTATTGATGCCATGTGTTAAATCCACTTCAGTGTGGCTCAGTGTCGATCCAGTGTAGATGAAGTGGAGGAGACAGGTTAAAGAATCATTTTTAAGCCTTAAAACAATTGAGACATGGATTGTGTATGTGCCATTCATAGGGTCAATGGGCAAGACAAAATATTTAGTTGCCTTTGAATGGGGTATGACCTGTTTGTGTCACACCTGTTTGTGTCAACTGCAATGCCACTGGGTTGTTCTTGTATCCCGTTTGTATCAAGCAGGTCCACCACCCAAAGGACATCCAGGCAACTTGACACAACTGTGGGAAGCATTGGAGTCAACATGGGCCAGCATCCCTGTGGAACGCTTTCGACACCTTGTAGAGTCCATTCCCCGATGAATAGATTTCTTTTTTTCTTGCAACTCAATATTAGGAAGGTGTTCCTAGATTTTTGTACACTCAGTGCATCTATATTTATGCGTGGGAATACTTTGGAACAGATTTCCCAAATTAGAATCACTTGGAGCTGATTTGCTGGTGTTTTTCAAGTATTTTATGTCCAAAAATCACCCTCGGGCCACCAGATGGGGAACCCTGGTATATGAGAATCGACCAGTTGTTTCCCAGTGCCAGTCATACAAACCTGGATTTGTATTTTCTCTGTAGTCTGAGACTTGTGAAATACATGTTAAATCAATTGGGACTTGACAACTTTGTGACTTGAAGAGGTTTAGTCAAGTATTTTAGCACGCAAAAGGGTCAAATAACATAACCTCATAACCAACGATTGAAGGAGTAAGTCAAGTCCTTATCGTCCTGTCAAGCGTAACAAACTGTTTCCTGAAACACAAGTACAGTACATGTCACAAACCAGTCGGATGTGTTCGCCCAGTTGCTTATGGTTGGCACCATTCTGTAAATGTTCACCTTAGTGTAGGAGTTCACTGTACAAATCAAACATTACAAACAAAATGTGCTATCAAAGGAAGCTTTTAATTCATGGAATGAATTTGCCATAACATCTGAAGTAGGCTATTTCTCCCATATTATGTTCATTTTCTCAGCTTGATAAACGAGTCACTGTGGATATGAATAGTGGAATAGTGTGTGCATTACATGGGGAGTATACTGTAGGTCCCAACATGTTATGATAAAAAGTGAATTACATCCCTTATAGCAACTACATTCCATAAAAGTCTACCAACATCGATGTCATCTGTTGCCAGGCAGGATTCTGTGCAACAGGTCTTGGTGAATACCCTATGATAGGCTATTCAATTTCAGCACGGAAGAGGACAGAAGTACTGCTACAGCTGCTCTGTTCTCCTTGGCAGTTTATTGATCAATAAATATCATTGATTCATTGGCCAGAGTTCACTTACAGTTGAAGTCGGAAGGTTACATACACCTTAGCCAAATACATTTAAACTCAGTTTTTCACAATTCCTGACATTTAATCAGGGTAAAAAGTCCCTGTTTTAGGTCAGTTAGGATCACCACTTTAAGAATGTGAAATGTCAGAATAATAGTAGAGAGAATGATTTATTTCAGCTTTTATTTCTTTCATCACATTCCCAGTGGGTCAGAAGTTTACATACACTCAATTAGTATTTGGTAGCATTGCCTTTAAATTGTTTAACTTGGGTTGAATGTTTTGGGTAGCCTTCCACAAGCTTCCCACAATAAGTTGGGTGAATTGTGGCCCATTCCTCCTGACAGAGCTGGTGTAATTGAGTTTCGATTGTAGGCCTCCTTGCTTGCACTTTTTCAGTTCTGCCCACAAATTTTCTGTAGGATTGTCACGTTCTGACCTTAGATCCTTTTTTATGTCTTTACTTTAGTTGGTCAGGGCGTGAGTTGGGGTGGGCATTCTATGTTGTTTTTCTATGTTTTGTTCTGTTGTTATATTTCTATGTGTTTGGCCTAGTATGGTTCTCAATCAGAGGCAGGTGTCAGTCGTTGTCTCTGATTGGGAGCCATATTTAGGTAGCCTGTTTTCTATTGTGTTTTGTGGGTGGTTGTATCCTGTGTTAGTGTTTTCACCATACGGGACTGTTTCGGTTGTTTGCTTGTACTTTTGTTATTTTGTTCAGTGTTCTGTTGATTTATTAAATATATCATTATGGACACTTACCACGCTGCACATTGGTCTGATCCTTGCTCCTCCTCTGAAGAAGAAGAGGAATTGAGGATTGAGGTCAGGGCTTTGTGATGGCCTCTCCAATACCTTGATGTCACAAAAAATTCTATCTCAATGTTCTAACTGAACAATTATATATCTCTGTCTAATTCCTGAAGGTTATAAATCTCCAGTTCAAAGAAATAGACACCCTCAGCCTACAATAGATCAATACTTTATTCAGAGAGCGCTCTGCCCCTCAAATGCAGAGCCAGCGCACACACACACAAATGAACTCACATCAGTAGAAACTCCACCTCTCTTTAGGTGGGCTGTTCACACACATTGTTCACACACATTGTTTATCACACTTCTGCAACATGTTTCATCATCTTCGCAAGCCTAGCCGTTTCTAACAGTTTTTTTCCTCCCTAGGGTGGAGAGTTCTCTTTCCAGTTATTAGTTTCACTGTTATCACAAGTCGACAGTTCAGATGTGTTTGAATGTCTCAACTATACCCTGCTCATATTGTGAAATAGTAACACAATGGTCTAGTCACACACATTATTGGATTATGACTAACACATTCCATACAATTATATGGTTTGAGGGTGGAATACTTTAGTCATTATCTTAAACATACAAATTCTTCTATCACTTGACTTTGTTGTCTGACACAACTTTGTTGACTTTTGACACAATTTTGGAAGTATGCTTGGGGTCATTGTCCATTTGGAAGACTCATTTGCGACCAAGCTTTAACTTCCTGACTGCTGTCTTGAGATGTTGCTTCAATATATCCACATAATTTTCATACCTCATGATGCCATCTATTCTGTGAAGTGCACCAGTCCCTCCTGCAGCAAAGCACCCCCACAAAATGATGCTGCCACCCCTGTGCTTCACAGTTGGGATGGTGTGCTTCAGTTTGCAAGCCTCCCCCTTTTTCCTCTGAACATAACAATGGCCATTATGGCCAAACAGTTCTATTTTTGCTTCATCAGACCAGAGGACAAAGATCGTACTATTTTGGAGAAATGTCCTCTGGTCTGATGAAGCAAAAATAGAACTGTTGTATGAATTTGCCTTACAACCTGAAGTAGCCTAGTTCTCCCATATTATGTGTATTTTCTCAGGTTGATAAATGAGTCACTGTGGATATGAATATTGTGTGCAGTAGTTACATGGGGAGTATAGTATAGGTCCCAGTGTGTTATGCAGTAGTTACATGGGGAGTATAGTATAGGTCACAGTGTGTTATACAGTAGTTACATGGAGAGTATAGTATAGGTCCCAGTGTGTTATACAGTAGTTACATGGAGAGTATAGTATAGGTCCCAGTGTGTTATACAGTAGTTAAATGGGGAGTATAGTATAGGTCCCATTGTGTTATACAGTAGTTACATGGAGAGTATAGTATAGGTCCCAGTGTATTATACAGTAGTTACATGGAGAGTATAGTATAGGTCCCAGTGTGTTATACAGTAGTTACATGGGGAGTATAGTATAGGTCCCAGTGTGTTATACAGTAGTTACATGGGGAGTATAGTATAGGTCCCAGTGTGTTATACAGTAGTTACATGGGGAGTATAGTACAGGTCCCAATGGGTTGTTATAAAGAGAATTGCATCCCTTATAGCAACACCATTCCAAGTCTTCAGTATCAACAGTAGCCCATTTTAAAATGAACCCAACGTTGATGTCATGTTTCCAGGCAGGATTCTGTGCAACAGGTTTTTATAGCACTATTCATTTCAGCCCTAGAAGGCAGATGTACTGCTTCAGCTTTTCTGTCTGGCTGTTTATTGATCAGTACATATCACTGATTCAATGGCCAAAGGTCACTCACCTGGTTTTCCAGGTCTGACTCAGTCCCTGATTAGAAGATAATGGAGAATGAAAACCAGCAGTGATTTATCCTAATCTGTACCATATGGTAATGTTCAGGACAAAATAAACAGTGTAGAGATTATCCCCCTTTTTTAAGAAGTATTTGATTCAAACATTTATATTTGACAGTTTAATCATCAGATGCTGTTACCCAGAGCAATTTACAGGAGCAGGTTAAGTGTCTTGCTCAAGGGCAGACAGATTTTTACCTAGTCGGCTAGTGGCCCAACACTCTTCACCACTAGCCTACCTGCCACCCCATCATCTTTCATACAGATCATCAAAATATATATTACTTCTTCTTAAACCCATATACAAAATGATATTTGTTTCACTTGAAATCCTTTTCTGTTTAGAACATATCTTACTGTAAACATTATTAAAAGGCAGAGTATGACACGTTGATTCAAATTTTGTAGACTTTATTGAAAAGTGTAAGAGCATTATGACAGAACGCATGAATTTGGTCTCTAATTTGTGGTTTCGCTGCTTCATTATCTATCTCTTAAATGGATCAAATTTGCCATGCTGTTTTCTGGACTTGCATTAGATTTGGCCAATCATTGTTTTGTGTGGAGCATCCATAATTTACAAAGCACAAACATTTGCAATAAAATAATTGTTCAACTTGCCCCATCACCAACTTATTTCTACACAACCAACTACCCCAAAAAATATCAGAAATCAAACGTATCATAAGAACTAGAGCAACAAAGCCACTTTCGTTAAAAGAGAAACATTTACAAATGGAACATGTGGATGATAGGCCTTGTCTGGTTTATGGCCATAATTAAACAGACAGGGAGCAAAGTTCGAATATGTCTCACAATTACTCTGTTATCCCACTAAAACCTATACATGTGCAGCTACACACACAAAGTCATTTATTTTTTCCGGTTTACAGCAATGTCTTTTAAATGTGGTTGTTTTGATGGCTTCGGTTAAAAGAAAATCAAACAAATTTGTGTTTTATCTGTAGAACAATTTAAGTTCAAATCTTAAATTTAACATCTCACAACAATGATTCTAGAAAACCTGTAAGAATGAGATAAACCTCAGTGGCAATATAACATTTAACAATTAAAAACACATAACAATACTTTAAAAAGCCAAACCATAGATTAAATGAAAGTAGAACTGTTCAAATGAAAATCACCAAATAATATTTTTGACAGCAGATTTTTGTCATGGATGTATGGATCTGTGTTTACAGTGTGTGTGTGTCACAGGAGGCTTCTGGCGGGGAGGACAGCTCATAATAATGGCTGGAACGGAATAGATCAAACCATGTGTTTGATGTATTTGGTACCATTCCACTCATTCCATTCTAGCAATTACCACAAGCCCGCTCTACCCAATTAAGGTGACACCAACCTCCTGCATTGTGTGTGTGCAAGTATAAGTGTTATGTTCTTGAGAAGTTTCTCTTCAACACCTTCCTAAAACACATAAGAAGAAAGAGGTCACACACACACAAACACAGTATACACAGTCAGACTGTGTACCAGTGTGGTAATGGTTGTATCAGTTTGCTCATTAATACAAGGGGACCTTAAGTGACTTACTCTGATGTTACAGAAGTGCAGAGGCCTCTCAAATCTGCGGGGCAGCTTTCCCAGAGTTTTCAGAGTCAGTGTCGGAAGCTAAAACAGAAATGAAACCACCAATGTTAGAAAAAAAGACTGATTGAAAGATCATCCATGAGTTCAGGTTCATTCACAAGATCCTAACGCATGGTTCACAGTAAATGCAGCCATATTAACTAGGTAGCTACATCAATTGACATCTAAGTTTGAACCAGCATTAGAATCTACATGGAAAAGACAGCCATACTCTAAAATGGATATCTTACAGTCCAACACAACACAAATCAGTGATCTTTTCAGAATAGAGAACAACATGAAGGAAGGCACTTACTGCTGGCCGGAACAAAGCCTGAAACACAGAGATGAACGTGATGTTGTTATTGACTCTGGCAGCTTGGTTTGGTGGAATATTACAAGAGAGCATCAGTTTGAGAGTATTCTGAATCCTGTATTTCTACTGCATATCCTACCTGCAGACATCACATACAACATTCCTCTTTATTTACATGAATCAGATTCAATCAAACATTCCTCTACCATCACTAACTACAACACTTGACTGTAAACTACTTCTAAGCTAACTAAAACACTGCTGATAATATCTAAGATGACAATGTCGCCTACATAGGAAAATAGAAAGGGTCGTTCTCTCCTCACTCACCTTTCTTGCTCCTCTTCCTCCAAATGACGACCCCAACAACAACAGCAACGACGACCAGGAGGAGAGCTACCACCCCTCCAATGATGGGGACAACGTTGGCGGCATCTGTAATCATCAGAACAGAGCATTCAGACATTAGTACTAGATGGTACATTTTAGAAAAAATTAACTGTAAGCAGCATCCTTGTCAATGTCAATAAAAGGTCAGGAGGTCAAGGAGAACATGCAGTCAGAAAGGTAGCGCCAATATGCAGATGAGTGAACTTGGAAATTAAGAATATTGGGCACATTCAGTAGGAGGGTTGGGTATAATGTATATTTGAATCTCTCCCTCTTACCCGGGTCAGTCAGAACCTCGATGAAGTCCTTCTTGATACCCTTGACTTGAACCACACACTGATACTTGCTGTTCTTCCTGTCCTCAGGCGTCACTGTCAGGTGGGAGCTTTTTTGGAAGGTTCCATCATCGTTGGGGAGAGTCTCTCCATACTCCACATCCTCATGGTGATCTTGTCCGTCTTTCTGCCAGGACACCATGACATCCCTGGGGTAGAAACCTGTCGCGTGGCAGGTCACTGGAGAGGAGGGGGCCTTCTGGAGCAGAGACACTGACGGAGGGACTGGAGAGAAGGGGAAAAAGAGAGAACATGAGAGTTAAAAAGAAGAGTGTGGAAGAGAAAGAGAGAAAGCGTAGTGTAGGAAATAGAGAGAGACATACAGAGATAGAGATGGGAGAGAAAATAACAGAGTATTGTGGACGCAAGGTTAATGACAAAAAACCCGATTAAATTACAAAATTATTAAGATAATAATTTTGTTCTTCAAAAGTACAATTTTATATGACTTAAAATACAATACATTATGATATTATACCCTGCAACATCACAGAGTTACATCATGTAATGTGTCTCTGTACCTGTCCTCATCAGAGTGCTCTTCCCATAGTCCACATACTTCTTCAGCCACTCAATGCACGTCTGGGTCAGGTAGTTGTTCCAGTTCTCAGTGTATGCTGTGTTACTGTCCCACTTGAGTTTGGTGATGACTGCCTGTGGCGTTGGGGCGATCCATTTCGTTGTTTTCAGGTCAAATGCTATGAAATCCTCTCCATCATATCCATACTGATTAAACCCCTCTGTGACTCCAGCCTCATCATCCCACTCACAACCGTACATCCTCTGGACAATGTGCACACCTGAGAGAAAGAGAGTGGAAGAGAGAGAGACAGAGAATGATCAACTCTGTGCATTCTTCTGGCTGCTCTCCAGATTCAGTCTGACGGTGAGACCTCCGTTATCATTTATTATTAGTTCTTTAAACAGAAAACAAAACGATTTAACCAGACTGTAATAAAACAGAAAGAGAACCAGCTCAGAACCCTACTGTGTGATGATGTCACACCTTCACCACAGAGACAGAGGAAGTTACAGTAATGGGTGGCAGATCGCCTACAGTGCGGCAGGTTAAGAGTGTTGGGCCAGGAACCGAAAGATTGCTAGTTCAAAACCCTGAGCTGACCGGGTGAAAAATCTGTCTATCTGCTCTTGAGCAAGACACAACCATAATTGCTCCAGGATAGCTGTCATTGGCTGATCCCTGGCTCTGACTCAGGGGGAGTGCAAAAAACATACTTCCATTTCACAAATATAAGCACCCCATTTTACTATTTAATGTGGAGACTTGGTGTGTGTATTTTTGATTTTATTTGACCTTTATTTAACCAGGCAAGTCAGTTAAGAACAAGTTCTTATTTTCAATGACGGCCTAGGAACAGTTGTTCAGGGGCAGAACGACAGATTTTGTACCTTGTCAGCTCGGGGGTTTGAACTTATAACCTTCCGGTTACTAGTCCAACGCTCTAACCACTAGGCTACCCTGCCGCCCCAAGTATCTAGTCTACACCAGCTTATGTTGGGTAGTGTAACACTAGATAAAATATATATTTTTTAGTTTACGGCACCTGGTATTCCCAGGTGGTCTCCAGTCCCAGTACTAACCAGGCCTGAACCTCAACAGTGGGCTTGGAAGAGGCAAAGGTTGAGTCATGCACCCTCAGAAAACATGGCACGCCTACTTCTTACCCCGGACGTCAGCCGCACCAATGTGTCGGAGGAAACACTGTTCGACTGACACACGAAGTCAGCTTGCACAGGGCCAATTGTGCGCTGTCCTATGGGGCTCCCGGACACGGCCGGTTGTGACACAGCCTAGGATCGAACCCCAGGCTGTAGTGGCGCCTCAGACTGTCCTCTAGTGATGATGCCAGAGATAAATAGAGGAAGTGAGAGAGGATCATCTGTTCAGTCAGGAACAGGAGAGAGATGGAGAGACTCACATGAGGAAGATTATCTCAATAATGTCAGCCTACTGGAGCTATATGTGTGTGTGATCCCAGATCCTGAGGGTGACAGGTGAGTATATAGAGTTCCCCATAGAGGCCTGATCAGCTCCAGCAGCAGAGTCCACAGGGAGTCACTGGGAGCTTTGGTCCATTAGAGCAGAGAAGACCAAACCCACATCACCACCATCGTCATAACTATCACCATCATCATCACTATCCTCATCATGTTCTGCTCCTCTGCTTCTCTCTACTGTCCCATCAGATCAGAGAGTCACTCAGGGAGGCTGAGGAGACTACAGCTCTACTGTGGGGGACAGAGGGGGAGCACACAGCTGGGCCGTGTATATAACACACACACACAGTAAATCAACGGCTCCATCTGTCCTCCAGATTCAGTCTGCCAGTGGGATCTATATCATCATGTGTGAGTTGTTCAACCAGACTGGAATAAAACAGATCAGCTCAGACCTCTACAGTGTGATGATGATGTCACACCTTCACCACGGAGACAGAGAGAGTTGATGAGGAGACTCAGAGAGTGTGGATCTATTCTACACCAGCTGAAGTTGGCTTGGTTCTATCTACTGTGTTGAAGATACACGTTGTGTTCAGTACATTAGTGTTATTCTAACAAATTGATGTTGTTGTATAAGACTGTAGTTTTCAGTGAGGTGTGTCAACGAATAAAACCCTGTTGATAAATGAAGACTGTCATCTAGTGATGATGTCAGAGATAAATAGAGGAAGCGAGAGAGGATCCTCTGTTCAGTCAGGAACAACAGGAGAGAGAGATGGAGAGACTCACATAAGGAAGATTAACTGTTACTAATTCCCTGCTGGTGACTGTTATCAGCACCTCACAACCTGGAGCTGCACACTCCCCTACCCATCCCCCCAGGACTGGAGCCTGACAGTCTAGCGCAGTGATTCTCATCTGGTGGGTCGTGATTTTAGATTTTAAGGGGGCACGAGACTTATGTAAGAATATAATACAAAAGTAACAACAAAAATATATATATATTTTGAAAGCTAACTGCCGCACCAAAACTTTTATTTTGACAGGATACCGCTGCACCGCTTATTGTTGCTGACTTAACAGATGCAGTGCATCCGCAGTGGTGAAATGATTAGCTATGTTCAGACTCAGAGGACTCACTCACTGACCAATACAATAACGTTCTCGCCCCACACACACTGAGCCAATGAAATTTAAAATTTCTCGACACACACACACACAATCACACAATCATTTCACTACACGCCCAATAACATCCGCTAAATGTGTATGTGACCAATAAACATTTGATTTGACACACTGATCCAATAAAAACGTCCTTCTGCAACATTGTTTAGGTTTAAATGTGACCCGTCCAATCAGATAATACAGATCTTCTGATTGACAGATAACTATGCAGGCGTGTTCTGCAGGCATTGCACATGTGGATAGTCAGCTGTCATTCAACTCATGTCGGCTTGCTGTCAGAGTCACATTTTAAAAACGCGCAGCTCTCCTCTTCATCTACCGCTGCTTCCAACGTCAACCAACAAGGCAGACAACACCGGTCCCCGTCAGAAGAGAGAACGCCGCCCCCGACTTCATCAAATATGGTTTTACATATATAGAAGACAGTCAGGGTGAGTGTAGACCGCAGCGGATCCTATGCAAACAGCTGTTAGCTAATGAGAGCATGAAACCCTCCAAAAATGAAAAGGCATCTGCGCACCAAGATAAAAGCCACAAAGATAAGGAAATGTCAGTATCCGGAGGCCTTGAACACGATTCATTGAACAACGTCTGAACGGCAGAAGAAAAGGCACTTTGCGCCTTCATACCTTGTCGTCCAGCGTGTTGCTAAGTGCAAAAAAAACAAAAACCACACCAGCGCAGAGGATCTCATTCTCCCTGCTGTGATTGATATGTGCACTGAACCCGTGGGAGTGTCAGCCGCCAACACACTTCAAACCACACCCCCTATCCAATGACACCGCGAGGAGGAGAATCCTGGACGTGTCTGAGGACAAAACACGCCAGACATCAGAGAGCATCAGTGCAAATGGCCATAACGCACTGCGGCCGGATGAATCCACAGATGTGGCTAACCATGCCATTCTAATGGTTTATGTCAGACACTGCAGCCGGATGAATCCACAGATGTGGCTAACCATGCCATTCTAATGGTCTATGTCAGACACTGCAGCCGGATGAATCCACAGATGTGGCTAACCATGCCATTCGAATGGTCTATGTCAGACACGTCTGGGATAACAACTTGGAGGACCAGTTCCTTTTTAGTGCTGATTTGCCCACCACCACCACTGCAGAGGCTGTCTGTAACACAGTGGATATGTACCTGGGCTCTGTGGGACTGGCCAGAGGCTGTCTTTAACACAGTGGATATGTACCTGGGCTCTGTGGGACTGGCCAGAGGCTGTCTGTAACACAGTGGATATGTACCTGGGCTCTGTGGGACTGGCCAGAGGCTGTCTGTAACACAGTGGATATGTACCTGGGCTCTGTGGGACTGGCCAGAGGCTGTCTGTAACACAGTGGATATGTACCTGGGCTCTGTGGGACTGGCCAGAGGCTGTCTGTAACACAGTGGATATGTACCTGGGCTCTGTGGGACTGGCCAGAGGCTGTCTTTAACACAGTGGATATGTACCTGGGCTCTGTGGGACTGGCCAGAGGCTGTCTGTAACACAGTGGATATGTACCTGGGCTCCGTGGGACTGGCCAGAGGCTGTCTTTAACACAATGGACATGTACCTGGGCTCCGTGGGACTGGCCTGGGATGGGTGCGTCGGTGTGACCACTGATGGGGCAGCTGCCGTGACGGGACAGCGCTCCGGGGTAGTAAAGTGGATCCTGGAGAGAGCACCGAGTGAGATGTTTAACCACTGCTTCCTACACAGGGAGGCTTTGGCAGCGAAGGACATGGTGCCTGAGCTCCACACCACCCTCCACAATGTGATCAAGTGTGTCAACTATATCAAAAAGAGTTCCAGGTTAAGCAGGTGTTTCCAGGCCTTCTGCAGGGATTTGGAGAGCGAGCACCAGCAGGTGCTTTATCATGCAGGGGTCCGCTGGCTCTCCAGGGGTAAACTGTCGAGTCGCTTTTATGAGCTTCGGACATTTCCATTGTGAGGAACATTTCCATTGTGAGGAACATTTTCATTGTGAGGAACATTTTCATTGTGAGGAACGGCTCGCGCAGGTCGCCTGCCTGGCGGATATTTCTGATCATCTGAATTCTCTCAATGTGTCAATGCAAGGGGAGGGGGGGCGCAATCGATTTGAACAGAGGGACAAAGTGGATGCCTTCAAGATGAAGCTTACCGTTTGGGCAAATCATGTTTCCCAATGCTGATGTAGAGATTCAGAATCCGATCAACATAGCGCACCGCGTCACACTGAAGAAAAACCCTTAAACATCATCTTGGTCAAGCTGCTGGGAAAGTTTTGCGACTACTTCCCAGAGGAGAGCGACCACTTCCCGTAGGAAAACAGGGGACTAGATGACTGGACAGGTAACCCCTTTCGAGTGGAGATGGGAAGCGTCACGTTGCCAGGCAACGAAAAGGATCTGCTGATGGTGCTGTCATTTGATGGCGGACTGAGCATGCGCTTCCCGGGAAACGACACCGCCACAGTTCTGCTGCAGCGTAATGGGCGAGTATCCTGCTCTCGCCTGTCATGAGTCATGCTGCCGTTCAGCACTACCTGTCTGTGTGAAAGTGGCTCCTCTGCTATGGCCGTGCTGAAAACTAAAAGCAGAAACAAACTGGGCAGCCAGCATGACCTCCAAGTTGGCCTGTCAACCATCTCCTCAGACTTCAGTGAACTTATCAAACTGCAGAAACCTCCCCCACCGATAGGTCTCAGACACACAAACACACACACACAATAAATAAACAGGTGAATTAGTTATTGTTCACTATGTTAATTATCATGGTTAATTAGCCCTGACATTCATATGACATTTTATTGAACAGGTTAAAAACGTACACCTTTAAAAAGACATTTCAAGCTTGTGAAACTATTCCCGTGGTAATTGAGGATGAAGAATTCCTGATGATGGTTGTTTTCTCTACTCTAAACACTGGTATGCGTTACTGTTCATTGACATTATTGGACTGGTTTTGATGTTCTGAGTCTGATCATGTATTACACCCCCCTCCTGAACTGGCCTCCTAATTAAATGGCTCATTCTAAATGGAGCTTTTTTGTTTTGTTTAATTTCTGTTTGTACGTTTGTTTAAAATGTATGTATTGAGAGACGCAATGATGGGGACGGGGTGAGAGAAGCACCGAGCGGGAAGAGGGAAATGGTGTACGTATGTATGGGTGTGTGTGGTATGTATGTGCGTACGCGTATATATGTGTATATGCATGTGTGTATGTATATGTATGTGTGTATGTATATGTATGTGTGTATGTATATGTATGTGTGTATGTATGTATATATATATATATATATATATATATATATGCGTAGGTACGTGTGAGTGCTGTTTTTTTGTTGCTTTGTATCTGTTGTTGTATCTCTTAATATGGGTGAAAATTGTGAAATTCCAATAAAAATACTGTTACAAAAAAAAAATGGCTCAGTCTCTTAACTGATAATAAATGTCTTCCTAGTTAACATGGCTGTGTAATGACTTTCTTTACCACCATAACTGAGACAAGAGTCTATTTTACAAGTGAAGCTTTCCCAGGAAGGCAGATGCAACACAACATTACAAAAGGTAATCATCGACAGTCCATAATATTGGGTCGCGACTCAATTGTCACTGTCAAATTTGGGTCTGCAGGCAAAACCAGCTGAGAAACACTGATCTAGAGGGTACCATAAACCTGCCTCTCAAACTCTCTCCGACCTGAATGACCTGTGCCCTGATAGGTTGCTAGGGAGGTTACTAGGGGGCTGGACATCTCCCCGTCCTCTTGACTCTGCAGGTCACACAATACTGTCAGTCTCCCTCAAGCAGTGGCAGAGAGCAACATCTCTGTCTCTGCCCGTCAACAACTGGACTCACTCATATCTCTGGATGGGTTGGAGTGCTGCCCGAAGTGAGTTGTGACGTGTGTATACCGTTCTTCATAGTTAGTTACTACTGTTGTCTATTGCATGTTGCCCCTCGTGAGTTTACTGTGTGCTGTAATACTCTGCAGGTGGCATACGCAATCTATACAGTCATTACTGCTGTATTCTGTAACATTCTGTATCTCTGCCTTTGTGCCCTGCTGTAGTCATTGGGTATGTGTGTATTCATTCCCTCTGTTTCTGTCCATTACAGAACCACTACCGTTCCCGTTTCACCCCCGTGTTCATGTTCTTCTGTGTGTGAATGAAGTTCCTGTGTGTTAACTCTTGGGACTGCTCCCAGTGACTCCCTGTGGGATCGGCTGCTGGAGCTGATCAGGCCTCTCAGGGAAACTCTCTACAACACTCCCCCCCGTCACCCTCGGCTATCCCCTATTCCCCCTCGAACCGTGGGGCAGAGTCGGTGAGTCACAAACTGGTCAAATACGTAGAGCCGGGTCGCTTTTTTTCATTCTCTCTCAGGGGAATAGGCTCTAGTGTCAGCCTACTGGAGCTGTACGTGTGTGTGACCCCCAGGTCCCGAGGGTGACAGGTGAGTGTGTAGAGGGTTGATTATTTCATGAACCTATACCATGTTATGTCAAAGTTATCCCTGTGAAGCACATGCAGAAGCGATTTGGAGTTGTTGAACGGGAGAGACAAAATGTATTACAATTGAATTTGAGTGAACAGAATGATGAGGACGAAGAAGAAGAGAGTGATTGAATTTAAAAAAACAACAGCGTAAGAATTCCTCTTCCTCTGTCCCGCGCGAGCACACTCAAAACAATACACTTTTCTTTTTGTTTCTACTTTGTCAGAAGAAGCTGTAACTGGACGATGTAACACAGGAGTCTGACGATAGTTTGCGAGAATAGCACTGTCCGTGACCGTAATCCCCCCCCCCCAAGTCTAATAGTATTTTGGAAACGTTTCCATTCCTCCTGAAAGCCCAAAATCGTCTGACTTCACTGAATAGAGATCCTGGTCGTGACGCTACATTATGTGTTACAGCATCATCCCAGTGAGGACAGTGGGAGGTCTGCTGTAGACTGATGGCCTATCGTAACCTGGAGTCACACCTTTCCAGTACTCCTCACCACGCCCCAAACTCCACCCTTAACACAGTTACCATTCAAAAATCATCTGTTTACCTCCGAATTGTTTCATTGCGACCAAAGAGAACAGACCAGCTTCTTTCTGTGGTGCTACCCGTTCCAGAGTTTAGGACCGTAACCACCAGAGGACTTGAAAATGAGCCGGAGCTCAGAGGATCACTGAAACTAAAAAGGTATTTTGATTTCAGTGCATTTTCTATTCAAGAAAATAGCCTATCAATGTGTAGGCATACTGTGTAATAAAATCGATAATTGTACACTAAAAAACGTGAACGTGTGTTTGCAGAGCATACAACCATGCCGACAACCGTCCGTGGAGATCAGTGGACAAAGGACTGAACAACGGGGCGCACCCCAAAAAACACATGGTTGCCAAGAAAGAGGTGCGTTTTGCTAGATTCTTAAAATGTGTTTCTGTACACAGCATTTGTGTGTAGGGGTAGAGAGTGTTTATCGCCACTTGTAATTAATCATTGACCTACTGTTTCTATCATAGCCCACTGTAATCGACGGGGGCTCAGGGCGGTACCAATCCGCTCCTCTGATGAAGGTGCACACGGATCAGACTCAAACTTTGAAGAAGGAGATCGAGTCATCGAAGGCAGACCAGCAGAGAGAGAAACATTCTCGGAGGGCAGAGACACGGGCCACAGCTGATGCATTGGTCCAGAGCCAGGCGGCATTGACGGAGAATGAGGCGTTGAAGAGGGCGAGGAACGAGATGGGAGTCACAATGCCAGGCACACCAGTGAGCTCTGGAAGTCCACCTCAGACAGGCCGAGGCAACAATCCCTCCACCCACGATGGGCTATTAGCAGGACGACTGTTGCCAAGTTGATTTCTATTTTTAGGGACTTGAGATGTATTAATGGATGTTTATCTACTAATGAGAATGACGTGAAGACGGAGATCAAGGAGGGTAGGAGGAGCAAGCTCTGCCTGCTCATTACAGAACGCGTGATTCATCTGTTCTCCGAGCATTTCTAACCGTGGAAACGCAACAAACACAAGAATAACCGACTAACAAATTAGAATCAATCCCATATGGTCTATTCTAACCGAAAAGGTTTTAAAGTCTTTAGCACAGCCAAGATTAATAACAGTCAAATTCGTTCCTGGTTTAGCCGACATGTTGCCGGTTGATTTACCGTGTCATTATTCACGGCTCCTTTTCTCTTCTCGGTGCTGGAGTTCTTTTAACAACTTGATGGTGTAGCAATATCCTCATAAACGAGACTTTAACATGAATCTTCTCTCTTCATTTCACCCACAAAACAAAGTCACTAAAAGGCTAGTCCAGTCCCGTGTAGCTCAGTTGGTAGAGCATGGTGCTTGCAACGCCAGGGTTGTGGGGTTGTGGGTGTGCCACCTGGGGTGATGATGAGCACAAATCCATGAATGATTGATTGAGGGCCAGTATGTTGACGCAGGCCTTCAGGCCGGTATGTAAGTTATGTTCAGACAGCTGCAGTAAAACCGTCCTACAGCTCCACGTCAATACAATCAAAACCTTGAACCCACCTGTCCCTGGATTTACCCAAACACGTGTATCTTACACTCCAGCAGTAGGCCTCCATTAAGATAAATATCATAAAAGACAAAACATGATACTAAGACTATTTATTTCAAAAGAACAGAATAGCGTGTTTTAAGATGTATTTCTGTTCTATAGTAGCTGAGGCTATGGGTTGCTTCATGTCAAAGAAATTCATTACATTGCTATGCTCTTTCTGATAGGGTATAGGAATCAAAACGTCTGGCCTGCATGGACCTCTGATAGGGTATAGGAATCAAAACGTCTGGCCTGCATGGACCTCTGATAGGGTATAGGAATCAAAACGTCTGGCCTGCATGGACCTCTGATAGGGTATAGGAATCAAAACGTCTGGCCTGCATGGACCTCTGATAGGGTATAGGGATCAAAACGTCTGGCCTGCATGGACCTCTGATAGGGTATAGGAATCAAAACGTCTGGCCTGCATGGACCTCTGATAGGGTATAGGGATCAAAACGTCTGGCCTGCATGGACCTCTGTAGGATTACTTGGGGAAGTAAGCAAAGCTTTATGAAGACGCCCGCTGGAGGTTTCAAAGACGCCCGCTGGAGGTTTCAAAGACGCCCGCTGGAGGTTTCAAAGACGCCCGCTGGAGGTTTAAAGATGCCCGCTGGAGGTTTCAACGAGCATTAACGGCAACAACGGCTGACAGCAGAATAATCTGACGTCAAGCACTGTGACATGCTGTGCCGTACCCCAGCACCCTACAAGCTGTGCTGCAGTATGACACTACTTTTAAACGAGGAACCACTGTAGGGGGGCGCACACAGCTGGGCCGTGTGGATAACACACACACACACACACACCAACACAGTAAATCAACGGCTCCATCTGTCCTCCAGATTCAGTCTGCCAGTGGGATCTCTATCATCATGTGTTAGTTGTTCAACCAGACTGGAATAAAACAGATCAGCTCAGACCTCTACAGTGTGATTGTCACGTTCTGACCTTTATTTCCTTTGTTTTGTATTTATTTAGTATGGTCAGGGCGTGAGTTGGGTGGGCAGTATATGTTTGTTTTTCTATGTTTCGGCCTAGTATGGTTCTCAATCAGAGGCAGGTGTCATTAGTTGTCTCTGATTGAGAATCATACTTAGGTAGCCTGGGTTTCACTGTGTGTTTGTGGGTGATTGTCCTTGTTCCTGTGTTACTTTGCACCAGTATTAGGCTGTTTCGGTTTTCGTGTTACGTTTATTGTTTTTGTATTTGATTCATGTTTACTTTGTTTCATTAAACGTGGATCGCAATAGCCACGCCGCATTTTGGTCTGACTGTCCTTCCCATACAGAAAACCGTGACAGAATCACCCACCGTAACAGGACCAAACGGCGTGGTAACGGGCAGGAGCAGCATAAGAAGGACTTCTGGACTTGGGAAAAAATCCTCGATGGGAGAGGACCCTGGGCAAAGCCAGGGGAGTGTCGCCGCCCCAAGGTACAGCAGGAGAAACGGCAGCAGGAGCAGCGAGAGGAATGGACATGGGAGGACGTTTTTGACGACAAGAGTATGGACTATACTACTTGGGAGGAAATAGACAAGTGGGCGGTCGACCCAGGGAGAGTGCCGGAGCCCGCCTGGGATTCAATGGAGCAGTGTGCGGAAGGTTATGGGAGAATGGAGTTGGCGAAGCAAGCACGACGGCGCGGACGGAAGCCAGAGAGTCAGCCCCAAAAATGTCTTGGGGGGGCACACAGGGAGTATGGCTACGCCAGGTAGGAGACCTGAGCCAACTTATGCTGTGGTGCGCACGGTGTCTCCAGTGCGGGTGCATAGCCCGGTGCGGTACATTCCAGCTCCACGTATCGGCCGGGCTAGAGTGAGCGTCGAGCCAAGTGCCATGAAGCCGGCTCTACGCAGCTGGTCCCCAGTGCGTCTCCTTGGGCCGGCTTACACGGCTTACAACACCAGCCTTGCGCACAGTCCCCCCGGTTCGTCTGCATAGCCCAGTGCGGGCTATTCCACCTCGCCGCACTGGCAGGGCGACCGGGACCATTCAACCGGGTAAGGTTGGTCAGGCTCGGTGCTCAAGAGCTCCAGTGCGCCTGCACGGTCCGGTCTATCCGTCACCACCTCCACACCCCAGCCCTCCGGTGGCAGCTCCCCGCACCAGGCTTCCTGTGCGTGTCCTCGGCCCAGTACCACCAGTGCCAACACCACGCATCAGGCCTACAGTGCGCCTCGCCTCTCCAGCGCTGCCGGAGTCTCCCGCCTCTCCGGCGCTACCAGAGCCTTCCTCCTCTCCAGCGCAGCCGGAGTCACACGTCTGCCCAGCGCTGCCTGAGCCGCCCGTCTGCCCAGCGCTACCCGTCTGCCCAGCGCCGCCAGTGCCGCCCGTCTGCCCAGCGCTGCCCGTCTGCCAGGAGCCGCCAGTCTGCCAGGAGCCGCCAGTCTGCCAGGGGCCGCCAGTCAGCCAGGGGCCGCCAGGGGCCGCCAGTCAGCCAGGGGCCGCTAGAGCCCCTCTGTCCCGAGCAGCCGCCCCTCTGTCCAGAGCTTCCGCCCCTCTGTCCAGAGCAGCCGCCCCTCTGTCCCGAGCAGCCGCCCCTCTGTCCCGAGCAGCCGCCCCTCTGTCCCGAGCTGCCGCCCCTCTGTCCCGAGCTGCCGCCCCTCTGTCCCGAGCTGCCCCTCCTCTGTCCCGAGCTGCCGCCCCTCTGTCCATTGAGAAGGGTCGCCGTGGTTAGGAGGCCACGGAAGCGGACAATAAGTCAGACTAAGACTATGGTGAAGTGGGGGCTACGTCCAGCACCAGAGCCGCCACCGCGGACAGACGCCCACCCAGACCCTCCCCTATAGGTTAAGGTTTTGCGGCCGGAGTCCGCACCTTTGGGGGGGGGGGGGTACTGTCACGTTCTGACCTCTATTTCCTTTGTTTTGTCATTATTTAGTATGGTCAGGGCGTGAGTTGGGGTGGGCAGTCTGTTTGTTTTTCTATGATTTTGGTATTTCTATGTTTCGGCCTAGTATGGTTCTCAATCAGAGGCAGGTGTCATTAGTTGTCTCTGATTGAGAATCATACTTAGGTAGCCTGGGTTTCACTGTGTGTTTGTGGGTGATTGTCCTTGTTCCTGTGTTACTTTGCACCAGTATTAGGCTGTTTCGGTTTTCGTGTTACGTTTATTGTTTTTGTATTTGATTCATGTTTACTTTGTTTCATTAAACATGGATCGCAATAGCCACGCCGCATTTTGGTCTGACTCTCCTTCCCATACAGAAAACCGTGACAGTGATGATGTCGTCACACCTTCACCACGGACACAGAGAGAGTTGATGAGGAGACTCCGAGAGTGTGGATCTATTCTACACCAGCTGAAGTTGGCTTGGTTCTATCTAATGTGTTGAAGATGCACGTCGTGTTCAGTACAGTAGTGTTATTCTAACTAATGGATGTTGTGTAAGACTGTAGTTTTCAGTGAGGTGTGTCAATGAATAAAACCCTGTTGATAAATGAAGACTGTCCTCTAGTGATGATGTCAGAGATAAATAGAGGTAGTGAGAGGATCTTCTGTTCAGTCAGGAACAACAGAAGAGAAAGATGGAGAGACTCATGAGGAAGATGATCTCTCAATAACGTGAGTCTACTGGAGCAATACAGTGTGTGTGTGTGTGTGATCCCCAGATCCTGAGTGTGTGGGTGGGTGTGTGTGAGTGTGTAGAGTAGGGCAGCCCCCTGACAAAACAAAATCTTGGTCGACCGAGAGTCGTCTGTTCTTTGTCAAAACGTGTATTTTTTTATATATAGACTGTTTGATGAAATACTGAAGACAAACAAATGACTCAGGAGGACTACGCTGTGTTAAAAATGACAGCGAGTGCCTGTGAGTGGCGCACGTTGTCGCTCTCTCCTCCCTGCTGCAGCGAACAGGCACCACAGCACAGCAAGCGTTTATCGCCGCTGTCCGCGCTGAAGCTTCACAATGACAGCCGTGTAGTTTCTAACTTGTTTTTCGGACTGGGAGAAGTTGAAACCGAAATCCCTAATTTGTTTAGGAAAAACATTCCCTATTCCCTCAACCCTCGCTCTCTTTACGTGACGCGTGTACGCATCGCATGCCCGTGACCAATAGGGCCGGATCTATGGCTTTTCATAATCACATCAACACACTGGTTAGAACAAACACCCAACACCGCAACACAACTAAAAGGATGCGGAGGATGGAAAAAAAGAAACTGGAAACGGGGGAATGTTTACTGGTTGCTCAGGAGGGAAACGGGAAGTCAGATGTGTGGAAACTACTGGAGATCACATAAAAGGAGGGTCTAGGAGAAAGCACTGTGTGACGGGTGACAAACAGGTGCTGTTACATTACAATATCATGTTTTCTGATCATGTGGAACAGTGTAAACACTAAATAAGTGATAAGTGTACCAGAGAGTCTGTTCCAATGAATAAAACAGAAAATATATATAAAGCCTTTATTACAGCTGTAGGAGTCGTTTTGTCCTGTTTATGTGTCGTGTGTATGTTGTCTGTCAAGGGCTATTTTAACCTGTTTTGTACAATAGAGGGGACTATATGTTGGGGTCATGGGTCACTGGTCAAATGTGTATAGCTAGGACAGGTGACCAGGAAGGGTTAGTACAGGAGAGAGTAGACGACATACAGTTGTTACCGTATCACAGACACAGCTGATAGAAGCATCTCTCTGCACCTTTTCTACAGGAACATGTGTATTAGAGCTACTTATATTAGATATGCGCAATAAATAGGAACTTCACCCTAAAAGAGTAACGTTTGGGAAAGCTGATTCTCGTGGACGCGTTGTGTACAGCTCTCTCCTGTGTCAGAGGCTGATCATAGGGAATCGCCACTACAACAGTAAGAACTTAACTCTCGTTGGAAACTGGACTAATGGATCTTTGCATGCAGCACGTCAGATTATTGGAATCACTCCTGCTGCGCCTACGACAACCAACAAGGGTCGTGGCAAACATTTCCCGGAGAAACGAGAAGAATCCAGGAGCCAAATCCTCCGCGCCGTCGTTCACCAAAAGGATATGGGTACGTGCTCTTCACTCTTGTGCCGTGCGGTGCGAGTTGAACACTGTTTTGTCAATTGTAGCGTTGTGGAATAGGAAGTGGAGCCAGTGTTTCATAGGGAAATGCTATCCGATATGTCAACGCTTCATTTCTGAACATTAGAACAGAGTATTGGGCTCTGTATTATCTTAACACTGAACGTTGAATAAACATTCTGCTGAATGGGCTGCGTGAGATGAAGACGGACTGGAAAGGACGTGGAGAACAACGTTCTCTCCCAGAACAACTGCTCTGAGAAGATGTTTACTGAAGATATCCGCAGAACATTTAAGATATTGACAGATGTATAATGAAAAAAAGACTCAAAATTGTGGACTGTGTGAAACAGGGGCCGTCTGACTATGTACAGCAGGGTCGTATTGGGGCCGGCATGGAGTTGCTGATTGGCAGCGATGCTCCACGGGCCATTGCCCCCGCTGATGACGACAGTGTTGGAGATGGACCCCACACTGCTGGGACCCGATTGGTGTGGGTCTCCGGCGGTCCCTTAGGAGAAGGTGGTGACAACCCGGGACAGATTGGCTGCCCTGCTGTTACTGCCCACCCCATTTACATGAGACACGCAGGAACGACACGCTCCGTGCTACAGGATGCTGCCTTGGACGACTTCAGAGCTGACCTTGTTATAGGCTGAGATGGAGCTAAGTGACTACAGAGCCGACCTTGTTATAGGCTGAGATGGGGCTAAGTGACTACAGAGCTGACCTTGTTATAGGCTGAGATGGGGCTAAGTGACTACAGAGCTGACCTTGTTATAGGCTGAGATGGGGCTAAGTGACTACAGAGCTGACCTTGTTATAGGCTGAGATGGGGCTAAGAGACTACAGAGCTGTACTTGTTATAGGCTGAGATGGGGCTAAGTGACTACAGAGCTGACCTTGTTATAGGCTGAGATGGAGCTAAGTGACTACAGAGCTGACCTTGTTATAGGCTGAGATGGGGCTAAGTGACTACAGAGCTGACCTTGTTATAGGCTGAGATGGGGCTAAGTGACTACAGAGCTGACCTTGTTATAGGCTGAGATGGAGCTAAGTGACTACAGAGCTGACCTTGTTATAGGCTGAGATGGGGCTAAGAGACTACAGAGCTGTACTTATTATAGGCTGAGATGGGGCTAAGAGACTTCAGAGCTGACCTTGTTATAGGCTGAGCTGGGGCTAAGAGACTACAGAGCTGACCTTGTTATAGGCTGAGATGGGGCTAAGAGACTACAGAGCTGTACTTGTTATAGGCTGAGATGGGGATAAGTGACTACAGAGCTGACCTTGTTATAGGCTGAGATGGGGCTAAGTGACTACAGAGCTGACCTTGTTATAGGCTGAGATGGGGCTAAGTGACTACAGAGCTGACCTTGTTCTAGGCTGAGCTGGGGCTAAGTGACTACAGAGCTGACCTTGTTATAGGCTGAGATGGGGCTAAGTGAATTCAGAGCTGACCTTGTTATAGGCGGAGATGGGGCTAAGAGACTACAGAGCTGTACTTGTAATAGGCTGAGATGGGGCTAAGAGACTACAGAGCTGTACTTGTTATAGGCTGAGATGAGGCTAAGAGACTACAGAGCTGTACTTGTTATAGTATGAGCTGGGGCTAAGAGACTACAGAGCTGTACTTGTAATAGGCTGAGCTGGGGCTAAGAGACTACAGAGCTGTACTTGTTATAGGCTGAGATGGGGCTAAGTGACTACAGAGCTGACCTTGTTATAGGCTGAGATGGGGCTAAGTGACTTCAGAGCTGACCTTGTTATAGGCGGAGATGGGGCTAAGAGACTACAGAGCTGTACTTGTAATAGGCTGAGATGGGGCTAAGAGACTACAGAGCTGTACTTGTTATAGGCTGAGATGGGGCTAAGAGACTACAGAGCTGTACTTGTTATAGGCTGAGATGGGGCTAAGTGACTACAGAGCTGACCTTGTTATAGGCTGAGATGGGGCTAAGTGACTACAGAGCTGACCTTGTTATAGGCTGAGATGGGGCTAAGTGACTACAGAGCTGACCTTGTTCTAGGCTGAGCTGGGGCTAAGAGACTACAGAGCTGTACTTCTTATAGGCTGAGATGGGGCTAAGAGACTACAGAGCTGTACTTCTTATAGGCTGAGCTGGGGCTAAGAGACTACAGAGCTGTACTTCTTATAGGCTGAGATGGGGCTAAGAGACTACAGAGCTGTACTTGTTATAGGCTGAGCTGGGGCTAAGTGACTACAGAGCTGACCTTGTTATAGGCTGAGATGGGGCTAAGTGACTACAGAGCTGACCTTGTTATAGGCTGAGCTGGGGCTAAGAGACTACAGAGCTGTACTTCTTATAGGCTGAGATGGGGCTAAGAGACTACAGAGCTGTACTTCTTATAGGCTGAGCTGGGGCTAAGAGACTACAGAGCTGTACTTCTTATAGGCTGAGCTGGGGCTAAGAGACTACAGAGCTGACCTTGGTATAGGCTGAGATGGGGCTAAGCAACTACAGAACTGTACTTGTTATAGGCTGAGATGGGGCTAAGCAACTACAGAGCTGTACTTGTTATAGTATGAGCTGGGGCTAAGAGACTACAGAACTGTACTTGTTATAGGCTGAGATGGGGCTAAGAGACTACAGAGCTGTACTTGTTATAGTATGAGCTGGGGCTAAGAGACTACAGAGCTGTACTTGTTATAGGCTGAGATGGGGCTAAGTGCTAGCACCCTCTGGTCCTGCAGATCATCCCTCCATGAAGACACAAACACACAAACATTGTTGGCTCCTGTTTTTTGCATTTGTATCATTGTTTCTTGCTTAAGTCAGAGAACAATTAGGGGCCGGTGTGTAGGAGCCGTTTTGTCCTGTTTATGTGTCGTGTGTATGTTGTCTGTCAAGGGTTATTTTAACCTTTTTTGTACACTAGAGGGAACTATATGTTGGGGTCATGGGTCACTGGTCACGTGTGTGTGTGTGTGTGTGTGTGTGTGTGTATAGCTAGGACAGGTGACCAGGAAGGGTTAGTACAGGAGAGAGTAGACGACATACAGTTGTTACCGTATCACAGACACAGCTGATAGAAGCATCTCTCTGAACCTTTTCTACAGGAACATGTGTATTAGAGCTACTTATATTGATATGAGCAATAAATAGGAACTTCGCCCTAAAAGAGTAACATTTGGGAAAACTGATTTTAGTGGAAGCGTTGTGGACAGCTCTCTCCTCTACCAGGGCCTGTTCATAGGGAATTGCCACAATAGCACAGACTAAAACCAGCTGCATGCATTCATGGATTGTGGTTCATTCATTGTTTAGGCTAATTTTTCAAGGCTCCCTTTGTTATTTAGTTTAAAAACTAAAATGCTTGATTGCATTTCAACGCATGAATGACTGGTCTGTGTGATGACATGAATGACTGGTCTGTGTGATGACATGAACAAATGATTGATCGATTGATACAGTAGTCTATATATTGAAATACTGGCCAGTAAGTAAGTTACGGTACTAAGAATAAACAGGACGCGCTCTTAAGCCATAATTAGCAAATCAATTCATTAAAAATCCTACAATGTGATTTTCTGGATTTTTTTTTCTCATTTTGTCTGTCATAGTTGAAGTGTACCTATGATGAAAATTACAGGCCTCTCTCATCTTTTTAAGTGGTAGAACTTGCACAATTGGTGGCTGACTAAATACTTTTTTTGCCCCACTGTATACACATGCACACATACACACACTGAATATATGACTACACAGTTTCTTACCTGTTGTTTGGTTGAAACGTTGCATTCCAATTTCGACGTTGGCCTTAAAGGTTTGTTGATTGCCCTTTCTTGTGTTTGTGATCATTTTTTCATCACGTACCCCCTCCATCCAAGACTGCTTCAGAACATTCTTCTCAGACACACTATCAAAGTAGTCAATCTGCATTCCATCTACGATGCCCACTGCAACAAACTGTGGGAACCCCTCAATGCCAGTACTTCCAGTGTAGAAATACTTCAGAGAGTGGGTTACTGCAAGGGAAAAAAGAACACTCCTGACATTCTCATAAAAAAGTGACATTTTAGTGAAATAATGGTTTACCCAAACTCCTGTCCTACCCCTTAAATATAACTTATATTTTACCACGATACTGAGAATCTATTACTCCTATAATGTAAAAAAAAAAAAAGATTTGACCCCTCAGTCTAAGCCATGTCTAAACCAGGGGAGGGTTCTGCTAAGCCATATGGAATTGTGTTAAGAAGGTCACACCAAGGATCATTTAGCTACTTGATTTAGAATTGTAAGATCTCCTTGAAGTGTCAAAAAAATAAAATGATTATTTGATTAAAAAAACGAATTTGGTCTTACTGCTATTAGCCCATACAAAAGCATTAAAGTCCTATAAATATATCAAAAGGAAGTGTCTCCTATACGTATAAATATGTTCAGAAGTGTATCCTATATCTGAGAGATACAAGAAAAATCAGGAAACATATTAACCCATATTTAAAGTCTCCATATGTACAGTACAGTGCATTCGGATAGCATTCAGACCCTTTCACTTTTTGCACATTTTGTTACGTTACAGCCTTGTTCTAAAATTGATTAAATAGATTTTTCCTTCATCAATTTACACACAATACCCCATAATGAAAAAGCAAAAACATGTTTTTAGAAATCTTTGCTAAAAAAAACTAAACTGAAATATTACATTCACATAAGTATTCAGACCCTTTACTCAGTACTTTGTTGAAGCTACAAGCTTGGCACACCTGTATTTGGGGAGTTTTTCACATTCTTCTCTGCAGATCCTCTAAATCTCTGTCAGGTTGGATGGGGAGCGTCACTGCACAGCTATTTTCAGACATGTTCGATCGGGTTCAAGTCCGGGCTCTGTCTGGTTCACTCAAGGACATTCAGAGACTTGTCACAAAGCCACTCCTGCGTTGTCTTGGCTGTGTGCTTAGGGTCATTGTCCTGTTGGAAGGTGAACCTTCGCCCCAGTCTGAGGTCCTGAGCGATCTGGGGCAGGTTTAAATCAAGGCTCTCTCTGTACTTTGCTCCGTTCTCCTTTCCCTCAATCCTAACAAGTCTCCGAGTCCCTGCCACTGAAAACCATCCCACAGCATGATGTTGCCACCACCATGCTTCACTGTAGGGATGGTGCCTGGTTTCGTCCAGACGTGAAGCTTGGCATTCAAGCCAAAGAGTTGAATCTTGGTTTCATCACACCAGAGAATCTTGTTTCTGCGGGCTGTCATGTGCATTTTACTGAGGAGTGGCTTCCTGTCTGGCCACTCTACCATAAAGGCCTGATCGGTGGAGTGCTGCAGAAATGGTTGTCCTTCTGGAAGGTTCTCCCATCTCCACAGAGGAACTCTGGAGCTCTGTCAGAGTGACCATCGGGTTCTTAGTCACCTCCCTGACCAAGGCCCTTCTCCCCTGATTGCTCAGTTTGGCAGGGCAGCCAGCTCAGAGAAAAGGCTTGGTGGTTAAAAACTTTTTTCACTTAAGAATGATGGAGGCCACTGTGTTCTTGGGGACCTTCAACGCTGCAGAAATGTTTTGGTACCCTTCCCCAGATCTGTGCCTCGACACGATACTGTCTCAGAGCTCTAAGGACAATTCTGACATAAATTTGCTCCAAAAAAAACTGTTTTCACTTTACCATTTTGGATATTGTGTGTACATTGATAAGGAAACATTTGTATTTAATCCATTTTAGGACAAGGCTGCAATCTTATCTTGGTAGTGGAACTCGGTAGTGAGTGTTGCAACCAAGGACAGAATATTTTTAGGCGCTACAGCACTCTGTGTTCCCGTTCTGTGAGCTTGTGTGGCCTACCCCTTCGCGGCTGAGCCGTTATTGCTCCTAGACATTTCCACTTCACATTAACAGCACTTACAGTTGCCTGGGCAACTCCAGCAGGGCAAAATTTGAGGAACCGACTTGTTGGAAAAGTGGCGTCCTATGACGGCACTGAGCTCTTCAGTAAGGACATTCTACTGATAATGTTTGTCTATGGAGATTGCATGGCTGTGTGCTCGATTTTAAACACATGTCAGCAACGTGTGTGGCTGAAGTAGCCAAATCTACTCATTTAAATTGTCCACATACTTTTGGCCATGTAGTGTATCTTTACTTTTACTCAAGTATGACAAATGGGTGCTTTTTCAATCACAATCACAAAACGCAAACTGTCATCAATCAAAGGGCATAACTAGTTTCTAGGCAGAACCGAGAAAAACATGTTACCAACTGCCATGTCTTCAGGTTTATACATTGCCTTTAACATGGTTATGATCACAAAATTAGATAGATGAATAGCCAGCTATTCTACTGTATCTCAATGGGTAAAGTTCTACTAAGTTCATTAGTCATTATATAAATTACAATAGCCTATTATTCACACAAAAACAAACAAAAAAAAGACACAAATTCGGCTACTGACCTGCAGATGCCGCATTAATTCCCAGGAGCAAAATGATGAAAGACTTCATATTGACGTTGGCCCGTCAATGTGGAAGTGTTATATCAATTCGTATATTTCGAATCTAATTCGTGGTGCGAGGTTTTCTCCGGGTGTCTCACTTTGTTGAGCCGCAGGCATAAATGATGAGAATAATGGCTCGCACCAAGCTGTAATCACGTTGTGGGTGGTTTTAGAGCCAATGGAAATTCAGCTAACTCAAGCGTCAGTCAAATCTAGGATGATCCAAACAGCAAAGGTTGGGTTCTGAAACTGAAAGTAAGAACCATAGACAATATCAGTTTAGTTCAGATTTCTATATATATGGTACAGAACATCAATCAACCATATTGGGTCTAGGCTTGGGGCTCGATACACAGCTTGGTCATTGAAGATCATTTGTGTGTCTACATAGTGCATTCAGTTTTAGGTATAGTGAGAAAAGGCATATAATTGACAAAAGCCTTTTCTTGCTTCTTTTTTCATTGACTAAACAGACATATTTAAAAGTATTTGTCAAAGCAAATATTTTTGATTATACAGTATGCCTTCAATCTGATTTTACTGAAATAATGCAATATTTCTGTGAATATGCAAGCAATAGATTTATATGTTAACGTTTAACTTTATATCACATGCCCCTTAAAATAGTCTCTAGGGATACAGATACATTTTCATGGTCATCAGTATTAGTTTGAGGCTGTTCTTCATCTCTGTTCTCTCTGTTACACTGAGATCATGTATCTAAACAGAGCAGATTCCCAAACACAGCTTCTTGTAGGGGCAAGGACATAGACACTCACATAAGATTGAGGAGCAATACAAATCCCTGAATGTCAGACAAACTAATTGAAAACAGCTGATGACAGTCATGTAATTATACCAAGTCTATGATAGGCATATTGAGTTAATGCAGAAACATACAGTAAGAGTCCACAATCTCACTGACCATTACGAAAACAGATCGCAGTCCAAAATACCAGTCAACTGCGGATACTGGCACTTTTACAGCAGTTTCAAAACGGCAATCTTTTTTGTAAGGGGAGAGGTCCTAACACTCTTTAGAATTGCTGCAGTTATAATGCACTCTAACAGTAGTTACACTGCAAATTTTCTGCAGTAAAAAAAAATGTTATTTTGGATGCAGTATTTGCTATATACTGTATACTGCAGTTATACTACAGTGTACTGCAGTCATACAGCAATGCACTCTGACTGCAATCTTTTTTCGTAAGGGACACAATGTTGAGGTAAGTCCCACACACTTTCCAGTAAGAAAGTCAGCATGAGCCATCTTGTGTTTATCTATTCTCAATTATGAGATGGCCGACACACTGAAGCATCATCTAGTTCTAGTAGCCTACACATGGTTGTTCATATCCATACTGCTGAGTGGGATGTAGGACTACTACATTGACACGTTCTTTTCATTTAAAAAATATTTTGTCTCACAAAGACTAGGCTACTGAAAGAACTAAAACAGTGCCCGTGGATACTAGCTGAAAATCTTTGACCATAACTACTGTACAGTAACAGACCTACACGTCCAACCAAGTAAACTTTGGTCATATTTTTTTTTTTTTAATCTCCCATAGTGTGTTCTGGTATGTGTGTGACAGGAATAACCAAATCTAGATCAGTTAATTAATAAGTCTGTGAACAGAAAGTCCCTGTTAAGAATCATAAAAGGGACAAACCATCAGTAACATAGGCTACAGTGAAGGACAAACAATGCAACAGCGCCATCTATAGGTAGACTGTAACTCTCCTCACTACTGTTTCAAAGAAATCACCTGATGAGTCACTTGACTTTTGAGCATCTGTTGCTCTGTGGTAAAGCTTCCCCAAGGTACAGATCTAGAATCAGCTTCCCCTGCCCCAATCATCACTTTAACCATTATTCTGGAAAATGCTAAACTGACCTAAGATTAGCGTTTTAGGGCAATTTTATCCTACTCCGTCTCGGTCATGCTCAATATAGAAGTTGCCTCTCAGCCCAAATCTTGGATCAGATTACCCTACTTCCAATCCTAATATTAACAATGGGTGGTGAAACAAATAGCTGACCCTGTATAAGTGGTTTGTAGAAACTTTTACCGACTCCCTCTGGCATAGTCAGTTTTTATTGTCAAGAGAGAACTGGCATTTGGCACATACAGCAGGAAGTAAGATGGTCAGAGCAAATTAAATCAAATCAATTTTGTCACATGGGCTGAATACAACATTTGTAAACCTTACAGTGAAATGCTTACTTACAAGCCCTTAATTAATTAACCAACAATGCAGTTTTTAGAAAAATACATTAAGTAAAAAATAGATAAGAAAAAAATAAGAAATAAAAGTAACATGTAGGTAGAGCAAATAGTCTGGGTAGCCATTTGATTAGCTGTTCAGGAGTCTTGTGGCTTGGGGGTAGAAGCTGTTGAGAAGCCTTTTGGACATAGGCTTGGCGCTCCGGTTCCACTTGCCGTGTGGGAGCAGAGAGAACAGTCTATGACTAGAGTGGCTGGAGATTTTGACTATTTCTAAGGCCTTCCTCTGATACGGCCTGGTATAGAGGTCCTGGATGGCAGAAAGCTTGGCCCCAGTGATGTACTGGGCCCTATGTATTACCCTCTGTAGTGCCTTGCGGTCGGAGGCCGAGCAGTTGCCATACAAGGGAGTGATGCAACTCTCGATGGTGCAGCTGTAGAACTTTTTGAGGATCTGAGGACCCATGCGAAATCTTTTCAGTCTCCTGAGGGGGAATAGGATTTGTCGTGCCCTCTTCACGACTGTCTTGTTGGTGTGCTTGGACCATGATAGTTTGTTGGTGATGTGGACACCAAGGAACTTGAAGCTCTCAACCTGCTCCACTGCAGCCCCGTCGGTGAGAATGGGGGCGTGCACGGTCCTCCTTTTCCTGTAGCCCACAATCATCTCCTTTGTCCTAATCCCGTTGAGGGAGAGGTTGTTGACCTGGCACCACACGGCCAAGTCTCCCAGGTCTCTATAGGCTGTCTTATCGTTGGCGGTGATCAGGCCTATCACTGTTGTGTCATCACCAAACTTAATGATGGTGTTGGAGTCATGCCTGGCCATGCAGTCATGAGTGAACAGGGAGTACTGGAGGGGACTGAGCACGCACCCCTGAGGGGCCCCCGTGTTGAGGATCAGCAAGGCGGATGTGTTGTTACCTTCCCTTATCACCTGTGGGTGGCCCGTCAGGAAGTCCAGGATCCAGTTGCAGAGGGAGGTGTTTAGTCCCAGGGTCCTTAGCTTAGTGATGAGCTTTGTAGGCACTATGGTGTTGAACGCTGAGCTGTTGTCAATAGAGATTGCATCATCTGTGGATCTGTTGGGTCGGTATGAAAATTGGAGTGGGTCTAGGGTTGCTGGGATAATGGTGTTGATGTGGGCCATGACCAGCCTTTCAAAGCACTTCATGGCTACAGACGTGAGTGGTATGGGTCGGTAGTCATTTAGGCAGGTTACCTTAATGTTCTTGGGTACAGGGAAAATGGTGGTCTGCTTGAAGCATGTAAGTATTTGTAACGTTCTGAGTGTAGTGGGTGAGAAGTCAGGCGCAGGAAGTTCGGGGGAGTGCTATTTTAATGCACAAAAAACGGCGAACATAAGCCAACCCCACGAAAACACAGGGCGTATAATACAACAAACGCCCCAAACAGGGGGACTTAAACTGTCCAGCAAAACCCACGAAATGGGAAAACACGTAACCCATAGACGTGCACACAAGTTTACACAAAACAGAAGGTCACAATAATTAATCCCGCACAAGGAACCAGGCGGGCCGGCTGACTAATAAAGCCTCACTAATTATACCCAACTCAAAACAGGTGCACTCAAGAAACACATAAGGACGGGGAGGAAATAATCAGTGGCAGCTAGTAGGCCGGCGACGACGACCGCCGAGCGCCACCCGAACGGGAAGGGGAGCCACCTTCGGTCGGAGTCGTGACAGTATTACAGACTCAGACAGGGAGAGGTTGAAAATGTCAGTCAAGACACTTGCCAGTTGGTCACCGCATGCTCGGAGTACACATCCTGGTAATCCGTCTGGCCCTGCGACCTTGTGAATGTTGACCTGTTTAAAGGTCTTACTCACATCGGCTCCGGAGAGCGTCCGGAACAGCTGATGCTCTCATATATGTTTCAGTGTTACTTGCCTCAAAGCGAGCATAGAAGTAATTTAGCGTGTCTGGTAGGCTTGTGTCACTGGGCAGCTCGCGGCTGTGCTTCCCTTTGTAGTATGTAATAACTTGCAAGTTCCGACGAGTGTCGGAGCCAGTGTAGTACGATTCGATCTTTGTCCTGTATTGATGCTTTGCCTGTTTGATGGTTCATCAGAGGGCATAACGGGATAAGCTTCCGGGTGAAGGGCTGTTCTGTGAAGGGAGTAGTACGAGATCTTCAGTTTCTTGGCAATTTCTCGCATGGAATAGCCTTCATTTCTCAGAACAAGAATAGACTGACGAGTGTCAGAAGAAAGTTCTTTGTTTCTGGTCATTTTGAGACTGTAATCGAACCCACAAAAAACGGTTGCTCCAGATACTCAACTAGTCTAAAGGCCAGTTTTAATTGCTTCTTTAATCAGAACAATAGTTACAGGGACACAGACATGGAAATTTGTGTATGCGCGCGCAATGAAGATGACGCGCACCTGCTAAAATCACTTTCCTATTGAACATACTTCTTTCCGTAAGAAATATTATAGTTTAATTACATTTTAGGGTATCTGAGGATTAAATAGAAACGCATTTTGACTTGTTGAAACAAAGTTTAGGGGTACATTTTCGGATTCCTATCTTGGCATGTTGAACGAGTGGATTACTCAAATCGATGGCTCCAACTAAACTGACTTTTTGGGATATAAAGAAGGATTTTATCTAACAAAAGACACTACATGTTATAGCTTGGACCCTTTGGATGACAAATCAGAGGAAGATTTTTTTTAAAGTAAGTGAATATTCGCTATTTGTGAATTTATGAAACATGTGCCGGTGGAAAAATATTTTGATGTGGGGCGCCGTCCTAAAACAATCGCATGGCATGCTTTCACTGTAAAGCCTACTGTAAATCGGACAGTGTAGTTAGATTAACAACAATTTAAGCTTTTAACCGATATAAGACACTTGTATGTACCTAAATGTTTAATATCCATAATTTGTATTATTATTTATTTGAATTGCGCGCCCTCCAGTTTCACCGGAAATTGTCCCGCCTAGCCTTAATAAAAACATATATTTTTTTATGAAACTGACAGTAAGTTGTATGAATGTCAACCAACGTCATTCAGTTTTTATGTCAATATCTATCTCATTACCTCATATGCCCCTTGAAAGTCTAGATTAGAGTATGCTGATTCATTTTCATGGTCATCAGCACTAGAGTTTGAGTTATCCTAACCCGTTTACAATCCCTTTAGCGTTGCTTGCTAGCTTGCTGGCTAGCTACAAAGGTTAGCTACTGCCATCAGTTGTTGTTGTGTTATTATCATATTTAGCCTATTCAACCATTTGTAGAATGCATACTGTCATTTGAATATAGTGCGGGAAAAGGGAATCCGAACACACTGTGGACACATTTAAATGTAGGTGTAGAAGCATGATACGTTCTGATTTCCATGATCAGAACTCTATGATCAGAATAATAAAGCTGCATAAACTGTCAAGTCTAGACACGGCCTCAGGCTGTGGTCCATGGAGGTTTATTTGGCATAATTATGTGACCCATTGAAGGACGTACATTGTGTTGGATATAGCTCCATTTGAAAGGAAATGGTTTTATATCATCACATTGAAAAACACAGCAATAAAATAATACAACATAGAAATGCAATGGTAAGTACCTTGTAAATACAGAGGTGGGAGGAGTCAAAAGTGTTGAGGTAAGTCCCACACCCTTTCCAGTAGAGCGTCAGCATGCAGCCATTTTGTGTCTATCTATCCTCAATCATGAGATGGCCGACACACTGAAGCATCATCTAGTTCTAGTAGCCTATACATGGTTGTTCATATCCATACTGCTGAGTGGGATGCTTTGCATTGATAAATATGATTTGTTTGTTGTTGTCATGAACATACAATCTCGCTATTCAACAAGGGTTTTTTGTCTCACTCTATGTAAATACGTACATGTTAAATTAAATACAGTGGCAGGAGATAATAGATGTAAACTCTTTGACCATGTTGTAAAGTAACTACAGCACTAACCAGGTCTCATCTTATTGTTCACCAATAATTACACATTCTCTACCAGATGGAACCATGTTCTGGAATTCTTGCCCACTCCCACAGTGTGTTCTGGTATGTGCGTGACGGGAATAACCAAAGCAAGTTCAGTTTGTGAATGGAAAGTCCCTGAAATGAACAATAAGAGACAAACCAGCCGTAGCACAGGCTACAGTGAAGGATAAACAATGCCACAGTGACATCTATATGTAGACTGTAACTCTCCTCACTACTTGTTTCAAAGAAATCACATGATGAGTCATTTTAAATGTTGGTGTCTGTCAGGTGAAGTTTCCCCTAGTTATCGATCTAGGGTGAGCTTCCCTTATTAGGCATCTGATTTCTTCTGTTAATTGGATGTATAAAAATATTTCAGCAAGATTACATTTTGAATGACATTAGAAGCTTAATAGGATCACTTAATTATATATATTGTATAATTACTATTTTTTGCCAATACAGTCACCAAATGTTTGCTATGGTGTTATGTTTATTTCACACATAAAAAATAAAAATGAGTGACTGTTGGGTATGATGCAGTAGATGACATGAAAACACACCAGTGGAGGAATTATGATCCAATAGGAGATGAAAGAATTACAATGTCATCAGGCACCAGGCAGAACTGAGAAACATAAGTTGAAAGAGAAAGTGCAAGTAAATGTAATTGATTATTGAGATGTTTTAATGGTGATACTGATGAATACATTTAATTATAGTGGTTCCTGGGGAGAGGTTTGAGAACCACTGATATGTAGGCATCAATAATGCTTACATAATCTACACCAGTTCACTAGTCTTTCTCCAGTAGACAACTGGTCATTCAGATCCTGTCTATTACATAGATCTGCCTTGTCTGCCATGTTTGTTCCCATGGGTGAACTATAATGAGGGTTGTAGTTGTGTGTTTTCTTTTCATACATGTCTGATTAGTGATAACAGTAACTGTGTCTTAACAGCCATGTTGATGTCTGGCCTGAGGGGTCAAAGGTCAAGTAACTAGATGAACTGTGAGGGCAACAGTATAGCCTGTGTACCAGAGAATGAAGGGGACAGTATCTGATGAGGTGTGATGTCATCAGATAGTAAATCAACCGTATATACACATTTATGATTGTAATCCTCAACCTAACAGTTACATAGAAAAATAAATCACACAAAGTATATTTTTTAAATAGCCTGGGTACTGTTTCTGCTCTCTTACCAACTCTTTGTCATGATAGCACAAACCTACTGGCACTCAGGCCACCCCCAATGTGTCTGTTATAAAACTGTAATGATATGAGAAGATCATTTGTACAGAATTGTTAAGAATAATGGCTCCGATGCTCGTCTTATGTGGCAGGGCTTGCAAACTATTACAGACTACAAAGGGAAGCACAGCCGCGAGCTGACCAGTGAAACGAGCCTACCAGACGAGCTAAATCACTTCTATGCTTGCTTCGAGGCAAGCAACACTGAGGCATGCATGAGAGCATCAGCTGTTCCAGACGACTGTGTTATCACGCTCTCCGTAGCCAACGTGAGTAAGACCTTTATTAAACAGGTCAACATACACAAGGCTGCGGGGCCAGACGGATTGACCAACTGGCAGGTGTCTTCACTGACATTTTCAACATGTCCCTGGTTGAGTCTGTAATACCAACATGTTTCAAGCAGACCACCATAGTCCCTGTGCCCAAGAACACAAAGCCAACCTGCCTAAATGACTACAGACCCGTAGCACTCAGGTCTGTAGCCATAAAGTGCTTTGAAAGGTTGGTAATGGCTCACACCAACACCATTATCCCAGAAACCCTAGACCCACTCCAATTTGCATACCGCCCAAACAGATCCACAGATGATGAAGTCTCTATTGCACTCCACACTGCCCTTTCCCACATGGACAAAAGGAACACTTATGTGAGAACTGACTACAGCTCAGCATTCAACACCATAGTAACTTCAAAGCTCATCACTTAGCTAAGGATCCTGGGACTAAACACCTCCCTCTGAAACTAGATCCTGGACTTCCTGACGGGCTGCCCCCAGGTGGTGAGGGTAGGTAGCAACATATCTGCCAAGCTGATCCTCAACACTGGAGCTACCCAGGGGTGCGTTCTCAGTCCCCTCCTGTACTCCCTGTTCACCCACGACTGCATGGCCAGGTACGACTACAAAACCATCATTAAGTTTGCAGACAACACAAGAGTGATAGGCCTGATCACCGACAACGACGAGACAGCCTATAGGGAGGAGATCAGAGACCTGGTTGAGTGGTGCCAGAATAACAACCTATCTCTCAATGTAACCAAGACTAAGGAGATGATTGTGGACTACAGGAAAAGAAGGACCGAGCCGGCCCCATTCTCATCGACAGGGATGTAGCGAAGCAGGTTGACAGCTTCAAGTTCCTTGGTGTCCACATCAACAACAAACTAGAATGGTCCAAACACCAAGACAGTCATGAACAGGGCACGACAAAACCTATTCCCCCTCAGGAAACTAAAAAGATTTGGCATGGGTCCTGAGATCCTCAAATGGTTCTACAGCTGCAACATCGAGAGCATGGTTGGTGGTTGCATCACTGCCTGGTACGGCAATTGCTCGGCCTCTAACCGCAAGGCACTACACTACCACTGGGGCTAAGCTGCCTGCCATCTAGGACCTCTACACCAGGCGGTGTCAGAGGAAGGCCCTAAAAATGGTCAAATACCCCAGCCACCCCAGTCATAGACTGTTCTCTCTAATACCGCATGGCAAGCGGTACCGGAGTGCCAAGTCTAGGACAAAAAGGATTCTCAAAAGTTATTACCCCCAAGCCTTAAGACTCCTGAACAGGTAATCAAATGGCTATCCAGACTATTTGCATTGTGTTCCCCCCCAACCCCTCTTTTTACGCTGCTGCTACTCTCTGTTTATCATATATGCATAGTCACTTTAACTAGTCATTCATGTACATACTACCTCAATTGGGCCGACCAACCAGTGCTCCCACACATTGGCTAACTGGGCTATCTGCATTGTGTCCCACCCACCACCCACCACCCACCACCCACCAACCCATCCTTTACGCTACTGCTACTCTCTGTTCATCATATATGCATAGTCAAATTAACCATATCTACATGTACATACTACCTCAATCAGCTTGACTAACCGGTGTCTGTATGTAGCCTCGCTACTTTTATAGCCTCTCTACAGTATATAGCCTGTCTTTTGACTGTTGTTTTATTTCTTTACCTACCTATTGTTCACCTAATACCCTTTTTGCACCATTGGTTAGAGCCTGTAAGTAAGCATTTCACTATAAGGTTTACACCTGTTGTATTCGGCGCACGTGACAAATACATTTTGATTTGATTTGATTTAAAATGGCTATACAATGATGTAGCGCATTACTGGACACCATGGAATATGTATCACAAAAACCCAGGGATATATTTGAAGCCTAAAAAGGTGGCATCATTATAGTTTTATCACTAGTTTTACATTGATGTTAACAATTTCCAGATGACATTTTTTTTATTGGTATACCTGTATAGCAGAAATATAATCCTAAAGCTAAAGAAAAACCTCAAAGTTATTAATATAGTCTTCATTAAGACAGTAGTGATACTCCTTCTTCCAGCGTGTTGACAGTGTGTTACAGCATAGCACTTAGTTTGTAACGTCTAGCAAAAGTGAATAGTTTTTTTCCAGCATTGTTTTCATAACTTGTCATTTCTGTTCAAAATGTGGGAGACATCATCACATCGCAACAGAAAAGATACATCCTGATATTTATTTACAGTATGTAAATCAGAATGAATCAAAAACAGACATACATCAAGAGACTGTTAATAAACCAATAGAAACAGATTTAGGTGAATAAATGATGCTTTTTTTTCTCCTTTGAAACCCCATCTGTTTTGAATTAGTTTAAATAACAATAACCACAATATCCAACCCAGTTACTGTCAAAGCAAAAAGGCAGTTGTTTCAAAACTCTTAAGCACATTTTCAATTGACAAAGTACAACACACAAAATCATACTGTCACTTTTTCACCAAACGTAATCAGTTTCATCTAGAAAAGAAGAAAAAAATCTCATTGCAATACATATATGCATTTATACATTCATATAAAGTAATTGCCTTGGACAATGAAATGTTCACATTACTTTTCATAAGATTGTCTTCTTTTGTTAAAATACATGTTAATATTGCTTCATCCGACTGCTCTTTATTGATGATCACCTAAATGTTTGGTAAACCTATAGATTTGACATGTAACTGGTTTGTCTACTACGGATTTTGAGAACTACATAATGAAAATGGACAGTATACATCAAAAGTATGACAGTTGAAGTCGGAAGTTTACATACACTTAGGTTGGAGTCATTAAAACTCATTTTTCAACCACTCCACAAATGTCTTGTTAACAAACTATAGTTTTGGAAAAGTCCGTTAGGACATCTACTTTGTGCATGACACAAGTCATTTTTCCAACAGTTGTTTACAGACAGATTATTTCACTTATAATTCACAGTATTCCAATTCCAGTGGGTCAGAAGTTTACATGCACTAAGTTGTAAACTTGGAAAATTCCAGAAAATAATGTCATGGTCTAGAAGCTTCTAATAGGCTAATTGGCATCATTTGAGTCAATTGGAGGTGTACCTGTGGATGTATTTCAAGGTCTACCTTTAAACTCAGTGCCTCTTTGCTTGACATCATGGGAAAATCAAAATAAATCAGCCAAGACCTCAGAAAAAAATGTGTAGACCTCCACAAGTCTGGTTCATCCTTGGGAGCAATTTCCAAACGTCTGAAGGTACCACGCTCATCTGTACAAACAATAGCATGAAAGTATAAATACCATGGGATCACGCAGCCATCATACTGCTCATGAAGGAGACGCGTTCTGTCTCCTGAAGATGAACGTACTTTGGTGCGAAAAGTGCAAATCAATCCCAGAACAACAGCAAAGAATCTTATGAAGATGTTGGAGGAAACCGGTACAAAAGTATCTACAGTGGGGCAAAAAAGTATTTAGTCAGCCACCAATTGTGCAAGTTCTCCCACTTAAAAAGATGAGAGAGGCCTGTAATTTTCATCATAGATACACTTCAAATATGACAGACAAAATGAGGGAAAAAAATCCAGAAAATCACATTGTAGGATTTTTAATGAATTGATTTGCAAATTATGGTGGAAAATAAGTATTTGGTCAATAACAAAAGTTTATCTCAATACTTTGTTATATACCCTTTGTTGGCAATGACAGAGGTCAAATGTTTTCTGTAAGTCTTCACAAGGTTTTCACAAACTGTTGCTGGTATTTTGGCCCATTCCTCCATGCAGATCTCCTCTAGAGCAGTGATGTTTTGTGGCTGTTGCTGGGTAACACGGACTTTCAACTCCCTCCAAAGATTTTCTATGGGGTTGAGATCTGGAGACTGGCTAGGCTACTCCAGGACCTTGAAATACTTCTTATGAAGCCACTCCTTCGTTGCCCGGGCGGTGTGTTTGGGATCATTGTCATGCTGAAAGACCCAACCACGTTTCATCTTCAATGCCCTTGCTGATGGTAGGCTTTGTTACTTTGGTTCCAGCTCTCTGCAGGTCATTCACTAGGTCTCCCGGTGTGGTTCTGGGATTTTTGCTCACCGTTCTTGTGATCATTTTGACCCCACGGGGTGAGTTCTTGCGTGGAGCCCCAGATCGAGGGAGATTATCAGTGGTCTTGTATGTCTTCCATTTCCTAATAATTGCTCCCACAGTTGATTTCTTCAAACCAAGCTGCTTACCTATTGCAGATTCAGTCTTCCCAGCCTGGTGCAGGTCTACAATTGTGTTTCTGGTGTCCTTTGACAGCTCTTTGGTCTTAGTTTGGAGTGTGACTGTTTGAGTTTGTGGACAGGTGTCTTTTATACTGATAACAAGTTCAAACAGGTGCCATTAATACAGGTAACGAGTGGAGGACAGAGGACCCTCATAAAGAAGAAGTTACAGGTCTGTGAGAGCCAGAAATCTTGTTTGTTTGTAGGTGAACAAATACTTATTTTCCACCATAATTTGCAAATAAATTCATAAAAAATCCTACAATGTGATTTTCTGGAATTTCTTTTCTCATTTTGTCTGTCATAGTTGAAATGTACCTATGATGAAAATTACAGGCCTCTCTCAACTTTTTAAGTGGGTTAACTTGCACAATTGGTGGCTGACTAAATACTTTTTTGCCCCACTGTACATCCACAGTAAAACGAGTCCTATATCGACAAAACCTGAGAGGCCGCTCAGCAAGGAAGAAGCCACTGCTCCAAAACCGCCATAAAAAAGCCAGACTACGGTGTGCAACTGCACATGGGGACAAAGATCATACTTTCTGGAGAAATGTCCTCTGGTCTGATGAAACAAAAATAGAACTGTTTGGCCATAATGACCACTGTTATGTTCGGAGGAAAAAGGGGGAAGAACCTCATCCCAACCGTGAAGCACGGGGGTGGCAGCATCCTGTTGGGGGTGCTTTGCTACAGGAGGGACTGGTGCACTTCAAAAAATAGATGACATCATGAGGTTGGAAAATTATGTGGGTATATTGAAGCAACATCTCAAGACATCAGTCAAGAAGTTGAACCTTGGTTGCAAATGGGTCTTCCAAATGGACAATGACCCCAGGCATACTTTCAAAGTTGTGGCAAAATGGCTTAAGGACAACAAAGTCAAGGTATTGGAGTAGCCATCACAAAGCCCTGACCTTAATCCTATAGAAGATTTGTGGGCAGAACTGAAAAAGCGTGAGCGAGCAAGGAGGCCTACAAACCTGACTCTGTCAGGAGGAATGGGCCAAAATTCCCCCAACTTATTGAGGAAAGCTTGTGGAAGGCTATCCGAAACGCTTGACCAAAGTTAAACAATTTAAAGGCAATGCTACCAAATACTAATTGAGTGTATAAACTTCTGAACCAATGGGATTGTGATGAAAGAAATAAAAGCTTAAATAAATAATTCTCTCTACTATTATTCTGACATTTCACATTCTTAAAATAAAGTGGTGATCCTAAGACAGGGAATTTTTACTAGGATTAAATGTCAAGAATTTTGAATGTATTTGGCTATGGTGTATGAAAAGTCCCGACTTCAACTGTATACTCAAATGTACTACTGTGATGAGGACTATTAGAATTTTACTTCACAGTAAGTATTTTAAAAAATCTGATAATGACAAGATCAGAGATGTACTGTATGTAACAAATCATGTCAAAGTTTATTGGTTGGGTACACAGATTAATGGATGTTACCGTAGGTACAGCGAAATGCTTGTGTTTCTAGCTCCTACAGTGTAGTAATATAATATCAATACAATACCAATATGCAAATTATTCAGAAAGTCCAAAACAAGAAAGAAACGCGTATCCAAAACGAAGTTGTCTTTTTGATGGGGGGGGGGTTCACACTGCTTTAACAAGATTCCAATGGCCGATACAGTACTGTAATACCATAATATATGCCAGTACTATGACTACGGCTAACTACACTGAGCAAAACTATGAATTCATCATGCAACAATTTCAAAGATTTTACTGAGTTACAGTTCATATAAGGAAATCAGTCAATTGAAATAAATTCATTAGGCCCTAATCTGTGGATTTCACATGACTGGGAATACAGATATGCATCTGTTGGTCACAGATACCTTAAAAAAAAGGTAGGGGCGTGGATCAGAAAACCAGCCAGTATCTGGTGTGACAACCATTTGCAACATGCAGCACGACATCTCTTTCACATAGAGTTGATCAGGCTGTTGATTGTGGCCTGTTAAATTGCAAGCACAATTCCTGCTTTACACTCAGTTTTCAATTCTATATCACACTTTTTGCAAAACACGACACACAGTTCTCTACATTAGGCACAACATTCAAAATTAAAATCTCTTTAGTCCCTTTGGAAAGCAATGCCAATCACAATGCCAAGCTCTATACACCAATTGGCAACACCCACTCCTCACAGGTGTAAACCCTAGTTTCTGAATTGTTCACTTAGAAATCTGAGCTTTAACACTATAAAAGGCCACAGATGAGCTCTCCTGTTTTGGAGGAAAATGGAAGTCAATGGTGAAGCAGGTGAATGAGTGAGAGTGAGAGTAAGAGGATGAGGAGGACGAGGATGAGGAAGGACAGTTGTCTCAGATGAGATCAGGGCCATATTGGTTGACCATGTGCCTAACCATGGATTGAGTATGAGGGAGGCTGGGCAGAGTTCAGCCCAACCGCTACACGGTTACATCTATCATCCATACATTCAGAAATGACAACCGGTAGGTTACCTACCATCTACACTATGCTCTTTCTGTATGTATACTGTAGCATACTGCAGTCCAACATATCAGTAGGCCTATGTTACTCAATGATTGTTGGCCAATGTTACAGTAATGTAATTTCATATTGAAAGAAAATAGATTATCTTAGCTTACTATAACCAATCATATCATATTTGTGGATCTTCTGCAGAACTGAGAGACGGCCAGACCATGGTGGAAGACACCGGCTGTTCACACCAGAACAGGAGACCTCCTTTGTGAACATGGTGGTGGCAAACAATACCATTAGACTACGAGAAAAATCCAGAACCACATAATTGCAGACAACACAATATTCAATAACATTCACCAGGTGGGCTTGGACTGTGTATTACAGCGCAACCGAAGCCAGATGAAACAGGTCTATAAGTTGCCATTTGAGCGAAACTCAGAGAGGGTTAAAGAACAGCGCTATGAATATGTGCAAGTCAGTACTATACTGTGAATTTACTATCATATCAGCACTGTATAGACACATTACAGCACTGTGACCCAGTGTATTGTGCCTCACCATATTGACTGCTCTGGGTCTATGTCACACATTGTCTTGTCTGTTTCAGAGAGTCTTGGAGCTGCATGCCATTGCAATTCAGCACGTTTAATATTTTCATTGATGAGTCTGGCTTCAACCTAGACAAAAGAAAGGGACGGGAATGGAACATTATTGGCCATTGTGAATGTCCCTGGACGGCGTGGAGGGAATATCACCATGTGCAGTCGTTAGCCAGCAAGGTGTCCTCCATCCCCACGCCAACCTTGGTCCCTACAACACCGCCCTTCTCATCACATTCCTGGACACACTACATGGCATCCTCATTCCAGCCGAGCAGAGGGGTGGACCAGAGTGAACCAGGTATGCTGTCATCTGGGACAATGTGAGTTTCCACCGGGCTGCTCTGGTCCGCAACTGGTTCATCGACCACCCGCAATGTATTGTTCTATACCTCCCACCATATTCCCCATTCCTAAACCCAATTGAAAAGTTTTTTTCGGCATGGTGATGGAAGGTCTATGACCGCCATCCCCTCGCACACTTGCCTCTTCTCCAGGCAATGGAGGATGCATGAGGTGAAGTTGATGTGGGGGCTTTCGACGGCTGGATCCGTCACTCCAGAAGATTGTTTCCCCGCTGTTTAGCCAGGAAGAACATCGCTTGTGATGTAGATGAGGTGCTGTGACCAGACCACAATAGGAGGCAGGATGCAGCCTCGTGTCTTCCTTACATTTTGCATGTGTTTTTGTCTTTGTGTTTAGAGTTTTGAAAGAATGAGCCACTTTCATTTTTGTACAGAAAACCCTCTATCTTACTGAATGTTTTTCCTGGTTTTCTCCTGTTGGGTATGGAAAGTGTTACATACAAAACACAAGTGTTGTCACGACCGTCTTCCTGGAAAGGACCAAGGTGCAGTGTGGTGAGCGTACATTTTCCTTTATTATTGTAAATGTCACCAACAAAACAAGAACCAAAGAAACGACCGTGAAGCTTACTAGGGCTATAGTGCCACTAACAAAGACAACTACCCACAATAACAAAAGGGAAAAAAGGCTGCCTAAGTATGATTCCCAATCAGAGACAACGATAGACAGCTGTCCCTGATTGAGAACCATACCCGGCCAAAACATAGAAACAGAAAACATAGAAATAAAGAAACTAGAATGGCCAACCTAGTCGCACCCTGGCCTACCCAAAATAGAGAATAAAAGCCTCTCTATGGCCAGGGCGTGACAAGGATGCGACAGGTGCATCTATCTGCTTAGGCTCTAAATCTATAGGACATGACTGGACATTGACCTACATCTATATGTCAACATAGCCTATATTAAAACCATGCAAATAAGTGTATGTTCTAACATGTATGGTGCTAGGCTGCTTGCATCATATGGCGCTGCAGCATATAGGCAATTTATGCGGGTGAAAAACGTGACCTTCTGCTTGAGCCCTACTTGTCCTTGGCAAACGTCATCAAAAGTTAGAACACATATCATGGCAATTCAGTGGATCAATGTCACGCAATATCTAAAATAGACATATAGGGCCTATGGTAATGTGCCTGTATAGGCTATAGGGGGTTCAATGGCTACACATATAATATAATACAGAAATCATGTATTTTTGTTAGTTTGTCGATATAATTTTGGTTTTATATTTACATTGAAATACTTGTTTGACCTATTATTCAGCTTTTGGCGCAGTAATGCCCTATGTGTTTATCAAGCCAGATCTGGTCATGTATGCAAAAACAGACTTTCTTGTATTTTGTAGCTCAGACTTGGGGTTTGGCACAAATACATCTTTGGGGTGATTCTGGGATAATTTTCCAACCCCATAACTCGGGGGCACATGGGGGGGCTCAGTGGCGCTCCCCAAAGGTACATTTTAACCACACTTTTATGATTTGTAAATCATGAATAGATTGACATATAATTTTAATGACCCATTTGTTTTTTTTAAATGCACCACTTAAAACCTTGAAATTGCATGTGCTGATGTGGTACAATTTTATTTAGGTATTAATGAAGGTACATTTCATGTTACACATCAATTGTAATGATATTGATGAAAATATTGATAAAGAAGATCAACCGAGCTAGGGTTGATCAGACAGAATCGCAGCTGAGACATAGGCGATAGAAATGAATAGGTCATTTCAGATTGAGCTGGTGAGAGCCCTCGGAGTGTGGTGTCAGGAAAATAACCTCACGATCAACGTCAACAAAACAAAGGAGATGATCGTGGACTTCAGGAAACAGCAGAGGGAGCACCCCCCTATCCACATTGACGGGACAGTAGTGGAGAAGGTGGAAAGTTTTAAGTTCCTTGGCGTTCACATCACGGACAAACTAAAATGGGCCACCCACACAGACAGCGAAGCTGAAGAAATTTGGCTTGTCACCAAAAACACTCACAAACTTTTCCAGATGCACAATTGAGAGCATCCTGTCGGGCTGTATCACTGCCTGGTACGGCAACTGCTCCGCCCACAACCGTAAGGCTCTCCAGAGGGTAGTGAGGTCTGCACAACGCATCACCGGGGGCAAACTACCTGCCATCCAGGACATCTACACCACTCAATGTCACAGGAAGGCCAAAAAGATCATCAAGGACAACAACCACCCGAGCCACTGCCTGTTCACCCCGCTATCATCCAGAAGGCGAGGTCAGTACAGGTGCATCAAAGCTGGGTCCGAGAGACTGAAAAACAGCTTCTATCTCAAGGCCATCAGACTGTTAAACAGCCACCACTAACATTGAGTGGCTGCTGCCAACATACTGACTCAATCTCTAGCCACTTTAATAATTGGATGTAATAAATGTATCACTAGTCACAAACAATGGCACTTTATATAATGTTTACATACCCTACATTACTCATCTCATATGTATATACTGTACTCTATACCATCTACTGCATCTTGCCTATGCCGTCCGGCCATCGCTCATCCATATATTTATATGTACATATTCTTAATCATTCCTTTACACTTGTGTGTATAAGGTAGTTGTTGTGAAATTGTCAGATTACTTGTTAGATATTACTGCACGGTCAGAACTAGAAGCACAAGCATTTCGCTACACTCTCATTAACATCTGCTAACCATGTGTATGTGACCAATAAAATTTGATTTGGGAACATTTCCTTTCAATTTCAGTCACGCTGTAAAGCTGAACTTCAGCGATGCGGATTGAATAACCTTAAACCTGTTCCATCATCAGCGGGTACAGTAGGAGAGTCAGAGTTCAGATGGCCATACTGAACTCCCTTCTATCTCGGGTCACTTCAGTGCTTAGTAAGTATAATAGTTCGAATACACCTATGCTTTCTGTGAACTACAACTCCCTGTTTCACGTTGCATTGTGTCCAGCGGCGGCGACCGGAAATGGCGCCGAAATTGTAGTTCTAACCCCTTCTGCCGTTTGTTTAAACATAGTGTACACTGTAAAGAATACAATTATTTTTAGCCACAGCTTGACACTCAACTGTAGATGGAAATGCCATGCTATTAATTTTGTACTATGCCCTTACATCTAAGATGTAGGATTAACTTGCTCTTGCTTCTTGCATGTTGAATTTAGGCCCTAAATCAGGGGTGGGCAACTCCAGTCCTCAAGGGCCTGATTGGTGTCACACTTTTTCTCCATCCCTAGCAAACACAGCTAATTAATCAAATTGCATTCTAAACTGAAGCTCATGATTAGTTGATTATTGGAGTCAGGTGTGTTAGCTGGGGCTGCAGCAAAACTGTGACACCAATCAGGCCCTCGAGGAATGGCCCAATAAATGCATGTACCCAGAATAATGATTTATTACATTTCAACCATACCATGGCCTCGTGTCTCCTCTCTCCAGTAGTCAATTTATCAGAAGTCTACATCTCTATTTTTTTTCCTCTACACACTTAACCCTTAAAGCAAGAATTCTTAGTTGCTAAATCCATTTTTGGACAGTTAAATGTTGCAGGAGGCAGGTAGGATCAGGTGTAGAAGTAATTATTTTATTTAAAGATGACAATGGTGATATAGATGTTCAAATGACAATATTTACAAAATTATCTAAATTGATACACAAACTCCACAACTAACAGGTCAATGAAAACACAATACCTTGGAAGAAGCAAACCTGTCTATTCCATTCGACTCAGGTTGGGGTATACCAGGCTCACATCTAACAATTACACAGAAATGGCCACAGATACTTACATTTTAAACAAAGGACAGGAATACAATGACATACATTAAAACAGAATGGACATGTTCAATAAACAAGAAACACACAACAAATAGACAAAGGCAAAACATTGAAAAATGACAAGAGCTGCTATACAATTACTCTATTACCATCCGACAATCGACCATTACCAAACGAAACAAGTTCAGAAACAGCAAAGAATAAAATGTATTATTGTGTTTGCCCACCGAGAAATATCATAGAACTGATTTGAGTTGAAGCGACTGCTGGTGGGGCACCATCGATGGGGGATGCTGTTCCTCCTCTCCACGCCTTTTCGGTCATCGGAAAGGTTCTAAATACTTTTACCAGGGAGAGCAATTATATTCATTGATCTAACAATATTTCACTGTTACAAACTGAGGAAGTACCTATTGATCTGCACAAGCTGACCAACAGCAGTTCCATCGCCACTTTCCTGCTATGCCCTGAAAATAAAAACAATGGATGAGACAGGGAATTATGCATGTAAAAAAATAACTTTGTTCAGTCATCTGAAATTAATTACATACATTGCAATTGTATGTTGCTGGAGAATTGCAACATATTGCCTCTCAAGTGTGACACTGACATTTCTGGCACAATCTCTAATGGTATCCAGTGTTTCTAAAACGTAAGGACATTGACAGATGTGACAACAAATTCTAATCAATACTGACATTCTATGCTTAGAGAATTGATACAATGGTGTACCTGTTAGATTGTGCAATTTCTGCCATTTCCCTCTCAGACTCTGTTGCAACTTCTGTTGCTTGGGGAAGCCTCTGTGGCAGAGAGTCCACTAAAACAGAACAACAGGAAATGTTAGGAACATCCCTAGTAGAAGGCTGGACACATGACATTTTTTAACAATACTTTTTTCTGATAAAAGACAGTTCATTGCATCCACCGTGGAGCCCAGTTTCATAATATGACCATATTTCCTAGTTGCTCTCCGTCGAGTTTTGAAGTGATCACAAAAAAACAGGCCTTATTTTAGGGCGTTTTTCACCCTGCCAGCTCCTAATAGTTCTATTGAGGTACTGTGTCACCAACTCACCTTACGAAAAAACTCTTCCCAGATTGTTCTGCGTCACAATACCTGCTTCGCTATTGTTGACAATCAGACCTGCTCACGTTGTTTATAGTTAAATGTAAACAACAAAAAATCACTCATGGAACTCTGAGGTTGTCCTCAGAGAGAGCGAGAGAGAGAGAGAGAGGGAGAGAGAAATACAGTGCCTTGCGAAAGTATTCGGCCCCTTTGAACTTTGCGACCTTTTGCCACATTTCAGGCTTCAAACATAAAGATATAAAACTGTATTTTTTGTGAAGAATCAACAACAAGTGGGACACAATCATGAAGTGGAACGACATTTATTGGATATTTCAAACTTTTTTAACAAATCAAAAACTGAAAAATTGGGCGTGCAAAATTATTCAGCCCCTTTACTTTCAGTGCAGCAAACTCTCTACAGAAGTTCAGTGAGGATCTCTGAATGATCCAATGTTGACCTAAATGACTAATGATGATAAATACAATCCACCTGTGTGTAATCAAGTCTCCGTATAAATGCACCTGCACTGTGATAGTCTCAGAGGTCCGTTAAAAGCGCAGAGAGCATCATAAAGAACAAGGAACACACCAGGCAGGTCCGAGATACTGTTGTGAAGAAGTTTAAAGCCGGATTGAGATAAAAAAAGATTTCCCAAGCTTTAAACATCCCAAGGAGCACTGTGCAAACGATAAATTGAAATGGAAGGAGTATCTGACCACTGCAAATCTACCAAGACCTGGCCGTCCCTCTAAACTTTCAGCTCATACAAGGAGAAGACTGATCAGAGATGCAGCCAAGAGGCCCATGATCACTCTGGATGAACTGCAGAGATCTACAGCTGAGGTGGGAGACTCTGTCCATAGGACAACAATCAGTCGTATATTGCACAAATCTGGCCTTTATGGAAGAGTGGTAAGAAGAAAGCCATTTCTTAAAGATATCCATAAAAAGTGTTGGTTAAAGTTTGCCACAAGCCACCTGGGAGACACACCAAACATGTGGAAGAAGGTGCTCTGGTCAGATGAAACCAAAATTGAACTTTTTGGCAACAATGCAAAACGTTATGTTTGGCGTAAAAGCAACACACCATCCCCACTGTCAAACATGGTGGTGGCAGCATTATGGTTTGGGCCTGCTTTTCTTCAGCAGGGACAGGGAAGATGGTTAAAATTGATGGGAAGATGGATGGAGCCAAATACAGGACCATTCTGGAAGAAAACCTGATGGAGTCTGCAAAAGACCTGAGACTGGGACGGAGATTTGTCTTCCAACAAGACAATGATCCAAAACATAAAGCAAAATCTACAATGGAATGGTTCAAAAATAAACATATCCAGGTGTTAGAATGGCCAAGTCAAAGTCCAGACCTGAATCCAATCGAGAATCTGTGGAAAGAACTGAAAACTGCTGTTCACAAATGCTCTCCATCCAACCTCACTGAGCTTGAGCTGTTTTGCAAGGAGGAATGGGAAAACATTTCAGTCTCTCGGTGTGCAAAACTGATAGAGACATACCCCAAGTGACTTACAGCTGTAATCGCAGCAAAAGGTGGCGCTACAAAGTATTAACTTAAGGGGGCTGAATAATTTTGCACGCCCAATTTTTCAGTTTTTGATTTGTTAAAAAAGTTTGAAATATCCAATAAATGTCATTCCACTTCATGATTGTGTCCCACTTGTTGTTGATTCTTCACAAAAAAAATACAGTTTTATATCTTTATGTTTGAAGCCTGAAATGTGGCAAAAGGTCGCAAAGTTCAAGGGGGCCGAATACTTTCGCAAGGCACTGTATATCAACGAATTGGCAAGGGCACTAGAACAGTCTGCAGCACCTGGCCTCACCCTACTAGAATCTGAAGTAAAATGTCTACTGTTTGCTGATGATCTGGTGCTTCTGTCACCAACCAAGGAGGGCCTACAGCAGCACCTAGATCTTCTGCACAGATTCAGCCAGACAGAAAATCTCAGTAAGACCAAAAATAATGGTGTTCCAAAAAAGGTCCTGTCACCAGGACCACAAATAAGTATTCCATCTAGACACCGTTGTCCTAGAGCGCACAAAAAACTATACCACGGCCTAAACATCAGCACTACAGGTAACTTCAACAAAGCTGTGAATGAGCTGAGAGACAAGGCAAGAATGGCCTTCTATGCCGTCAAAAGGAACATAAAATTCGACATACCAATTAGGATCTGGCTAAAAATACTTGAATCAGTTATAGAACCCATTGCCCTTTAAGGTTGTGAGGTCTGGGGTCCGCACCAACCAAGAATTCACAAAATGGGACAAACACCAAATTGAGACACTGCATGTAGAATTCTGCACAAATATCCTCAGTGTACAATGTAAAACACCAAATAATGCATGCAGAGCAGAATTAGTCCGATACCCGCTAATGATCAAAATCCAGAAAAGAGACGTTAAATTATACAACCACCTAAAAGGAAGCGATTCCCAAACCTATCCATAACAAAGCCATCACCTACAGAGAGATGAACCTGGAGAAGAGTTGCCTAAGCAAGTTGGTCCTGGGTCTCTGTTCACAAACACAAACAGACCCCACAGAGCCCCAGGACAGCAACACAATTAGACACAACCAAATCATGAGAAAACAATAAGATAATTACTTGACACATTGGAAAGAATTAACAAAAAAACAAAGCAAACTAGAATGCTATTTGGCCCTAAACAGAGAGTACACAGCGGCAGAATACCTGACCACTGGTACTGACCCAAACTTAAGGAAAGCTTTGACTATATACAGACTCAGTGAGCATAGCCTTGCTATTGTGAAAGGCCGCCATAGGCAGACCTGGCTCTCAAGAGAAGACAGGTTATGTGCACACTGGCCACAAAATGAGGTGGAAACTGAGCTGCACTTCCTAACTTGCCAAATGTATGACCATATTAGAGACACATATTTCCCTCAGATTACACAGATCCACAAAGAATTTGAAAAGAAACCCAATTTTGATAAACTCCCATATTTACTGGGTGAAATACCAGTGTTGCCATCACAACAGCAAGATGTGTGACCTTTTGCCACAACCACAAGAAAAGGGCAACCAGTGAAGAACAAACACCATTGTAAATACAACCCATATTTATGTTTATTTATTTTCCCTTTTGTACTTTTTATTGTTTATTTCACTTTTGTTTATGATCTATTTCACTTGATTTGGCAATGTTAGTATATGTTCCCCATGCCAATAACGCCCTTGAATTGAATTGAGAGAGAGGGGGGTGATGAAAGAAAATATAAAATAATAAAATCAAATTCTCATAATAACATTCTTATAGTAAATAATCACAATTCACTTGCACCCATATACACACACGCACTCACACTTGCATACTCATGTCCATACCCCCATACCTAGCCGAACCCAAAGGTCTTTTGATCATAACCACACACACACACACACACAGAGAGAGAGAGAGAGAGAGAGAGAGAGAGAGAGAGAGAGAGAGAGAGAGAGAGAGAGAGAGAGAGAGAGAGAGAGAGAGAGAGAGAGAGAGAGAGAGTGAGAGAGAGAGCGAGAGACAGACAGACAGAAAGAAAGAGAGAGAGAGAGAGAGAGAGAGAGAGAGCGAGAGAAAGACAGACAGAAAGAGAGAAAGAGAGAGAGAGAGCGAGAGACAGACAGACAGAAAGAGAGAAAGAGAGACAGAAAGAGAGAAAGAGAGAGAGAGTGAGAGAGCGAGAGACAGACAGACAGAAAGAAAGAGAGAGAGAGAGAGAGAGAGCGAGAGACAGACAGACAGAAAGAGAGAGAGAGTGAGAGAGCGAGAGACAGACAGACAGAAAGAAAGAGAGAGAAAGAAACAGAGATAAAGAGAGAGTGTGTGTGTGTGTGACTGTGCATGTGTACATTTCAACGTGTGCTTGTGAGTGTCTCTATGTATGAGCATACAGGATGTGCATGAGTTTGTTTGTGTTGTAATTGGCAGTGGGTGGTGGTATGTGAATCATATTGAGGGAAGTAGTACATAAAACATTGATTTTGGTATTATGGTGGACGTTATTACATTATTCATCCCAAAAGTTGTTACTCACCGGTTCATGTAATAACACTGGTTAATGTAATAACACTGGTTAATGTAATAACACTGGTTAATGTATTAACACCGGTTCATGTAATAACACTGGTTAATGTAATAACACTGGTTAATGTAATAACACTGGTTAATGTATTAACACCGGTTAATGTAATAACACTGGTTAATGTATTAACACTGGTTAATGTAATAACACAGGTTAATGTAATAACACTGGTTAATGTATTAACACCGGTTAATGTAATAACACAGGTTAATGTAATAACACAGGTTAATGTATTAACACTGGTTAATGTAATAACACTGGTTAATGTAATAACACTGGTTAATGTATTAACACCGGTTAATGTAATAACACCGGTTAATGTATTAACACGGGTTAATGTAATAACACAGGTTAATGTAATAACACAGGTTAATGTATTAACACCGGTTAATGTAATAACACTGGTTAATGTAATAACATTGGTTAATGTATTAACACCGGTTAATGTAATAACACTGGTTAATGTATTAACACCGGTTAATGTAATAACACTGGTTAATGTATTAACACCGGTTAATGTATTAACACTGGTTAATGTATTAACACCGGTTAATGTAATAACACAGGTTAATGTATTAACACCGGTTAATGTAATAACACGGGTTAATGTAATAACACGGGTTAATGTAATAACACAGGTTAATGTAATAACACCGGTTAATGTAATAACACTGGTTAATGTAACAACACTGGTTAATGTAATAACACCGGTTAATGTAATAACACCGGTTAATGTATTAACACCGGTTAATGTAATAACACCGGTTAATGTATTAACACGGGTTAATGTAATAACATAGGTTAATGTAATAACACAGGTTAATGTATTAACACCGGTTAATGTAATAACACTGGTTAATGTAATAACATTGGTTAATGTATTAACACCGGTTAATGTAATAACACTGGTTAATGTATTAACACCGGTTAATGTAATAACACTGGTTAATGTATTAACACTGGTTAATGTATTAACACTGGTTAATGTATTAACACCGGTTAATGTAATAACACAGGTTAATGTATTAACACCGGTTAATGTAATAACACGGGTTAATGTAATAACACGGGTTAATGTAATAACACAGGTTAATGTAATAACACCGGTTAATGTAATAACACTGGTTAATGTAACAACACTGGTTAATGTAATAACACCGGTTAATGTAATAACACCGGTTAATGTAATAACACCGGTTAATGTAATAACACCGGTTAATGTAATAACACCGGTTAATGCAATAACACCGGTTAATGTAATAACACCGGTTAATGTAAAAACACCGGTTAATGTAATAACACCGGTTAATGTAATAACACCGGTTAATGTAATAACACCGGTTAGTGTAATAACACTGGTTAATGTAATAACTTTGACATTTAGTAGAAAAAGTTATTATGTTAATCATTCAACATTTTATTACATTAACCGGTGTTATTACATTAACCAGTGTTGTTACATTAACCGGTGTTATTACATTAACCAGTGTTATTACATTAACCCGTGTTATTACATTAACTAGTGTTATTACATGAACTGTTGTTACAAGGCCTATTCCCAGCACCAGAAGGATAAAACCCTTCATTTTGACATTGGCCAGTCAATTCCCGATTTTTTCTCTCTGGTAATCTTCCCTCTTCAGGCGTCCAGACACAAATTATCTGGAAAAACTATTCGCACCAAGATATTAGCTTGTACATCGTTTTAGAGCCGATGAGAATTTAGTAGCATAAAATACAGGTGGAACCAACCAGCAGAGGTGAACTTTATTTATTTATTTACAAAACTGAAAGTAAGTTATATGAATATCAATCAACCATTAGGTCCAAAACAGTGCTCTCCTTGGAGCCTGGTGATCTGGATATTTTCACTGACTTTGATGGCTTAGTTGCAACTCTTGCAAATATGGACAGACAGAAAGACAGCCGTAAGATTGAGACAAGCAGACAAGCAGACTAATGTAAAACTGTATTTGATCTGAACCAGAAGAAAAGGTCTGATGACAGTCATAATGTCATTAAGTCTGTGATAGTTAAATGGGTTTCATGCAGAAACATAGAGTAAAAGGCCACCACCTCAATGAGAAGCCATATCTTGATCTTGACCAGGTTCGTGTAGTTGCAGTTTTCCCATCACTGAAATTCACCTCAAAGTGTTGACAGTTCATTCTCTGGCATACAGTGACTGCAGAAAGTATTCATTCCCCTTGACTTATTCCACATTTTGTTGTTGCAGCCTGAATTCAAAATGGATAAAATTTATTTTTTTCTACACATTTTAGACAATAATGACAAGGTGAAATGTTTTCAGACATCTTTGCAAATATATTGAAAATGAAATACAGAAATATCTCATTTACATAAGCATTCCCGCCCCTGAGTCAATACCTGTTAGAATCACCTTTGGCAGCGATTACAACCGTGAGTCTTTCTGGGTACGTCTCTATGAGTTTTGCACACCTGGATTGTACAATATTTTCCTTAAAAAATTCTTAAAGCTTTGTAAAATTGGTTGTTGATCATTGCTAGACAACCACGCATTGTATTCAGGACATAAAGTTCATTTCTTCAACACATTTTTTGCAGTTTTACGTTAGTGCCTTGTTACGAACAGGATGCATGTTTTGGAATATTTTAGTCTGTACAGGCTTCCTACTTTTCACTCTGTTATTTAGGTTAGTATTGTGGAGTAATTACAATGTTGTTGAGCCATCCTCAGTTTTCTCCTATCATAGCCATTCAACTCTGTAACTGTTTTAAAGTCACCATTGGCCTCATGGTGAAATCCCTGAGTGGTTTCCTTCCTCCCCGACAACTGAGTTAGGAAGGATGCCTGTATCTTTGTAGTGACTGGGTGTATTAATACACAATCCAAAGTGTAATTAATAACTTGCTCAAAGGGATACTCAATGTCTGCTTTTTTTTTATCCTTCTACCAATAGGTGCCCTTCTTTACAAAGGATTGGAAAACCTCTCTGGGCTTTGTGGTTGAATCTATGTTTGAAATTCACTGCTAGACTAAGGGACCTTACAGATAATTGTATGTGTGGGGAACAGAGATGAGTTAGTCATTGAAAAATATTGTTAAACTCTCTAACTACACACAGAATGTGTCCATGCAACTTATGTGACTTGTTAAACACATCTTTCTTTCTGAACTTATTTAGGTGTTCCATAACAAAGGGGTTTGGCCTCCCGAGTGGTGCTGCAGTCTAAGGCACTGCATCGTAGTGCAAGAGGCGTCACTACAGATCCGAGTTCGATCCCGGGCTGTGGCACAGCCTGGAAGACCCATGAGGTGGAACACAATTGACCCAGCATCGTCCGGGTTAGGGGAGGGTTTTGCCGGCTGGGATGTCCTTGTCCCATCGCGTTGTAGCGAATCCTAGTGGCAGACGGGCGCAGTGCACGCTGACGTCGGTCGCCCGCTGTGTGGTATTTCCTTTGACACATTGGTGCGGCTGGCTTCCCGGTTAAGCAAGCAGTGCTGCTTGGCGGGGTCGTGTTTTGAAGGGAACATGGCCCCCGACCTTCGCCTCTCCCGAGTCCGTACCGAAGGTACAGCGATGGGAAAAGACCTTAACTACCAATTGGATATCAGGAAAAAGGGGTAAAAAAAACCATTACAATTTCTTTCTTTTTTTAACTAAGGGGTTGAATACTTATTAACCCAAGACATTCCAGCTTTTCATCTTTGATTAATTTGCAGAAATTTCCAAAAACATAATTCCACTTAGACATTATGAGGTATTGTGTTGTAGGCCAGTGACACAAAACCTAAATTGAATCCATTATCAATTCAGCCTGTAACACAACAAAATGTGGAAAAAGTCAAGGGGTGTGAATACTTTCTGAAGGCCCTGTATATCAGATGTATTGGGATAAAGGAAAAAGACACATCCGTCTCTTTGTGACAATTGATAATAAAGTAATTTGCAGTGCATTCAGAGAGTATTCAGACCCCTTGGCTTTTTACACATTTTGTTACGTTACAGCCTTATTCTTTTGATTAAATTGTTTTAAAAAATGTTTTTTTGCAAAAAACAAATAGACACTTTGCTCAGTACTTTGTTGAAGCACCATTGGTAGCGATTACAGACTCTACTCTTTTTGTGTATGACCCTACAAGCTTGGCACAACTGTATTTGGGGAGTTTTTCCCATTCTTCTCTGCAGATCCTCTCAAGCTCTGTCAGGTTGGATGGGGAGCGTTGCTTTACAACTATTTTTAGGTCTCTCCAGAAATGTTAGATTGGGTTCAAGTCCGGGCTCTGGCTGGGCCACACAAGGACATTCAGAGACTTGTCCCAAAGCCACTCCTGCGTTGTCTTGGCTGTGTACTAAGGGGTCATTGTCCTGTTAGAAGGTGAACCTTCGCCCCAGTCTGAGGTCCTGAGCGCTCTGGAGCAGGTTTTCATCAAGGATCTGTCTGTACTCCGTTCATCTCTCCCTCGTCTAGTCTCCCAGTCCCTGCAGCTCATAAACATCCCTACGGCATGACGCTGCCACTACCATGCTTCCCAGTAGGGATGGTGCCAGGTTTTCTCCAGACGTGACACTTGGCATTCAGGCCAAAGAGTTCCATCTTGGTTTCATCAGACCAGAGATGTGTGTCATGTGCCTTTTACTGAGGAGTGGCCATAAAAGCCTGATTGGTGGAGTGCTGTAGAGATGGTTGTCCTTCTGGAAGGTTCTCACATCTCCACAGAGGAACTCTGAGTTCTGTCAGAGTGACCATTGTGTTCTTGGTCACCTCCCTGACCAAGGCCATTCCCCTGATTGCTCAGTTTGGCCGGGCTGTCAGCTTTAGGAAGAGTCTTGGTGGTTCCAAACTTCTTCCATTTAAGAATGATGGAGGCCACTGTGTTCTTGGGGACCTTCAATGCTGCAGAAATGTGGTGGTACCTTTCCCCAGATCTGTGCCTCGACACAATCCTGTCTCAGAGCTCTACGGCAATTCCTTCGACCTCATGGCTTGGTTTTTGCTCTGACATACACTGTCAACTGTGGGACCTTATAAAGACAAGTGTGTGCCTTTCCAAATCATGTCCAACCAATTGAATTTGGACTCCAAACAAGTTGTAGAAACATCTCAAGGATGATCAATGGAAACAGGATGCACCTGCGCTCATTTTCGAGTCTCATAGCAAATGGTCTTAATACTTAGGTAAATAAGGTATTTCTGTTTTTATTTTTAATAGATTTACTAAAATGTCAAAAAATCTATTTTCCCTTTGTCATTATGGGGCATTGTGTGTAGATTGATGAAGATTTGTATTTATTTAATCAATTTTAAAACAAGGCTGTAATGTAACAAAATTTGGAAAAAGTCAAGGGGTCTGAATACTTTCCGAATGCACTTTTTCTCATCTAAGACAATCTAGATAACCTGCAAGCGTTTTGTGGTAGGCCTACATACAGGGAGGTCTTCCCGCAATCTACTGCTGTGGGTTTAGTTCTTACAATGGCCTTGACTCAAATCAATAACATGGGAGGATGATGTGAAAGAGGAGAAACAATGTATTCTTCCTATAGTGTTCTCAGAGGGCTTGTGGTTTGGGAGGATGACACAATAGAGCTATCTCAGGCTAAGGTCAATGGAGGTTTATTTGGCATACTGGATGGGAGCCATTGAAGTATGTACATTGTGTTGGATCTAGCTCCATTTGATAGGAAATGGTTTGAAAAAAACAGCAATAAAATCATATAGTATAGAAATGCAATGGAAAGTGGAGTCAAACAGTGTTGAGGTAAGTCCCACACCCTTTCCAATAAGAGCGTCAGTATGCAGCCATCTTGTGTCTATCTATCCTCAATCATAAGATGGCCGACACACTGAAGCATCATCTAGTTCTAGTAGCCTATACACGGTTGTTCATATTTATACTGATGAGTGGGATGTAGGACTATTACATTGACACGTTCTTTTCAATTAAAAAGTGTTTTTGTTTCACTAAGACTAGGCTACTGAAAGAACTAAAACAGAGCCAGCGTATACCAGCTGAAAACGTGTTGACCATAACTACAGTAACAAGCCTACACATCCAACCAAGTCATCTTTGATCATATTTTCACATTTTCTCTCCCCATTGAAAATGTGTTCTGGAATTCTTGCCCACTCCCAGTGTGTTCTGGTATGTGAGTGACGGGAATAACCAAAGCAAGTTCCGTTTGTGAATGGAAAGTCCCTGAAATGAACAATAAAAGAGTCAAAAAACCAGCTACAGTGAAGGATAAACAATGCCACAGTGCCATCTATATGTAGACTGTAACTCTCCTCACTACTGTTTCAAAGAAATCACATGATGAGTCACTTGACTTTTGGGTATCTGTCGCTCTGGGGTAAAGATTCCTCTAGGAACAGATATGGGATCAGCTTCCCCTCGTCCATTGCAAACCTTAACCATTAGTTGGGAAAATGCAAATCTGACCCAAGATCAGCGTTTTAGGGCAACTTCACCCTACTCCGTCCCTCAACATCAAAGTAGAAGTTCCCTCACCACAAACAAATCTTGGATCAGATTACCCTATTCCTTCTTGCCATCTTGTTTCTCTGCATTCTGCAAAGAATCAGGCAACTCTGTGACATTCCAATTCAGGAAGAATGAAAAACAAGCTATTTAAATGTTATATTTAAAAGGTAGCAGATTTCACCTGTTGACTGGAAATACAAGACAGCCAGGGGCTAACTCTTTCATAAAATAATGACCTATCATTTATTAATTAATGCCACTGTACCAAAATCCATATGACGTTCGTAATTTCGAACAGAAGCAGCCAGCCAGGTATAAACTCCAATGGTGTGCATGTTCCCAGATTCCAGTTTCAAAGAAATCAAGTGATCTTGACCACGCTGGGGCACGTTTGAAAGTAACGTCAGTGTTGGTGCACCATCTAGTGTTGAGTGTGCATTCTGCAATGTGTGACGTCGTCGTATTTCTTTGCAGGGCAAATCATGTTGTGCACGAAGCTCTCTTGAGTTTGTAAAACAGTTTATTTTTCACAACATGTTCATGCAATTTGCGCCTCATAAAACCAGTGTATTGACTTAACCTAATATTGGACACCGTGATGGTTTATCGTTATCTATGCCTCGTCTAGCTATGCAAATGTCGGCCTGAAAAATGAAAGTGAAAGCAGTTTCTGCAGGCCACGGGGGAAGTCCGAAGACAAAATCATATTTCTCCATGCTTTAACAACTCCAAACTACACCAGAACAGTCGATAACACTGTCGAAGACAACCATGGCCAATATTTCAACAATTTACAAGCTATCGTTTCTCGCCTTTACTTACTTCATACAAGGTAAAATGATCGACTTTTCTTCCGTGTATTTCCTTTCAACTATCCGGCATCTGTGGTGTGTAGCTTTTAAATATATATATATATTGAAGAATATTGAACATGACTTAATATATGATACAATTTGAAACAACTGCTGCTACCGTATCTACTTAATCTGCATTGATCTGTGATACTTTGTACTTTGTCGCTTGTATATGCATTGCACTTGGTGGATTCATTTAGATCATTGTGTGAAATGACGAGCACACATAAACAGCCTCATTCATACGAATGCAATTGCTTTTTAAAATGTATTACAGTTCAATAATAGAGATTTACAGTAATAGGGACTTACAATATTTTTTGTTTTCACTGTCTGAATACTAAGCATCTCCATTTGCTCTTTTGATTGCCTTTTCATATCTATTCTTACCAAGCTAATCTACAGTAGTTTTATCTTCTCACCTGTCCACATTGACGGTCTCACATATTCACACAACTTTCTCCTCCTTCTCCCTTCCAGTCTATGGGACCAGCTGTCCAGTTCTGGAGTGCTGGTTTGTCCAGGAGAAACCAGGTCGAGGTGGGGGATTCCCTGCTGCAATGATTCAGGAGAAGTCACTGCTGTATATCAATACAGACCCAGAGAGTGAACAAACCAAGTCACAGCAAGGACCATCTGCAGACATCAGCCATGATAGAGTCTACTACATCACTGGTCAGTACTTATACATTGTACATTATGTAGGACAATCTCTTTAGAAATTATGTAGGATTTGAATGACAAACCAGTCGCTGTTAAAGGTGCACTCCGTCAATTTGGTGTTACAGCTCAACAATTCGCCATCCTCTAACACCAAGCCTCTCATTTAAGTTATACAAGACTACAAGAGTGTTGTCGTTTTAGGCAGAGCGTTTCAGAAAAATAAATTTTATTTCATTGAAAGGACCACCTCTACAGACAAATCTCCCTCTCTCTCATCAGACCCAGCAGCCATCCTCTGCAGTTCCTCTCTGCACCCACCAGAGGGCTCAGTCCATAAACCACAGTGTGAGATAAACCCCTTCATGCCCCAGCCCTCCACTGTTCAATGGGCAGTCCCGCTCACTGACTCTGCCCACAGTCCTATCTACCTGCAAGCTGACTGGTACTCTGCAGCCTTACAGGGCCTGGACGGACAGCTGGCCCTGTCCAGTGTCATGCGTGCTCCCACGGCAACCAAGGAACCCACTGGTAAAGAGCCCTATGATTGAAAAATAATTACATTCTTCTTGAGCAAGGGTTGTTAAAGTCAGATTGTTGTATTTAACCATTACAAGTGTTAAATATGGACTTCTAATCAAAATGGTATACAGTTACCAACACCACAGTGATAATGACTTATTATTAACCGGGGCTCCCGAGTGGCGCAGCGGTCTAAGTCACTGCATCTCAGTGCTAGAGGCGTCACTACAGACACCCTGGTTCGAATCCAGGCCAGGATTAGGAGTCCCATAGGCCGGCGCACAATTGGCCCAGCGTCGTCCGGGTTTGGCAGGTGTAGGCCGTCATTGTAAATAAGAATTTGTTCTTAACTGACTTGTAAAATATTGAAAAGAAAGTAATTGAAATGAATTTGTCATATGCCATGAAGAAGTATAGAATCCAGTGATGTTTATTACTACGCAATGTCACAGATAAAGCAGTGTGAAAGTTTAATCTCTCCTACCCCTCCCTCTCTCTCTCCCAGTGGTGCTCAGTGTGTCCAGTCGTACCCCTTTGGTCCGTTCCAGACTCGGGGAACCGGTGGTTCTAGACTGTGGGTTCTGGGCGGAGACCTCTTCTCCTCTCTCTGGCTCGGGCTTCGCCGTGGAGTGGCGCTACCAGTTCAGGGGCGATGGCCGTCTGGTCCTGGCCTACGACGGCAAGACTGACCGATTTGCAGAGACCAAGGAAAAGGGAGCGGGGCTAGACTTCACGGCTCTGCACGAGACAGGAAATGCCTCACTGATCCTGCAGGAAGCTGAAGTGCGCCACACAGGGACCTACATCTGCACGGTGTACTTGCCCTATCTCCTGGCTCAGGTGGCAGTGGAGCTGGAGATTGTAGGTGAGGAGAGATGAATACGCTTGATTAGTCTGCCAATACTAAAGCGTTGCAATGTTTGTTTTAGACCTGTAGAATTTCAACCACTATGTATTTACATGTATTGTATATTCACTGTAATAACTACTGTAACTCCATATACAGTACATTAGAAAACATGGCATTTATGTGTATCATCCTCTTACCTCATTCTCTCACTCCTATTTCTCCTTCTATCTCTCCCAGAGCCTCCGTCCCTCTCCATCTTCCCCTCCCCACTCCCTCTCTCCGTGCCCGGACAGGTGGTGAAGGTGCAATGCGAGGCGTCAGGATTCTTCCCCCTCTCCCTGGAGTTCTACTGGGAGTTAACAGGGCCTGACGGTAAGGTCAGGCCCCTGGGTCAGGGCAGCGTGACAGGCCACAGGCAGGGCCCAGACAACACCTACAGCCAGACCACCCGTCTGGAGTTAGACTCAGCCAAGCTGGACCTTGGCCGTGGAGGGGAGGTCACCTGTGTGGCCGTCCATCCTGGAGGCACCCGGCGGGCCAGAGTCACCCTCAATGTCATCGGTGAGAGATAATTTAATAGAGCTGCATTGAGTTGATGGATGTTGCTCCTGGGTTCACTGATTCAGAGCCTGATATTTGTATCCCTGTAGCGGTAAAGGTTAGGATTGGGGTAAGGGAATCAATCTGTGGTTAGGGGCAATTTCTACCTCAAGCAATGTTCTTTACATTCCATACATGGGTCCATATAGCAGTGTCTCTAGGCCTACCAGTATAATAAAGCAATAAGGCCCTAGGGGGTGTGGTATATGGCCAACATACCATTGCTAAGTGCTGTTCTTTGCACAACACAACGCCACCTGCCTGGATACAGCCCTTAGCCGTGGTAGATTGGCCATATACCACAAACCCCAGAGGTTCCTTATTGCTAATTTAAACTGGTTACCAATGTAATTAGAGCAATAAAAATGTATATTTTGTCATACCTGTGGTATACCTACTGATATACCACGGCTGTCAGCCAATCAGCATTCAGGGCTTGAACAGCCCAGGTTATAATTTCTGATATGCAATTGCATTGATCTGAAAAGTCAAATACATTTGACTTGACACAACACAACTTATCCTGAGTATGTCTTAAATGTACTCTATCTCTTCATCCCAATCAGGTGTTAATGGTCCCTCCATTGAAGACTCCATGGCGATGGTTGCCGTGGCCCTGGGGCTCTATGGTTTAATCAAGATCGTCTCCTGGACATTTAGCTCTGGTAACTACAATCGGTTTGAACTAAGATACACAAAAAAATATGTTGAAGCCGTGAAGCTACAGTGTGAATTTGGATCTTTCGAATTAATTTGGATCTTGTGTGTCAATCTAATGCTTGATCTTTTCTTGCCTTTATAGGGTCCGATGATACTAACTCACAAGAGAAGGTAATTGCGCTTTCGTAAATGTCGTCAGACATATTTTGTAGTTAAGTGTAACTACTATGTGTCTATGTATATTTCCCAGCTAACACTGTCTTGCCCAAATTGGTTCTATCTCAAGCTGTATCCCTCTAGTTAAAACTCCAGCCCCTGGATTGTCAATCAATCAAATGTATTTACTATGGGTTACTATGTAATATGATGACATTATCTGTTATGTAGGCCCTTGGATTTCTCCCATTGTCTTTTTTTTGTTAGTTTACACACTTTGGGCTCATCCTTATCCTCTCTCAATTACAGAAAGTGAAGTAAATGTGGAAACACCTGGGATTCCCAGGTGAGTGTGTAATGGAACCAACAAAGCTGGAATTTCAGGAATAAAAGTGCACCGTTTTGTGGAAGGTGGTACACGGAAAGAAGATATTGAGTTTCTGACAGCAGTTGAAAATGAACGATCTAACAAGTGGTCGGGGGAATAAAAAGATTTGATTGGGTGACTGATTTAAATATTGACATATTTAAATACGGTTATACAACTGTCAATTCCTCTGTAGAAGAACTCAAGAGACTTGTGCACATGAGCGTGTGTACATATGGATGTAGATAGTTGTGTGTTGTGTTATTAGGGGTTCTATTGGGTTAATTGACCCTGGAATTAAAGATTGAACCCTGTCATTATTGGCTCTTCTATTGATTCTGAAGGTGAACATAAGACTAAATCCTTTCAATTGGAATTAGTAATTCCCTGGGAGTGTGTTTATATATTGTTTTCATTTAGTTTGTTTAGGGTTTTATTTAATTTTATCTTGCCTTGTATAGACGGTATATAGGCAATAGTGATGTTTTGTTTTTGCTATTGATGTTGCTACCACCACATCAGAATTGTTAGATTAGTGTATTTGCCAGGAATGAGCAACAACTTTGAGCAAATGAGGACTATTTGTGATGGGATGTAATAAATTCTTAATCTTCAAAGCATTTTCCCCGTTGTTGAATTTGTGTTATTGGTCATGTGATAAGTAGATAAGAAGTACTTATCATATGAAAATCCTAGGATCTTTTGATTAGGGGTGCTTCTGCTTCCACACAACTTTACTCAAGGATGTGAATACTCTACGTTTTCCTTGGTCATAACCTAGCTGACTAAACTCAACTCCACGATTTAGAATGGAGTTGAGCGGCGACGAGTGTGTGCATCAAGTCTCAAGTCAGTGGATTCTTGTAAAAATTTACATTCTTCCCACCCTGTACATGTTTGTCCTGTGTCACTGTGTTATTTTCTGTGTGTGTTGTAATCCATCGTTTTTGATAAAAGTACCGTTTTATGTGATGTCTGTCAAACTGCACTGTTTTTGAATGGAGAAGGAAGTTACTTCATGCACTACCACTCTATACTCTTGTATATATATATATATATATATATATATACAGTGCCTTGCAAAAGTATTCGGCCCCCTTGAACTTTGCGACCTTTTGCCACATTTCAGGCTTCAAACATAAAGATATAAAACTGTATTTTTGTTGTGAAGAATCAACAACAAGTGGGACACAATCATGAAGTGGAACGACATTTATTGGATATTTCAAACTTTTTTAACAAATCAAAAACTGAAAAATTGGGCGTGCAAAATTATTCAGCCCCCTTAAGTTAATACTTTGTAGCGCCACCTTTTGCTGCGATTACAGCTGTAAGTCGCTTGGGGTATGTCTCTATCAGTTTTGCACATCGAGAGACTGACATTTTTTCCCATTCCTCCTTGCAAAACAGCTCGAGCTCAGTGAGGTTGGATGGAGAGCATTTGTGAACAGCAGTTTTCAGTTCTTTCCACAGATTCTCGATTGGATTCAGGTCTGGACTTTGACTTGGCCATTCTAACACCTGGATATGTTTATTTTTGAACCATTCCATTGTAGATTTTGCTTTATGTTTTGGATCATTGTCTTGTTGGAAGACAAATCTCCGTCCCAGTCTCAGGTCTTTTGCAGACTCCATCAGGTTTTCTTCCAGAATGGTCCTGTATTTGGCTCCATCCATCTTCCCATCAATTTTAACCATCTGCCCTGTCCCTGCTGAAGAAAAGCAGGCCCAAACCATGATGCTGCCACCACCATGTTTGACAGTGGGGATGGTGTGTTCAGCTGTGTTGCTTTTACGCCAAACATAACGTTTTGCATTGTTGCCAAAAAGTTCAATTTTGGTTTCATCTGACCAGAGCACCTTCTTCCACATGTTTGGTGTGTCTCCCAGGTGGCTTGTGGCAAACTTTAAACAACACTTTTTATGGATATCTTTAAGAAATGGCTTTCTTCTTGCCACTCTTCCATAAAGGCCAGATTTGTGCAATATACGACTGATTGTTGTCCTATGGACAGAGTCTCCCACCTCAGCTGTAGATCTCTGCAGTTCATCCAGAGTGATCATGGGCCTCTTGGCTGCATCTCTGATCAGTCTTCTCCTTGTATGAGCTGAAAGTTTAGAGGGACGGCCAGGTCTTGGTAGATTTGCAGTGGTCCGATACTCCTTCCATTTCAATATTATCGCTTGCACAGTGCTCCTTTAAAGCTTGGGAAATCTTTTTGTATCCAAATCCGGCTTTAAACTTCTTCACAACAGTATCTCGGACCTGCCTGGTGTGTTCCTTGTTCTTCATGATGCTCTCTGCGCTTTTAACGGACCTCTGAGACTATCACAGTGCAGGTGCATTTATACGGAGACTTGATTACACACAGGTGGATTGTATTTATCATCAATAGTCATTTAGGTCAACATTGGATCATTCAGAGATCCTCACTGAACTTCTGGAGAGAGTTTGCTGCACTGAAAGTAAAGGGGCTGAATAATTTTGCACGCCCAATTTTTCAGTTTTTGACTTGTTAAAAAAGTTTGAAATTACCAATAAATGTCGTTCCACTTCATGATTGTGTCCCACTTGTTGTTGATTCTTCACAAAAAAATACAGATTTATATCTTTATGTTTGAAGCCTGAAATGTGGCAAAAGGTCGCAAAGTTCAAGGGGGCCGAATACTTTTGCAAGGCACTGTATATATATATATATATATATAATATATAATAATATATATATAAATGATTGAAACACACGCAGATACACAGGACGAACACAGTCTCAAGGTAGGCATTAAAGAATGGCCTTTTTTTCTTTTTTTTTTTACAAGTATAGACTGACAAGTGTATTCAGCCCAAACTCGTCGCTGCTGGAGTTGGCCTAGTTTTAACCATATGGTTGTACTGTCAGTTGCAAGGAGCGCAACTGTATTCGCCTAATCACTTAATCCAAATGAAATACACATTCTTCTTATTTTTTTATGTTAATGCTATCAATATTTATCGTACGAGTCTCAGAAAAACAAAATAACGAATTTGTTTAGGTAAATGCACTATGCAGAAATCGCTCCGCCATTTCATGGTTGCTAAAATTCTAATAGTTTCAGTTTATGTGATAAAACAAGCAAGTATAATATGTAGAAAATCATTTTACCAGTCTATTCTTAAACTGTTGTGAAATATAGTATTTAACAAAAAATATTGTATTTTCAGCTGTTTGAAGCTGGTGTACAAAAACGAAAGTAAAAGACTAAAAAACTTAAGAACAAGAAGCATAGAAATAGCGCACATAGAACAATTCTAGCACTTCTTAAACGTGCTTTCAATGAAGAATGACAGTTCCATAACACACATTTATATGTGAATTTGTTCGGGTCGACCAAAAAGTGACTTATACAGCTTTAAAGAAGCTGACGGGCAAATGTAGACAATTTGGACAAAACACCTGACATGTGAAACTGGAGTAAAGTGAATAGCCAATGATCGATGATGTTACTGAGCGACAACCAACCAACAACCAATGGTAGGCTTGAATGTTCCCGAGCTCTTCGGGGCGAGACATTTCGGTATCAAGCGGGTAAGTTGACTATCATTGTTTTGTCCATAGCTAACCGTCTAACCACGGTCTTAAAACATTAGCTTTATTATATACATCTGCATTTCATACATAAAGATAGTAAAAGTATTTGTTTACATGTTGTCTTTGTCATACCCCTACCATTTTAACCCCGGAGAGATTGGCGCTTTCCTGAGCAGCAGCTAACATTAGCTTGTTGCTAACTGAGGTTAGCGAGCTAGCCAGCCAACAAGGAAACAACAAACACAACAGTGGTGTTTGGAGTGTTTTTGCAGTAAACGTGTTTTTTTTCCTGACAGAAGTTTCAACCAGCTCAAATCTAGTTAATCAAAAAAATACTTAGTAATTAACTACTTAGCAAGAGTCCTCGACGTTAGCCTAGCATGCTAGCTCACGTTACTGGCGGTCAGTGTCTGTTTTCGTTGTAGATGAGCCTACAAAATATAAACAATGTTTGTTGTTATAACATTTGTTTTAAATCGTGCTGGTGAAAAGGGACAGGGTGGGGTTTACAATGGATAATAGGTAGCAGTGATGTTTGTGCCTGATCCTGTGTAATTGTCGTATTGTAAAAATGGTTGACCATTCATTGTATTGGATAGACTCACTAAACCAGATGGCATGACAGTGGTATGGTACTTTTGAATTTACCCAAGGCATCATTTTAACACAGTTGTTTTTGCCGTCCCTCAGCAAAGAATAGTCCCTATCTGATGGCGGTTGCCTCAGCAGTAGTGATGGACAGCATTGTAATCCTTGATGATGATGAGGAAGAGGAGAGGCCTCAACCCTCTTCATCCACCTCCTCTAAACCCTCAGCCAATCATCGTACTCCCCCAAAAATCCAACAGCCCGCTCCAACTCACATCACCCAATCTCCTTTTGCCACAGTGAAGAAAGAAAGCCATGTTCTTAAAGCAGAAAACCAGAAGCTATTTACTGAGGTAAGAGTGTACATGGATGGATGGTGGAGATGTTTGGTGCAGTCACATTACAAATATGTCAGTGGAGCTGCAACACTGGAAAGCACAACTACGGCTGTGGCTTTGAGTCTTTGCAGGCTATTAGTCCATCACGATCATGTCAGATCACGGAAATCATAACGAATTTGTGCGTGATCCTTTCGAATTTGGGCTTTCCCACATCACTCTTAATCCGTGTTTTTTCAAATCCCATAGTTTTGCAGGCTTTTGCTCAATCCCAGCACTAACACACCTGATTATAACTCATCTTTAAGCCCATGTATTGAGCAGGAACAAAAGTCTGCAACAACCCTGTGTCCCCCCCAGTGGAAAGATTGAACAACATTCTTCTAAACCCTTCTCCCTCGTTCACTCCCCTCCCTCGCTTTGTTCAGTTTGTAGAGTACTGCTCGGCCCACACACAGGACTGCCCTGAGGTCATGACCTTCCTGCACGCCAAGCACTCAAAGGCCTCGCCGAACTTCCTGGCCTCGGTGGAGTTCCGCAACACGCTGGGCCGCTGCCTGACGCGCGCCCAGGCCCGCCGCACCAAGACCTTTGTCTACATCAACGAGCTGTGCACCGTCCTCAAACAGCACTCGGACAAGAGGAGGCAGACTGTCGTGAAGGTGGAGCCTACCGCCGGGGAGAAGAAGGAGATGAAAGAGGAGGCACCGACAGAGGAGCTACCGTCTACCTCGGGGCAGCAGGAAGAGAAGAACGAGGAGGAGGAGGAGAGGAAGACGAAGAAGGCTTCCCGGAGACAGGTCAGCAGCCCCAAGAATGGACAGAGTCCATGACTACTCTATAGCTTTATTACTCTTCTGCCCAAAGTGTGCACTTGGTCACCCTCAAGGGTTTAAAAGCATTGATTTGGTGTAGATTACTATAATGTTTTGCATCTGATAGTTCATCATAAGGAGCAATGTGCCAGGCATATCTTCATATCTCGCTCGCTCTCTCAGATTGCGTACCTGGAGAACCTGCTGAAGATGTACAATGATGAGATCCGGCGGCTGCAGGAGAAGGAGCTGAGTGTCAACGAGCTAGAAGAGGAGGACTCCAGCTACATCCAGGAGCACAAGCTCAAGCGCAAGGTCAGATCACTGAGGCCTATTGGTTCCAATGGCTCAGTTGGTTGGAGTGTGACGCTTGTAACACCAGAGCTGTGGGTTTGATTCCTGCTTGAGCCACAACACTAAATGTGTTAACTGTACATGACTTTGATAGATAGAAGCCACTGAAGTCCTCTCTCTCCTCTCAGATGATGAAGATCTATGATAAGCTCTGTGAGCTGAAGGGCTGCAGCAGTCTGACAGGCCGAGTGATCGAGCAGAGGATCCAATACAAAGGGACACGCTACCCTGAGGTCAACAGAAAGGTAACCAACATATTGTTTATTGACAACCCAATGCTTTTTGACCACTGCTAATTTATGTTATATAGACTATGGATGAATATTAGATTTAAAACTAACCCCAGTATGAGATAATATCAAGGAATAGAAATAAATGCATGAAAACAATAACCATTTAAATTGTATTGGTCGCATGCAGATGTTATTGCGGGTGTAGCGAAATGCTTGTGTTCCTAGCAATTGATTTTGCTGTCCTTAGTGCTTGCTCATGGCGATACAGTACACTAGACCCCTCCTCATCCTGCTCTTCCCACCCCCACTTGCAGATTGAGCGTTTCATCAACAGTCCCGAGGCCCAGCTGAATCCCCCCGACTACACAGACATCCTGCAACATATCCGCCGGGCCAATGAGCGCCACGGCCTCAACCTCAGCAAGAAGCAGCTGACCCAGATCGCTCAGGACGCCTTCCGCGAGACCGGCAACCGCCTACAGGAGAGACGCCACCTCGACATGGTCTACAACTTCGGCTCGCACCTCACAGACCTCTACAAGCCCGGTAAGAGAGCGTAATACACACACCTTTACATTCCTAGTTGGAGCTGTATGTTTCCGTCTGTGCGATGTCTGTCTTTCTGTGTGTGAGAATAAAGAGAATTACACACTAGGCTGGAAATTACGATACGATATTATCACTATACTTATGTGCCGATTTAAAATATGTATTGGGATTCTCATGATTCTATATGTATTATTCGATACTGTGATTTTATTGCGATTCGATGTTTCCAAACATATTGCTCACCATGGGTGTGTTCGTAAATTCGCTCTGGCTATCTACTCAGATTTCTGAGCACTCTCGTTTGAGCATGCCAGAGCGCAGAATAACTGATGAATTCACGAATGTCGGGAAAAACGCATAATTATATTGTTGCCAGCAGCACAGTTACAGTCATCAACACTCTGGATAACATGAAAACAGCCTAACCAGCTCTGCTAGGGCGAGTAAAATGGTCAGTGAGCTGTTCCCACGTTTGTGTCTGGAAGTAGCTAGCCAACGTTAGCCAGTTAGCGTGGGTGCTTGACTGGCATTGTGAGGTCAGAACGCTCAGATCAACCCTACTCCTCGGCCAGAGTGTCCAGTGTGCTCTCTGAACGCTATGAATTTACGAACGGACAATCTGACAACGCTCTGAATTTACGAACACCCTGAGGGCACTCTGGCACTCAAAATTGAATTGACAAACACACCCCCATACACATTAGGGCGGCAGGTAGCCTAGTGGTTAGAGCATTGGGCCAGTAACCGAAAGGTTGCGACATCGAATCCCCGAGCTGACATGGTAAAAATCTGTTGTTTTGCCTATGAACAAGGCAGTTAACCCACTGTTCCTAGGCTGTCATTGTAAATAAGAATGTCTGTTCTTAACTGACTTGCCTAGTTAAATAAAGGTTTAAAAAAATACATGTATGTATGTGTGTGTGTGTACCCCACACCCTCTGCTGCAGAGAGACATAAATGAGAAACATTGTGTGTGAAGCTGTGAACCTGGTAGTTGACACACAATTACAGAAAGAGTGACACCAGTATGCTGCTTTGTGGATGCTGCTTTGTGGTCAGACTCCGGAGACGGGCACATCGTGCACCACTCCCTAGCATTCTTCTCGCCAATGTCCAGTCTCTTGACAACAAGGTTGATGAAATCCGAGCAAGGGTAGCATTCCAGAGGGACATCAGAGACTGTAACGTTCTTTGCTTCACGGAAACATGGCTCACTGGAGAGACGCTATCGGAGGCGGTGCAGCCAGCGGGTTTCTCCACGCATCGCGCCGACAGAAACAAACATCTTTCTGGTAAGAAGAGGGGCGGGGGCGTATGCCTTATGGCTAACGAGACGTGGTGTGATCACAGAAACATACAGGAACTCAAATCCTTCTGTTCACCTGATTTAGAATTCCTCACAATCAAATGTCGACCGCATTATCTACCAAGAGAATTCTCTTCGATTATAATCACAGCCGTATATATTCCCCCCCAAGCAGACACATCGATGGCTCTGAACGAACTTTATTTGACTCTTTGCAAACTGGAATCCATACATCCTGAGGCTGCATTCATTGTAGCTGGGGATTTTAACAAGGCTAATCTGAAAACAAGACTCCCTAAATTGTATCAGCATATCGATTGCGCAACCAGGGCTGGAAAAACCTTGGATCATTGTTATTCTAACTTCCGCGATGCATATAAGGCCCTGCCCCGCCCTCCTTTCGGAAAAGCTGACCACGACTCCATTTTGCTGATCCCTGCCTACAGACAGAAACTAAAACAAGAAGCTCCCACGCTGAGGTCTGTCCAACGCTGGTCCGACCAAGCTGATTCCACACTCCAAGACTGCTTCTATCACGTGGACTGGGATATGTTTCGTATTGCATCAGATAACAACATTGACGAATACGCTGATTTGGTGTGCGAGTTCATTAGAATGTGCGTTGAAGATGTCGTTCCCATAGCAACGATTAAAACATTCCCTAACCAGAAACCGTGGATTGATGGCAGCATTCGCGTGAAACTGAAAGCGCGAACCACTGCTTTTAATCAGGGCAAGGTGACTGGTAACATGACCGAATACAAACAGTGCAGCTATTCCCTCCGCAAGGCTATCAAACAAGCTAAGCGTCAGTATAGAGAAAAAGTAGAATCTCAATTCAACGGCTCAGACACAAGAGGTATGTGGCAGGGTCTACAGTCAATCACGGACTACAAGAAGAAAACCAGCCCAGTCACGGACCAGGATGTCTTGCTCCCAGGCAGACTAAATAACGTTTTTGCCCGCTTTGAGGACAAAACAGTGCCACTGACACGGCCTGCAACGAAAACATGCGGACTCTCCTTCACTGCAGCCGAGGTGAGTAAAACATTTAAACGTGTTAACCCTCACAAGGCTGCAGGCCCAGACGGCATCCCCAGCCGCGCCCTCAGAGCATGCGCAGACCAGCTGGCCGGTGTGTTTACGGACATATTCAATCAATTCCTATATCAGTCTGCTGTTCCCACATGCTTCAAGAGGGCCACCATTGTTCCTGTTCCCAAGAAAGCTAAGGTAACTGAGCTAAACGACTACCACCCCGCCCCGTAGCACTCACTTCCGTCATCATGAAGTGCTTTGAGAGACTAGTCAAGGACCATATCACCTCCACCCTACCTGACACCCTAGACCCACTCCAATTTGCTTACCGCCCAAATAGGTCCACAGACGATGCAATCTCAACCACACTGTACACTGCCCTAACCCATCTGGACAAGAGGAATACCTATGTAAGAATGCTGTTCATCGACTACAGCTCGGCATTCAACACCATAGTACCCTCCAAGCTCGTCATCAAGCCCTGTGCAACTGGGTACTGGACTTCCTGACGGGCCGCCCCCAGGTGGTGAGGGTAGGCAACAACATCTCCACCCCGCTGATCCTCAACACTGGGGCCCCACAAGGGTGCGTTCGGAGCCCTCTCCTGTACTCCCTGTTCACCCACGACTGCGTGGCCACGCACGCCTCCAACTCAATCATCAAGTTTGCGGACGACAACAGTGGTAGGCTTGATTACCAACAACGACGAGACGGCCTACAGGGAGGAGGTGAGGGCCCTTGGAGTGTGGTGTCAGGAAAATAACCTCACACTCAACGTCAACAAAACGAAGGAGATGATTGTGGACTTCAGGAAACAGCAGAGGGAACACCCCCCTATCCACATCGATGGAACAGTAGTGGAGAGGGTAGTAAGTTTTCAGTTCCTCGGCATACACATCACAGACAAACTGAATTGGTCCACTCACACAGACAGCATCGTGAAGAAGGCGCAGCAGCGCCTCTTCAACCTCAGGAGGCTGAAGAAATTCGGCTTGTCACCAAAAGCACTCACAAACTTCTACAGATGCACAATCGAGAGCATCCTGGCGGGCTGTATCACCGCCTGGTACAGCAACTGCTCCGCCCACAACCGTAAGGCTCTCCAGAGGGTAGTGAGGTCTGCACAACGCATCACCGGGGGCAAACTACCTGCCCTCCAGGACACCTACACCACCCGATGTTACAGGAAGGCCATAAAGATCATCAAGGACAACAACCACCCGAGCCACTGCCTGTTCACCCCGCTATCATCCAGAAGGCGAGGTCAGTACAGGTGCATCAAAGCTGGGACTGAGAGACTGAAAAACAGCTTCTATCTCAAGGCCATCAGACTGTTAAACAGCCACCACTAACATTGAGTGGCTGCTGCCAACACACCGACTCAACTCCAGCCACTTTAATAATGGGAATTGATGGGAAATGATGTAAAATATATCACTAGCCACTTTAAACAATGCTACCTAATATAATGTTTACATACCCTACATTATTCATCTCATATGTATAAGTATATACTGTACTCTATATCATCTACTGCATCCTTATGTAATACATGTATCACTAGCCACTTTAACTATGCCACTTTGTTTACATACTCATCTCATATGTATATACTGTACTCGATACCATCTACTGTATCTTGCCTATGCCGCTCTGTACCATCACTCATTCATATATCTTTATGTACATATTCTTTATCCCCTTACACTGTGTATAAGACAGTAGTTTTGGAATTGTTAGTTAGATTACTTGTTGGTTATTACTGCATTGTCGGAACTAGAAGCACAAGCATTTCGCTACACTCGGATTAACATCTGCTAACCATGTGTATGTGACAAATAAAATTTGATTTGATTTGAATGTGTGGGAACTATAAGTTGATGGACTACAAAGTCACTAACTCTCTCACTTCCTCCCCCCCTTTTCATTTTGCCCACTCTTACCAGCCACTGACCCTGCCCTGTTGGACCCCACGTTGGCCCGTAAGCTGCGCTCTAACCGGGAGGTGGCTCTCTCCAGCCTGGAGCAGGTCATCTCCAAATACGCCCTGAAGCAGGATGACACAGAGGAGGAGGAGAGGGCTAAACGGATAGAGAGAGAGAGGCAGAAGAAAGAGGTAGGAGGAGGAGAAAGGTGTTGAAGGAGACCAATTTACATTTTAAAAATGTTTTGTAATTCTGACCTGTTGTGGAAAAGCGTTGGCTGACTACATCTGCTTTGAAAATACATGGTATTTATTTACATAAATTACTATATCTGTCACCACTCACTGTCTGTCTTTTCTGTGTGTGTCAACGGAAGGGTCAGTCATCGGCGCTGGAGGCCACCACAGCCGATGACAATCCCCTGAAGAAGGGAGAGGATGGTGAGGAGCAAGTTGAGGAGGAGGATGATGATGAAGACGACGAGTCGTCTGATCCAGACATCGAGGAGGAGATCCAGGCCAGCAAATCACAAGCAGGGCCAGGTGATGAGGATGATAATTTGCATTTACACGGCACCTTTCTCAAATTCAGTGTTTTAACCCGGTTTATCCTGGGTTTTGGCAACAACATGGAGAAATCAAATTTTAAAAATCTGTTTTCAACTGATTTGGGTTTTCTTTTTTTTCAGAGGATGATGAGGAGGAGGACAACGAAGTAGAGGCAGCAAACGAGAGTGAGAACGAGGTGGATGGTGGGAGTGACAGAGACCAGGATGGAGGAGAGGATGAAGAGAACGCTGAGGTGGACAAAGACTCCGTGATGAGCGGAATCAGCCCCATTTCCCGGGTTGACACCCCACGGATCTCCTCCTTAGTCGACGAATCCCCCACAGACAGCCCCAGCCAATCAGAGGCGATGGAGGTAGACAAGGGGAACGAATCATCCAATACCAACCTGACAAAGGAGGACATTGTTTCCTCCAATCACGTTTCAGCTGTGTCAATAAGCACTAGTGTGGAAACGAAGGACTCCTCAGCCTCCCCCATGGCGGCGAATCAGGTCTCTTTGCCACCGTCACCGGTGCTGATTTCGACCAATGAGGACTCCTGCACGGTCATCACTGAGACGAGGTCAGCGAATTGCAGCCCCAGGCCACCCAGTCCCAAAGACACCTGCAGAGGCAGGAAGAGAAAGAGAAAAGAGGAGGAGGTGAAATCCAGGAAGTCTTACAACGGGGTTCTAAGGCACCACAATGGGAGGTAAGGCTGTAGCACCAAAATGAATGATGGAATAAAAAAATTCCATGGAGATACCTATCCATTTTCAAATGTGGAGACTTGAATGAATGAATTCTCTCTGTCCGTGTGCAGTGACCGTGACCTCCCTCTGGACATGGATGTGGTGACCAGTAGCCCCCTGCAGGCGGACTCCACCAGGGCAGACTCTCCCACCCAGGAGATGGTCACCAGCTCCCAGTGCACCCCGCCTCCCAAGAAAAACAAGGTGAGGGTAAATGATGATTGCTGATGTTTAAGTATCATGACACGACACCTTTTTTCCACGTATGCTCAGCATATCAAACATACAGTGCATTCGGAAAGTTTTCAGACCCCTTGACTATTTCCACATTTTGTTACGTTACAGCCTTATTCTAAAACGGATTCATGTATTCCCCACCCCCCACCCATCAATCTACACACAATACCCCATAATGACAAAGCGAAAACAGGTTTAATTTAAATAGAATACCTTATTTACATAATTATTCCGACCCTTTGCTATGAGACTCAAAATTAAGCTCAGGTGCATCCTGTTTTCATTGGTCATCCTTGAGATGTTTCTGCAACTTGATTGGAGTCCACCTGTGGTAAGTTAAATTGATTGGACATGATTTGGAAAGGCACACGCCTGTCCCACAGTTGACAGTGCATGTCCAGTGTTTCTCCTTTTTGCTGTGGTGCTTGCGCCGCAGCAGAATCATTTCCGCCACACAACAACAAAAATATGGAACATGAACAAATATTTTTGCTGAGGCGCATTTTGAGGATGCTAGAACAGTCCACATGTACTTTTCCTCTGCAAACAAAACAAGTAATTCATAGAAAAATCAAACAACCCCATAGAACAGCTTATATATATATATATATATATATATATATATATATATATATATATTACACACACACATATACCTAAATATTCCTCTTGTGGCGCATTCATGTTACAAGTGCTATAGGGAGGGAAACATGCATTCGATGCTGCTGCTACTCTGTTATTATCTATACATAGTCACTTTAACTCTACCTACATGTACATATTACCTCGACACCTGGACAGTGACTCTGTACCGGTACCCCTTGTATATAGCCTCGCTATTATTTACTGCTGTTTTAATTATTTGTTATTCTTATCTTTTGGGGGGTATTTTCTTAACTGCATTGTTAGTTAAGGGCTTGTAAGCATTTCACAGCGCGTGTGACAAATAACATTTGAATAAACCAAGATTGAACTCTTTGGCATGATGGCCAAGCCTCACGTCTGGAGGAAACCTGGCACCATCCCTACGGTGAAGCATGGTGGTGGTAGCGTCATACTGTGGGGATGTTTTTCAGCTACAGGTACTGGGGGACTAGTCGGTATCGAGGGAAAGATGAACAGAGCAAAGTACAGAGAGATCCTTGATTGAAAACCTGCTCCAGACCTCTCAGAACCTCAGACTAGGGTGAAGGTTCACCTTCCAACAGGACAACGACCCTAAGCACGCAGACAAGACAAAGCAGGAGTGGTTTCGGGACAAGTCTCTGAATGTCCTTGAGTGGCCCAGCCAGAGCCCAGACTTGAACCCTATCTAACATCTCTGGAGAGACCTGAAAATAGCTGTGCAGCAACGCTCCCCATCCAACCTAACAGAGATTGAGAGGCTCTGCAGAGAAGAATGGGAGAAACTCCCCAAATACAGGTGTGCCAAGCTTGTAGCATCATACTCCAGAAGACTCGAGGCTGTAATCGCTGCCAAAGGTTCTTCAACAAAATACTGAGTAAAGGGTCTGAATACTTATGTAAAAGTGATATTTCGGTTTACTTTTTATAAATTTGCAAACATTTCTAAACTTGTGTGTCGATTGAGGGGGACAATTGAATCAATTTTACAATAAGATTGTAACAAAATGTGGGGAAAGTCAATGGATCAGAATACTTTGAATGCAGTGTGTGTGTGTCATGCTCTAACTCCACTGCCATGACATATCACCAAACATTTTTGTGATGACGTCACTTGTGTACACTATACAAACCTCTTAACAATCTCCACTTTGTGTCATTTTCAGGTCAACGTGGCCACTCAATGTGACCCGGACGAAGTGATCGTCCTATCGGACTCGGAATGACCTCTGCCCCAACCCTACTGGGTGTTCAGGCTTCCCATTGCTAGCCTGGAACCAGGTCTGTTTATGCCGCACAAACAGATCTGGGACCAGGCCATCCCATTACTGCCTCTTGACTTCCAAATCAGTGCCTGCTAATGTGAACTCTTGAAAATGCACACATTTTCAGATGGGAGAGAGCAAACTTTTCATTACAAATTGAAACTGGCAATGGACGTGGTAGTTTACCACCAGTGTTTACATTTTGTATTTATATGCCAATTTTTGCCCAGCGTCTGGATTGTGTGAGGGAGCAGTATCACGTCAGGTTATTTTTGTATTTTAGCTGTAAAAATGAGTTCAATTAGATATTATTTTACCCGTTTTTATATATTTCTTTTGTCAATCCTTTTAGGTGGGTGAATGAATGGGTGTCTGTTCGTATTCTAGAATGCCGGCAATAGAAGATGAACCAGCGGAACACCGAAGTACTGTATCATAGATTTTATACAGAGCCAATACACAATCTACATGTCCAACTGTCAGCGTAATCATGGATCATTTGCTGTGTCCACATAGTGCAACCTAATGGCCTGAACAACGCTATTTCTCTCAAGTAGTTACAAGAGCAACTTGGTGGCAGATTGGCCATTTGTGTTCAAGGTGCCAAATGAACATAATTGAGCAGATGCATTGACGTAAACTGCCAGGTACAGCTTTGCGTTAACGTGAAATGTAGTGCAGTGACCTACTTTATGCAGGCATAACCCCCCCCTGAAGAAATGTTCACATTGACTTCGCAGAAATAGCTGTGTTCATGCTGATGGGTGTTGTTGTAGGGGAAGTTCATCTCGGCATGTAGTAAGCAGGTAGGTGTTTAGGTTGATTTTGCATCAAAGGAACGTTCATAGCGCCTCTTGCTTGAGACTGCAAACGGTGTTAATGATTTAATCAGACTCATTCTTTTTCAAACCTCCCTAAGACACTGATTGGATTCCGTTGTTTTGACCAATTCAAGAGGGTTACGGGGAAGGTCACTTATTTGTTTTCTAATTTTCCTTTTAGTACACTGAGAAGCAAAGATCACATTTCCTTTTAAATAAACTTTGATAAATGAAAGTGCTTTGTGGTAACTCATTTAAAGCAATTAGGTAAGTTGTCCTTGCAAGCAAAGCGCCACATTGTTGCCCAACGTTGTTGAACAAGGCAGGCAGATTTTCCATGAATAAAGCCAACGTGGAATTAGTAATCACATGTCAGAAATGCGTGTTTGTTCTACATACCATATTTCTATCTGAACACTCCACAGGTGTTTTGTGGGTAAAGGCATAGAAAAACATTAATTGTACATTTGGAAATGCGAAAACAGATTACAGAAATTGACTTTATACTTATTTAACTTGGCAAGTCTATTAAGAACAATGTGTGCTTTGTGGACCTAGATCCAACCCTGGGGGGGGGTCATTTTTGCAAAAAATGACATACCCAAATTCAACAAAATGTGACTGGTAGAACGGGTGCTGTATGTGGAGGATGAGGGTTGCAGTAGGTATCTCAGAAGGGAGTGAGACTTGAGGGTTTTATAAATAAGCATCAGTGATGTGTTCTATAAGGAGCCTTGGTGGCAAATCGGATGGCCAAATGGTAAATAACATCTAGCCTCTCGGGAGCACCTTTACCTGACGATCTATAAATTACATCTTCCTAATCTAGCATGGGTAGGATGGTCACCCAAATCAGGGTTAGTTTGTCAGCTGGGGTGAAAGAGGAGCGATTACGATAGAGGAAACCAAGTCTAGATTGAACCTTAGCCTGCAGCTTGGACATGTGCTGGGATAAGGATGGTGTACTGTCTAGCCATACTCCCAAGTATGAGATGACTACCTCAAGCTCTAAACCCTCAGAGGTAGTAATCACACCTGTGGGGAGAGGGGCATTCTTACCGAACCACATGACCTTTGTTTTGGAGGTGTTCAGAACAAGGTTAAGGGCAGAGTAATCTTGCTGGACACAAAGCTTTGTTGTAGAGCATTCAACATCAAATCTGTGGAGGGGGCAGTTTAGTACAAGACTGTATAAAGACAAATGTAACATAGATCACACATGGGAACAAGGCACAGCTTGCTAAATTACACCAGGTATTTTATTTAGCCTTTTGATAAAGATCACATTGATGTACTTGGCCTAAAGTAACAATGTCTAAGAAAGACTTGCGCCTCGCTCACACCGACTGCGCCATTGTGTTTTGGTACACCAGAAGTACATTCATTTCCAATGGAACACTGCGTTTGCCTTGCAACATGGCAGTTGCAGTGCGTTCTGTGTGGTGCATATGTTGGATTTATCGAACGTATGCATAAAATGGTATGCGTAGAAGGCTTGACAGACATTATAGAAGGTGAATGTTGAACTTTTGTTGCACACATCGACGATGCTGCGCAATGACGCTGTAGGTGTGATCGAAGGCATTAGGCAACAACTCCGGTTCCACACGCATGTGCAACAACAATCGTGTTCAATATCAAATAATGTAACCCAAAATATGCACTATTCAGAAGTTAAACAGTATATTTCAGACCTAGTGTACAGTAGCAACAAGCTTTCTATATTTTAACCTCACAATTTTTCCCTTTATGAAAAAAAGGTATTTATCCTGCCATAAAGATGACAACTGGATACTGGCTGTTAAGTGTCATACAATAGTACAGACTAAGATCAACTGATGAAAACGTGTTACATGAAGTTGAATCCTTTTATGTGATGTAAATGCTATGAAATGCAGCCAGGAAAGTTATTGAACAGACCTCTATTGAAACCATACTGTAAAGTCTTGAAACAGTCCATGGAATTCCTTTTCAATCTCACAAATAGCAGCCAACTTGAGAATTAAGAGGGAGTCAATACGAAACTCACTATTGACCAAAAGCACTTTCTCTATAAACAGTGGGGTTTGAAATTGACACCCTTGATCATGAGAAAAATGACTAAAACATTTTAAATACTGAGCTATATTATATGCTAATACAATGCTAAGAGACATCCATTTTGTTTAATATTTTTTTTCCCTCAAAAGGTAGGGGTAAAAATGGACACCCCTGTTTTTGATACCTCACCTTGTGAGGATAATGACATTGAGCTGTTTCATGAGATTGGAGAACACATTGGGAGGGATCTTAGACCATTCCTCCATACAGAATCTTTCCAGATCCTTAGTCTGCGCTTATGGACTGCCCTTTTCTGTCTGGAGACAGATGGCCATTTCTTTGTGGATTTTGATGTGTGCTTGGGGTTATTGTCTCACTGGAAGATCCAGTTGTGGCGAAGTTTCCTCCTCCTGGCCAAAATGTCCTGGTACTGGGTCAAGCTCAACTCTCAGTCTCCGGATTTGAAACCCAATTGAAGAGGGCAGTCCATAAGCGCAGACGAAGGATATCAGGGATGTGGAAGAGTTTTGAATGGAGGAATGTTCCAAAAATCCCTCCCAAAGTGTTCAACAACTCATAAAACATTTTAGAAAAAGGCTCTGTGCAGTTATCCTCACAAGGTGGGGTATTGAAAAAAGGGGCGTCAGGAGTAAAATGATTGTTTGAGACTTTTAAGACAATCTTTCTCTGAGCAATTGTATTAGTATAAACTAATATTTCAAATTCTTTTGCATACAATATAGCTCAGTATTAACATTTATACTCATTTTTTATCAAGGGTGTCTATTTTCAGACCCTACACCCACTGTATGTTCTAGTAAGGCAGTCAAATTAAGTATATAAATTAGTGTTAAATAGTTCAATATTCCCTATTTGATAAATCTAAACATATCTTTCATTATATACACTTAGTTTACACTCACTTCAAATGCAATTTCCTCAACTGCTGCAATCATGACATTTTACCACATGATTTAACAGATAAGCACACGAAGACTACAAGCAACAAGTTTTTCTCCTGAATAAAAACATAACCACAACCTTCATAGAAGGTAAAACCCTGGTAAAAACATACAGAATCCTGGTGGATACAGCTTTCTTGAGCCTGCCTACTGTTAATAGTACTCACTGTCTCGAGGCATGCATTGGAATTTGGCAGTTTGAGTAAGGAATGATCCGTAAGTAACCCAAGTGTCAGACTGTAATGCTTTGTTGTCTACGATCAATATTAAACGAGGATGACTTGTAAACACACTATACACTTTATAGTTTTGCACCTATCATAATGGGAGCAGATTAGTAAGTGATGTAATACTGTACCGTAACACTGGAATTGGACATTGAACACATCACCCATGTGGAAGGGCATCCTGTGAAACAAGACCGCAGTACTGCAAGGGTCTTCTTCACAGACACTTACTTGAAAAGCACTCATTCCCTGGCAGAACAAAGTGTAGAATATTGTAGAACACATCACTTTCAACTTTCCTCTCTATTTCTAGTTTAGACTTTGCCAAAAGTGTTGTTGGTGAGTCATTATCTCTTTTGATTTTTGGTTTTCTTACTGGCATGTGCCACAAAACAGTCATACAGAGAATAACCTTGACATGTCCAGTACACTGAACTGTACAATGGTCCATAGCCATTTTCCAAGGAGGGGCACTTTCCAGAGGTCATTGGAATACCTCTCCAAAGCCCCTTGTCTTAAACACACAAATGGTGTTCACCCGTTTGGTCAAGTGACACTATCATTATCACCAACCTCAGACACTTCCTCCTCACACCCACCTTGGCTGACCCCCAGACCAAACACAGAACCTTGACCCTGCAACACGCTCGGAGAGTTGACCCCTAAGTGCGCTCCTGCACTGGCCATGGTCAGGCAAGAGACGGCATTGCTGCTGCTACCTGTACTGGAATGATGTGGCGACAAGACAGAGATCCCAGTCCTGCCACCAACGGCATCTTGACTGGCCGAGAGGGGGAGATGAGAGAGGTGCTGAGGGGAGACGCCATCAGTGCGGTCGGACCCTCCCCCATCCTCGCGCCTGCCAGCCGCCCCGCCACGTCTCTCGCAGTGGGAGCGGTGCCGCATGTAGCTGTCGCGCCACATGAACTTCTTGCCGCAGCCGTGGCAGTCGTAGGGCTTGAGCCCTGTGTGGGTCTTCATGTGCTCTGTCAGGTGGTGCTTCATCTTGAACTTCTTGGCGCAGACGGGGCAGTTGAAGGGACGCAGGTCCAGGTGCATGTTGATGTGGCGGTCGCGCATGCTCTTGTGGGTGAAGGTCTTTCCACAGTGGCACATGAACACCTTCCCTGAACCCCCGCCACCACCCCCATCCAGTCCATCTATGCCACCGCCCAAACCCCCCTGTGCTGACAAATGGACCGCTCCATGCTCTAAGTTTGGCCCTTTAAATGGTGCCCCAGCCATGCCTATTCCTATGGGTTGAGAGGAGTCTAAAGAGGATTGGCTGTACATGAGGATCTGGTTGCCTTGCATGTCTATGGGAAAGAGCTGAGCTCTAACAGCAGCAGCAGACTGGACTTGGCCGAGTAGGGCAGAAACAGCTCTGCCACCACTCTGACCAGCACTGTCATGAAGGTGCTGTGGGGGAGTCTGGTCCATCAAACCACTGTCAAACTTGAGGTAATCTTCAGAAGATTGGCAGTAATCCATCTATGAGAAAAACTGATTCAGTTTGGTAACGATCCAAAAATACAGAAACTGACAGTTGTCCTCCTGATAAGTTAGAATGGTAAGTAGCCACATACACAGACAAACATTTCGCATCAAGGGTTTGACTAACCTGTGTCTCCATCTCATGGTCCGCTCTGCTCCTCAGCTCTCCAGACAGAGTCCTGACATTGGATATGTTGAACGTCCTCTCCCTCAACATCTCCAACTCTCTCTCCTCTTCCTCATCTGGCCCTTCCTCCCCCGACACCACAATCAGGTCATCGTCCTGTGGTCTCTCCGTCTTCACCACCAACCACTGCTTCCGGGGCATGATGCTGGGCTGGCTGTAGGTGGGTCGCTTCTGGAGAGGGGAGGCGTCCCCGTCTTGGTAGGACGACACTCCGAAGCTGTCGCTGACTCCAACCTCTTGGTCCGAGACAGAGGTTGTCCGTTTCCTCCTGCTGCTCCCTTGCTTCCTATGGTACAGGAGCTCTTCTTCATCCTCCTCTTCGATCAGGAAGGCCTCCTCGGCCCCAGAAGGGGTGCAGTAGCTGGGAGTGGCGTTCACGCCTTCCTGCCCTGCAGCTCCAGCTGCCCCCCCTCCGAAGTTGACATCTCTGGGGCTGAAGTAGTTGGTGCTGCTGGGAGACTGGCTCTCACTCAGGGACGGGCGGCTGGGAGGGTGAGGGGCTGCCTGGGTGTTGCTTCCACCTGCTTGGGCACTCCCAGCCCCTAGGGAGCTTTCACTGCTACTGCATCCAGGGTTCCCCTGCACTCCCCCAATGACCCCCTGGGATGCGCTACCCACCACCCGCCCCTCTTTGAGGAGCTCTGTGCACTTGTCCACGATGTGCCACATCTGCAGCACGCTGCCCACGGTGAGGTAGTTGACGATGTCTTCGCGGAGCATGCGCAGCTGGCCCGTGTAGGCGCAGCTCAGGACGCTCTCGAACGCCAGCGGGTCCATGACGGCAGGGATGGAGACAGTGGACATGTTCTTCAAGAGCACCTGGGGGGGGGGGGGGGGGGGACAGTTAATGATGGCTGGTGACATCCCAATGCACAGAATCAAGGTTATCGTAAGCTCTCACTTTAATGCAGCAAGTTGCATAGTGCCATAGGCCTTGGACAAAAACTATTTACATGAGACACTATGAGAGGCTGTTAGAGTTAAACTAAGTTCAGTCTGGCTCTGCAACGCACCAGCAAGCAGAACAAGACACACACCTGGTCGTGAAAGTAGGGTGAGGATGCAGCTAGCACGCAGCGGTGAGCCTTGAACACCTTCCCCTGGACCTGGATGGAGAGGTCACAGAGCTGGCCCTCCTCACGCTGCCGATTCAGGCTGTCCAGTACAGACGCCTGGGAGCTGGGGAAGCACACCTGGACCACCGAGCCAGAGGGGGCACCTGAGCTGCTACAGCCCTGCCCCATTGACAGAGAATGCATCTAAGCTTTTGAAGAGATGGAAAGTTAAGTTTGTGACAGAATAATTCAAAGGCCACGTTATATCAAGTGGTGGATGAATGTTTTATATCCTTTCATTTACCTACAAGTAGGCAGTTTTCCTAAGATTGACCCTTTATTAGTGCTTATTAATGCCTACCACAAAACATTGTTCAACCACCTTCCCGAAACAGTATTATGAAATTGCACTAGGTGGTCAATCAACCAATCAAAACTAATGTAATGTAAGCTAAGCTTTACAGATCACAACCGATTCTTTCTTATAATACATTGACTCAAATTTCTCTGAATGACAGACACTACCTTGAGACTCAAAAACATGTATTAACATTTTGCTGGGGTTAATGTTACAGACTACAGATTGGTTCTATAAATCAAAGTTGTCACATGCATAGCAAAATAACAGATAGCAATGCAATTATTCTAACCAGCTAGCATTTGTAGCCAATCTAGCTAGCTAGTAGTAAAGCATGCTGGTGTGTAAACAGTCTGCGCCGGTGGACATGCGTTGAAAAGGCAGTGTTTTGAGTTTCTCTCGTTACAAAGCATAGTAATTTTCAAGCTCTTAATCGTGAGAGCATCATTTAGCTACAACTAAAAACTGCCTTCAATGTCTATCTACTGGTAGCTAGCTAACATTGGCTTGTTAAAACGGATCTAGCTAGCAAGCTAAACACAACTTACCGTTTCAGAATGTGCACCTTTGAAACAATTATGTCAAGCCAGACTCTATACCGACAAGCTACCCTCTCTCCGTTGTTTACATATACATTTCCAATGGTATGATTTGTTTTCCATCGTGTTTTGCATACAACCCATCATGCGCCGCCTTTGAAGAAATGCCAGACGACTAAAAAAGTAGCAGGGTTGTCTCGATTACCGACTAGACACTGGAGGTAGCATAGCAACCAAGCTAATTCAACCTCTTGTGGCGTTTAGTGAAAGTGGTCAAATAAGAGGTTAGTTCATTAAACCAGATGTATACTGGACAAAAATATAAACGCAACAATTTCAAAGACTTTACTGAGTTACAGTTCAAGGAAATCAGTCAAATAAATTCATTAGGCCCTAATCTATAGATTTCACATGACTGGGAATACAGATACGCATCTGTTGGTCACAGTTACTTTAAAAAACTAGAGGCGTGGATCAGAAAACCAGTCAGTATCTGGTGTGACCATTTGCCTCATGCAGCATGACACATCTAGACTCGATCAGGCTGTTTGTTGCTTGTGGAATATTGTCCCACCCCTCTTCAATGGCTATGCGAAATTGCTGGATATTGGCGGGAACTGGAACACACTGTCGTACACGTCAAACCAGGGAATCCCAAACATGCTCTATGGGTAACATGTCTAGTGACCCCTCAAGTGGATGGATTATTTTGGCAAAAGAGAAATTAACAGGGATGTAAACAAATTTGTGCCCAACATTTGAGAGAAATCATCTTTTTGTGTAAATGGAAAATTTCTAGGATATTTTATTTCAGCATGTGAAACATGGGACCAACACTTTACATGTTGCGTTTATATTTTTGTGGATATAATGAGATGCTCATATCTCCGCCCTAGGCGGGAAGGCTTGCGGCAAGTTTAGGTCTGCATATTAAACCCATAGAAACACATTGGGCTTATTTTGAACATATTTAGTGGAGAGTGAGCGCTCTCACTTCGCCTCTTCCTCTCTGAATAAATTGTATTTCAGTTTAACCTCTCTGAAACAGATCTGGAAGGTAACATTATCAGACGAAATAACCATTCTGCTTAGCGGGGGAGATTTTAGCATGTGAATCTTGGTGGGGCAAACAAATGTTTATGCATGCCAGCAAAGCCACAACACTAAACAATACATTCATTGCGCTATAACCGTGACAAAACAGTGCCGACAAACTGTTGGGACAGCTTTATGTAGGCCCTAACAGTAGAGCTTTCTTTTCAGCACCATGGAGTGAATCCTTACACATGGCTATCAGCAGAGCCTTGTCTGGCAGCGAAACAGTTAATTCAGCCTCATTTACTGCCTTTTTGAAAAACAAAGCTGATATGGCTGACTTGATTAAACAAATGTGGTTTCTACTGACAGTTAAGATGTACAGACTATGGTATAAGGGGACGGCGAGCAGATAAGAGGCGATCCGTAATTTCGATTAAGACGTTAATGCTAGGACAGACGTAGTCAATATAACTATTTGTTCAGCTTTTGAAATCTACAGCGACAGAATTCAGAACATGGTTCATCCTTGCAGTATTCTCCCTGTACACCAAGCCAGAACCGTAGGATAAATAAATGGGGGCATATAAACAGACTAGGAAAGCTCTTACAATATTCAATGATTACATTTCTCTAAAACAGGCTATAGGCTACATCTGCAACATCAAGTCAGAACAGTAGGCTAAATTATTAGGGTGATGCACATGGGCTACTAACAGCTTACTACACAACATACTTAGTATTACTTTCTTGGCTACAGTATAAATATCTCCTTGACATATTACATAATTTATGCAGCAGCATACACAACATTTTTGGACTCACCTTGTTGTGCTATGCTCACTTGAACAGGAAGGTGGCGCGGCGGTCCTAATTGTGGGCTCTAGAAAGAGGCCCGAAATCCGGAGTTGGCATTCCAAGTTGGATGACCGTTAAATTATATTCCCAGTCTGAGCTAGTTTTATCCGAGGTCCCAGTAGTCTTGAACTCACTTAAGTTTGAGATTTCCCAGTTCTGAGGTTCCAATTTTTTTGAACACGGCAGAAGTCATGCTGAATTGACAGCTTGGCCAATGTATTCAAACTTATGGCCCATAGAGTTACCCCCTTTTTCGTGATATCCAATTGGTAGTTCCAATCTTGTCTCATCGCTGCAACTCCCCTATGGACTTGGCAAAGGTGGAGATCCAAGCCGCACTGCTTCTTGACACACTGCTTGCTTAACCCGTGTCAGAGGAAACACTGTCGAACTGAAGATCGTCAGCCTGCAGGTGCCCGACCCTCCACAAGGAGTCGCTAGAGCACAATGAGACATGGACATTCCTGCCAGCCAAATCCTCCCCTAACCCAATCGTGCGCTTCACAGCCTGGGATCAAACCTCAGGCTGCAGTAATGTCTTAGCACTCATTGTTGAATTTGCAATTTCCATCTTGAAATGTTTACAATCAATGGCCAATACATTGTATCTATAATTTATCTTATGACAAGGTTAGAAAAGGATTTGCCAGTAGATTGCTGACTTGATGCATGTTGACTGCTTATCTAGCTTGATAAGATTTTGAAAGTATGATGTTGACATCAGTCCAATCAAAGCTACTGTAGATATAACTTGATTTGACCTGTGGCTAATGACCTTGAGACTTTTTGTATGGTCAATTCTAACATAAGTCTATTGCAACACCCAAGATCTCTACATGTAGATTTAAGGTGTGGTACAGTGGTGTTCCCATGAGTGACAGAACACTGAGCCAATTATGGCGAAACAAAAAATTACCAACCCCTCCCTACACTCCATATTTTCCACTGGCTGCCCCACCACCACAGAAAGCACTCAAATAGGCTGAAACATCTGCATTTTGAAGCTGCCTTGCCCAAGAAAGCAAAAGGGAGACAATGTTTGTATGTAGCTTTATTAAAATGAAAATATTATTTTTATACTCAAAACAGAATTTTTCAGCAAACTGTGGGTAAATGGTTGGGCAAACAAAAAAAGGTGGGTAAACTGTTTTCCCTGCACTACTGACAACATCCATCTATGATTATTAACTACAAGACAAAGACTTAAAAACAAAAATAGCTTTTGACTGTTGTATCTCTGATCCAATTGATTAAAAATGAATAATATAAAATAACCACTAATACAAGGGCATATGTCTAAAAACCACAATGTACAGACACCACATTCATTTCTCTCCACAGGATGCACATTTACTTCCGGTTAGCTGATGCTGTGCCAATAACACAATCATTCACCTGCAACAGAATAAATATACAGAAAAAAAAAAAAAGAAAAGCCATTGTTATTCATATATTTAAACAAAATATGCACAGCATTAATATGAACATGTTCCAGAGTGAATTGTATGTTGTTTAAAAAAATAAAATGTGCGAGGTCACACACCTTGCTAGCAAACCGCAGAGAGTTCAGGGTCTCTGGGAAGCTGTCTGCCTCTGGGGAAATGTTGACAAACATCAAGCTAGAAGAGCAGAGACAAAAGGTTACATACTTTGATCTGCTCATAATCACAACCGTACAACCAACAGTCAATTAAAAAGACTAATCTGAGCACAAATCCCATTCAAACTTCGCTCATAACCCAACTTACGTCTTGCTGTTTCCTCCGAGGCAGCTTTGGAGAAGATACGTCAGCTTTGAGTTTCTGTACGGGATATAGCTCTCCTGGAATATAGACAAAGAGTGGGAGGGTAAGTGAACGCAACCAAGCTATAACTTACAAAGCACCCGTGGCTCCATAAGCAAGCCACCAGCCTAGAGGCATTGGGCTGCAAACATATACCTTATTAGCCAAAGCAGCGATAACAATCCCAAGGTTGGTCAAGGAGCCGTTGATGGCCGTCATCTCCTTGAAGCGGTCCCCTTGGGATTGGCTCTTCTGCACCCGCTCGCTGCCAGCCAGGTCCACCAAACACAGAGAGGCTGCAGACAGACACAGGAACACCCGTCAGGATTCTCATAACAGAACGCAATCAGACAACAGGATTATCATTTGTTCTAATTTAACATCTCAGCCTGTGTTGGTTGCAGATGTACAAAACGCAGACAAAACGATTACATTTGCACTTGACATCTCTCCCAGAGTTCTCTCCCTCAATGTCAAGCTGGAACACCGAGTGCGAGCGGGAGGAGTGGTCGTTCATGTTGGTCCGGGCTGTGGATCGGTTCTGGTTGGCCAGTGAAATCAGGTTACAGACCTGGATGAACAGTCGGTCAAAATGGACACATTAGATTAGTTTATAGGCTAGGGGGATACTTTATTGCAGAGGGATTTGAACCGCCCATACAGGTTTATCAGACAACTGCTCTACCTCCCTGTGTTTGACATGTAGGACAATTCAGGTCCTAAATGGGCAACAATTATTATTATTTACTTTTTTAAACAAGAGGCTACTTCACATCATTTCTTTACTGTAGCACTATTGAGGTAATTATTATGCACTTACTGGTATGCATTTGTACATACCTATACTTTAATTCTACACAAGTCGCTGTCTCTATGGATAAGTGCCATCCAAATTACTTAAAGGTCGACATAGCGAAATGATGTTGCCTCAAGACCAAAACAGCGCTTCGCCCCTCTTAGTTGCAGAAATTTACCCGCTAGGCGGTTTACTTTCTGCATAGGTCATAATGCTGAGTCTACCTTTAAATCTAAAACAACAAATAAAATGAAAATCAAACATTAGTTAAATTTAAGATAATATGAGTGTTGAAATGCCCACCTCATCCTCAGAGTTGACCTTCTGGTAGGTCAGATTGGTGACAGTGACCTCGTTGTTGGCGCTTTTGCGAATCTCATGCTCCGGTCTCTTGTTGGCCTTTCCAGTGTAGAGGAGATCACGCAGAGTTTCGTTGTAGATCTCAACGAAACTGGCAGTAAATGTAAACTGGGGGGGGGGGGGGGGGGGGGGGGGGGGTGTACCGGAATCAGGTCAAAAAAAGTACCATGCATTTACACAAGCTTTAACTCATTCCACTTAAATATCAAAATGGGAAATATACAGTATCATCTGATCTGAAAAGCAGAAACACATCAATACAGCAAAAGTCAAAACAACATGTTCAAATTCCCTGTTCACTATAATAGAAATGTCCAGCTGTAGGAACAGCTACCACTCATTCAGATGAAAACCAATGGCATCATTGGTACCTTCCATCCCTGCTCCCGCAGTTTCTTGGAGGCCTGGAAGATCTGCTGCACAGCCCGGGGGATGACCCCACGCATGTCCTCCATCTCACCACCCTCCATGGTGTAGGTTTTGCCACTGCCCGTCTGGCCGTACGCGAAGCAGCAGACGTTGTAGCCGTCCAGGGCTGACTGCACAAGGAGGGATATCTCCTCAAACACATCCTTCTGCGGGATGGAGGGCCCAAACACCCGGTCAAAGCTGAAGTTGTAGCTCTTTTGGGTGTCTCCAGAGCGCCCTATGTGAGACTACGTGGGAATGAGGAAGTGATGATTTGTTTGCAATTTTTGCCATTTAAGAAGAGTAAGATTAGAGGTCCACACTGAAAAACATACAATTACCTAAATGATTAGTGACCCATTTCATGATTGTGCTTCAGGTGTGCGATTGTTACCTCTTCAGTCTTGGCCAGTGTGAGAGCCTGGTTGTCGTGGGCCGGGAGCTGAATATGGTCACTCTGCCCACCGGCCTGCAGGGGGCGCACTCTGCAGAAAACTCTGATGTTTCCCTATAGAAATAAGAGAGCGGTCAGTCTTGTTAGTGTGAGAAGATGAATGCAACTTTATGCTCCTCCATCATGAGCTACAAATGGACAGGGGCCTAGCTAACTAGAGCATACAGTTTGAAGCAGAAATATAAAAATATTCCCCATACTGAAACACCCCCTTGCCTTGAGCTCTTGGATTGTGTTGTGAAGCTCCCTGCGCTCCATCTCTCCACAGTGAATCTCGTCTGTCTGGCGGGCCACAGTCTCCTCCAAGTTGCGGACAGTGTCCTGGGTCTCCCTCAGGGTGGTCTGGCAACGGGAGAGAGTGGAGGCCTGCACAGAGAGCTGGGTCTGGTAGAAAGAGAGAATTCAGACACCTATGCACTAAAAACAAAACAAAATCTTGGGCTGCAACGGGGGCTGGTGACAAGCCGTAAAGGCAGTGAGTTTGAATGAGGCTGGGCCAAAAAGGGCTATGCCAGACCTCCTTAGATACTACTGACCAAGGAGCAGAGACACATTAGAACACCAGCTATACTCCATGCATCTCATGTCACAGCAGTCAAGGTGATCCGTTGTCACAATGAGTAGGCCTGCCTGCCATTTCACTTCTTGTGTGGGAGAACATGTCCTACCTGCACACTGTGAAGCTCAGCCTCCAGACTCTCCCTCAAGCCCAGAAGAACTTTGTGCTCATCGGTGAGGTTGCATAAGTTCTTCTCCAGGGAGGCCTTCTCACTGGACACAATGGCCAGCTGCTCTTTGACACCAGACAGGGCAGCCAGCTCCAGTTCATACTGGCTGCAACACAGTAAACATGGCTAAGATTGACAAACATCAGAAGGACAAAAAGAGTAACAAGTTACCATTACAACACTACTGGCTAAATGTATGCATAAAGTTATGACTAGTACTCGACTGAAGAAAGATAAGAGATCATGTCAGCTATAGGCCCACTTGTTTTGCTAAATTAACACTCTCCTTTGATGTTCCTTATGCAAAATAAGTCACTCTTTCCTATGTGGTTACAATGCCCTTTCCCATGCCACTACACCCATTTTCACATAATAGTCAACCCTCTGCATGTTCCCTGGTACTCTGTACCTGAGCTGTGTGTGGAGTTCTTGTAGGTCTGAAGTCATCTGTGCTTCCTTCTGCCTGCTTTTAGCTACAGACTCCTTCAGGCTCTCGTTCTCCTGGGCCACCGTTTTGACTTTTCTCTGGTAATTGGAAATCTTGCCCTCCATGTCCGTAACTTTTCCCTTCAGGTCCCATGCAGGCCGCCGTGAACCCCCAACAGCTGCTATTGGTGCTAGGGAAACACATTCAACACCCTCATGTTTTCAGATATGGAAGAGAATGTTTGTGGATGCAATATACAGAAAATGTGATTAAGGAAGGACCATGTGATTGAAAAGGGACTTGGGTACCTACCTGCTTTAGCAACAGAGGCAATGGGCGGCTTCTGAAACCCTATTCGGGGTTAAATTTATAAATATATATATTTAAAAAAAGACAACGTGAAGAAATATTACCAAACAAGAAACTTACAAGGCTGGCTATTAATATCACATGCATTCATATTTCTCAATACACAGCATCTCACCTCTAGAGGGACCAGCAGCTATAGTGGCTGCTCCTGTATGCCGAATGAATTTGGCTGCTAAGAGAGAGGGTTATAAAATACAAATAAATACTGCTAATACAGAAAAACAGTGCTAAAACTATGAAAAACAAGATGACATTGGCCAAACCAGTCATTGAAGTTTTTGAGGACACTCACCAACAGCGCGCTTTGGTGGAAGGGGCCACTTTGTTCCCGTCGCACTTGCTGTCTGTCTCATCTTTGGGTCTGAATCAACCCTTCTCATCTTTTTCTAAAGGAGAGAAAAAAAACATTTACTACTGGTAACTAAGGATAATTTGAAAACAAAAGGACACGTCTAACTTGTGTTTGTGGTGCATTTCTAAAGGAATTGAACATGTCCGTCATCACTGTCTATTAGTTTTGCAAAAGGTTTTTACACACCTGAGCAGGTTGTTGGTCTGAGCAGGAGTTTATACTCTCACTGCTGCTAGCGGAGAGGACCCTTTTACCAGACATGACTGGTAGTCGGGAGTGATTCTGCAGAGGTTAGTGAAGGAAAAAATCACCTAACTTTACAAAGTGACAACAGATTGTAGCAGGCAGTCCATTTAGCTGCATGTTATTTTTCTGTACATGCCAATAGAGAAAGAGACTAAACTAACTAGTTCCTGGCTTAAGCTTGTTTATATCCAAAATCACCCTATTCAGATTGGTAGCTTACGTTAGGTTGATAGTTAGCTGGCTAGTTATAGTCCCACTCACCTCTTTATTCATATGGCTTGAATGTGTACCTGAAACAGAGGGAGCAACATGTAACGCTGACCATAAATACATCAATGGCATGACATAGGCTAGCTAAAAAGAAAATAACATTGGCCAGTTAGCAAGTGGAATGGTGGGTGGAATTAAACTAACTGTGTAAAGGTTGTAGCTAGAAATTCGTGCTTTAGTTGTGTGAATAAACCAATAGCATGTTAGCAGGAGTGTAGCTAAAATTACGTTACCGTTGGTGTAACGGAAAAGCCATAGCAGGAAAAACAAAATTCAAACAGCCGTTCATTTGAACCACTCTTCGTAATTATAAACATATAAACAAAACATTTCACACATTTTAGTTTATTATTATTTACTTACCAATACGGGCATTCACACTCGTTTCGCTGCAAACACAACAGCCGTTTGAATTTCAAATTGAAATGTTTTGATGGCGCTTTACACCGTCCAACGTAATTGGCTGACCTTAGCCCAATCGCGTTATATGAAACACAATCCCGCCTTCTCTTTTGCCTTACTACCCAATCAAATTTAAATTTTAGTAATTTAGGGGATGTACAATTTTCCGCAATTCCATTCGTGGAACCCTGATACAGAACATCCATTGATCAGTCGTGGTGGGATCATTGAAATTAAATATCGAATATAAAATATAAATATAGCTCTGATTCATCAGCGTGGCTCTATAAAATAACTATATTTAGTTAAATATTAGCAGATTTAATATGAATCTTGAGTCAGATACTGTCAAGATGGAATACCTGGAATTGAAAGATAAGAAAAACAATCACATTTAAATATTATGTAAACCAGTTTTTTTATTCTCTGTTTGAATTCATTAAAATCTAGCTTTTCCCCCGATAAATATTTCCACAACACATTGGCAAAATATATATTTTCTATAAATGATGATGATTATCAAATCAAATGATATTTTTCAAATGCGCTGAATACAAGTGTGAAATGCTTACTTACAAGCCCTTAACCAACAATGCTTTAAGAAGTTAAGAAAAAAAACGTGTTAAGTAAAAAATAGATAAGTAAAAAAATAAAATAAAAGTAACAAATAATTAAAAAGCAGCAGTAAAATAACAATAGCAATAACGAGGCTATATGCAGGGGTTACCAGTACAGAGTCAATGTGCAGAGGCACCCGGTTAGTCGAGGGATTATGATGATGATGATTACTTTTATTATTATGTTATAGATTAAATACATAAATTCTAAACATTTTCACATTCATCAAAACCTACTGTTTTAAAATACATTGTTCTCTCATCATATACTGTTACCCCATCAGATACTATGGGTTGAGGTCTTTTGGCGAAGGTGGTTTTGCATTTAGATGGGTTTAGTGATATTTTGCTGGCTTGGACCCATGTATCCCAGGCTATTCAGGGTTGTCTGGTGCATGGTAATGTCTGAGCAGGAATGAAGTAGGTTTAAGGCCATCATGTCCAGCTGTTGTTCACGTCACTGGTAGCAATGTCAATGATGGCCATGATGGGGGAAAAACAGTAGGCCTATGTGATGGGAAAGCCATATCTGATAGGGAACAGTATATTGTTGCGATGGCCATTTAAAGTGGTTTAACCCATAGCACGATGAGTAGGGTGTTTTCCTTTCACACCAGAGACCAGGGTTTGCTTCCAGATTTTTCTGTTAACTACACTGGTGTCAGAAGGAACACACAGCTCAGGATGTAAGGGGGCTGAGGTTAGGGAAAGCAAGGGGATGTAGCTTCCCGTTTGGAGAGGGCAGTGTAGCGATCTGTGCTACATTACAATTCCTACCAAATGGAAGACCAGGGTATTCATGCCAGAGACCAGGGTGCACCTCCTGCTCCCTCCGTTCGCTACAATATAATGAGGGAACAATATGTCAATCAAATGTATTTATAAAGCAATTTTTACATTATCCGATGTCACAAAGTGCTGTACAGAAACGCAGCCTAAAACCCCAAACAGCAAGCAATGCAGATGTAGAAGCACAGTGGCTAGGAAAAACTCCCTAGAAAGGCCAGAACCTAGAAAGAAACCTAGAGAGGAACCAGGCTCTGAGGGGTGGCAGTCCTCTTCTGGCTGTGCCGGGCGGAGATTATAACAGAACATGGCCAAGATGTTCAAACGTTCATAGATGACCAGCAGGGTCAGATAATAATAATCACAGTGGTTGTAGAGGGTGCAACAGGTCAGCACCTCAGGAGTAAATGTCAGTTGGCTTTCATAGCCGATCATTCAGAGATAGAGACAGCAGGTGCGGTAGAGAGAGAGTCCAAAACAGATATGATGGGGGAGCATAATTTTTTTTTTTTTTAATATTGCACCTTTCTGGAATAAGACCAGGGAAACCAGTTTGAGAACCCCTTTCTTTGCCTAGTCTGTGGTATACCTTTACCAGCCATCATTAATAGTGGAAGGCTACCAGCAATAACAAGTACATTCCATATCATCATAAATTCATATTAATAATCATATAATATATGATCATATTCATTTTAATAGTTATATACGTCCCCAAAGACCGGAAATCAATTTCTAGGCACCGGAAGTGTAGAGCGGAGCAGACCCACAAGAGGGAAAAAGAAAAAAATCGAGGAAAAAAAATTCGGAGAATCTGAGGGTTTGGGCGGATTTGGACTGAGTTTCCGAACTGTCCCAACCCGAGGGAGCCCCAGGGTTGAGAGGGAATCGCCAACACCGGTAATTAACATCGAGTTTTTACTCAATCGTTAATTATTTCTGTTTGACAGAGCAACTCATATGAGCTGCTACTCCCCTCTGTCTGGATAGCCGGAAGTCTACATGAAACTGCGTCTCGCACAGGGGCATTGGCGTCGACGTTTTTTTTTCTCGTTTTTTTTTTATTCTCACAGTGTGACGAACAGGGAGAGGGATGGAGGCGTAGGGGTTGTGACATTGTTGTTTTCAAGCGGAAGTTTATTTGTTTATTGTCGACTTAAAAATAGGCCGCATAGTAGCCAGCTAGCTAATAATACTGAAATTAATGGAGGCAAGTTAGCTACAGTTAGCTAGCTAACCTCAAGGAGCTAGGTAGCTTCTACGTTAGCTAACTAGCTCAGATTTCACTCCTCTGTTGTTGCCAGCGAACATCAATAGTAGTCTATCAAGCTTGCCACCAGCCAGTTAGCTAAAATAAAGGTTAGAGAGTGTTTTATTGTAGGTAGTGTTGGCTATCCCGTTGGCTGGCAAGCTGTCTTATGTGTGGGATGGGATAGGAAATACTATAACTTAACTCAATATTCCACCATCAGAATTGTTAGCAGACACGTCTCTGTTTCTGGTGCATTGTGTTACAAAGCTCCAATAAATAACTTCCCCGTTATACACCTAGCGAGATGGTTTTCCATGACAGACTTGCCATTGTTCCTTGCTATTTATAGTGCCCACTCCTGCCATGTAGCTCAGTGAGAGAAGCTATCCAATAGGTTTCAGGGAGTTGCATGGCATTTAAACATATTTCAGCTAAATATTCTATTGTGCATTCAATACAATGTATGCATATTTTTTTGTTATGATCTCTGTAGACAGCTAGAGGTTATACGTAGCCATTGAGGAAACATGCTTTCTGTACACCCCCACTACTGCGCTCTGCATGCATTTATTTGTATGTAAACAGAAACATGCCATTTACAATCCTGACCAACAACGACACTCTCTGTCCGGGGGCCATGGAGACTTGCAATCAATATGGCTCACACTTTTCTATCTTTAGTTAAATCTATTGGCAGTGGACAAAATGCATGCCAGTGAAGAAAACAGTGTTCGCTCAGCATTTGTATCGTTCAACGTCCCCCATTCCCTTGAGCAAAACTCTTACATTTCTTTTACTCAACTTCTTGGATATACTTAGCAGTTGCGAGAGACCAAGGACTTTGGCCAGACATCAGTTGAGATGGGCGTGGTCTCGTTTCAACTGACGATGCAGAGCGAGCAAGTGTTTATAAGTTATGTTGCTTTTCAATTACAGAAATAATGGAAGAATCCCATTTCAACTCATCATACTTTTGGTCTCCCGTTCCCACAGTACAAGGACAGGTAGAAACCTTATTACTGGACCTTATCTTGAAATGTACATGGTGGTGTCGCAAATAAAGAAATAATACATGTTAGTTAACGCTAACAAATAATGAGCTTACACCTTAGGTGAGGATGGCAAAACATCAAATCCACTGTAATACATATGTAAGTAACAAAACAACGGGCCTCCCCAAATGATCACTTCTGCCCCTCTTTCCCACTTCCCTTATCAACCTCTACCACCGCTACTCATTTCCTTTTGGCATCTCACCCCATTCTCTCTATTGCCTGTCTTTCTCTTTTCTACCCCTCCTTTATGATCCACGACCCCCTCCACTATAGATTGAAAACGCCATGTTCCTGAACAAGATGAAGGAGCAGTTGGGTCCGGACAATAAGGGTTCTCCGTCGTTCCCTCACTCCTCACACTATCCCGCCGCCGTGCTCACCATGGACACGGGAGGCCGGGTGGTGCCCAAACAGGAAGGTGGAGGCGGTGGTGTCCAATTGAACGCCGTAGGCGGTCACCTGCACCAGCCGCACACCTCACAGAATATCACGGTGGTGCCCGTCCAGTCCACTGGCATCATGACGGCAGGTGAGTAAACAAGACACGCTGCCAGTGTCAGTTTGTCTGGCTATCCTCTGTGGTTGTTCTATGCGTGTCTCCTCCCTGTTTCTGTCTGGTCTAATCATGTTATATATTGAAAGATACAGAAAGAACCAACTTAAACATTCTCAGTATTTCATTGTGTGTGTAATGTGTGCCTCGGCTCTCCCTGGGAGGGGTGTGGTGCAGTCAGGTCACCGTCTCTCTCTCCCTCTCAGCGGGGCTAGTGATAACCACTCCCCAAGGCACCCTGGTCTCTCAACCCACCTCCACACAATCTTTTGTGCCCGGACCCCCTGCCAACACCATGATAGTGTCCGCACTACACCCCACAAACACAGGTAAAACCTCCACCGCATTCCCCCGTTCCCCAAAACCCGTTCCCCAAAACCCGCACTGTGATAGGTTGTCTGTCCGAGTGGCTTGCAAACCTTTCCTGGCTTATCAACAAGCAAAGCAGACTCACTGGCACACACTCACATACAGACATACATTAATTTGAGCATTTATTTGTATTTTATTTCATCCCGTTGTTGATATAGGCTGACCCAGCAAAGGTGGAACCACCTTCTAGTCTTTTATTTTTATTTTTATCACAAACTTCAAACCTCAACACTCACAGACATGCATTACATGCACACAAACAAACACACAGTAACACACACATTGCTGCTTGAGCTAACCCCGGCAACACGCTGCCAGCAGCCAGCCACTAACCCTTGACCTGATCCAGCCCCCCTACCCTCTGCGGTGAGAGAGAGAGGGGGAGCGAGCCGGGTAGTGAGCTCCGTGTGTTGAGTGTGTTCTCCTCTTCTCTCGGTTTCTGTCAGAGAGCAGCCAGCACTCCTCTCTCTACTTCTACAGCCACAGTGAGTACCCAGCTCCATCTCCCCTCCACCCTGCCTCACCTAGCCTACTACTTCCTCCCCGTATGCCATCATCCATCCCTACTGCTTAGCAGTAAAGCATCTGCAGCCTTAGCCTATGGCCAGTCCTGTGGTTGTGTTTACCTGCACTCTGGACTGTTTGATGCCTGGTTTGGATGTGCAGTTGAGTTGCTTTTTAAATGACTTGTCTGTGCTGAGATAATGTAAGGCAGAGGTTCCCAAACTGTTTTGGCCCGCGACCCCATTTTGATCTCTTTTTTTTGTTGTATAATATTTTAATTGGGGCTATGACAGTCTATAACAAATCAGTCTAACAGTAATGAAGTATGGTTTGAAGTGACTGACATGTATCAGAAAGGTATTGGGAAGTTCAGAAGACCATCAGGCAATAATTGTGTATATATATATATATATATATTTTGTGTTTTACCTTTATTTAACTAGGCAAGTCAGTTAAGAACAAATTCTTATTTTCAATGACGGCCTAGGAACAGTGGGTTAACTGCCTTGTTCAGGGGCAGAACGACAGATTTTTACCTTGTCAGCTCGGGGATCCGATCTTGCAACTTTTCGGTCACTAGTCCAACGCTCTAACCACTAGGCTACCAGCCGCCCACTATGATCTTCTGTGTAGAAAGGATTTAGTGTCTGGTCCCGTCCTCTCTATTCTAATGACTCCTGCGCGGCATGTGGGCATTATAGAGGGAAACGTCAGACACATCCACACATGTGGAGTCTTGTCTTTCAGTGACGGGGTCATAATATGTTGCAGCTAAAACCGTTCAAAAGATAAAGCCATATGTGTAGGAAGAAAAGAGAAACCACTCCTGTTTATTACAACCGCATCTAGCGGCTACCAGAGGTCACTGAACCAAACGCACCTCTGAACCAAGCGCGACCCCATTTTCAAGTCAGGCGACCCCTAGTTTGGGAAACGCTGCAGTAAGCCCTGTCATAAGCTACGAAGAAAATGTCTAAAATGTCTTCATATATGCAGGATGCTTGGATGTAGTGTTTTACTGAAGACTGTATTTAAGCTCACACTATAAATTGCACAACATATGAAGATGGTCCAATAGTTATGAGTTATATTGACTCCAAAAACACCAATCTGAATGTCGAAGAATATGATCTGATGCCCTTCCACTAATGGTCCAAGGAAGTTATCTGGAGGACCAAACAGAGTATGCCGCTATGTTCTCTGGGGGTGCAATTCCATCCATGAATGTGATCATCCAAAAGTTGATGAAAGTCTTTGTCTTGGAATAACATCCAAAACATACAAACTACAGTATCTGGCCCATTCAAAAAAGCTAAATCAATTTGGTTTAGTTATGTAGCTGTGCAACACTGTCCAAATAGGCAGTTGGGTGTAACCGATTCTTTTTTTGCAGCGATGAAGTCTTCCAGTATATGAAGAGATTAAAATGCCTCTGTGTTGTGGGGTGATTTACCACTCACGTGTTGTTGCTTTCACCATTGCATACCAGGAGAGACCGCTTTGGATGTTACTCACCAAGCAGAGAGGCCCATGGGATATGTATGTTGTATGGTTTTTGGTCTCTTTTAATCAAGCCCCCTTTCTCCCCCCTTCCCTCCATCCCTCCTTTCCCCATCCCGTTTTTATGTCCCTGTTTCAGACAAGAAAGAGGATTTGGTCATCCCTCCTGTTGTCATGCCAACGCCCGGGAAGCGGGGCAGGAAGAAGAAGTCGATGATGCAGAGGGCTGGCGCCAACCTCCCCCCAGGAAGTGATGCGTTGATTCTGGCTCACCTGGCTGCTGGGGGGCAGGTGATTTGAGTTTTTAAGTGACGTCACAAAAGAACTAACATGCTGACTACCCGGGCACATGCCATCGTGCGCATGTTGATAATGTCCATCCACACCAGACGCGGTCAGGACACGCAGGTTGAAATATCAAAACGAACAAAACTGATTTTGAGGACAGGTCGAAACACATAAACATTCATGGACATTTAGCTAGCTAGCTTGCTGTTGCTGCTATTTTGTCCTGGGATATAAACACTGGATTGTTATTCTACATTAGATGTACATGGTCCTTTTTTTTTTTGCTGGATTTTGTAGAATTTTTACCCATTTTGATTCACACAAAATCGTGTGTTCTCTACTCCAACAATTAATCCACAGATAAATGGAGAAACCTAGTTAGTTTCTAGTAATTTCTGTGGGTTTTATATGGCGGTTGGCAACCAACGTTAAGGTGCCTTACTGCAACCAACACTGGAGTGTGGACCTCGTTCATCTTTCAATCACCCATGTGGGTATATGATCCTAAGAACCAATGAGGAGAGGGGAGAGGCGGGACTTGCTGCCTCTACGGAGGTTATCTTCAGTATTACGTGGGGGTTAGATCACTGCATCTCCCCAGTCAATCCATAGTGATAAAATGTGTTAAGGCTACTTATCGTAGTGTCATTACTTCAGGATTAGTGAAGCAAAGCGTTGTTCATTAAACAAACAACATTGTTTTGTGTTTGTTTATAGCACCACACTGCAGACCATTATGACTTATCAAATGATGAGGATGAGCATGGTAACAAAGACGGGACCAAATCATACAGGTAGATTGCAGGCCTTGTGTTTACATACTTTTTTACTCCTTAACACTCATCATTTGTTACCCAAGTTGACCCTAGATTTTTCTTCCCCATTCAACATATCCTCATCTCTAAACAGTATATCTCTGTTTCGCTCATTTTCCATCCCTTACCGTTCTCTCTTACCCATCCTCCAGGTGCCGGATGTGTGCGGTGACGTTCTTCAGCAAGTCGGACATGCAGATCCACGCCAAGTCTCACACGGAGGCCAAGCCGCACAAGTGCCCCCACTGCTCCAAGTCGTTCGCCAACTCCAGCTACCTGTCCCAGCACATCCGCATCCACAGCGGGGCCAAGCCCTACACCTGCTCCTTCTGCCAGAAAACATTCAGGCAGCTCAGTCACTTACAGCAGCACACACGGTACTGCTGCCTCCCTGGCGTGTATGTGTATGAGTGTGTGTGTGGTGGTTGATTTCAGGGAATAGGTGACTGCAGAATATAGACTGTCACACAAGATTGAAGGATTGTTAGTAAAAGACAATCACTATCACTACAAATTCAGTGCTAGTGATACCAATGTACTTATCTATATTTGACTTTGAATTTGACCAATACAATATGAATAACCACTCTGCATTAGATACATAGGGTTTTATTGCGACAAATCAAATGAGACAGTATTGCTCCCAATAATACTGATTACAAAACCTCTTATTGTACTACATCTATGACCGCAGGTTTAGAATAAACAAGCCCAACTAAACTACATCTATGACCGCAGGTTTAGAATAAACAAGCCCATTAACTACATCTATGACCGCAGGTTTAGAATAAACAAGCCCAATAACTACATCTATGACCGCAGGTTTAGAATAAACAAGCCCAACAAAACTACATCTATGACCGCAGGTTTAGAATAAACAAGCCCATTAACTACATCTATGACCGCAGGTTTAGAATAAACAAGCCCAACAAAACTACATCTATGACCGCAGGTTTAGAATAAACAAGCCCATTAACTACATCTATGACCACAGGTTTAGAATAAACAAGCCCAACAAAACTACATCTATGACCGCAGGTTTAGAATAAACAAGCCCATTAACTACATCTATGACCACAGGTTTAGAATAAACAAGCCCAACAAAACTACATCTATGACCGCAGGTTTAGAATAAACAAGCCCAACAAAACTACATCTATGACCGCAGGTTTAGAATAAACAAGCCCAACAAAACTACATCTATGACCGCAGGTTTAGAATAAACAAGCCCATTAACTATATCTATGACCGCAGGTTTAGAATAAACAAGCCCATTAACTATATCTATGACCGCAGGTTTAGAATAAACAAACCCAATATTTATATTTCTGGTGATGTTTGACAAAGCAGCAGCAGCACCACCTTTTTTTTCTGTTGAAATGTCACAGTTAGTGACCCTTTTATAAGTAGAGTGTGTGCTGTTTTTCTGTTGCCAAGTGTTGTATCGGCGTTGTTTGCTGTCTTGGAGGCTATGTTTTTTATGTGTGGTTTGCAGATTTCTTTGGGAATTCAAGTCACTAATGTTATTGGCAAACAGAATCTGAGAAAGTTGTTTTGATACGTTTGGTAAACTAGAAATAGTACAGGTCCAAGAATCGATCCCTGTGTAACACCACATTTGATCTGAAGGGGGTGAGTTAACTCCCTTTAAAGTGACAGATTGCATTCTAACCTTTTAGATACCCGGACAACCACAGCAAAGACTAATAAGTTACCTCCATCCTTGGGGAAAGGATGCAATTTTGGGTAAACTATACCAGAAACAGCTTCATAATGTAAAAAAAATTCTGTCAGACACGTGACCTGTAAATTTAGCTATCCTACGACCACATCTTTCCATACTGATTTCTTCATTTTCTTTCCCTGACACTTTCAGTTCTATCTGTTCTGTCATCTCTTCAACCAGTCTTTGGTTTCTTGAACATTTATGAGGAATTAAATGAATGGCTTTTCCCTTCCTCCCCCTCCTCCTCCCAGCCTCTCCATTCTGTTAGAGTGAAGTGCACCCTTTGCTTTCTCTATTAGGCTACATATCCTCCCTCACAAGCCCCTCTCGATGTTTCGCCCTTGGTGTCAAGATAGACACAAGAGCTTGCCTTCACTCAAATTCCTTAGCAGTAGGCCTCTGTAGAATGACCACAGAACATCAGTAGCACACCATAGGTGGAGAGACCCGAGAAAGAGAGAGAAAGGAAAGGGGGACTGTGCCTGCTGTCTGTTTTCCTACAACCAAAAAGTGCACACTGTCAATCAAACTGCGCTAAAACTTGATTTGGGGGGATTTGATTATGATTTGATCTCTGGATCATTCGTCGCTGATTTGATACATTATCAATCTCTCTCTCTTTTTCTCTCTCTCCATCTCCCCATCCCCTTGTTAGAAACCACACTGAGGGCAAACCGCACAAGTGTCCCCACTGCTCCAAATCGTTCGCCAACTCCAGCTACCTGGCCCAGCACATCCGCATCCACAGCGGGGCCAAGCCCTACACCTGCTCCTTCTGCCAGAAAACATTCAGGCAGCTCAGTCACTTACAGCAGCACCACAGGTAAACACTACTAAACAGGGACAGTGGGCAGTCACATCAGGGCACAACCTCTGTAGTTCCATCTACTCCTCTTTTCTTCTAATTGGTTCCCTCTCACTCATTGTCTCTCACATCCTCTTATCTTCTAGTTCAAGTTCAACACTCCCCCTAATCCCCACAGACTTCTTTAATAAAAGCGCTCAGCCTATATATGTGTAATTGAACGTCTCAATACATGTTCTGGGGCCTCCCTCATGTCAGCATGGGTTTGGACATGAGGCTGTAGACAATGTGCATATCACCTACACTTGACCTGTAGGCTTTTTATTTATGTAGCCTACATGAAAAATAGATATGAATATTATTCCAATGTTGACCTCTCCCATCCAATTCTGATCAGAGTAATTGTTTGATATTGGGATTTGAAAAATATATATATATACAGTGCCTTGCCAAAGTATTCGGCCCCCTTGAACTTTGCGACCTTTTGCCACATTTCAGGCTTCAAACATAAAGATATAAAACTGTATTTTTTTGTGAAGAATCAACAACAAGTGGGACACAATCATGAAGTGGAACGACATTTATTGAATATTTCAAACCTTTTTAACAAATCAAAAACTGAAAAATTGGGCGTGCAAAATTATTCAGCCCCTTTACTTTCAGTGCAGCAAACTCTCCAGAAGTTCAGTGAGGATCTCTGAATGTTCCAATGTTGACCTAAATGACTAATGATGATAAATACAATCCACCTGTGTGTAATCAAGTCTCCGTATAAATGCACCTGCACTGTGATAGTCTCAGAGGCCCGTTAAAAGCGCAGAGAGCATCATGAAGAACAAGGAACACACCAGGCAGGTCCGAGATACTGTTGTGAAGAAGTTTAAAGCCGGATTTGGATACAAAAATATTTCCCAAGCTTTAAACATCCCAAGGAGCACTGTGCAAGCGATAATATTGAAATGGAAGGAGTATCAGACCACTGCAAATCTACCAAGACCTGGCCGTCCCTCTAAACTTTCAGCTCATACAAGGAGAAGACTGATCAGAGATGCAGCCAAGAGGCCCATGATCACTCTGGATGAACTGCAGAGATCTACAGCTGAGGTGGGAGACTCTGTCCATAGGACAACAATCAGTCGTATATTGCACAAATCTGGCCTTTATGGAAGAGTGGCAAGAAGAAAGCCATTTCTTAAAGATATCCATAAAAAGTGTTGTTTAAAGTTTGCCACAAGCCACCTGGGAGACACACCAAACATGTGGAAGAAGGTGCTCTGGTCAGATGAAACCAAAATTGAACTTTTTGGCAACAATGCAAGACGTTATGTTTGGCGTAAAAGCAACACAGCTCATCACCCTGAACACACCATCCCCACTGTCAAACATGGTGGTGGCAGCATCATGGTTTGGGCCTGCTTTTCTTCAGCAGGGACAGGGAAGATGGTTAAAATTGATGGGAAGATGGATGGAGCCAAATACAGGACCATTCTGGAAGAAAACCTGATGGAGTCTGCAAAAGACCTGAGACTGGGACGGAGATTTGTCTTCCAACAAGACAATGATCCAAAACATAAAGCAAAATCTACAATGGAATGGTTCAAAAATAAACATATCCAGGTGTTAGAATGGCCAAGTCAAAGTCCAGACCTGAATCCAATCGAGAATCTGTGGAAAGAACTGAAAACTGCTGTTCACAAATGCTCTCCATCCAACCTCACTGAGCTCGAGCTGTTTTGCAAGGAGGAATGGGAAAAAATGTCAGTCTCTCGATGTGCAAAACTGATAGAGACATACCCCAAGCGACTTACAGCTGTAATCGCAGCAAAAGGTGGCGCTACAAAGTATTAACTTAAGGGGGCTGAATAATTTTGCACGCCCAATTTTTCAGTTTTTGATTTGTTAAAGTTTGAAATATCCAATAAATGTCGTTCCACTTCATGATTGTGTCCCACTTGTTGTTGATTCTTCACAAAAAAAGTACAGTTTTATATCTTTATGTTTGAAGCCTGAAATGTGGCAAAAGGTCGCAAAGTTCAAGGGGGCCGAATACTTTCGCAAGGCACTGTATATTTAATACTTTGTTTTTATTGAGGAACACAAAGAGAGCACAAATAAAGTAAAAGAACAACAAAAAAGATCTGTCAGTTACAGTGCACATCATACCGTCATCATATTAGTTACATTGACATCTTTGAATTAGACCTTTTTCAAGTACGAAACCAATTTTTCCCAGTGTTCCTGACCTCTCTCCTCTTGTGTTCTTAAAGCAAAGGTCATACGCTCCATGTGGTGTATTTCTTCTTCGATGTCTATCCATTGTGTCACTGTGGGAGGGTCTTTTTGTAGACATTTCCTGGTGATAGCCTTTTTACTCGATCTTTAATTTTTTTAGACCTTTATTTAACTAGGCAAGTCAGTTAAGAACAAATTCTTATTTTCAATGACGGCCTAGGAACAGTGGGTTAAACTGCCTTGTTCAGGGGCAGAACGACAAATTTGTACCTTGTCATCTCGGGAATTCGATCTTGCAACCTTTCGGTTGCTAGTCCAATACTCTAACCTCTAGGCTACGCTGCCGCCCCCTTCAAGAGATACTTTTGTTTGAATTTTTGATTTATTTGTTCCTGTCAGTTCCTTGGAGTGAGTGACGCTGTAACGGAAGTAGTCAGGCTACTGGGGTTTGTGGGAGCTGTAGTTCATTACAAACTGTGTTTCACTTCTGTAGGATTCACACTGGGGACCGACCTTACAAGTGCATCCATCCTGGCTGCGAGAAAGCGTTCACTCAGCTGTCCAACTTGCAGGTAGGCCTTCTACATCTCAACATCCAATTCACAAGTCCAATAGATCTTACATTTGGACAATAATCACCTCAATTTCCATTTATTTGGTTGTACGTTTCTCATAGCAAAAAGTTGCTTAGCTAAAATCATTACGTACAGTTAATAACGGAAGCATAATGATGTGATGACATCATAGTCAAAATAATCCTAATGTATTAACTCTTTCATGGATTCCCCTAGTCTCACCGCCGGCAGCACAACAAAGACAAGCCGTACAAGTGCCACAACTGCAACCGCGGTTACACAGACGCGGCCAGTCTGGAGGTGCACCTGTCCACTCACACGGTCAAACACGCCAAGCTCTACTCCTGTGGCCTGTGCAACCGCGCCTACACCTCGGTACGCCTGCCAATCACCCTAAAACTCCTCCCTCTACCCTCCTCAAACGACATATAGTCCCACCCCTTAAAGTGTCACACCCACTTTTTGCTTTCTAGGTGCAAGGCCTCCACTTGCGAGAGGGGCCTGTTGCATGGAAGGGATGCTCAGCAATGTCATCATTTAGTGGAGGGGCTAGGGAATTGCGAGGGTGGAGACTAATTCATTGTATGTACTTCTTTCAGTAACTGCAGTATTAGATTACTCAATTGACTACTTCAGGTAACTGTAAGTTGGTTGGTAGTGAAAACAGTTGAACAACAAGTACAAGCAGTAGTCTGGCTTGATTGTAACCCATAGGGTTGTATAGGACAGGTAGGCTTTGGCTATGTAGTTAAAAACAGTTTCCCCCCTCCACTGTAGTTTATATACACTCTGCCCATATTTCCTCCCAGTCATTTGCATAGACTACATATTACTGAGTTTGTTTGTACACTACCGTTCAAAAGTTTGGGGTCACTTAGAAATGTCCTTGTTTTTGAAAGAAAAGCAGGTTTTTTTTGTCCATTAAAATAACATCAAATTGATCAGAAATACAGTGTAGACATCGTTAATGTTGTAAATGACTATTGTAGCTGGAAATGGCTGATATTTAAGGGAATATCTACATAGGCGTACAGAGGCCCATTATCAGCAACCATCACTCTGGGATGCTGGCCCTTTTCTTTCAAAAACAAGGACATTTCTAAGTGACCCCAAACGTTTGAACGGTAGTGTATGTGCTGCCGAGCCCTTGCATTTTGTTCCCAAGACCCACTGCATGGTAATTGTTCAATGCACTGTCTCTCGCTCACCCTCTTTCTCTCCTCTTCTCCAGGAGACCTACCTGATGAAACACATGCGGAAGCACAACCCGGACCCCCTCACAGTGGCGGCTGCCGTCGCCGCCCAGCAGGCCCAGGGTCACACTCCTGGAGGAGCGGGCAGGGGGAGGGGTCGTGGCAGAGGAAGCGGGGCAAACATAGGAGGCGGTGGTCCCGGAGGGGCAGGTCAGAACCCAGGGCAGAACCAGCCCCAGAACCCCAACAACCCTCAGCAAGGCAGCTACCCGCAGACGGAGGGCGTGCCGTGCCCCTTCGACCTGCACCAGTACAAGACGGTCAGCGTCACCGACCTGTCGGCCCATAAGGACCTCTGCCTGACCGTGTCCACCTCAGCCATTCAGGTGGAGCACATGAACTCATAGAGCGAGAGGATGGACAGAATGGAGAGGGAGGGAGGGAGTGGAGCCTGGTGTCACTTTTTAAATGGGAGGATGGGCTCATTGTAATGGCTGGAATGGAACGTGTGTCAAACACATTAAATGTGTTTGAAACCAGCTATTTCAATGAGGCAGTCCACTGATTTCTCCTCCCACCAGCCTCCACTGGGAGGGAGAAAGTACTAAGTAAAAACTACACTGCCTTGGGGTTGGCGAAGGAATGAATGGAAGAATGAGGTTTGGCGATGCAAGACCCAATCAGAGGATAAGGAAAGGAGGGCGTGAAGGGACTACCTGAGATGAAGAGGAAGCATGGGATATGTAGTCCAGTATTGAATGAAGAGATGATATATGAATGGTTCAAAGAATGCACTTAAAGGAGAAGACATCGAAAAGGGAGAGAGAGAGAACAAAAAATGGGGGGGGGGGTCTGATATAAAGAAGGCACTTGATCAATCTCGTATTTTTTCGGTTTCTCATTGTTTCATTTAGTTGTTGTATGTATATTATCATATATGTATGTATTTTTCTACCAACAGTGGAATGTGTCAGCGAACGGCGTGGGAAAGCAAAAAGAATGTGAGTGAGAAGAAACATCTAGGAACAGCAGATTTTGTATTTAAGAAGGATCATTTTGTATATTCCCCAAAACAATTTTGCAAAGCAAGGGGTGAGGGGGAGAAAGGAGCATCTTGTTGAAACATGGAAATGGCTGTCAGGTACTGTTAACAAGTTTTTTTAAGTTTAGTTTTTTAAACCTTTCATACTGAATATTGCATTATTCTTATTGTGTCAATGTTATCCTCATTATTATCAATTGGAAGATACTGTAATCTATGTAGATATATATAGAAATGATTTTTTTCATTCAAAAAAAAGGGAATGATGTACTTCCTAATCTCTGCCTCTGTAAAGTAAACCAGAAAACAAGAACTCCAAAAGTAACGAATCGTTGACATGTATTTCTAACCCGTCCAATCACAGAGCTCTATTCTGTTCTCTCTATTTATAGAGCAGGCTCGTGATTGGCCGGTTATCTTATGTATACTCCTTGTACTTTGTGTCTTTTGAAATAACACAGTTCTCAATATTCTTATTAGTGTCGTTATTATTGCTCCTAATACTGTTATTAACTACCCTTATGCTACACGTGCTGTATATGCATAGTACACATTCATCTGAAGAGACTGTTTCTCTTTGTAAGGACAATAAAGTGAGACAGTCGGAGATGACAAGCTTGCTGTCAGATTCTCCTTTTACTGCATGCAGACATGCTGTGGAAAGTCAGTTTGGAGGTATTGTATCAATGTACAGTACATAGGTCAATTATACATTAAAATAATATAAATATTATGTTGTATGTTGGAATGGTTCGCTAGGTGATTGTGTTTGGGACATTAATTTGCCTGTGCCATGCCCATTTCATGACCTTCACACACACACCAAAGAAGACGAGGGTAGTGGTTTTGGAATCAAAGGAATGCTGTATTTGATATAATTTAAGGGTATACGTTTCCTACAAACTACAGGGTTCTTCATGACACCAGTGCACAGCAATTTGAAAACAATAGAGGCACATTTACATTTTGGCAAGTCCTCAAAAACAAAGTAAAAAACACACTATTCTAATACAACTCTGATATAACTCTGGATACAATCTACTCGCCATGGAATTCATCCCATTCTGTTCATTAAATGTACATTAAGTAACTTTTTCCCAAGCTTTCTTTGGTTTTCACTGAAATAAGCTTAACATAGAATAAGAAGAATATATAAAAAAGCAACTATTGGTATTATTTCTTGGTAAAACAAGGGACAACCATGAAAATAGATGATATCCTGTTTAAAGTGAGATACAACACAGAAACAAGGTAACACTTAGTAAGGATAAGGATGTTTGATTACTCTGGTCTTCTGATACAACTGAATGGGACACCAGGCCAACACGCTGAGCTCAGAAGGCCCTTCATAAATGAAGATAAATGTGACAACTTGACATAACAAAATCATATGTTTGAAATCAGTTTTTCTTTGTGTACAGTATAAAATGTTTCAAACTAAATTGAACAGAAAATGGGATAATACTTTACTAAAATGGGTACAGTAGTAGCATTTCAACAATAATTACAACATCTAAAATATTCCCATACTGGAACATCTGGTACAGTTCCTGGTTTGGTTGCTGACCTGTAATAGTACCTGTTCGGACACATGCATTCAGGCTCCTGACAAATCATATTGAAAAAAACAAACACTTAAATATAACAAATGTCTCGTGTTTCGCATAAATAAATAAAATGAAGGAGAAAAAAAAATCTGCTCATAAGAGGGAGTTTATGTGGCGACGGTGAGGCAGAGGGTGACAGTGTGGAGATAAGGCAAGTTAGTTGTCAACCTCACTTCCTATACCGAGTCAGTCGTCTCATTAGACCCTATAATGCCATGAGACACACAGGGCTAGCAAGCTATGCTATCTGACTTATTTCCCTTGAACATACTGATCTGAGGCATTGATTGAACGGTAAGATAGTACTTTATTCAACCCCCAGAGGGGGCATTTGATTGAACCAGCCAATACATACAGTATACATGAGGAAGGACCGCTTGCCTTTCCTCTGATGAAATGCAATGTCACGACATATGTGCCATGTACTCAATACTTGTATATCATACTATTATGTACTAGTAGTTACGTCTATTAGCAGTACAATACAACACAGCTAGCTTCAGTTAAGGCTACGAAAGGTTCTCAAATAGAGACAGCAACCTGATTTCAGAAGTCCTTTTTTACATATGACACCTCCTCTCTTTTTACTTCTGATGTCAATCACTTTTTTTGTAACTGAAAATTCCTCCCTTTATCATTTATTTCCACAGCTACTATTTCTGTTGATCTGAGGACCACCTTAATAACAGCGTAGCTTCAATGCTAACAGTACATCTCAATGAACATCGATAGAATAACATCACATTATGTAGTGTTGGCCAGAAGTGCAATAGTTCCATGATTATAACGTCAAATGACCGGTTTGACAGCTATAACAGAGCAGTAAACCAGTCGCCTAGCACTCTGGACAAAATGAATACAAGTCACATCTGTGAGAGCTGCTACATAATCCGCTTGACCTTTCTAAAGACTAGCGATTAAACTGCATCCTTCAGGGTGCGAGACACAGGCAGTACAACGAAAACATCAAAAACACGTAAATAGCGTGTTGTAACAGTGAATGTAGACACACGTAAATGGGAAAGCACACATTTCGCAGATAGAAATCCATAGAAAATAATAATATATAGAAAAACAACAGCTAAATTGACTGGCTTATTTCACACTACTTCTCCTAAGAGCCTTTGCAGGTATAGATTAGCACGATGAATACTTTGAATGGTTCATATTTTGCACATTCCTTGTTACTCAAATGTAGTACGAACAAAGCCAAGACATTTCGTCAGAATAAAACGACCACCAGTAACATTAAAAACAACGAAAGAAAAATACAGATTTGGTCAGGTCACCTTTGCTTCTGATAAGTAAGACTGAGCACTGAGAAAAATGAATACTGGGTGAAGGATTTGACTGTGCGTTTACATTGAACTCGCCAGTTAAGATGCACTTAGGGTTTGGCAGCAAGGCAGTGGACACAGCCAGTTATGAAGGAGGGAATCAAGTGACAAATATACACGCAAAGAGGTGAAAGGTGAGCGAGGCAGAGAAAGGGGTATTAAGGCACATGGAAAGAAGAGGGGCTTGATAGAAGGGTAGATACTAGACACAGCACAGTGCCCTCCGTAACTATGGGGACAGTGAATAATTGTTTCTTATTTTGACTCTATACTTCAAAAGTAGTAAAATGTTTAGTATTGGTTTCCATATTCATAGCACGCAATGACCACATCAAGCTTGTGACCCTACGAATCTGTTGGATGAATTTGTTGTTCGTTTTGGGTTTCAGATAATTTTGTTCCCAATAGAAATTAATGGTAAATAATGTATTGTGTCATTTTGGAGTCACTTTTATTGTAAATAAGAATATAATATGTTTCTAAACACTTCTACATTAATGTGGATGCTACCATGATTAGGGACAATCCTGAATGAATCGTGAATAATGATGAGTGAGAAAGTAACAGACACACAAATATAATAACCCCCCAAAATGCTAACCTCCCCTGTTATTGTTATGGTGAGAGGTTATCATGTCTTTGGGATATGATATTTGTGCATCTGTAACTTTCTCACTTTCTCAGGATTATCCCTAATCATGGTAGCATCCACATCAATGTAGAAGTGTTTAGAAGCATATTATATTCTCATCTACAATAAAAGTGACTCCAAAATGCAAAATGCAATTTCTAAACGGTTCACCCGATATGGATGAAAATCTGACAGTCTGCACCTTAACCTCAGTCATTGTTTGATTTCAAATCCAAACTTTTGGAGAATAGAGCCAAAAGAAGATAAAAATGCTTCACGGTCCCAATAATTACGTAGGGCACCATATGTTTTTTTTGGCATAACATACTTGAGGAGAGAGTTAAAGGCTGTGGTAGTAGGCAGGGTTGTGAAATAGGTTTGCCTGAGCACCGGAGTCCTCAGACCGTATGAGTTGTCACCTAGAGAATGGAAGGACAGGTTGAGAGAGAGGGAGATGGAGAGAGAGAGACAGAGAGTGAGAGGGTGTGTGGGGGGGGGGGGGGGGGGGGGGGGTGGAGAAAGAGAGAAAATGAAGCCTTAGCATAGAACACCAACAGGAGCAGGGATTCACAAAGTTGGATCAGCGAATTAGCCAACTAGGTTAACTAACATTACGAACAATAGGAACCGGAAATGTGCACAATGTACTATCCTGTACTTGATGCTTACGGTGACCATATTAATCTTTAGCATTCTTTATCAACCGTAGAATGAAGAGTTATACATATAGATCTGTGTTTGTCACAGTTATCTGGCAAGTTATTTTGTACATCATAATCTGTGAAATATAACTCTGGATCAGGGGTGGCAGGTAGCCTAGTGGTTAGAGCGCTGTACCAGCAACCGAAAGGTCCCTGGTTCAAATACCTGAGCTGACAAAGTGAAAAATCTGCCCATGTGCCCGTGAGTAAGGCATTTAGCCCCAATTTGCTTCACGGGCACCGTACTACTACAGCTGACTCTGTAAAACACATTTCACTGCACCTATCCGGTGTATGTGACAATAAAACTATATTGTGTGGGGGTAACCACTGGTTCATTAATTGGAGACCTACTGAGAAAACTGTTGTTCGGACAAATAATAGTCCTCTTGTTATATAATACGTCACACATCGTTGGTTAGGCTGTCTCACCTGTGAGATGTTGACTCCCGTCAGTTTCTCCACCGTCGCCGGAAGGCGGGTCATGATGTCTAGCACCTCTCCTGTGAGCTTGGCCGCGCCCACCTCGGTACCCCCGCTGGAAATCATGGTGATCTTCTGAGCCTGCGCCAGAGGCCTGCTGATCTCTTCCGCCATCTAGAGGAGGTCAGAGAACATACAGTTATTCGCCCAAAAGCTCGCCCCAGGGCTCAGATGTTGGACTATATAACAATGTGCAATTCTGCATTCAAACTAACTTCACTTGAGTTGTATGACTTTTTCACGCAAATCTTCAATTCAATGCATGACTTGCGCAATATTTTAATGCGCACACCTCAAATGATGATTCCCCCCTAAGTGTGTATTTGAGCTCTGTCTTGAAAAGGTTTTCTCACTAGTGGTAGTTGCTCCAGCAGCATGTCCACCATGGCTCCCTCCTTGTACTGCTGGAAGGCTTCGGCCTTCTTGGCCATCTGCTCCGCCTCGGCTCTCCCCTTCGCCTCCACAGCAAAGGCCTCCGCATCACCCTTAATCTGAGATAGATAGAGAGAGAGAGAAGAACATTTTTGACAGTTTGATTTTATCATTGTGACATACTATGTTGTTACGGCTTCTTTAGGTGTAACTTATCATAAGTTAACGGCAGGATTTAGTAGTATTGATGGAACAAGCTAGAAGACTTGCGTGTGGTAAACATGGCCTTCTCTTACTGTGAAAGTGCTCTCTGCTTATACGAGTCCCAGACACAAGAATGAACTGCTTTTAGGGTTAAAACAAGCTTGGAGCAGTAACAGTCCTATAGTAACAATGTGATACTTATAGACACACTCACCCTAATGGACTCTGCCTCAGCCTCAGCCTCCATAATGAGCTGTGCACTGTGGGGAAAAAAACATTTATTTACACCTTGAGAATGAGAATTGCAGAATGACTGTGTGATATTAGATTGCTTCTTGTGTAAATATTTTCTGTCTGGATTAATGATTTGTATAGTACATATTCAGTATAGTTTGTATATTTGTTTGTCTGTCTCGTACTTCATGGAACGCATTAATATCTAGTATATTTTCATTGTCTATGCAATAAATTGTTCACAAAATGCTATATATAATTTGTGAAAGGTCATTTTGAGACCTGTGGCTGGTACGAGGGCTGGGGCGATATTTGGGGAGAGCGCTTCTACGTTATGCTACTCCAAATATTGCAATATATCCAATATAATCGTTTTGTGCCATTAATGACTAGATATTTCCAGACGAGGCAATTAAAAAATATATATATTTACGATATTAGTCACATTCTAATTAAATAACCTTAGTAAGGCAAAACAATAAGGCTTAGTTAATTCATTTCGACTTAATTTTCAACATATTGATACTGCCTAACTGATAAAACTGCACTGTTTTGATTATAAAAGTTCAAATAGAGTATAGGAGGGGAGGGGTGCGTCACTTGGAGGGGTGCGTCACTAGGAGGGGTGCGTCACTTGGAGGGGTGCGTCACTTGGAGGGGTGCGTCACTTGGAGGGGTTCGTCACTAGGAGGGGTGCGTCACTTGGAGGGGTGCGTCACTAGGAGGGGTGCGTCACTTGTAGGGGTGCGTCACTTGGAGGGGTGCGTCACTAGGAGGGGTGCGTCACTTGGAGGGGTGCTTCACTAGTAGGGGTGGATCACTTGGAGGGGTGCTTCACTAGGAGGGGTGCGTCACTTGGAGGGGTGCGTCACTTGGAGGGGTGCTTCACTAGGAGGGGTGCTTCACTAGGAGGGGTGCTTCACTAGGAGGGGTGCTTCACTAGGAGGGGTGCGTCACTTGGAGGGGTGCTTCATTAGGAGGGGTGCGTCACTTGGAGGGGTGCGTCACTTGGAGGGGTGCGTCACTTGGAGGGGTGCTTCACTAGGAGGGGTGCGTCACTAGGAGGGGTGCGTCACTTGTAGGGGTGCGTCACTTGGAGGGGTGCGTCACTAGGAGGGGTGCGTCACTTGGAGGGGTGCTTCACTAGTAGGGGTGGATCACTTGGAGGGGTGCTTCACTAGGAGGGGTGCGTCACTTGGAGGGGTGCGTCACTTGGAGGGGTGCTTCACTAGGAGGGGTGCTTCACTAGGAGGGGTGCGTCACTTGGAGGGGTGCGTCACTAGGAGTGGTGCGTCACTTGGAGGGGTGCTTCACTAGGAGGGGTGCATCATTTGGAGGGGTGCGTCACTTGAGTGGGTTGAGTTACAGACGTGATCTTCCTGTCCGGTATTGCGCCCCCTCGGGCTTATGCAGTGGAGGAGATCTATGTGGGCTATACTCAGCCTTGTCTCAGACTAGTACATTGGTGGTCTGTTGATATCCCTTTAGTGGTGTGGGGGCTGTGATTTGGCAAAGTGGGTGGGGTTATATCCTGCCTGGTTGGTCCTGTCCGGGGGTATCGTCTGATGGGGCCACAGTGTCCCCCGACCCCCTCTAATTCAGCATCCAGTATCTATGCTGCAATAGTCTATGTGCCGGGTGGCTAGGGTCAGTCTGTTTGTTATATCTGGTGTAATTCTCCTGTCTTATCTGGTGTCCTGCGTGAATTTAAGTATGCTCCCTCTAATTCTCTCTCTCTCCCTCCCCTCCCGGAGGACCTGAGCCCTAGGACCATGCCTCAGGACTACCTTGTCTGATGACTACTGTCTGTCCCTCATGCTGCTGCTCCAGTTTCAACTGTTCTGCCTGCGGCTATGGAACTCTGACCTGTTCATGGGACGTGCTACCTTGTCCCAGACCTGCTGTCTCTCTCAATCACTCTCTCTCGAACCTGCTGTCTCGATCTCTGAATGCTCGGCTATGAAAAGCCAACTGACATTTACTCCTGAGGTACAGACCTGTTGCACCCTCTACAACCACTGTGATTATTATTTGACCCTGCTGGTCATCTATGAACGTTTAAACATCTTGACGAACAATCTGGCCTTAACACTTCTTAGGGCTGAAATCACGTTAACGGGATCGATATGACAACAGCCAGTGAAAGTGCAGGGCGCCAAATTCAAAACAACAGAAATCTCATAATAAAATTCCTCAAACATACATGTATTTTATACCGTTTTAAAGGTAATCTTGTTGTTAATCCCACCACAGTGTCCGATTTCAAATACGCTTTACAGCAAAATCACCACAAACGATTATGTTAGGTCACCACCAAGCCACAGAATAAGCACAGCCATTTTTCCAGCCAAAGATAGCAGTCACAAAAAGCACAAATAGAGATAAAATTAATCATTAACCTTTGATGATCTTCATCAGATGACACATGACACTCATAGGACTTCATGTTACACAATACAAACAAGTTCATATTTATATCAAAATCTGAGTTTACATTGGCGCGTTACGTTCACTAGTTCCAAAACCATCCAGTGATTTTGCATAGCCACATCGATTCAACAGAAATACTCATCATACATGTAGATGATAATACAAGTTGTACACATGGAATTATAGATATACCTCTCCTTTATGCAACCGCTGTGTCAGATTTTTTTTAAACTTTACGGAAAAAGCAAACCATGCAATAATCTGACACGGCGCTCAGAAAAATAATACAATTAGTCGCCATGTTGGAGTCAACAGAAACCAGAAATTACATGATAAATATTCCCTTACCTTTGATGATCTTCATCAGAATGCAATCCCAGGAATCCCAGGTCCACAATAAATGTTTGTTTTGTTCGATAATGTCCGTTATTTATGTCCAAATACCTCCTTTTGTTATCGCGTTTGATATAGTCTTGCACATCACGATATATCGTCTTGCATACCACAACATTCGATTTAATCATATATCCAAACGCTCATTCTGGTCGAGTGTTACTTCGGACAAAAACTTCAAAAATGTATATTACAGGTCGAAGAAACATTTCAAACTAAGTACAGAATCAATCATTAGGATGTTTTTATCATAAATCTTCAATAAAGTTCCAACCGGAGAATTCCTTTGTGTCTTGAGGAGCAACGGAACGCAAGTGGATATCATGTGGAATGCGCATGACCAGGAAATGGCTCTATGCCAGACACCTGGCTCATTCTGCTCTTATTCAGTCCCACAACACAGTAGAAGCCTCATTCAAATTTCTATAGACGGTTGACATCTGGTGGAAGCCATAGGAAGTGCAACTTTATTCATATCTCAATAGGATTTCAATAGGAACTGTGTTGAAAATCTACCAACCTCAGATTTCTCACTTCCTGTTTGGATTTCTTCTCAGGTTTTTGCCTGCCATATGAGTTCTGTTATACTCACAGACATCTTTCAAACAGTTTTAGAAACTTCAGAGTGTTTTCTATCCAATACTAATAATAATGCAAATATTATATATATATGCATATATTAGCAACTGAGACTGAGGAGCAGGCCATTTACTCTGGGCACCTTATTCATCCAAGCTACTCAATACTGCCCCCCAGCCATAAGAAATGTTTGATGGCCATATATTGTTATAATCTCCCCCGGCACAGCCAGAAGAGGACTGGCCAGACCCTCAGAGCCTTGTTTCCTCTCCAGGTTTCTTCCTAGGCTCCTGACTTTCTAGGGAGTTTTTCCTAGCCGCCGTGCTTCTACATCTGCATTGCTTGCCGTTTGGGGTTTTAGGCTGTTTTTCTATATAAGCACTTTGTGTCATCTGCAGGTGTAAAAAGGGCTTTATAAATACATTTGATTTGATATAGTCTTGCACATCACGATATATCGTCTTGCATACCACAACATTCGATTTAATCATTTTCGGCCCAACCCTATCTGGTACTCACCGCTGGGCCTCGGCCAGCTTCTCGATTTGGTATCTCGTGGCCTCAGCAGGCTTCTTAACCTTGGCCTCCAGCTCCTTCTCCTTGCGGGTGATCTCCTGCTGCTGGAGCATGATCTGCTGAGAGCGCTCCACCACCTGGACCTGCATCTTCTCCTCCTCGATGAGCTGCTTGGTCTTGGCCACCTGACGGGGAGGGTTCAAATGGTAAGCCCAAGATCTCAGTAGTACTCTCTATGACCATTTCTATGTGTTTTACAATACATCCAAGTATCAGTGCAATATTATGGACATACCTGTAGCTGGTAGGCCATCTCAGACTCTGCCTTCTTGGTGTTGACCTCGATGTCGTAGGATGCTTTCTTCAGCTCATAGTCCCTCTGAGCCATGGCCATCTGGATCTCATTGACGTGCTGGGCTGAGATCTTCTCCTGCTTGGCATGGGCCTCCTACAGAGAGAGAGAGAGAGAGAGAGAGAGAGAGAGAGAGAGAGAACCCCAGGAAGTATAAAAAGGGAACACGGAGAGATTGGAGAAGGAAAGGTTCAGATGGAGTATGAGAAAAGAGAAAAGCAAGAGCGGATAGGGGAAAACCAAGCGAAGGAACGTGATGGAGAACTCAGAAATGAACAAGAGAAAGGGACAGGATAAAGTGCGCAAGAAGAGAAGAAGGTAGAAAAGAGGAGAGAGCAGAGAGAAGGGACAGGTGGCTCACCCTGATCACAGCATCCCGCTTGAACTGGGCCTCTCCGATGCGGGCGTCTTTCTGCACCTGGGCGGTCCTGGACTTCCCCAGGGAGTGGAGGTAGTCCTGAACCACAGAGAGTAAGAGAACAACATTGGTTACTTTGTAGTTTAGGCTTCATTAGTTATCCAGCATTGGAGTAGTTGAATCAATGGAGTCTCCATTGAAAGAAGAGCGCGAGAAAGCACACCTGGTCGTCGTGAACGTCTTTGAGCGTGTAGCTGACCACGCTGATGCCCATGTTGAACAGGTCGGACGAGGCCACCTTGAAGACCTCCTCTGAGAACTTCTTACGGTCCCTGTAGATCTCCTGGAGGGGGTGAAATAACTGGGTTCGTACCGATGTTGATATGCTTGTGTTTAGTGCAATTGTCATGACAGTAAAAAGTTGCCGTGTTCCCGCTCCCTCGTGTTACTATGTACAAGTTGTTGAACACATAGCCAGACAGAGATGTCCATGTGACTATGGTTCTGATGTACATACAACTGTTGCATGTGTTGTTTGTCATCGTCTGTTTGTTACGGTTATGTAACAAGACAGTTCCCGCTGTGCAATGTGCTGACTACGGTACATACAAAAGTACCATCAAATTACGACATTCTGTACTGTCGCCTCATATGAATTATTTGATCTCAATTCCAAAATGCTGGAGTATAGAGCCAAATCAAAAGTTTTAGCTTCACTGTCCATATAAATAAGTATGGGGAGTGTGTCTCTGGCCATAGCTCTTGGCATTGGTCATGGCTTCACTGCATTGAAATGAGTGAGCAGCTATAATGTGCTGTTTATTTATCTGCAACTGTAACTGTGGATGTGGCCAGTAAGGGTGCTGTCCAGTTTACCTCATGTAACGATGAAGAAGGCAAAATAGTGCCCGAAATGTTTCTATGTTGCACTAAAATGAGTGTACTGCTTTAATGTAGCCTGGTCCCAGATCTGTTTGTGACATCTTGCAAAACAGTTGTTTTACAACGGGTTGGTCAAAACAAGCATTGTGATTGGGTAGCCGGCGGTACTCGGCTTCATCTTGTACCTACGACCGCGGCACTGCTGTGCTAAAAAGGTCAAAACCCACGCCCCCCTCGTGTTGTCAAGTTTACCTCCACAGTCAGGTGGGCGATGATGGCCCTCTGGTGGCCCTCCAGCGTCTCCAGGGCGATTTGGGCGATCTCGCCCTCTGACTTCCCCATGAACATCTGACAGGCTGCGGCCAGCATCTCCTTGTTCTGCCCCTGGATCTTCATCTGGACGGAGGAGGGAACACATAATAGCAAATGAACATTTAAAAATGTTTTTTTTTTTAAGCAGAAAACGAAAATAGGCATTTCTGAGCAAGTTCAGGTAGTTTTAGTCTTTTTGGGGTAATTAATGAACACGACTCAGGTGTGCACAGTGCTAAACAAACAGAAGCATCTGCTGTACACTACCCAACTACACAGCAGCAGTAGCTGTATCAACACTGCAACAGGCAAGGTTACTCTGTCCTGTCCATAACACAAGAGAGTGAGGTATTTAGGAATTTAATGCCAGTGCATAAATGAATGACACAAGCCAGTTTTAATGATCTACTTGTTACCTACCTAATCAAAGAGAGCCCTTACACTTGTGTTCAAAACTAGGGTGTCTAAACAGGTCTAAATGACTGGTGATTTGACAGAATGGTGTACTTACATTGGCTCAGGAAGAAATGGAGACCGAGAAAGACGGAGAGACTAACCTGGGCAATACCAGTGACCGAGATGGGAACCCCACGTCGGGTGTAGACTTTCTCACTCTTCACGCTCAGCGTCAGAATGTTCAGGGAGATCCTGGGCGAGAGGAAAGGAGGGAGAGATATGGTCATTCCACAGTGTCGTGGTATGATATCCAAAACAAGGGCAGATGGCAATACATGGCCAGATCATTACTGTGTGTGTTTGCAGACATGACCAGGAGAAGAAACTTTACCTCTGGATCTTCTGAAAACAGGGAAGCACAAACACTCTGCCTCCAGCAATCATTACTGGAGGAGAACGGAGGCACCCTGGGAAACAGAGAGAGAGGGGGGGGGGGGGGGGGGGATTGTGAGATACACATGAGAGTATTATTACCATCCTACAGCTCTTTAATTGTACATGTTTACACTGTTTCACAACCCTGGTCCTCGAGTAACCCTGGACAAGCACACTTGATTCAACTTGTCAACTAATCATCAAGCCCTCAATGAGTTGAACAAGGTGTGTTTGTCAAGGGCTACAAGTAAAATGTGCACTACAGGAACTGGAGGACCAGGGTTGGGAAACACTGGGTTAGAGAATGGACCTGACACCACCATAGCCTCATTTGGACCACACGTGTAGAACATGTTTTTCTTCCTCAGATGCTGTAAAGACAAAAAAAAACACACCATTTAATTAAACCATTTCATATACCAAGCAGTGGGCCAGGCAGTGGGCCTGACAGTGGATTACTTCAGAGCCTTACATTGGCCTATTGCTGAAGCATTTGTAATTCATCAGTCATGCTTGACAGCATGAAATCTATACAGTTGGTTTAATAATAACAATTTGGTACAGCTGCTGTACGTAACTAAATGTTACTACATTTTTTATATATTCTATTAAGATTTCATCTGAATCTGAGCGGATAGTCAGTATTACAACTATTGTAGCATTCCCCATGAAAATCCAAGGGGTCAGCAGACATCACTTGCAGTTAATTGAATCTGCGTAAATGTTGCGCAGCATCCGTATCACGAGCACACCCAGAACATTTAGCTGATTAAGCGCATAGAAGACACGCCCATGTACTGTATCAACAAATGTATCAACACACATGCAAATAGGATTTTCATAAAACATGCAGGGGTGTGTTAGCAATGATACAAATGTATAATTTCTGCCAGACTCCACAGATGTTTGTTTATGTTGCAAACCGAGATGCATCAAATCAGTCTAAAGATTAGTCAAAATATATCCGATCACTTACCAATTTGACAGAATGAACTAATGCAGAATGCAAATGTATAGATGCGTTGCAACAATACTGTTTTTGGCTCTCAAAATACAGCAGTGTTATTCTTGCTGTCGTCTGTCCAATGCCAGTATGTATATATGAAGCTTCTGTCCCGTTATAGCTCTTCCCGTCAAAAGCGTCTATCCATCGTCTCACGCCCATTGCAAAATGTGCTGTCGCCATCTTGTGGTGGGGTGGTGAATTGGATTTCATTCAATGATCAGTGTGAAATACTTTTGCATTTAGGATACACAATCGAATTACATAGCTATATCAACAAAGTTATTGACTTTATGCAATTTAGTTGCCTTTTGTTCTTTGTTGTGTCAGTATCTCATTAGATGGATGTGGAGGCATCATGCCTATGTGTGTGTGTGTGTGTGTGTGTGTGTGTGTGTGTGTGTGTGTATATATATGTGTGTGTGTGTGTGTGTGTGTGTGTGTGTGTGTGTGTGTGTGTGTGTATATATATGTGTGTGTGTGTGTGTGTGTGTGTCCTCAAATTGTCTACCCCATAGCCTCTCATTCTGATGGCAACCCAACTTCTTTCAAGTGAGACCAATCTGCTGTGATCTGGGACACGGCACCAATGTGACAGGTTGTACTTGAATGTTTTGCTTCATGCAACCACCGCATTGAATGATTGTCTTCAGAAAAGGATCGGACCCTTTTTTTAAATTTTCGCCTAAAATGACATTCCCAAATCCAACTGCCTGTAGCTCAGGACCTGAAGCCAGGATATACATATTCTTGATACCATTTGAAAGAAAGTACTTTGAAATTTGTGGAATGTGAAATTAATGTAGGAGAATATAACACATTAGATCTGGTAAAAAATAATAATACAAATGTTAGATCTTTGAAATGCAGTACAAAGGCCATAATATAATATTGCAGTTTAGGCGCAATTTAGATTTTGGCCACTAGATGGAAGCAGTGTATGTGCAAAGTTTCCTATTTATCCAGTGGAGCATTGTAATACTGCACAATGTGCCGAATTGGTCAATTAATACATTTTCAAGAACATTTTAGAGAACATACAGAAATTATATGGTACAACAAAATGTAAGTTTACACACTCCCAGGGATGTCATATATGATGGATCATTAGCTTATACACTAACTTTCACACATCTAGATGGCCGGGAGGGGTGGGTGTGGAGCCAGAGACAGCAGTGGTTCAAACTGTAGAACCCAATTACTACATTTTAATATAAAAATTGATTTTATCAAACTATCCTGCATTTTATCTCTGGGACTCTCGGGATGACAAATCAGAATAAGATTACTGAATGTAAGTACATTATTTACCTTCAGATGTGAATGTATCAAACCAGTTGCCGTGATAAATGTATTTTGTTGTTGTGCACTCTCCTCAAACAATAGCATGGTATTTTTTTTACTGTAATAGCTACTGTAAATTGGACAGTGCAGTTAGATTAACAAGAATTTAAGCTTTCTGCACATATAAGACATGTCTATGTCCTGGAAATGTTTATGTTACTTACAGTGTCATTAAATCATATTTGTTTTAAACTCATATTTTGGATGATGAACATATTTGCATTTATTGTAATAAGGTTATCAATATGTCAATGATTTGTCTTGGCTGATCTGATTTCAGGTAATGAATAACTGTACATAATATCCCTTTTTAGTTTGTTATTATAGGGACTGTTTTCACATCTAATAGGGGGAAAAATATTATCCAACAAAATATTTTTACATTAATAGCCAATTCTATAGGAGTCTTACATGATGCATGGCAGGAAAGTCATACATTAGAAAATCTTTGACAGCAAGTGTGCTGATTCCATGGCCTGCTCCAACAGGACAGTGATGACAGGACGGGACGCGGCACTCCCTCTCTACTTCCGGCCCCTTTCATTACGGCAGAGAAACCCCTTAGATTTTCTTTCCTCAGCCAATCAAGATTGGGATTCCGAAGACCGTGACCAATCATTAGCGCAAGCCTCGGTTTGGGCACGATCCAGACTTATAAATTCTTTGTCCCGCCTTGCTCAAAGGTGGCATCCACATACTTCACAGTGGTCAGTGGGTCAACTGTGGCAATAGCAGCACTCCACATCTTCGCTTGTATTTTCTATTATAACTAGCATACAGAATGAGGGAAATCGTGCACATTCAGGCCGGCCAGTGTGGTAACCAGATTGGGGCCAAGGTAAGAATCTCGAAAACTGAAATGAACAAGGCTTACATTTGGGAATTAATCAATAATGCATTGTACCATTTGTTGCTTCTCGAGACAAAAAGTTGTATTCTAGGCTATGTGTATTTTAAGTCGAAATGTTCCACTTAGCCGAAATGATTCAATGCAGAATGTTCCGTTATGGTCTTTTCTAACATGAGGTGGCCATTTAAAGTTATCTCAATGGATGAAGAGCACCGGAAAGAATATCCCTTTTGTTCTCCTTTTCGGTCCTGTTGTAAAACTTCTATTTAGTTTTGTTCTTTATGGGATATAAATGTATAATTTGTCAATGTGAACTAGTCGTAGAAGAAAGCGAAACTGGAAGAACGCTGACAGTTATTTTCTTATAGTGAGATAACGGGTCTATCGAGGCAGGAATTCGCTGGGCGTGTGGCTGTGTCCCTCTGTCTGGCCTCTCTCTGCCACGCTCATTGTTTTTGTGTCTGGAATAGCCTTCCCTTCGACAGACTACGACTACGAAAAACAAATGTCTAAAATGAAGACTTTAAAACACAAATGATAAGTCAACTAAAAAGACACTTAGGACTACCGTTATGACACTGGCAAGAAACAATAGTTTCATATAGTTCACCCCCCCTCCGCGTTTACAGATGTTGACGCACAAATATAGCATTTTCGAGACAATTTATTTCATTTTTATTGTGGTTTACCAAGTCAAGGATTCCTATAATTTTAGTCTCAGTATTCCCTTGCATTACACATTTACATAAGTAACGTTACTTACGTTAAAGTCAAACTTTAAAAGAGTAACGGGCATTTTACGACAGAAACTCATGCCCTGTTGCGCATTTACACGCCGGCTCTTGGCTGAGTGCGCATAATAGACCAGTAAAATAAACCATTATTAACGCTATGATATTCATGTCACAATGGCGATTTATGTAAAATAGCGGAGAAACTATAGCCGTTGTATTGTTGGAGCTGAATAAACGTCATTTAAGAAGAAAAAAAAGGGAAAGTTGCTGAGGCAGGCAGGAGCGAGGAACGAATGCCAAAAACTCTGAGACGGGGGCATCTGGGCGAGGGGGAGGGATATGAACAAGTGGTAGACTAGCAGAGCAGATGACGTCATTTAAATGACTCAACGCTTTGTGATATACAGAGCCGAGCGGACGCTTTAGTGTAGCCTATATATTTCTATCCTCAACTTAGTTATTTTACACAACACCATTTGGGAACACCATCATGGAGGGTCCAGTGAAATGTAATCAACATAATTTAATATCCACACAAGGCCTCAATTACTCTCTTTAAATATGCTGTCTATACCGGTTCGCTAGATTAGTCTATTCAGCCCTACCCTTTGTGGTGGATGGGAACGGAGTGTGTCACTAGCCTAATTTGGTAGCCCTAACTTGTTGATGTGTTAAATGAGAATTTTGTATTAGCACGGTGAACAAGAATTGGTCGTGTCGCTAATCTTTCTTGTTATTGTGAGGGGTTAAAGTTTGGATTTCAAAGTGGAGTGAAAGATCAATAGGTGCATGATATAACACAGTGTCCTCTCTCTCCATTTCAGAATAGGGTCAGTTGAGTTCGTGTGACAGTCTGTGCCACTTCCTTAACGAAGTTTCGCCTTAACGTCTCACCCCATCAATCTGTCCCAGCAGTCTAATTCCTCTGGGATGGTTATACTTTTCCTGCTTATGTGGTAGCCTACAGAGTACTGCTTCTCTCTTAGCCACTTATAATGAATCTTCATGGATGGTCCTTATTCTAGTATAATGTCTTGTGACTGCGAAGGTAATTATTTATTGGATTTGCCTCAGGAGGGATGGAACTGAGGGTTGTTTCTGAGCCAATGCCAACACCTGCTTTCTACACTCCCTGAGAGAATTCGACAGCAATTTTTCACCTGTGTGAAACCAGGGAAGTCAAGAGCACACATCTGTGCCAGGATAGACAATGCCACTGGGAGACATTTTGAATAGTTTTGGAATTATGTAACGTATTGAATATCCATATGGTATATGGTTCAACTTAACATAATAGTTTGTCTTGCATGATATTTTGTAAGTGACCTTATATGGTATATGGCCATGTTCATCTTTACAGCAAGAGTCCTTTTTTTCATTACATTTCTAATGTAATAATATAGTAACAACAACCAAATATGCATTAATAGCTCAGCTTCTCAACCACTTGACCTCACACCACCCCTCAAGTGAATGGGCTATTACATTACGTTGGTAGTTCAGCCTCTTAGCGCAACCTGCACTTTAGGAGTGCTGGCCTGTGTCAATTCAAGCCTCTTGTTGACTTTTATCGATCTGACCACTTTAGTTCTGGGAGGTGATCAGCGATGAACATGGCATCGACCCAACAGGCACCTACCACGGAGACAGCGACCTGCAGCTGGACAGGATCAGTGTCTACTACAACGAGGCTTCAGGTAGCACATTTCCACCCTCTACAGTTACAAAGAACATTTCAAAAGAATAATGTTTTTGGTGCTTACACAGACATGTACATACAGTACCAGTCAAAAGTTTGGAGATACCTACTCATTCAAGGGTTATTCTTTATTTTTACTGTTTTCGAAATTGTGGAATAATAGCGAAGACATCAAAACTATGAAATGACACATATGGAATCATGTAGTAACCAAAAAAGTGTGAAACAAATCTAAATATATTTTATATTTGAGATTCTTCAAAGTAGCCACCCTTTGCCTTGATGACAGCTTTGCACACTCTTGGCATTCTCTCAACCAGCTTCATGAGGTAGCCACCTGGAATGCATTTCAATTAACAGGTGTGCCTTGTTAAAAGTTAATTTGTGGAATTTCTATCCCTCTTAATGTGTTTGAGCTGTGTTTGAGTTGTGTTGTGACAAGGTAGGGGTGATACGCAGATAGCCCTATTTGGTAAAAGACCAAGTCCATATTATTGCAATAACAGCTCAAATAAGCAAAGAGAAACGACAGTCCATCATTACTTTAAGACATGAAGGTCAGTCAATCTGGAAAATGTCAAGAACTTTTCAAGTTTCTTCAAGTGCAGTCACAAAAACCATCAATCGCTATGATGAAACTGGCTCTCACGAGGACAGCCACAGGAAAGGAAGACCCAGAGTTACCTCTGCTGCAGAGGATAAGTTCATTAGAGTTAACTGCACCTAAGATTGCAGACCAAATAAATGCTTCACAGAGTTCAAGTAATAGACACATCTCAACATCAGCTGTTCAGAGGAGACTGCATGAATCAGGCCTTTTCCTTTGGTCTGATGAGTCCAAATTTGAGATTTTTGGTTTCAACCGCTGTGTCTTTGTGAGACACAGAGTAGGTGAACGGATGATCTCCGCATGCGTGGTTCCAACCGTGAAGCATGGAGGAGGAGGTGTGGGGGTGCTTTGCTGGTGGCACTGTCAGTTATTTATTTAGAATTCAAGGCACACTTAACCAGCATGGCTACCACAGCATTCTGCAGCGATTCTGCATCCCATCTGGTTTGCATTTAGTGGGACTATCATTTGTTTTTCAACAGAACAATGACCAAACACACCTCCAGGCTGTGTAAGGGCTATTGTAAGGGCCTCCACACTCACCCGACTTCAACCCAATTGAGATGGTTTGGGATGAGTTGGACTGCAGAGTGAAAGAAAAGCAGCCAACATGTGCTCAGCGTATGTAGGACCTGCTTCAAGACTGTTGGAAAAGCATTCCAGGTGAAACTGGTTGAGAGAATGCCAAGAGTGTGCAAACCTGTCATCAAGGCAAAGGGCGACTACTTTGAAGAATGTAACATATGAAGTATATTTTGATTTGTTTAACACTTTTTGGGGGGTTACTACATGATCCATATTATTTCATAGTTTTGATGTCTTCACTATTATTCTACAATGTAGAAAATAGTAAAAAATAAAGAAAAAACCCTTGAATGAGTAGATGTGTCAAACCTTTTGACTGGTACTGTATATGCAAACATACATATATGCATTTATTCTATTGAAATTGAGATTCATTTAAATGATATCCATAATGTAATGTAATGGGTGAAAATATCAACGTGGCAAGGGATACTGAATAGGATCACTCAATTCGAAGACTAATGGAGGTGTACAGGACGTGATATATTTTGTCCTCCCCCTGGAGGACAGACAGGAACTCCTCTCCCCTTGACATCATATAGCCCATTGTTCCCTGCAGTATTGAGCTGGTGTGTTTCTATCTTTGTCTCTCTTGGAGGTGGCAAGTATGTACCCAGAGCGGTCCTAGTGGACCTGGAGCCCGGCACCATGGATTCTGTCAGATCCGGACCCTTCGGACAGATCTTCAGACCAGACAACTTTGTGTTTGGTAAGGAATGAGAGGGGTATGAGTTTAGCACTGCTTGGAAATGTATGGGACATATCACTTTTAGTTAGCACATAGGGAAATTAAACTGTGTGATTAAAAAAAATACATATTATGTAACCGGCCTGTCATTTTTGAAGTAAAATAGGGTTTGAGGTGTTCTCCTCTCTTCCCCTTTTCTCCTTCAAATGACCCCCCTTTCCTCCTATGTTTCTAGGTCAAAGCGGCGCAGGAAACAACTGGGCAAAGGGCCACTACACTGAGGGAGCAGAGCTGGTGGACTCAGTCCTGGATGTGGTGAGGAAAGAAGCTGAGAGCTGCGACTGCCTCCAGGGATTCCAGCTCACCCACTCCCTGGGTGGGGGCACTGGCTCGGGCATGGGCACCCTGCTCATCAGCAAGATCCGTGAAGAGTACCCCGACCGCATCATGAACACCTTCAGCGTGGTGCCCTCCCCTAAAGTGTCAGACACGGTGGTGGAGCCCTACAATGCCACCCTCTCGGTTCACCAACTTGTAGAGAACACGGACGAGACCTTCTGCATTGACAACGAGGCTCTCTACGACATCTGCTTCCGGACCCTCAAACTCACCACGCCGACTTACGGAGACCTCAACCACCTGGTGTCGGCCACCATGAGCGGAGTGACCACCTGCCTGCGTTTCCCCGGCCAGCTCAACGCCGACCTCCGTAAATTGGCCGTCAACATGGTGCCTTTCCCCCGTCTCCACTTCTTCATCCCCGGCTTCGCCCCCCTCACCAGCAGGGGGAGCCAGCAGTACCGTGCCCTCACCGTGCCGGAACTCACCCAGCAAGTGTTCGACGCCAAGAACATGATGGCCGCATGTGACCCGCGTCACGGTCGCTACCTCACTGTCGCCGCTGTCTTCCGTGGCCGCATGTCCATGAAGGAGGTGGACGAGCAGATGCTCAACGTCCAGAACAAGAACAGCAGCTACTTCGTTGAATGGATCCCCAACAACGTCAAGACCGCCGTCTGCGACATTCCTCCAAGAGGCCTCAAAATGGCCGTCACCTTCATCGGCAACAGCACGGCCATCCAGGAGCTGTTCAAGCGTATCTCTGAGCAGTTCACCGCCATGTTCCGCCGCAAGGCCTTCCTCCATTGGTACACCGGAGAGGGCATGGACGAGATGGAGTTCACTGAGGCAGAGAGCAACATGAACGACCTGGTGTCTGAGTACCAGCAGTACCAGGACGCCACCGCCGAGGAAGAAGGTGAGTTTGAGGAGGAGGCTGAGGAGGACGCTTAAAGACGGAGTGAAGCAACATGAGCGAGGTGGAAGAATGAAGAAAAGTCCTACAGAAAGCCGGAAAATAACAAAATACCACAAAAAGAGGAAAACAAGAAAAGTGCCAAAAGAAAACCGGAGAAATACTATAGAACGTAGCTGAGAAGTGGAGGGTCCCAATTGCACACCCAGAAATGGAGGATCAAATCTGAAAATGGTTGAAATGGCTCAACGAGAACAGAATGACTGAAGAATGTGACTGGACAAGGGAGAATGAATGTAAGTAAGAGAGGAGGAGAGGAGTGACAAGCAGCATTATGAACAAATAAACCGGACGCAGTCTGCATTCCATTTACTGTGACACCATTTAATAAATAAGTACGTTAAGAAACAAAATTGTTGAAAGAAAGTTAAAGAAGAAGCCTGTGCCTATGACAAAATTGTTCCTGTTATTTTCAGTATTATTTTTGTTGTTGCCATGATTTTGCATTTAATCATGTCACAAATAAATGTGAATATGACCACATAAGCACTACAGGACCTCTCACCCCACAGTTCTGATTTTGAGACTATGGTTATTAACTTATAGCCTGGTCCCAGATCTGTTTGTGCTGTCTTGCCACCAACTTCTATGGTCATTGCCACGTCATTGGCAAACAGATCTGGGATCAAACGAATTAACTTCTGAACGGTGGCTCGATTCTGGCCTGACTTTAATGAAGGTGTCTGTGCCACCTGGAGCCGCCCTCCCCAGGACGCCAACCAACGTCTGTGAATACAGGATGACATAGACAAAGATGGGATGAAAATGAATCGATGGATTTAGTTTGATAGTGCCAATGGAGCTTTATAACAGACAACAATATCATGGCAATGACCAGTGAACATGTGTTGGGTTCTACCAGTATTATCAATCTCAGTGATAGTGGAACTGGAACCTAATGGGGAGAGGTCCAGGAATTGTATTCCATTTGACCATAGCAAGTTTTTGAAACAAGATTATCTGAAGGAACCTCTGCAAATGTGTGTGTACAGAACATTTTAGTAAATGTTTACATTTTTAACCACTATTCACATAGATTGTCATTGTTATTTTAGGTCCAAGCCAGGTTATCTACATGTCCAAACCCGGCTATAGTGTCAGGTATTGTTGACATCTGTACTGCACTATGAAGGGATGAAACTGCAACTCTCTTGTATGTGTTTTCTTCGTTTTTTTCTATTCTGATGATTAAAAAAATGATCTCTGAGAAAGTGAAAAGCAAGGTGCCCCTGGGGAGAAATAAAAAGTCATTTTTAGAAAACCTCTCTGGTGTTTTTATTGGAAAATAATATTGTGGTATAATGAAGCAATAATACATTCACAATGAAACCATTGCAAACATTTGCTGTAACACCCTCGCTTTGAACATTTAGAAAATCAGTTATATAGAAACAAATATATATATATCAATAAACTGTTTGAAAAAGGCAAAACATCCTTTGGGTGTTTAGGCTATTTGTAAACGAGATTATAAAAGAATATGAATAAGCACTTGAAAACAGCAGATAAACCCAAATGATCTTCCAAAATATTGCTATCTTGTTTTGCCTTTGTCTAATACACTAGATTAGCATATGTAGATTCCTCTGCCTGGGTCTGTGATTAATTCCAAAAGGGCACAAGCAGTGGCAGACGAATCAAATTGTATCTGTCAGATCATGCTTCGTAAAAAAACAGGTTTGGAATGGGAGAATACCTTGGCTCTTCTTATGTTAGTACAAACTCAGAGAAGGGGAGGGAAAAAAAGAGTCAAAACAGATAAATGAAAAACGAATTAGGTCATGAATGTAGGGCCATTTTGAATTTGTTTAAATCATCAGCCACCACTGTAACTAACCTGGCCATAAGTGTGATATTGTAGCCTAAAGGATATCTAAAGCTGTAAAACTATATATTTTGAAACATTTGTTGGTATAAAACAGTTATATTTGTTCTTTTTTTAATCAAACATCAAGGCAAACAAGATGTGAAGTCATAATAAGCAAGGGACAACCAACGACGGGCTATGCGTTCTCTGGGAAATAATGTGTGGAACACATACTATGGCGATTTTTTAACAAATGTAATCTAGAAATCTGTTATTTTGCAGGTAGAAATGTGTTCAACATTCACTGAAGTAGCTAGCAAGTTTACTAGATAGAAACAGTAGTAGCTCCCTTGGTAACCAAACAAATAGACTTGCTAGTTTAGCTAACCAAACCATCAGTCCTAGCTTGCTATTTATGAACATCGAATTCAACAAAGCCAATAATGTTTTCAATTCAACTTTTGCTTTCAAAAGCAGCTCAAACATAGAACATGTAAGAAGTATAGCCATTGAATTCTACCGTGTAAAGATAGGCCTTCTGTGCATTATTTAAGCAAAAAGTCCAGAGTGGGTGTGGTAAATATTACCACGGCTAACAAGGACTGTTCTTAAAGCGACACGCAAACCTGAGGGCCTGGATACAGCCGTGGTATATTGGCCAATTACCACAACCCCCATGTAATATTCATATGTGTAAACATACTGAATTGTAATTGGATGCATTTTACCGCCATATCATACTGTGACCACCCAAATGGTTAGGTCATGGTCAGTTTGATCCTGGTTGGCGATATGTGAACATGTCAGTTATAGCTAGCTAATAAAGAGCTATGCTAATAAATATCCTGTAGTACTGCATTTTATTATTTTGTACAAAGTGTGCAAAACAAGACATGGTGTCAGAAGTGGGATTATTATTTTGTTCAAAGTGCATGGCGAACAAGGAAATTGCCCAGCTAAAGGTAAAGAGTGTAATAAATGTGGAAAATGGAACCACTTTGCAAAAGTGTGCAGAGCTTACCGTGGAAAAACAGTACACACAGTGAGTGAAGATGAAATGTCAATCAAAAAGTCAAACGCTGATGAACTGTTTATTGATTCAGTGACACAGAAAAGTCAAATATCAGAGACAGAGCAAGCCTTTGCTGACATTGAGATAGGAACACAAGGCACAGAGCTAAAGTTCAAACTAGACACTGGTGCACAAGTAAACATTATTCCTCTGAATAAGTACCACAGCTTGACATCTGAGTGCGAGCTACAGCCCCCAGACTGACTAGTTATGGTGGTGAACATCTGCAGCTGTGATACACAAGCTGAAAGCAGCCTTTGCCAGGCATGGCATTGTAGAGACTTTAATATCTGACAATGGGCCCTGTTCAAATCCAATGAGTTTGAATCCTTCACAAACGCATGGGAGTTCACACATGTCACCACAAGCCCACATTACCCTCAAAGTAATGGCCTTGCTGAAAAATCTGTGCAGATTGCTAAATCATTCATGGACAAAGCAAAAGCAGACAAGAGAGACCCCTACCTCAGTCTCCTTGAATACCGCAACACTCCAGTTGACAACTTCAAATCACCAGCCCAGCTGTTGATGAGCGCAGACTTCGCTCAATTCTTCCCAGCACCAACCAGCAGCTGCAACCTGAGGTCGTCAGCTACAAGGAAATGCATGAAAAACGTGCACAGAGACAACAACAACAAAAACGATACTACGACAGGTCAGCTAGACCACTGCCACCACTGATCAATGGAGAGTCAGTTAGAATCCAGGAGCATGGGCTCTGGAAGCCAGCAGTCGTCATCCAGCCAGCTGACACTGAATGTTCATATCACATCCGCACCACAGAAGGAGCGGTGTACCGCCACAATCGTCGTCACCTACTGAACACAAAAGAACAACACACTGATGAGATGAACAGTTTCCCTGAAAGAGAATGTGATGGACTAAACACACACACAGCACAACATACACCATGCTTACCTGCAAAACCACAAGAACTGTTGACTGACACAGAAGCATGCTCAGCATCATATCGCACAAGGTCATGAAGAGAGGTCAAGCCCACAGCTGTCCTAGACCTGTGAAATGTCAAAGGGTGTAGGCGGATCGCTGCCCTAAAAGAGTTCCAGACTGTAAACTTGTTATTGAAAGTTCACTTGAAATGCTTGGGTATTGTATTTGTTTGAAATGTTAAGATGTTATTTCTACAGTGAAAGCTGAGTTGCTGGAATCCCTTGTTTGAAAAGTAACAGTATGTTGGATTATTATTATTGTTATTATTATTGTTTCAGAGTCTATGTTGATTCAGTTGGTGTAGTAGGCAATATAAATGGTTACTTACCTTGAGTTCAAACCCCCGAGTTGCCTTATTGCTATTATAAACTGGTTACCAATGTAATTAGAGCAGTTAAAATAATTTTTTTGTCACACCCCTGGTATATTTGTATTTTATTTATTTAACCTTTATTTAACTAGGCAAGTCAATTAAGAACAAATTCTTATTTACAATGACGGCATACAAAAAGGAAAAAGGCCTCCTGCGGCAAGAGAGACAACACAACACTACACAAGACAACAACATAGCAAGGCAGCAACACATGACAACACTTAACATCCTCCAAGATGGCGTAGCAGTCGGACGTGTGTTTTGTCTTGTCCCGTCCCGTGTAAATATCATTTTCCTCGTTTTTTTCCGTATATATTTTAATCTCACTTTCCATCTACGGACTGAATATAGTCTCCTGCAACCCGCCTCACCCAATGTGGTACGGATCTGCTATTTTTATACTTTAGAACCGGAACCCCCATCAGCAGCTAGACAGCTGTCATGTCTTTACTATCATTAAATTGAAGACTTATAGTTTTTATCAAAGATTCTCTGTAATTAGTATTACGCGATCAACTGATTAATCATGTAACTAATTAACTAGGAAGTCGGGGCACCAAGGAAAAATATTCAGATTATAAAGTTATCATTTCCTAAAATAACTTTTAGATATTTTATCTGATCAATTAGTCTTCAAATTAATTAATGATTTACTTTACCTCACGTTAGTCTCATTCCAAACTTCGTAAATTGTTGGTTATCTGCACGAACCCAGTCTTCACTATGAGTCATCCATACACCAATTGTCTTAAATCATTTATTTATTACTAACTAAGTAATTCACAGAAATGCATAAACAAACAGTAAATATGGTTACATGAAATGATAGGAGAATGTGCCCTAGTGGGCTAAACTGGCATGGCGGCTTGTTAGACAAAAGGGGACTGGGGGTCAGATGAGAAGTCACTACAGAGTGATAATTATAACAATTGAAATGCTAATCCTTTACACATGAACGCTCACTCATTCGGGAACAATTGCAATCAATATATATATTTACACTCAGTGTGTCGTCTTGATCGCTGGTGAAAAGTTTGTTTCTTTTGTAGAATTGTCCGTGTCTCTCCCTCTCTCTCTCTGTCGTGGTTATAGTGGACAGTTCAGAGTGACATTCATTCATTTCGTTATAGAATGGATGTTTCGGCGGTTGTTGTTCTTCGCGTTCAATGATACCGAATTCCTAGCTGCAGACTAGTAATTAATATCAAAGACTTGTTCTTATTCTGTCGGTATCGATAGTCTAAGAGTTTAACCATGTGGTATGGTTAAAAGATTCAGCAATGGTCTACAACCTTTGTCCCCTCCTAATGGAGAAAAACATGGTCTGATGATAATTTTTCAATGTTGGGTTTTATTCGGAATGGCAGAAAAGGGCTGTCCCGGGACGTCTGACCCTAACTGGGCTCAGGGGCGGTCCTCTGATTTAGTTAACTCCAATTCCCTTTTTGAGTTTTCCTTCATTAAACAGTCCAAAATCACATTGTAAAATTGTGTAAACAGTATCATACTCACTCATTCATATTATATATCAATTAGATGTAAACCTCATATCTGAGGCTATTATATAAACAGTGTTATGGTAATGTGGCCACACCGTCTCCCATGAGCTTCCCCAAGTTGTAACAAATGGACCAGTTCGTAGCTGGATTCTTCACCGTTCTTTTATACTTTCTCCGGAACATGAAATTTGTTCGTACCTCAAGTTCTGTGAGGTGGAAGAAATGTCTTTGTGCTCTATGGAAATTGACTCTGCCTCTTATAATACTATGTGGCAGGGTCTTCTCAGGAATTTACGACCTCTCTCTGACCACAGCAGCCTAGTTGAAGGAGGAAAGGGGGAGGCAGGGAGAGGGGGATGGGGCTTGCTATCCCCAAAGAGGGCAACGTCATGACACAGCTAACTAGCTACTAGCTAGTAGTCAGTTAGCCACTGCTAGCGGTCTTCACCGTTAACTTGGACACCAGCCAGCCTCAGCTCGGTCAATACCTGCCAGTCTGCACAGCGCGATATCAACCCAGAGCATATCGGACTGCTTTTTCTCTACCACATCTCCGGATTCCTACCGCAAGCTCTGAACCTTTACACCGGATCATCGCAGCTACCTAGCTGCAATCCAAGTGGCTACTCCTGGCTAACGTCTCAGTCCCGAAGCAAGCACTAGTTAGCCTTGAGCTAGCCTCGAGCTAGGCCCATCTCCCGGGTAGCCAAAGAGGTCCACCAGGTAATTCTTAGGCTACAATACCTCTTTTGCCAATTGGCCTGGACCTTTTACTGCTGACACGGAGCCCCGCCAATCCATCACTACTGGTCTGCCGACGTTATCGTCCAAGGTGGTTTCAACAGGCTCGTCCATTCGCCGAAGGCCCATCTGCTAGCCCCATGTCTGTTAGCTGTCTGAATCGCAGTGTCTCCAGCTCGACTAGCATGGTAGTGACTACTGAACGGCTCCCTGACTCACCTATTGCTACTCATTGGACCCTATGATCACTCGCCTACACATGCCTCTCCCTAATGTCAATATGCCTTGTCTATTGCTGTTTTGGTTAGTTATTATTGTCCTATTTCACTGTAGAGCCCCCAGCCCTGCCCAATAAGCCTTAGATAGCCCTTTTGTCCCAACTCCCACACATGCGGTGACCTCACCTGGCTAAACTGGTGCCTCTAGAGACAAAACCTCTCTCATCGTCACTCAATGCCTAGGTTTACCTCCACTGTACTCACATCCTACCATACCATTGTCTGTACATTATGCCTTGAATCTATTCTTCTACACCCAGAAATCTGCTCCTTTTACTCTCTGTTCCGAACGCACTAGACGACCAGTTCTTATTCCTATTCCTATTCCCCAGGCACTCTCATTCCCCAGGCACTCTCATTTGTTGACTTCTGAAAACTTACAAGTCTTGGTTTCATGCATGTTAACATCAGAAGCCTCCTACCTAAGTTTGTTATATTCACTGCTTTAGCACACTCCGCCAACTCTGATGTCCTAGCCATGTCTGAATCCTGGCTTAGGAAGGCCACCAAAAATCCTAAAATTTCCATCCCAACGACAACATTTTTCCACCAAGATAGAACTGCCAAAGGGAGCAGAGTTGCAATCTACTGCAGAGATAGCCTGCAGAGTTCTGTCATACTATCCAGGTCTGTGCCCAAACAATTCGAGTTTCTACTATTAAAGATCCACCTTTCCAGAAACAAATCTCTCACTGTTGCCGCTTGTTATAGACCCCCCTCAGTCCCCAGCTGTGCCCTGGACACCATATGTGAATTGATTGCCCCCCATCTATCTTCAGAGTTCGTACTGTTAGGTGAACTAAACTGGGATATGCGTAACACCCCAGCCATCCTACAATCTAAGCTAAATGCCCTCAATCTCACACAAATGATCACGGAACCTACCAGGTACAACCCTAAATCTGTAACCATGGGCACACTCTTAGATATCATCCTGACCAACTTGACCTCTAAATACACCTCTGCTGTCTTCAATCAGGATCTCAGTGATCACTGCCTCATTGCCTGCGTCCGTAATGGGTCACTGTCAAACGCTCCCTAAAACACTTCAGTGAGCAGGCCTTTCTAATCGACCTGGCCCGGGTATCCTGGAAGGAAAATGACCTCATCCCGTCAGTAGAGGGTGCCTGGTTGCTCTTTAAAAGTGCTTTTCTCACCATCTTAAATAAGCATGCCCCATTCAAAAAATGCAGAAATAAGAACAGATATAGCCCTTGATTCACCCCAGATTTGACTGCCCTTGACCAGCACAAAAACATCCTGTGGAGTTATGCATTAGCATCGAATAGCCCACTGCAATGAGGCTAGGAAACACTGTCAACATCGATAAATCTACAATAATCGATCATTTCAACAAGCATTTTTCTACGGCTGGCCATGCTTTCCACCTGGCTACCCCTACCCCGGCCAACAGCTCTGCACCCCCTCACTGCAACTTGCCCAAGCCCCCCCCCCCCCCCCCCCCCGCTTCTCCTTCACCCAAATCTAGACAGCTGATGTTCTGAAAGAGGTGCAAAACCTGGATCCCTACAAATCAGCTGGGCTAGACAATCTGGACCCTGTCTTTCTAAAATTATCTGCCGAAATTCTTGCAACCCCTGTTACTAGCCTGTTCAACCTCTCTTTCGTATCGTCTCAGATCCCCAAAGATTGGAAAGCTGCCATGGTCATCCCCCTCTTCAAAGGGGGAGACAATCTAGACCCAAACTGTTATAGACCTACAGTGCCCTGCGAAAGTATTCGGCCCCCTTGAACTTTGCGACCTTTTGCCACATTTCAGGCTTCAAACATAAAGATATAAAACTGTATTTTTTTGTGAAGAATCAACAACAAGTGGGACACAATCAGGAAGTGGAACGACATTTATTGGATATTTCAAACTTTTTTTAACAAATCAAAAACTGAAAAATTGGGCGTGCAAAATTATTCAGCCCCCTTAAGTTAATACTTTGTAGCGCCACCTTTTGCTGCGATTACAGCTGTAAGTCGCTTGGGGTATGTCTCTATCAGTTTTGCACATCGAGAGACTGACATTTTTTCCCATTCCTCCTTGCAAAACAGCTCGAGCTCAGTGAGGTTGGATGGAGAGCATTTGTGAACAGCAGTTTTCAGTTCTTTCCACAGATTCTCGATTGGATTCAGGTCTGGACTTTGACTTGGCCATTCTAACACCTGGATATGTTTATTTTTGAACCATTCCATTGTAGATTTTGCTTTATGTTTTGGATCATTGTCTTGTTGGAAGATAAATCTCCGTCCCAGTCTCAGGTATTTTGCAGACTCCATCAGGTTTTCTTCCAGAATGGTCCTGTATTTGGCTCCATCCATCTTCCCATCAATTTTAACCATCTTCCCTGTCCCTGCTGAAGAAAAGCAGGCCCAAACCATGATGCTGCCACCACCATGTTTGACAGTGGAGATGGTGTGTTCAGCTGTGTTGCTTTTATGCCAAACATAACGTTTTGCATTGTTGCCAAAAAGTTCAATTTTGGTTTCATCTGACCAGAGCACCTTCTTCCACATGTTTGGTGTGTCTCCCAGGTGGCTTGTGGCAAACTTTAAACAACACTTTTTATGGATGTCTTTAAGAAATGGCTTTCTTCTTGCCACTCTTCCATAAAGGCCAGATTTGTGCAATATACGACTGATTGTTGTCCTATGGACAGAATCTCCCACCTCAGCTGTAGATCTCTGCAGTTCATCCAGAGTGATCATGGGCCTCTTGGCTGCATCTCTGATCAGTCTTCTCCTTGTATGAGCTGAAAGTTTAGAGGGACGGCCAGGTCTTGGTAGATTTGCAGTGGTCTGATACTCCTTCCATTTCAATATTATCGCTTGCACAGTGCTCCTTGGGATGTTTAAAGCTTGGGAAATCTTTTTGTATCCAAAAATCCGGCTTTAAACTTCTTCACAACAGTATCTTGGACCTGCCTGGTGTGTTCCTTGTTCTTCATGATGCTCTCTGCGCTTTTAACAGACCTCTGAGACTATCACAGTGCAGGTGCATTTATACGGAGACTTGATTACACACAGGTGGATTGTATTTATCATCATTAGTCATTTAGGTCAACATTGGATCATTCAGAGATCCTCACTGAACTTCTGGAGAGAGTTTGCTGCACTGAAAGTAAAGGGGCTGAATAATTTTGCACGCCCAACTTTTCAGTTTTTGATTTGTTAAAAAAGTTTGAAATATCCAATAAATGTCGTTCCACTTCATGATTGTGTCCCACTTGTTGTTGATTCTTCACAAAGAAATACAGTTTTATATCTTTATGTTTGAAGCCTGAAATGTGGCAAAAGGTCGCAAAGTTCAAGGGGGCCGAATACTTTCGCAAGGCACTGTATATCCATCCTGCCCTGCCTTTCTAAAATCTTTGAAAGCCAAGTTAACAAACAGATCACCGACCATTATGAATCCCACCATACCTTCTCCACTATCCAATCTGGTTTCCGAGCTGGTCATGGGTGCACCTCAGCCACGCTCAAGGTCCTAAACAATATCATAACCGGCATCGATAAAAGACAGTACTGTGCAGCCGTCTTCATCGACCTGGCCAAGGCTTTCAACTCTGTTAATCACTGTGTTCTTATCAGCATACTCAATAGCCTTGGTTTCTCAAATGACTGCCTCGCCAGGTTCACCAACTACTTCTCTGATAGAGTTCAGTGTGCCAAATCGGGGGGCCTGCACTCCAGCAGGTGTATTTCACTGGTCATCCCCAAAGCCAACACCTCCTTTGGCCCCCTTTCCTTCCTGTTCTCTGCTGCCAATGACTGGAATGAATTGCAAAAATCACTGAAGCTGGAGACTTGCAGTATATCTCCCTCTCTAACTTTAAGCATCAGCTGTCAGAGCAGCTTACCGATCACTGTACATGTACACAGCCAATCTATAAATAGCACACTCAACTACTTCATCCCCATTGTTATTTATCTTTTTGCTCTTTTGCATCCCAGTGTCTCTACTTGCACATCATCATCTGCACATCTATCACTCCAGTGTTAATGCTAAATTGTAATTATTTTGCCTCTATGGCCTATTTATTGCCTTACCTCCCTAATCTTCTACATTTGTACACACTGTATATATATATATTTATATTGTGTCATTGACTGTACGTTTGTTTATGTGTAACTCTGTGTTGTTGTTTTTGTCGCACTGCTGTGCTTTATCTGGGCCAGGTCGCAGTTGTAAAAGACAACTTGTTCTCAACTGGCCTACCTGGTTAAATAAAAGTTCAATTAAAACATTTAAAAAATTAAAAACACAGCATGGTAGCAACACACCATAATAACAACAACATGGTAGCAGCACAACATGGTAGGGGCACAAAACATGGTACAAACATCATTGGGCACAGACAACAGCACAAAGGGCAAGAAGGAAGAGACAATACTTCACACAAAGCAGCCACAACTGTCAGTAAGAGTGTTCATGATTGAGTCTTTGAATGAAGAGATTGAGATAAAACTGTCCAGTTTGAATGTTTGTTGCAGCTCGTTCCAGTCGCTAGCTGCAGCGAACTGAAAAGAGGAGCGTCACAGGGATGTGTGTGCTTTGGGGACCTTTAACAGTATATGGTCTGATATACCATGGCTGTCAGCCAATCAGCATTCAGGGCTCGAACCACCTAGTTTATAAAGGGATATCATGCAGAGCCGAACCTCCGGAGTCCGGATTCTAACGAAATTGCACGAGCTCCACCGATCATTAATAGACCACAAACCGACACCTACCGAGGCTCTCCAGATCATCCCGATTCGTTACACCATTGAAGTCCCTTTATTTGACGGGTTGGGGGTGAGGGAGAGGGGGACGATATTAAGAAGAAAAAAATAATAATTTAGCAGAAAACCCTACTTCCTATGCCCCGCCCGTCCCATCTGCTGTTTTCGGATCCAAGCCTGTCTGAAAGGTATTTACCAGCATCGAATTATGATTCATTGGTATCTGCTCAGTTCTAGCGGTTTTTTATTTTACCGGGAAATGTATGGGTTAAATTTGACAGTTTTTTCGTTTGCTGGCTGGTATTTTGGCTGTTTTTTTATGCATGTCTAACAGCTATATCCAATATGCGTGATTTAGGGCGTGTTACCGGTAATAACGCAGCAGAATCGGGTAGGATGACAGTAATTACCTTCATCTTCACCTAGAACACATTTTAAAAAAGCATTATTATTTTACATGTAGAGTATAGCACTTCCCATAAACAAAGGCTAATAATAGAAGATAGAAACGGGGACAATGACTATTGTTGGGCACCAGGCAGCATTTCATAGGCTACTTATGCTATTTGGGAAGGTTGAACGCCCTCTCTGCATCTACAGATTGTAGCCTATATCCTTACAATGAACACCAGAACAAACACTATGAGGAGGGTCCGTCCACCCCTCTCCCCCCCTCAATCGTTTATGTAATTGATGAACGAATGGTAGTTCAATGTGAAATTGGTGATTCTTCATTATTCGTTTGATGTCCTGCCCAATGCGTTAATGCGTGGACACCCTGCCTGGACACCCAATCGTTACGCTTCGTAATTAATGGGAACGACAGATGGCAAATGTAGCATAGTCGCTGAGCAAGTGTTTGGTATGATCACATATTCACTGTACTGAAGAGAGAATACAAATCCACACGCGTGACAAAAATCCTAACTGGAGCGAGGAGGAGTCTCCTCTATGTCTTTCAGATTCCTCAGAGCAATATAGTCATCATCATTACAACAGTGTATTATCTTGTTGGGACAGCCCATGCAGCGGAGCGTGACACACCCTTGTCGCACCACGGGTGTATAAGACTGCACACTGTTTTACTGAGAGATAGCACAAGAAAGAGGATGCTGCTCGCGCGAGAGTGTGTAGTGGAGGAAGAGCAGCACGGGGATGTCAAACTGATGATATATGTGCGAGAAATTGGGGTGAACAATTTCAGCTCTGAATTTGTTAAATAGACTCCTGACCTTTCAGAGTTCTGATTGATGTACATTGTTATTGCATGCGACAGGCTCAAGGCAAGCTTCACTCGAACGTAGATTAGCATCCTTCTTCTCAGATACTAAAGACAACCCATTGTAAATCATTTGCTTTCAAAACTCTGGCTACACTTTGATTGTCCTGAATATGAGATGCAAATAGGGAAGAGCTAGTGCTGTAATTTCTTAATTTATGCCGCTGAAAGAGACAATGCTTGCTAAACAGCACTCTGTGTTCTTTCATGGTTGTACGCTAGATCTTTGGAGCCACTTAACTCCTTCTCCTTCCCATCTCCTGTCACTGTAAGCAGAATGGTGGGCTGAGCCTGGGCTCATGTCCACTCTAGTCTAATGGTGGTCAGCCTCATCATCATACAAAAGAGCTGACTAATGCCCTGGGGAACTACAAGCCACTCCTGTTAACCTCAGGAAATGATGTCAATACCACTGCAGACACCTTGTTTTTTTTGGCTTTTTTTTCTTCAGTTACAGTAGAATTTACTGGGAGTACATGATTGAATATGAGCTCTTCATGTCCAGATTGAAACTACACCCTATTATGTTTAGTGAATCTTCATATCTCTACATGCATGTACAATAATTAAATCCATATTTAGATAAGCAATATCCTGCTGTAAAAAAAACAAACTTTTTATTTGGTGTTTTCAGAGATTCAATCAAGATGAAAATAATTGGTGTTGCTGTGTTTGGAGCCATGTTCTGCACTGGTAAGTATATTGGAGAATTAGTCACCAGGGATTTAGGTTGAGAGGTTGAAAGAGCATAAAGCAAAGTTTGACACAGTCACATGATTACATCAGATTTGATTCACATGAGTACAAAATTGCTAGAGTCATTTATTATCTGTTCCTTTTCCCCCTCATTAATTTATGGAGGGTTTGATGTTGTTGACAGCAGTTCTATTTTTGGCGGTGAGAATCTAGGGCATTTACATTGCAAACGCTTTGAGATATTTGCCAAGTTCTGTGGTTTCTCTTCCAGCAGAACAAAGCATTTCTAACTTCTTGAAGGATCTTTGACAAAGAACATAAAGTAATACTAAAATAAACCTCTCTTTTACTCTCCAGTTCTGACTGCTTCCCTGAAAGGTAAAGTCACGCATGATCTACAGTTTATTCTGTCTATGACTGTCAAAACCTGAAGATTGAATATGAATACCATCACTAACGTTTCCCTGATTCAGACATATTATTCCTTATACTCTGGAGTCCCCTTATCAATCTCCACCCTCCTTTCCATTCTCTGTCTTCAGTCAAAGAAGAACACAGGATTGCTTTTTTCGGCGAGGATGTGCACATCCCACTCCCATCCCTAGACAGCACTGAGGTTCTCTTCAAGCCCGCCTCCAATCCAACCGCCGAGGTGGTCCTCATGAGGGACGGGCGGGTGGTGGGCCACCGGGCCCAGCTCAACTCCCTCAAGCACCTCATCCTGGAGGATGTGGGGGAGGAGGACGAGGGCATGTACGTGATCAAGAACACCGAGGCGCCTGCCGATGTCAAACACATCCTCCTCCTCGTCAGGGGTACTGTTCTTCCAATCACCGTACAGTTAAATAATCTTCTGTCCTTTTTAAATTCTTCTAACTTTTCTTCTAACGTTGAAATCGACTTGTTTGTAACCTCCTACTTATCGGGGTTTATCCAATACATTCACTGTCTAAGATTGTATTTCTTAGACGCAGATATCGATCTAAATGAGAGTTCCTTGCATTTTTTTTTGGCCTGCAATCGATTACGATCACTGTTCTGATGCAAGTGCAACTGTATAGGAATAAAATACTCCCCCTGAGCCCAGAGTGACAGTACTGTGCCGTTGTGTGCTCCCTGGCAGATTGCGCGCTGGAGCAGGTGGTTAAGTACGGTGAGACATACCACATCCCGCTCAGCGACATCTTGGGCCCTATCACCCTGGAGTTCAGGCCCAGTCAAGCCCAGGCCAATCAGACCACGGAGCCACCGGCGGTGGTGCTGCTCAACCAGACTTCCATCCCAGCGGAAGAGTACAAGGGCCGTCTGAGTGTGTCCGAGAAAAGGGTGACTCTAAGCATGGTGCAGGGGACAGACGAAGGTAGCTTCACCGTACTGGACCGCGACGGGAGGGTCAGGAGGAGGTCATGCCTGAACGTGAAAGGTGAGAGGAGGAAGACCACAGTCCGAGAGGGAGTGGTCAATGCCAGAGATGGAAGGGAGATAATACTTGATCCAGGGGTTTTGAAATTGTGGTTAGTGGTGTGGCCAAAATATGGTAAACAAAGCTTGAAAGACACAGGCCAAGGTAAGAGCAAAAACAACTATTTGACAACTTTGATCCTTTTTTTGTCCCGCCCCTTTGTTCCAAAGAGCACCAGAACTTCGTCCACCTATCATATGGCAGTACTTTGAAGATCAACCTGTTTGTGGACCACACCAAAGTCAACCTCCTGTACACTCCAGACTGGGACCGGAAGGACCGGGTCATACTGGAGCAAGGAGAGCTGGTGGTGCCGTTGGACCCTTCACTGGACGGCAGGCTGACTGTAGAAGGCTCCATGTGCATTCTGGAGAGGGTCCGGTTCAGTGACACGGGGCTCTTCAGAGTGACAGACCTGTTGGGGTTCCCTGTGACCAACATCTACCTGGAGGTAGAAGGTAAACCGTGGGTTGTCAGAGAGGAGACTAGGGCTTTAGCATATGGATCCATGTATCACCCCTTTTAATGGTCTTTCCTTTCTCTTTCTTGTTATTGTCATCGATCGGACTGTCTATTTCACTCTATTGTTTTCATGTTGGAACTCTCCACATTCACCTCCCCCGTCATCCGTCTCTCCTCTTTTCTTGGTGTTCCTTTCCTCCTTTCTGCCTCCTTGTCTTCCCTTTCCTTCCTCCATCCTCCCTCTCTCTTTTAGCTTATAAGTTACCCGCGCTGTATGTTGCAATCCTCTCCTTACTGGGCTTCCTGGTCCTCCTCTTGCTGGTGTGCCTGTTCTCCTGCCTGACCAGTGTGCGCCGTCGGGCGGAGAAGGCGAGGCAAATTGCCCTCATCGCCCAGCAGGCGGGCAAGGGGGATGGAGACGCATTTGTCAAGGTAACTCACCCAAAACGCTTCCTCAACAGGGGTGAACACTTCAAGACACCACGATGCAACCCTTTTACTATAGTTAGGCAGCATCTGATTTATTAAACCTGTGTGCTATTCTCATGTCGAAACACCTACATTTATGAACAATTATCGGCCATTGTCTCTTCAAGAGCGCAGTTTTCACGTTTTGGTTATTCATGAGTATTCTGGAACCATGTTATTCTGATTGTAAGCCTAATATCCTCGTAGAACATAGCACACTGCGACAATGGCTCAATATGATTCCAAAATGAAAATGCTATATTGCTATGAAATATTGGTGATGGTAACCCCTCTTAGAGGGATAGTGAGACATATTGGATTCCTTACCCTGTAAGCAGTCTATGTACAAGGTATGACGGCAACCCATGCTTTGGTTTAGTTTACCTGGCCGCTGTTTCAACTGCTAACCGTTTAACATTAGTGGCACGACTCCAATGCAAGTCCATGCAAACAACATCATCCTAAAGTATCTTAAAATTGGTTTTGCGACTCCGTGTAGTTACTTAGAGATGATTTGGACATGACAATGTTGACGTTGTTCCCATTGACTTGCATTGGATTTGTGCCACAAATGCTAAAAAGTTGAACAAAGCTAAAGCATGGGTTGCTGTCATCCCTTGTCCATAGACTGCTTACAAGGGTAAGGAAAACAACATGTAATTCTGTAAAATTATCACTTTTAAATATGGTCAAAGAAAGATGTCAGTGGACATCTAACTGTATTTGTGAGTGTTCGTGTGCACCTTTTTCTGTCCCACTCTCTTTTCCTTAGAGTGCATTCCTGTGTTCGTCTTTTAGTCTCAGATATATAGCTTTGACTACACTTAAAGGTCCTAATTTACGTTTGTTAATTCGCTGGAATTCACCATGGAACAAAACCTGCCTGCCCATTGTCGGATTCCTGGATGTGTGGCGCTTTGAATCACACAAAATGAGATCATCCACATATCATTAGTCATCACTCTCTCCACACGGCAGATTCCATCACAGTGGCCATTTCAAGTGTTTTGTCTGCAGCCCACAATGTTGCCGTTGTCACACAATGAGATCACACATATATCATCGCTCGCTCCATATCGCAGAACCCATCAGTGGCAACTTGAAGTGTTTTTTACATTTGCAGCCCACAATGTTGCCATTGTCCCCCCATCATCTTTATCTCAATCCTTATGTGTTTGGTCCACCCAATAGATGTCAGCCTAATTACAAGTTTGGGGAAAATCTAGTTAACGATTTGCCTTTGGTTACGTTTCTCCCTCTTAAAGGAGCCTCCGACGGAGCCTCTGCTTGGTGAGAGAACTGTGTTCTGGCTTCATTCCGTAGTGTTAAGTGGATGAATCTGTATTGGTGTTTGTACTAACGCTCTGGGGATGGTCATAGCGTCACTATGCTGTGTGGGCCTCCTACCACCGTCAGTGATTATTTGTCTGTGCCATCCATTCCTCACCCTTCCCTCCTTTCGCCAAATCTCCAAGCTGACAAATAACTGCAGTTACTCATTCATGATAATTCATGATAACTGCAGGCATAGCCTCAGTGCAAATAAGCATACAGATGCAGCCGTCCAATACGATTCAGCTATTCTCAAGCACACATGCACATATGTTGTTGTTCGGGGGGGGGGGGGGGCAGAGTTACAAGGTAAAAATGTATTTATGTGTATGTGTGAGTATGTGCTGATTTGTGCGTGTGTGAATCTACTGTGCGTCTGTCTAAGATCGGGGCAGTGGCGATTAACATATCAATTGGCTTGGTGATACTGGACTAGATCTACCACTTGTTTTCTTGATTATATGCAGTGGTACATGCAGTGGTACATGCAGTGGTACATATGTCCACCTAGTTAGTGGCACACTTACAGTAGCCTACATGCAGAGTATACAGACATAATGTGGGTTTAGGCTGTATAATACACTGGATTAAGTTGCCACCCGGACTAAGATTATCACAGCTGTACAGTACGGCATTATAGCAATTAGTGTTCTCTAGTAACGGAATACTGTGGAGATGAGTACATAGACATGAATTAGTGCATCAAATAACTACTGTACTGTACATCGAGCAAGAGCATTAGGTATTATGAGATCATGTAGTTTAAGAGTACACACTGGGTGGATTCTCTGGACACAGATTACTCCTGGTCTAAAACACATGCTCAACGGTGAATCTCTGTTGAGGATGCTTTTTAGTCCAGTTACAGGCTTAATCTGGGTTCGAGAAGCCGGGCCAATTCAAGTACTGTAGTAATTATTCAAAGTATGCGATACTGTACGTCCAAGTAAGATTGTATTCTTGATTGCCAAAAATTTAAGGGAACTCTATTGCTTAATCAGCTACTAGCCCAACAGACATTTGTGTCAAAGCTGTGCCATTTCTGTTTGTTTCTATTTGTCTGTGTCTACGTGTGTGTCTGTGTAATTTCTGTACACCTGATGCTATACATTTTTGTGTTTGAAAGTGGTGTACCGTAGATAACTTACATGTATATATTGTGACATGATGTGAGGGGCCTCAACTGTTCTAATTCCCCTGTAAGGTGTTTGCTCTGGAGGCTTAGACGACACTATCAATATGCAGCGAGGCTTCATGTCCCACTTCATTATGGATTTCTGGAGACTAGGTCGACAAAACCTGGACAGCCTGTCTGATTGCCTTTGCGCTCCCCACAGCAGTTTCCGGAGCGTTTCCGACATAAAAATCGATTGATCTACCTCATCTCTCGCTCTCTCCTGACATACACACTAGAATGCGATTCCTTGTCCCTCAAGAACGATGGCTCCCCGAAGCCTGCTCCTCTAAACCTCCAGGGTGTTCTTTTCACACCAACAACTCCAGTCGCTCAACTTGTCACTCTATATATATATACACACACCGTACGATCTTATACATCGATATAAGAGCTTAATGTGCAGTACATGTACATTTTTTCCCGCCAACTCCTGTTTACCCGTATGTGTTTTTTATGACGCGCAGTATACATGATGAAGTGAACCTGTGATTGCTACTGTAATGTGTGCTTGCCGTGGTTTCCTGCTAAAATACGACCCTCTTGTGCTGTTGTTGGTAGGTTGTTCAAGAGGCCTATACGCGGTTCGCTGAGGAGTCCACTTTGACGTCTACGTGGGACAACAGCAATGCCACTGAAAGCACGGAGGTCACTATTAAGGTAAGCAGGGCTCAGGGAAACATTATGGGGTGGGAAGTTGCCTACCGGTGCGCGTGTTGAGTTGCAACAGAAAAACAGGTTCCACCATTACAATTGCAAATGTAATTGTAAAGACAGACATAAACAGAAATACAGGGGGTAATGTTTCCATAAAAGGCTGAAAATAACCTCCATGCCAAGCAGTACCTAAACGACATTTGCAGAAACATCATGAATCATTCATGTTCTTTTTTTTTGCTTACCCTTTCTTTACACACCCCTCCCCCCACACGACTTTTCTTCCACAGGGTCTGGAGGTATCTAAAGCAGGCCGCTACCACACTCTCTCCTCGGACAAGAACTTCCTGGAGATGAGCGACTCGGGGGTAGAGTTCAACTCCTCTGGCCTCCCGTTAGACAGCGAATACGAGACGGACGTGCCCCAGACCTTCACCTCCCACAAGCTGCTCCTCAACAACTCTGACAGCGTGGCAGCCACTGTCATCCCAGAGGGAGATCAAAGCGCCAACCGGAACCCCGACTCGGCCATGAGCCCCAGCCTTGTGACCCAGGCCCGCTCTGAGGCCGACGCCCCTGAAGAAGACCTGATGGGTGACAGCACGCCAGAAATGACATCCAGGGGCGCCGAGCTGGCTGGAGGACTTAAGGCAGCCGACAGTGTTGCTGAGCCTGGCGATTAAGCAAGCAGCCCATTGATTCCCAGTGCCACCGCAGAGAACACCATCACCTGAGAGCACCTGCATTGTATTCCTAAAAGTCAGACACAAACCACCGGACACCCTAACAATCTTTACTCTTCAGCCTCAATTACTCCCCCACTCACACAGACACGACCCAAATCCCGATCACTGCTTCTTTTTTTTTAACCTAAAGCTACAAAAAAATACTTGGTGTAAAAATAGCCAGTCTAAATGCGCTAGACTTTCTAAAGAGGAAAAATACAAGAACTTAGCTCATTAGAACACATGAATTCTGTGCATACAGGAAATGCATGTGTAACGGTGTTAAGAGCTAGGTTGAAATGTCGCGGATGGAGCCATCCACTTGGCACCTTCTGGGTGGCTCAACCCGTTGGCATGTTGTCAAGGAGGGCGGTCACGTGTGTTGTGAAGCAGAGGATCACTGGTTTGAGCCCAGTATGTGGCAGTGACCCCCGTTACACATGTTTTTAAATTAGACTTAAAGCTAGAATGTATCCTTAGCTGGCCCAAGAGGGAATTGATAGTATTAATTACTGATAGTACTAAGTATTAAGAACCACAGACTCAGAGATAATATCTAAGATAACTTGGTGGACTAAGGGAAAATGCAAGATTAAAATGTCCAAAAGGAACGAGTGCACACTGATATCAAAGTAAAAAATGTTTTAAATAATCCTGTAAAAATGTATCCCAGATTTCCTATAATGACAAAAATGACAGATCTACAACATATTTAATCCATCTTTCTTATTAGCATTGAATGTCCCTACCACTGATACTATGTATGTGGGGCCATAGACATAGCAGCAAAATGTATGACATAGGCCCAGGGTAATAGACCAACTTAATTTTACAAATAAAATTGTAATACTAGACTAACAAAACCAATAAAGACAAAAGGTAAATAACACTTCTGACAACCACAAGCCCATAGTTTCTGACATAGGCCTATACCGCTACAATTTCATTACATGACAGAAATTACAGGCAAGGCTTTGGCACCAACTCAGAGAAAGCGCTTGTCTCAGCATATAGCCTCTATAGAGAGCTAATTCTTGATAACTGATACAAGCCTCGTAGATTGAATATCACCATGCTATGCAAGAAAGCTTGTAGTGTCCCTGGGCATGTAACAACGTTTCCAAATCTCTGCCACTTTTGATGACATCATCCAGTAAAACACATGTTTTAAACATCCCTTAGCTTGCAACACAAATGACCCGGAACTAATACAACGGCAACTTCACATCACTCCATTTTGAACCCATCTACATAAGGGCATGTTTCTCATTACAACCCCAGCCACTGCAGAAAAAGCCTTGGAACAGGGACTTCTGGTTGGAAGGGACCTAAACATTTGGATTGTTGCCCTTTAATAAAGACAGACTCGGGAGTGATAAGATGATGAGGCAGACCTATTGACAATGAATGACCTGCATGATGTCACCCTTCCTTCTTTTTGTATCCAATTGGTAGTTACAGTCTTGTCTCATCGCTGCAACTCCCATATGGACTTGGGAGAGGCGAAGGTCGAGAGCACGTCCTCCGAAACACAACCCAACAGCACTGCTTCTTGACACAATGCCCACTTAACCCATAAGCCAGCCACACCAATGTGTTGGAGGAAACACCGTACACCTGGCGATCGTGTCAGAGAGCACTGCGCCCGGCCCGCCACAGGAGTTGCTAGAGCGCGATGGGACAAGGACATCCCTGCCCGCCAAACCCTCCCCTAACTCGGACGATGCTGGGCCAATTGTGTGCTGCCCCATGGGTCTCCGGCCGGCTGCGACAGAGCCTGGACTCAAACCCAGAATATCTAGTGGCAAAGCTAGCACTGCGATGCAGTACCTTAGACCACTGCACCACTCGGGAAGCCCCCTTTTTTCATTCCTATTTTGCCTGACTCCACGGCCCAAAATGAGTGCTAAATTGATAAATGCTAGCGATTAAGCCAACTTTCCTGACAGACTGAAAACACATCGCTTACTGAGATTGGCGCGCCAACAAAGCCAGCAAAGTTATTACGATTCAATGCACTTGCCGCTGCATTCATCAAAGTCTTTATGGGAGAAGGTTTGCACATTTCCTTTCAACACATTATGTACTGTCAGATTCATTTATTTGAACCAAACATCCCACCCAGAATCTCTAAACGACTAACAGTCGCTACTTCATCTCAATTCAGTACAACATTTTTTCAAACGCATTGTATTTCAGATGGGTGAGGATGCACGACTAGATTATAAGAAACAGAACATGATTCTTAATCCAACATCGTGGTTGCTGAACTGTTGAAATTTCAAGATTATTGTATTGTCTTAAATCCTATGAGAATTGTACTGTAAAATAGGCCTAATATCCCGGATCTATTCAATATATTCAGTCTGAACAGGAAAAACGCAGAAACCGTTCGCCAACCGCTCAGATAACATCAGTGAGAGATGTCCGTTTGTCCATTTGCTGCAAATATATATTGTAAAGTCATCCACCATCCATTTTCTTCAGTAACACTATATTAATACACCCATTACAACACCTGACAAACCATTCCACTAAGGATTCCCATTGGTTTCAACTCTAGTCCAATCAGGTTCGGCATATTATTAACGAGGGCATTCTGTATGTCGATAATTGGTGTGTGTACACATGATCATGTTAAAAAGGTCAAAACAAAGGGAATGAAGGGGTGTAACAGTCCCAGGAATTTGTTGGGGGACAGCGTCTGCTAGCAATATCGCTACCTCGTGTTGTGACCGATTTAGGATGTCTGTGAGTGGAACTCACAGAGTAAGAGTAACTGAGTAAGGCAGACATGATTGGTGTCTGAAAGAAAAAGCACAACTATAACATGAGAAACAGTTAAAAGTATAACAAAAATGTTCAAAATGAATTGAATTGCAGCTGTTGTAAATAACACTACCGACAAAATAAAAAGTATGATTCTACATTCCTTTTTTTGGTTGAAAATGAAGGTTAAATCGTTTTTAATGCAACATGAGAATGCCGGACAGCGTAAATAAATGTCTTACGTGTAAATTCATCATATATGATGTAGCTACTTGATCGTTGCTATTCTATCGGCTATTATATTGGTTTTGTAGAATATCATTTATTTATAGATTTGTGTTCAATTGGTGTTTCATTTGTACTAATTATTTAGAATTGATGTCAACTTTGACTAAAGACAATGTAAAATCCACCTTTAAAGCTATCCCTTTCATATCAGGTAACAAGCTACTGAATCCATAGTCTGATGAGGTATATTTGACCCATTCCTATTTTAACTAATTAAAGGGGATTGCTTTTTAATTGAATCTTGAGCAATATCTGCGCTTTAGCACCGAAAAACAAAGATATATATATCTAAAAATCTTACCTTACAAATCTTACCCAAAGCTCACTTTTAAAGCACTCTTGTATATAGCTGAGATATATTGCATGTGTATAGCCAATACTGTTTCTTACTGCAAAGTTATGCAATATTTTATATCCCTTGGGTAAGTTGGGTAATTTATCCTTTCACTAAGTTCACAGTAGTTATACTGATACACGTAATGTAGGAGATGCCTTAGACTGAGTGATCGAGGAGACATAATAGCAGTAAAATGCCTATTTTTCTGTCTCTCGTTCTCTTCTCTCTTTTGCATCACACATCATCTACCTAGAGTATCACACGATAGTATCCGAACCTCAGAATGTTTTTTGGGAAAATGCTAGACATGCTTGAACATTTCATAAGAACTCTTAGTATCACGACTACTTTAACTAATACTACACTTTTTTCTTCTTATGCAGATAACTGCTGTCAGCTATAGTGTACCCAAAAACTACTGCTGCATGTTGAGCCGTAGGTTGCCTGTGAGACAGCAGGAATATTGCCATATTTAAAATGCAACTTAAATACTATCTTTTTGGTGTCTGTTCATGCAGTCAAAGAGGTATTCTCATTGTCAATATTACTATGGCTCAGACTGGAATAATGTACACGTCGCCCGCAAAAGCCATTACAAAATCACCTCTGCAATTTTCACAATGATTCTATTTCCTTAATATTGATGTCAGCCAACATGGTATGTAAAAAAACGGTCAACCAGAGTTGAGAGTAAGTCTGGAGTGACTTTATGCTATGTACCGGTAGAAAACGTGGGATTTCGGCAACAAAGTATGACCATTCATTACAAAGTAATTCATTATTAGTAGTATTTAGTATTCAGCAATCTATGTCCATTTGATCTACTTCAGGGTTGAGTTCACAAGGCCGAAGTCCATAGCTGAATTCAGCTGAATGGTATACCTGGCAGGTTTAGTTCAGGTACCTTGGTGGGAAAAGATGTCAGATGTAATCAGGAAAACTGCTTCTGAAAATGAAATGATGCGTGCTAACCTTGGCTATTATGATTGCATTTTATTGTTTTGTTTCATTTCAAATGAATTACTTCCCAAACTTGCCTGTTAGGTTTAAGTCCAGAATTCATACTGTTGGCTCTCTAGCTATATTATCGTTGACTTTTATAATACTTCGCTATCACGTACAAACAACTATGCCCTTGTGTGCTAGAATTAACCGTTTCGAAAATGTTATACTTTTGGCATCATGCACAGAATTTTTAGGAATATTTTTGTTCTTCTGTAATGAATGAGCAGTGTACATTAAAGGATTTTGAAGAGACAGATGGAAAAGGATGCCATAATTGTGTCTTGTGTCAGTGCCATATCTGCAATAATATTCTTCCAATATAATGAAAATACTGAGCTGAGGTAAACTCATTAGGGAACATTCTTAGCGTAGGAGGGTTGGGCAAGTCATTTCCATAATGAAGTAGACCTAGGGCCTACTGGAGGTGTGTCTACAGATTGTTACACAAGATGATGTGATATAACCAAAGATTGTTGGTGTCCATTGCTGAATGTTATAAGCTTGCCTGTACAAAACTTCACCAACAATCTTTCTACTAACCTGCATTTGGTGATGCTCTTCTTTGTTCTCGATTCAGGAAAACAGTTTATAAAGGAAAACTTTATAAAATGTCTGTATCCAATTGCAGGTGGTTCTACAAACACCATATAAAACTCAGGAAGATAGTAAATACATGTTTTGTATCGAGTGAGATATGCTTACTGCATGCATCTGTTTTAGTCGCCCGGTCACCTACTTCTACGTGTGGCCATGTCTCATGTATAAGAAATTGTTTTCCAGAATCAAGAACAAAGGGAGTTGCAGATTAGATGCAAAATCTATGGCGCTGTTTGGTATAGGCAAACCTGTTAAGTTCAGTAATGGACACCAACAACCTTTGGTTATATCACATCATCTGGTGTAGTAGGCCTACAACCTGTTGCTACTGCAGGTTCTGCAGTGCACTGTTCTAAGGTGGAAGCCACGTGGTATGAAACGCTCTAAAAACCTTATCAATTTATTTTTCTTGAATCATTTCCTGTCTTAATTACAGGAAAACTCTTAAATCAACAGACACCACAGCCTGTCAATTAACTAACTACCTACCTACACTTCACCTGCGAGTCACTCTGCAGTGACTGAGTTTCATTTAAAACTATGCCACAGCTGTGAGTGACAGAGCAGAGGCGGGCGGAAATGGCGTGATTCAAGCGCAAGGAAGCCTGGATGGCGCGCCAAATTTCAAAGGACTTCCTGGGGGAAAAGAACGCGAAAATCTCCGTTCAGCAAACAACGACGTTTAAATTGGACATAAATTATCAAAAGACCAAAGTATATAGACAGTTTGAAACAATCGGCGGCGTTAGCATCATATTTAGACAGTGGATAAGAGTTCAAGTGCGCCAGATTCGAGCCACTTTTGTGGAGGTATGACTTTCAATGTGGATTACAGGAACTATCCGGCTGTCTACGCCTTGATTGTGAAATGCTTTTTCCCAAGTAGTGTATTTTGACATCTTAATATGATGCGGTGTAACGATGGTTTAGTTGGTTGACATTTGCATATTCATCTTGGCAAAACTATTCGTTGTAATTTAGCTAGTTACCTAACAAAAGTGATTCACTTGTTGTCCACTGCTTTGTCCCTGTGCCATTTCACCACACGAGCCTTGTGCTACACTAGCAAATCAGCAGCACTGTCAGGCATACAGTAACGTTAGCTATTAGCTACATGCAGTTTGTTCGTTTTTCGTAGAACAATGTGCATCATATTGGTGAACGCTCATAACGGCAAGGTCGTACCTACAATTCAACTACATGTAAAGTCTATTTTGATGCATTTTTAAAATTTATACAACTTTTCTGAGGTGCAGCTATGGGCAACTTTGATGGGGGCCACAATCTGAACTCATCATGAGAGGCCACAGTGATCAGGGCCTGGCCGTAGCCTTTCTGCAATTCTGACTTACATCATAAGAGAAACTGCTGATGCACAACCACATTTCGAATTGCATTGGTGTCTTCTAACTCTCAACGGTAAGCTGAGATCCCGATTTGAGTTCCTAAAATATATTTTTGGAAGTGTGTGTGTATTCGTTTTTGGAAATTGATATGTGGGCCTACAAAAGGGGGGCCCAGGGCTGCCAGATAGGGCAATAGAGCTGGGAATTGCCAGGGACCTCACAACACAATACTTAGGTGCCAATATCATATGTATTGTGATTCAATGTTTCAAACATATTGCTCACTATGTCTTCTGCAGAGAGCATGAGAAAATTGGCTTTGATCAGTCGGGGAAATAAGTAATGAAAATAGGTTAATGTTTAAAAAGATGGAGAACAAGCTATAGGATAAAAAAAATACTGTACCAGAGTTTTGGCACCGGTCCTGCCGACTAGCGCTAGCTAACACTACCTAGCAAAAGGTAGATGTACAAATCGATACTTGTAGTCAAAGTATCGACATATCGTCCAAAGTAGTGATATAATATCGTCCAAAGTAGTAACTATCTACTTTTTTGCTCCCCATCACTAGGCAATAGGATGCTAAATTGCCATCAATCCATAGATTGTCACTTGTTAAATATGAAATGGTCATAATTGATTATATTAGCAATATAAACAAGTTAACTATCTATGGTGTAGACAGGTTGAGTGAGTCATATGGGCATGCTGTCTTACAAACGTTCCCTCTTCTGTCTTTTCAGATTGAACCACCTCAAGCTGCCAGCACTAGCTCCCAGCCTTTTACGTGTCAATTTCTGAATTACTTAGCTTAGTCAAATGTACACGGCCTTACAACTGATATTTTGGTGACATTACTCAGCAAATAACCGTGCAGGTTATAGATTGTATACGATATGTTTGACTGTTAAAACGAGAGTTTTAATGTTTAATCTGTTCAAATTCATTCAACACCACATACTAACAACCAAGCTTTTACCAGCATTACAGACAGATGTTTTTGTTATCACATTCACTGACTTAAGTGCTATTTAAGCAATGGAAAGCTCTATGTAAGAAAGTAGCTGTTACTGACTGGGGTGGGGATCAGTTAGTCGCGGCCATGCTGTCCGGCGTCCAGCCGTGTTTCCAGCTGCTGAGAATCGGCTCGTCCTCTACGGATTCAGCCCGGGACCTGTACACGTTCCGGCCTGCGCTGACCCACTCCGTGTTCCGGCTGGGCCGTGAGGCAGAGCTGTGTGACGTCACACTGGACTCGACGTCTGTGTCTCGGATCCACGCCGAGCTGCATGCGGAGGGAGCAGCCGAGGGGGGCTGGAAGGTGCAGATAAAGGATCGGAGCAGCCATAGTGAGTTCCACACCATCCCACATGATTACAGTACACCGTTCTTTGAAGAATCACCACCAAAGACATTAAACTGTGATGTAGTCTATGATGTCTGTCATTCTATCTTTGGGAGGGATTTAATATTTATTTTGTTATTTTTCTTGTCACATATTCTAGAACTACACACACTTGTGTTTCGTTTCCTTAGGTCTCATTCAACTCTTCTACTAGCCTTTCATCTGAGCTTTCTTCTCCACCTTCCCATGCCAGGTACCTGGGTGAATGAGGTCCGGCTGCAGCCAGGTGTCCAATGGGAGCTCTCAGATGGTGACACGCTCACCTTCGGAGGCCAATCAGAGAGAGGAAGCCCAGAGTTCTACTTCCTCTTCCAGAAGGTTAGCGTGCGGCCGTTGGACTTCGACGCCATCACCATCCCAAAGGCCGGCACCTTCTCCTCCGACCTGAAGAACCGAATCAGAACGAGCCTGGACCGCAAGGCGGTGGCCAACTTGGATATCAACAGGGCGACCGTCATTCTGAATTCCATCGGAAGCCTGAGCAAGATGACTGGGACTCCTTGGACGTTTAAGAGGAGGTGTGACGGCAATATCACAGACGCAAGCTCCACCTTCTTTCCTTTTACATCCTTGGTCCCGCCCTCCACCCCTCCTCCCTTTCCACCCACTACCTCTGTGGTCTCATCCAAGTCACTCCCGCCCTCATCCAAGAGCAGGCGCAAGTCAGCCCACACTGTCCTTCTGGAGGATGACAGCTCGGACGAGCCCGGGAACCACCGAAGAGTGAAAGACGGACCGAGTGGGACGAAGAGAAGGCGCCTCTACAAGTCAGAATCTGAGGGTTTCCACGCTCATTTACCCAAAACGGACCAGGATGTACGACGCCAGTTTGAACTGAAACACGTGCCTGTGCCCAAACCGGTCGCAAACTGTCACACCATCGTCGCTAACGGCAAACTCAACCATGTTTCCTTCAACATCAGTCAGAGGCGGGAGATTGACCCAAACAATCAAAGAACTGGCCCAAACGTCTCTGTGTTTCGCCAGCAGCATATTTTTCCGCCGCCATCCTCTGGGCGGGGAAGGCAACGGGCTCACAGCGCCCCAGTTTACTCCCCTGTGGTGGTGGGAGGAAAGACTTACACCCTGGGGTCTCCATCCTTGAGGATCTGCAAAGAGGATGGAGAACGGGCAGGGCAGTTTGCCAGATTTCACATCACCTCTGGGTAAGAATGCCCTCGTGTGACGGCATCCAAACTACAGTGACTTTGCTCTATCATATATGACTATTTCTCATTGTACATTTTCCTTCTCTGGAAACGAATACGCTCCGTTCTCACGTCACATTCTCAAATATGTATTTTTTTGTGTTGTATAGTGAATACGTTGAAAGTCGAATGTGACGCTCACACCTCGCTCTTCTCCCTCCCTCCCAGCAAGCTGCGGGGCAGACCAAGGAAGCACCCTCCTCCGCGGCCCTCCCTTCCCCCTCCTTTGTCTTCCTCCTCCTCGTCGTCATCCTCTTCGAGCTCCTCGTCGTCGTCCTCAGAAGACGAGGTGGAGGGAGTGTCCCAGGGGGTGGAGCCATGTGCCGCACCTCGCTGCAGCCTGCCCCAGCAGGACACAGTGCAGTGGGTCCAGTGTGACGACTGCGACGCCTGGTACCACCTGGACTGCCTGCACCGCGACCGCAAGAACCTCCTGCTGGACCCCAACGCAGACTTCCACTGTGGCTGCCGCTGATACAGCAGGAGTGGGTCACAGACCCCTACACCAGAGTACACTTAATGTCTTAATCATACCACAATGAATTATGGGGGGGGGGGAGAAATACACGTTATTCTTGTATAATGGGGATTATATGATCAAAATAGATGTTGTACAGTGTTTGTGGAGGTAAAAAAAAAAGTTGCGACTGAGGCTCTTATGAACAGTAGGATGGGTCTCGTACCTAATGGTTAGAGGCTGCCCTTAACTGACATGTTTCAAAGTGCTCATCTAAGCTCGCTCTGACGCTGAGCAACGGTTTGAGGAATTACAATGAAAGCTTGTACTTGGGTTAGCGCTGGTAACCCCGGGGACTGATATGAACTGAACTATTTTAGCCGCACACAGGCTACTCTGGTGAACAGTACAAGTCTCGAAACGAGTTGGCTGACAGTGACGGGCTGCAGGTTTTCTAACTTCCTGTACGAAGCACTTTCATATTGGGTTGTGAGTAAACCCTGCTGTTGATGGGGCTAAATGAAGGTGGTATTGGGAGAATTCGCCAAATTCTTATCTGCCGTAACACAATGTGCATCGCAATGCTCTCATCGCACAATGCGATCTGCTTGAGCTTGATTCTATCCTGTGCGGTAAAGATGTCCACTCAAAAAAAGATGAGCGTGGGTTTTCTGCTTTCATTCTCTGTTGTGTTGATGCCGACTTTATTTTGTTCTTCTGTCTGACGACTTCGATTCATATATCTAACGATGTATCCGTATCGGTCCAAAACACGACGAGATTTCAGCTGTGGAGCAGGGACTGCTTGTTCCCGCCCTACTATAGCTCACCAGTTGCTCCTTCCGGATCTTGATTGGCTGACGTAGGACGGCTGGAGTAAAAGCCGGCTCTCCAGGAAGGAGGGTTTGCCACACCTGATGTATGGTCACAAAAGACTTCACGCCGTCTTCACTTTGATGATTATAAAGATCAGCTCGCGGGAGAGCGTTACAGTTTGGATGTTTTCTCAACGTTATTAGGGAAAAAAATAAAATCTATTTAAAAATGTGTTGATGGAGTATATTTTCCATCCTGTAGTTCACAAGTCCGTCTGTTCGCAGTGAGTCGCATTGAGAAAGTATAACGCACACCTGTTGTGGCTATTGAATTACCAGGTGCGCGGTTTAAAAAAACGGTGCTAAATTGAAAAGGAACTTCAGCACACTGGTGATCTTGACGCAGCAGCTTCACGGATTTAATTGATCTTCTGCGGAGCATCAAGATCACCAGTGTCAGCTTCTTTTCAATTCACCATGATATTATCAATGACTCGTACTTCGGCCCTCTGGGGGTACATATCCATCTGGTTATGGCTCTGGGTTGTGAGTCGTGGTAACGTTCTCTGTCCTTTCTAATAGCTTTTCATCCAGATTTTCTTTCACCAATTGGAGTACGTCTCCTCTCGGGTTAGTGAGGTGTGCCCTGAAGCCCTGGTTAATGTGATACCAAGTCAGATCTCTGCAGACTGCCTCAGACGGCCAGGGGAATAGATTATAGAGCTGCCCGACTCTCAAGGGAGAGTATAACATTGTCTGTGTTTCCATGGCAACACTTTTCGGCCAGCCACAGCAACAGGCAGTGTTAATTCTGGGAACCTTGGAGGCGATTGGAAATGAGATGGTAGGGAGGGAGGAAATCTATTTGACTCGGATAATTGTAGTCTGAGGGAAAATGCAGCACTGTTATCGGGAGGGTGGTAACGAGAACATGGAGCTGAAAAGCTATTTCACATTGTTATTGTTCGTTACCAGCAGAGGGCTGTCTTGTTCTTTTAAGTGAACTCTATGGCTTTTTGACATGGCTTAAAAGTGTCTGGTGTAAAACTACCTGTCTGGATATATTTATGCAGCCATTCCCAATTATTTTCAATGAAAATCATATGTTTTCATTACCCAATTCAACGAGAATTCAATATCTTTTGAACGCATGCGGGTGAGAAGTTACTGCGTGGGCCAAAATAGGCTTGGAATGGATGGATTGCAGTGCATTTATTGCCACGGAATATTGTCAGACACCCCAGACAAACTGAGTTTGGCCCGTATGTGCCCTGGTTCCTGAGAGGTGTGGTGTGACTGACACACAGGCTTAACCAAAGCCTAATGGGATCACTGGAGAAGCCGCCACTTCCCCCAAGAACCTGTTTCTGCCCTCAGCGCAGGATATGAGACGCTTACTATTTCCTCCCGACCCCCATCCTGACCCTGGTTTGGTGGGCTTCCAGAGGGGAAAACCTTTTTACTCACTAGTACAGCCTGAGAGGTAAGTGCCTGGAACACAATGAGCGTACTGTTCATAAGCCTTGTGTTTCAATTTAATGAGTGTATCAATTACACTCAGACAATATTAATGGGCCATGGAAATGAATGTCTGATAGGACTTGCTGGGTTATAATGCTTGCGGTTCCAAGTTGCAACTCTCTCAATAATGAATAAAACATGGCCTGTAACAACAGGTTATAAAAGTATGATTCTAGAAAAGATTTAAATAAATCACTTTTGGTAGAACCGAGGGGAGAATGTATGCATTACTTATCGCCACAGGTGGGCAATGGGATAGAGTCCATTCATACATTCATGGCCCTGTTTCGAGCTGACCAAAATTGTAGTCAGATACTTAACTTGGGATCGAATAAGCCTGGAACACATATTAAACATTTTATAAATCTGAGGTGTTGGGTTAAATGCAGGAGACACATTTTGGTTGAATGCATTCAATTGTACAAAAAAAGGTCTCCCCCTTTTTCCTTATCCTTAATATGCCAGTTGTAGGAGGATGGTCATCGCACATGACCAGGCTTTATGTCGCTGATAACTAACTTTGATGGATGGCCCTGGTGTCAGAGGGAGGGGAGAGTAAGTGTAGCGGTAATTGGACATGCCACTTTAATGGCAGCCTATCTGTCATTAGGCTCATCAGAGAGGGTTTAACACGCTGCCCAAGCATACAACACACCCTGGTATCACAGCATGTAATGAAATGACCAGTTATGCCACCCATAAGAACACATATGCTTTGTCTCACAAACATGCGTGTGCGCACACACACACACACTCACACGCCATCACTCACACAGCAGCATCTCACAGTGGGTGGCATGCTTCATTCTCTGAACTCAGTCCACAGGTGGTAAACAGAACAGCCATCAGTCGCCAGTCTATCCTAATCTCTAAACAAATGGGACTACATCTGCACGGTAATGTTTGAGTGATCTGGGGTGTTGAGGTTAACATCACAAGAACAGTTCATTATTATTCTAATCAATTTGGCTATATCAACCCTCCAGCGTCTTGGTATTTGAGTGATCTGGTATTTGAGTGATCTGGGGTGTTGAGGTTAACATCGCAAGAGCAGTTCATTATTATTGTGAATCTCACAAACAAGATTGTATTTAACTGCACCTACGGGGGTCTGTGTTGGAGAATTCTGGGGTCATCAAAACAAGGTTGTACTTAACTGCACCTATGGGGTTCTGTTTTGGGGAATGCAAAAATAAATTGTCTTTGTTATCATTCCACGGCTCCCACCTCACCTTCCCACAGGTCGCACGGCTATTTCTCAGTGGATGAAAGTAAATGGGGGCAATGGCAGGTGGCTTTATTGTGGGATGTGAAGCAGTGCCCACTTCGTCTTCCACAAGGGCAAACTGCTGTTGAACTACCCAATTACGTGGCACATGTTCTCTAAATCCGCTGCTTGTAATGAAGAAAGCGAAAGCATCCTCCCAGTAGGCTGTATCAGATCTCTCTCCGTAATTGATTTAAGTCTTTTACGTGATTGAGTGAAGTCTATTGAACTGCCAATTATGTGATACACTTGCTCTGCATCTGCGCCACTGCTGACAGTAAATTAGCGTTCTTGTCTCAATCAAATCAAATAACATTTTACTGGCCACATACACCATGGTTAGCAGATGTTAATGCGAGTGTAGCGAAATGCTTGTGCTTCTAGTTCCGACAATGCAGTAATAACCAACGAGTAATCTAACCTAACAATTCCACAGCTACTACCTTATACACACAAGTGTAAAGGGATAAAGAATATGTACATAGAGATATATGAATGAGTGATGGTACAGAACGGCATAGGCAAGATGCAGTAGATGGTATAGAGTACAGAATATGCATATGAGTAATGTAGGGTATATAAACAAAGTGGCATAGTTTAAAGTGGCTAGTGATACATGTATTACATAAAGATGGCAAGATGCAGTAGATGATATAGAGTACAATATATACATATACATATGATATGAGTAATGTAGGATGTGTAAACATATTAAGTGGCATTGTTTAAAGTGGCTAGTGATACATTTTTTTTATACATCAATTACCATTATTAAAGTGGCTGTAGTTGAGTCAGTATGTTGGCAGCAGCCACTCAATGTTAGTGGTGTATGTTTAACAGTCTGATGGCCTTGAGATAGAAGCTGTTTTTCAGTCTCTCGGTCCTTGCTTTGATGCACCTGTACTGACCTCGCCTTCTGGATGATAGCGGGGTGGATAGGCAGTGGCTCGGGTGGTTGTTGTCCTTGATGATCTTTATGGCTTTCCTGTGACATCGTGTGGTGTAGGTGTCCTGGAGGGCAGGTAGTTTGCCCCCGGTGATGCGTTGTGCAGACCTCACTACCCTCTGGAGAGCCTTACGGTTGTGGGCGGAGCAGTTGCCGTACCAGGCGGTGATACAGCCCGACAGGATGCTCTCGATTGTGCATCTGTAAAAGTTTGTGAGTGCTTTTGGTGACAAGCTGAATTTCTTCAGCCTCCTGAGGTTGAAGAGGCGCTACTGCGCCTTCTTCACAACATTGTCTGTGTGGGTGGACCAATTCAGTTTGTCCGTGATGTGTACGCCGAGGAACTTGAAACTTACTACCCTCTCCACTACTGTCCCGTCGATGTGGATAGGGGGGTGCTCCCTCTGCTGTTTCCTGAAGTCCACAATCCTCTCCTTTGTTTTGTTGACGTTGAGTGTGAGGTTATTTTCCTGACACCACACTCCGAGGGCCCTCACCTCCTCCCTGTAGGCCGTCTCGTCGTTGTTGGTAATCAAGCCTACCACTGTAGTGTCGTCCGCAAACTTGATGATTGAGTTGGAGGCGTGCATGGCCATGCAGTTGTGGGTGAACAGGGAGTACAGGAGAGGGCTCCGAACGCACCCTTATGGGGCCCCAGTGTTGAGGATCAGCAGGGTGGAGATGTTGTTACCTACCCTCACCACTTGGGGGCGGTGAGGGTAGGTCCATTCCCAGTAATTGTTTTTGCTAAGTCTATATGAGATGGGAGTAAAAGGCCTACTATTTCACATGGCAGAGGGGCCAAGCAGCGAACATGAGTCAAGCACAAGGGATGTAAAAACCCACAGGCCCTCTCACACTGGGAGAATGTGAGGAGATGAAACAGGATAATTTATCTCACCAGACTCACCCATCTAGCCAGTCAGCCCCTCACTCAATGAGCTCTCCACCCTTTAATCTGTCCACCAAACATTGTCTTCACCCCTGGGGAGCTGGTTTTCTATTTATGGAGCAGTGTTGAGCGGACGTGAGACAATCAGAAAGTGCCTTCCTGGTGTTGCGTTTGTGTGTGAGCTGTGCATTGTAGATGAGGAGTGGATGAGCGAACACACAAACAGGAAGCGGGTGACGCCGTACGGGGAACAGAACAGATGCACAATGATTATGGGTAAAATGGCAAAATATGGAGAAACAAGACGGACCAGATGCAACAACGCCTTCTAGGAGAAGCTCTCTCAGCATGAGGTCAAAAGCCTACACTTTAGGTGAGACAAATGCCAACTCACAGAAGCTGTAAAAACACACACACACACACACACACACACACACCCATCCATATGGGCTTCAGTATATATTCACAAACACACAACTACCACCCTTGTGCCTGAAACTCAAACCCACACAGTTTCTTAAATCCAGCAACAAGCGTACTGGAAATAAATGAGCAGGGAAAACACTCATTAACTGTAAACAAAGTCCACGGTACTAAACTAATGAAGATATTCACGAGTCGGAGAACACCAAGGAGAAGGTGGCGGAGACACCGAGAGAGAAACAGATAGAGAAACGAGTGGGAGAGAGAGAGGATGAAAGCGGGAGGGGAAGAAATTAAGAATATTTCAGGAGGTGTGAGAACACTTCCTCCCTGGGGCTCCATGTCTCTCTAGCCCTTTAATGTCTTTAATTAAAGCGAACAGTATTATCTGCTGCTCCCTTGGAGTGCGTTTACCAAAGCGACACTTAGCTACAGCTCAGCTAATAGGGGAGGGGAAAGGGAGAGGGGTAAACTCTAATGACGGAAGGGAAAGAAAGGGGGAAGACGGAAGTCATATCGAGAGGGAGGGAGGAGGAGGGAGATGGGAGAGCAACGCTTCAGAAAATGAAGGAGGCTGCCACCGGCTAAGACGTACGGCGCTTAAATGTGTTGCTCCGGCTGATACACGATCACATTTAAGCGACAGCTTGTTAAATCGCTCTCATTCCTCTGAGCCGATCTCTGGCCACAGGGGCAATTTCTCAAATGGCACGGAAAGGGTCTGACAGAGAGGGGGAGACGGAAGAGGCCAGTAAACATTAGATGCATTTACTGTAGTCATCTCTTTTGATGACATGGTTTTACCAAATCAACTTTTTGGCGGGCAGTTAGTTTCCCCGGAGATACTGTAGGCATGGTGTTTCTGTTGCTCTGCGTGTCACAGTAGAAGGACTAGTCTTCCATTGAAGCCTCCTTGCAGAATGTTGGGTCGAGCCATCAGTGCTGCCAGTCAGACAATTGGCAAAGCTTTGGGACAGATAAACACAATATTTTATTAGTTGAAAAAGATTACCCATTGAACAGTGCAATATTTCAGTGTTTACAGTTCACGAGCAGAACTCATTTCCAGTGGTAGTTGGAGGTATTAACTTTGTTGTTTATGGACCCCTTGGTCTCCATGGAGATAACCCCAACACAAACCCTAATAAACCCCAGGGCTGAAGTTAAGCATTAAGACCCTTTTGACCTACATCTGTACCGGCTAGATGTGGCAGATGATATGGCCAACCCAATCTACCCTTCATTGAGTGATGGTGAACATTGCCTCCATTTTGCTCAGGCACAGCTCTGGCCCCCTGCCGTTTGCTGTTTGCGACCCCCAATCACAGCCATGTCAGCAGGCTCCTTATCGTGATGGACAGCCACCTCTTACCCACCGCTCCATGTGTTTGCAGATTGAAAGATTATCTGGCAAGCTACAGGTCCCCTTCCCTCATAGAAAAACATATGAATCTATATCCACACAAATCACATGGAAACCATATGGGCCTTGTGGCTTCTTGGAATGGGAGTGAAAACAGAGGGCCACATATAAAATTCATGGGCTCCTGTATAAAGAAAACAATAAGGGAGAGAGCACTTTGTTAGCTTGCCTGGCTCCAGCGGTGGATCAAAGCATCTTGGGTAAGTAACACAATAGGGGTCCAAGCTGACAGCCAGTCAGGGGGTGGGAGTTGATTTATATTCCCTCCTGGAAGGAGATTGAGGAGCAAAGGCCAGGATGACCTGAACACGAGGTGGTATATGTGGCCGCAATTGCATCGAACTGACAACAGATGGCACACTGTAGTTGGTGATTTGTATGCTGTGTACACCCACACGGGGGAGGGGGGTGGGGGGGTCACTAGTTTAGAGGACAGAAGGTTTTCGATGCTCCACCAGTTTTGAGTGTTTGATTGAGAGTATTGCCAAGACAAAGAGTCAGCTGGTGACCACGGTGATAATGAACTGCTGATAGAGAAGTATCTCATAGCTTATGGCCACGACCACCAATCACAGGGCCATATTCTGAGGCAACATTCTCCTCTGAGCGACATGTATACATAAGAAGGTTACTGAAGGTGTGTTTATGCCAAATATTTCAATAGGTGACATCTTGGAAATGAGGTAAGGACGAACAACACCAACCTATAATCAATACCACATTTGATCAACAGAGGATTTAAATGAATGTACAGTGCATTTGGAAAGTATTCAAACCTCTTGACTATTTCCACATTTTGTTACATTACAGTCTTATCTAAAACGGATTAAATAAACAAAAATTCTCATCAATTTACAAAGAATACCCCATAATGACAAAGCGAAAACAGGTTTCATTTAAACAGAATACCTTATTGACATAACTATTCAGACCCTTTGCTATGAGACTCAAAATTGAGCTCAGGTGCATCCTGTTTCCATTGATCATCATTGAGATGTTTCCACAACTTGATTGGAGACCACCTGTGGTAAATTATATTGATTGGACATGATTTGGAAAGGCACACACCTGTCTATAAGGTCCCACAATTGACAGTACATGTCAGAGCAAAAACCAAGACATGAGATCGAAGGAATTGTCCGTGGAGTCCAGAGACAGGATTGTGTCAAGGCACAGATCTGGGGAAGAGTACCTAAACATTTCTGCAGCATTGAAGGTCCTCAAGAACACAGTGGCCTCCATCATTCTTAAATGGAAGAATTTTGGAACCACCAAGACTCTTCCTAAAGCTGGCAACCTGGCCAAACTGAACAATCTGGGGAGAAGGGCATTGGTCAGGGAGGTGACCAAGAAGCCATTGGTCTCTCTGACAGAGCTCCATAGTTCCTCTGTGGAGATGGGAGAACCTTCCAGAAAGACAACCATCTCTGCAGCACTCCGCCAATCAGGCCCAGGAAAGATGAACGGAGCAAAGTACAGAGAGATCCTTGATGAAAACCTGCTCCAGAGTACTCAGGACCTCAGACTGGGGCAAAGGTTCACCTTCCAACAGGACAACGACCCTAAGCACACAGCAAAATCATTCCACAAGTGGCTTTGGGAGAAGTCTCTGAATGTCCTTGAGTTGCCCAGCCACTGCCCGGACGTAGAACCCGATCTAACATCTCCAGAGAGACCTGAAAATAGTTGTGCCGCGACACTTCCCATTCAACCTGACAGAGCTTGAGAGGATCTGCAGAGAAGAATGGGAGAAACTCCCCAAATACAGGTGTGCCAAGCTTGTAGCGTCATACCGAAGAAGACTCAAGGCTGTAATAGCTGCCAAAGGTGCTTAAAAAGTACTGAGTAAAGGGTCTGAATACTTGTGAAATAGCTTGTCAGCTATAAAATTTGTTCTGCAAATATTATTTTGGGGAAGTTCCTGAATGTCATGTTTCATAGGAATGAATGTTCGTGGTTGGAAAATCCCTAAACTTCACTGCTTTTCACAACATGATCATTTTAACTGAAGCATTTTGATTTCTATGCTGCCTCTCAACCTGTGGTCTCAGCATAGATATATTCATCATGAGTCCCACCCACAAAATAGCCCAATTATCCTCTGTGTAGTCTACCACTATGATAACATTCATGCCATATCCTACAGTGATAAATGTATAGACGAATAGACAGAAAATGGATCAACCATCCATATAAGTCCGCAGAATATGCAAGAATGTTCTCTATTGTGATTTTTTACATTTTTGTAATGAGTGTCTTTGATATTTTAAGTAGACATTTTAAAAGCCTGTTATATTCAGTGAAGTTCTCTTTAATATATACCACATGGAGAATTCAATAAATCATTTTTTTTGTATATGAATAAAGGCTTTTGACATGCCTCTCCATGCACCCTCGGTGACATACAGGAAGATTTGAATCCATTTAACCCCAACTTTTCTCCCAAATTTCCACCGGCATTGTAGATCCCTAGTTATTTTGTTGCTTTGACAGTCATTTCTGAAGATGACTATTTATTTCATGTGATTAGTGATTAATTTTAAGGTCAACTCTGTTATATTAACTGAACTCTCTTTTTAATATGGTGAAACTGTTCGTTTTTTATTTTCTTTTTTCAAAATAGACATTTAACATCTAATAGTCAAATCATAGTGTAAAAGAAGGTGAGCTGGTTCTACTCTTTTTTTTCCGCCATTTTATGGTGTTTTGTGTTGGAAAATTCAGTGGGTCCAGCATAACAACTGTTATCCATCAACTATGTTAGTCTTAGACGTGCTCAACATTTTTTAAACCATTTTTACAATGTATTTTTTTTAAGCTTGCATTCATTTGCCCCTCCCTGTTACACACAACAATCTTCCATTTGTTTCCCTTATCACAAGATTTATGGGTGATTTAAGATGAAATCGTCAACCCTGTTCCTTTATTTGGCACATAAATATGCACTTTCTACAGCCATTTTAAAAATGTAACTTCATGAGATGGGAAAACCTGTTATTTAAATTAAGTTGAACATGTGCTCTTTATGACAGAATGTTGAAATAAATGGAATAACAAGATAGGCCTACATGATTTGACCTCGTTCTTTTCTGAGTTCCCAGTTGGTGATTAAAGCACCATTAGAGACACGTTCATCGTGCTTTCAAGACAACTTGGAACTCGGGAAAAAACGAGGTCAAATAATGACGTCAGTGATCTTCAGGTCTGAGCGCTATAAAAAAGCCCCAGTTACCGACTTGGTATTCCGAGTCGGAGTTTGTTTTTTTCAGAGTTCCCAGTTGTCTTGAACGCTTTGGATTCGAAAGTCTGAGATTTCCGAGATTCCAGTTATTTTGAACGCGGCTTCAAGCCAATGCGGTTTCTGCATTATGTGCATTTTACATGACATTTTACATTCGATGACAGCCGTTTTAGCTCCCCATTAATATTACATGGGAATATACAAACAAATACTATAAAACGGAATGTATAGAATGAGCATTGCGATGCATAAACATGATACTTCAACGTTCTGTTGGAGCCATGTTAGTTTACCATTAACATTACATGGGGAATATTTAAACCATGCTATGCAATTTAATGTCTAAAATTAGAACAATATTCACAATTCTAAAAGTTTGCCTAACTATTTTAGGGTGCGTTCGTAAATTCACTCTGACTATCTACTCCGATTTCAGAGTAATCTCGTCTGAGTGTGTCAGAGCGCAGAATAACTGACGAATTTACGAACGGACCATCTGACAACGCTCTGAATTTACGAACGACCAGAGGGCACTCTGGGTGTACTCTGGCACTCCAGATTGAATTTACGAACGCACCCTTAATATATGGCTCTGGTTTTAGGCGGCATATTGTGACATCACAACCACTCCCCCACTCAGAATGCGTGCGAATGCTTAGTGGAGATAACCGACACACAGAACATGAGTGTTACTTTTTTCTGGTGCCATTTAGCGAACACCAGAGACATACCTGTACGCACTACGTCCGCCCCAGACGGGGAGGGGTTTTGAATGTTTTTGTGTGACTGTCAAGTCGACTCTAATTTGAAATCGAGAAAATAAGACGTCGGACTGAAGATCAAACCTATAGTTTACGGACTCCGGTCTGTTTTGCGGTCTAGTTCCTATTATATATTTGTATTGAGAAGCAATCAGTCAAGGAATATTAAGTCTGTTGTGGTGTGGTGCTGGGGATTTTATATCCACCTCGTCTTTTTAGAAGAATGGCGAGAGACGCTAAACATTGCCCCCTATCACCAATGAAAAACAGTTTGTTGGTGACAGCAGGGATACTTCTGATTATTCAAGGTAAGAACCATGGACATTGACCCTGTTTTCTGTACTCTCCAGTCCTTTTATTACGTTTACGTTTTCTTTATGTGTTTCAATGGGTCACGTTCATTCAAATGTTCGGTATCGGCAACCGAACTGTGCCATAGATCCACCCACAGTCCCATATGAAACGCATGCACATTGTGTGGCTCATCAACACGGTCATACATGATTTCAGAGGTGGCGGTATTGGATTTCTCAAGACTTGTTATGGAAGTTTATTTCTACACAATACCGTCTGGTTCCTCCCGAGTTTCGGTTCGCCATGTTATGCATGCAAGGTGTGGCCTCCCGGGGTATTTATTTCTCAGAGCGCGCAGACTGCAGCGCAGGTGTGATTGTTCCGAATCACCTTAATCCAGTCGTGGTCTGTTTCGACACCGTCTCGGTTGATTTTGTTTTGTTTTGTTTGTTGGTATCCGCAGATCAAGTTTCATTCAGCCAATAGTGATCTAGCTGATATTTTACAAGAACTGAACTGAAATGAAGTCAGAAAAAGCAACAGGGTGTTCCTGTAGGCTACAAGACATTGTCAGCAAAGACACTTGGTTATGGGCGTTTTGTGTGGTTTGACTGACTGGTCCGTTGTGACAAGGGGAAAAAACCGAGAATGGACACCTACATGTGTATTTATTCTACTGTTTTTTTTTTACCAACCAAATATCAATCTATTGTAGCCTCAAAACTGTCAAATGAAGATGGCTAATGTAGGCTATGAACTAGTTATGTTAGCCTTCTAAACCATTCAGTTGTCATGTCTCCTGCATTCAGCACAATTGAAGAGTGCATTGACTGCAAGCCTCATCACTGCCAAAACCTGAGCATGGACATGAAAAATAAGGTTTCTCCTAAGGTTGGACTGGTGTTTGACCAGAGAGAGTATAGATGTCTTGAGCCTTTCAGGGTTTAGGGCTACTAGATTTGAGGAATGTATTGATTTTTGATGGTTGATCGCAGAGTGTTGCACAGTGTTGCATAGGCCTACGTAATTTGTGTTTACTGTACATTTACTGTAGCCTGATGCTTTTAATTCTATTAAGAGTTTCTGGGTAGAGGTTTGCCTGGGTTTATAGTTCATATTTTGAGCTGGTTGTCATGGATACTCCTGAGTGGCAGCATGAATTTGGGACATTGAGATGTCCAACTTGTCTGGTGGCTTTGCTCGTATACCGTTTGATACATCTTGAATTCAGGCCTGGGATGTGGGGAAAAAAATACATCCGTTTTGTGTAATGTTTTAGTAAGCGTAAAGTAAATTCCAGTTTTTTAGGAATCCATTTAGCAATTTTTTATGTCCATACAAATCCTCATTGCAAACAGGTGTCAGTATTGTAAAGCCTGCAGTAGAATTTAAGCAACAACCCAAAAAAACAGGCTTTTTGCTTGCGCATATATTTCTGAATGTTTACGATTTCAGGGCTCAATCAACATTCGAAGCACCCTGAATAAACTGAACATAACAAACTTCTATCCCCCCCCACACTCCCCCATCCAATACCCCCATCCAAAAAAAATCCCAGCCCTTTCACAGTATGCCCATTCTCTCTTTCTAGCCTATTTTCAGACTTTGCTCCAGCTCCTGTCCGGGCCCTTTGTTGGAGCAGCTTTAGTTATTGGTCCGATATCCCCCTTCCCCTCCCTCTCCAACCGGAGTTCTGGGCCCCATTGTTTATAGACGTGTGGTGTGTCGGGGGGGTTCCTGCAGCCAAAAGTTCCTGCATGTCCTCAACTCACCCAAACCATGCCTCTCGCTGAAGGGGAAGGTATCAACTATGATTTCCTGATTTACTCAGTCTTATATGTAGAGGTTTTCAGGCCTGGTCAAATTAAATGACCAACTCTCTATTATAACAACAATTTGAAAAGATAAATGATACATTTAGAATTTTTCTGACCGGTCAAGCCGTCTCAAGGATTTACTGTGGAATAACCCAGATAATCTTACAGGCAAACGGAACGGAACGGCACCTTCACAAATGCATGCAGAGGAGTAATCCATGCAACTAGAAACATAAACGAGTAGCGCTATGCTGGAGTAATGAGATGGGTTCACCGGAAATAAACACCCTCTCCACCACCAAGTAACTTCTAAATCGCTTGCAACAAGTTGTTGAGGTCAACCCCTCCTGCTGATGCAAGCGAGATGGTGGCAGATAACCCCCCCCCCCCCCTCCTATTCTTTCAAACTCCTCCACCCACCTGCAGTTTGAGATGAAACGGAGGCTAAAGAGATGGATTTCTGAGTGGGCTAGGAGAACTCTCGCCCTTCCATGTGCCCTCTGTCTAAATCAGAATGTCTGACTTGGCTCCCTGCGACTCCCCTGCGTTTAGCATGTCATTCCCATTTGCATACTGCACACCGACATCTCTCTCCACCAGTGTCGGGCTGAAAATGTATTCACAGCACCTCTCTATGTAAAACAGACACAGAATATAATAAAATAAAAATCCCGCCGGTCCAGTGCAATCTTTATTAATTACTTTTATATCCCTCAGTAATTCTAGGGTTGATTGAAAATTGTGCCTGGCAGCTGCAGCACAACAAGTCCTCGCCACTTCGGTGTGCTCTCCTTCGAGCAGTTCACCACGACGTGTCATCTCTGCAGGCCTGGCCGACCGTTCTGTCTGGCTGTTAAAAGGCAGGACAAACGCATGGTGTCTTTATGGTCGACGCCGTAACCCGTCTCTGGTCTGGCTCAAACAGGAGCTGAGCACCGTCCCTTTTTCCATCACTTTTGGATCAGTTCACTTTTGTGGAGTCGAGGCGAAATTTAAACCCGGGAGGCGAAACGAAAATGGATCTAGTTGCTTCCTGTAAAGAGATCTTGTTACCACTTCCACCTCCTTCTGATTTTAATTTGGGCAGCTCCCTTAACTCCCTAGGCATCGAAGCAAAAATGGAATGAAATGATATGCATGGAAAAACAGAAAACATCGAGGCTTTTTCATGACTGTCTTGGGTAGCAAACAAAAAGATAAACATTTTGCTTCCATTTTCCTGTGGTCTTGGCAAATGAAACTGACAGGCATGTCTAGGCCTGACAGTCTTAACCCCAGAGTCTATTTTCAGTGCAGAGGCTTTTACAAATGTGACGATGAGACCCTAATACCTTGATGTTTCTATTGGTCTTTTACTTACAGGAGGAGTGACTTATAGGCACCCAATTGTCACACTGGGTGAGTGATTGCTGCAGAGGTTGCCAATAAGATGCATTCTCTTTCAAGTATGCTCGGTTACATTTTTTGCATGCCATTTCCAGCAGGCCCGATCCGATGTTCCAGGCGTATAAAATCCAGGCCTACACAAATGTTTAAACAGTTAAGAATGTTTAACTGGTGAGCGCGAGTGCAGAAGGGATGTGGGCACATGCTAAGGAGACTTGCTGTTCGCAGCATCACACGTTCTTGCACATTGACAGGAGGTTGTCGGAATCCTCCGGCACACGGCACTGAACACCGTTGATGAGACACAAGGGCATGATCTGATCCAACTAGAATACAGAACAACTGGAATAACTCAAAACAGCCTCCCAGTAAGCGTGACCACATGTCCCGGATTGTGTGGGATAGTCCCGCATTTCAGCCCATTGTTCCGTGTCCCGCGACCAAACAATCATCTCCCGCATTTTATCAACAAATTCAAACACCGCAAAAAAAAAAAAAAAAAGGTAGTTGTCCCATATTTCAGTCAGACATTCCAACATGTCTCTTGCAGTCACGTTGCACTTATGGGAAAGTGATGCTCCTCATCCAACCTGACAGCTTGAGAGGATCTGCAGAGAAGAATGGGAGAAACTCCCCAAATACAGGTGTGCCGAGCTTGTAGCGTCATACCCAAGAAGACTCGAGGCTGGAATCGTTGCCAAAGGTGCTTCAACAATGTACTGAGTAAAGGGTCTGAATACATGTAAATGTGATTTTTCAGTTCTTTGTTAATATATTAGCAAAAATGTCTAAAAAGCTGTTTTTGCTTTTGGCATGGTGGGGTGTTCTGTGTAGATTGATGATGGGGGGGGGGGGGGGGAAACTATTCAATCCATTTTAGAACAAGGCTGTAACGTAACAAAATGTGGAAAAAGTCCTGGGGTCTGAATACTTTCTGAACGCACTCTATATATTGTATCATAAGGATGTTGTACTGGTGATCAACATTTCTCCAATCGTTGTTGAGCTCTGATGTTCTGCGCAGCGCAAGAGGAGACGTAGGCCAATGTCATTGGTTGACGATATACCTATCACATTTCTCAAATCCTTTCAGGCTAAACTTTGAGAGGACAGTTAGGCCTCACCACTTACAAAAAGCGTGCTTCTGACAGAGCTACAAAAGTAAGTCAATAGCCGTATTCAGGGGAGGCCCATCCTCAGTGAACTTCATAAAAACGTTAAAACATTTTCAGAAGTTATCCTTCTGAGATATAACTATACTAAATATATTCACGTCACCAAATAATTGATTAAAACATACTTTTTTGCAATGAAAGTCGTCTGTAGCCTCGACAGTACTTCCTGGGTTAGCACATGGTGTCCCTGGGTATATTGACTTCTAGGTTTTGTATTGGAGACTCATGGTTCTCACCCCCTTCCATACACTTACACAGTAATTAAGATGACTTCCAGAGGATGTCCTCCAACGTATCAGAGCTAGCTATATTTTGTGGTATTTGATTCACTTATTTAGCTAGTGAATGCAGCTAGCTAGTTTAAACACCTGGCTCTAACAGAGAGGGGTGCTATGTTAGCTAGCTGGCTAAGGCTATCCAACACTGGAACTCTTCCATGTTTATGTAAGCTTTTGGTTTTTATAAATGTTTTGCTACCGGGGCCTGCCGGTGTAACTACTTGCTGTACACTGCACTGCATGATTGTAGCAGGTTTACTGACATATTAGTCCCAGTAGCTATGCTGACTTTGAAGTTAGCTAATGGTGAAAACGATGTAGACTGTGCGTAGTGGTTATGGTATGAAGGTTTGGCTTGGAAAGTTTTTTTTCGCCTGGTCACAGACAGCTGTTGTGTTGTGCACTGAAGTCCACAATCAAAGGAAAAAGGTGAGAGGACAGATGCGAGAAGGAATTATACAACGAGCAAAGTGATCATGCTGTTTTGTATGTGGCTGCTATGAAAGTGAACTGCGTGTGCAGGTGATAGGGGTGTATTCATTCCGCTAATTCTGTTGAAAAGGTTTCTTAAACGGAAACAAAACTGGGATAAAAATACCTGAATTTGTCTAATAGAAACTCATTTGCACTAATGATTACACCTTAGATCAGCTAGATGCAGGCAAGAGTGTGCAAGGTGGTATTGAATGTGTCCCTGACTGTCACCTTGATTACTAAAAAATGTCTCTCGATCTCTGCACCTACATTGTACACTTTCATTCGTAGGCTAGGTTGTAGCAACCTGATGGGTTGGGGAACATTTTTGTATCATGTAGTAGCCTAAACCTATCGTTGTTGCACTGAACCGGGTGAATGGAATATGAATGACAGTCATCCAACATGCTGTGATAGAAATAAGGACATGCTCATTACAAAAAAATCATCCTCCCTAATCTTAAACGGCACCAACCGCCACTGGCCGTATTAGACTGAAAGCAATAAGGTACTTTTTTTGTCAAACTTGTGAGGCTCTCCAGTCTCCGTGAGGCTCTCCAGTCTCCATGCTCATTAGTTGTTCATTCAACATATATGCTGCTACGTCACTCGATCCCGTTTTTAGAAGTCTCCCTTGTCTCCACTGTTTGACATTCACTGAGACCAACCAACGTTTCCTTGTCCACATATTCCCGGATGTTCATCAAACGGCCACGCGTGGTCTCGTTTCACATTTTGGACGAGGAAAAAGGATAGACTAGGTGCGGCTGGTGCGCTATTAGCTAGTTCAGTGCAGCGCACTGCGGCGGTGTAGTGGTACTGCCAGAGCCCACTGGAGTGTCTAAGATCAAAGATGAATTCATGTCTTGGAAGATCACATAAGGATTCATTTGTATTCTACAGAGACCCATATAATAGCAGAGTATAATGTCACTGTTACACCAAAAATAACCTAAAATCTCAGAAGAAATTAAGTGATTGTGAGGTGATTGTTAGCTGAATAGTCCAACAACGAAAATCGAACGAGGTCAAAACTCAACAGCATGCGACTGTAGGCTACTAGGCAGAATGTGCTTTGATTTTAAACAAGGCTATATAGTTTAACAACATCTGCTCTAATTTACTCATGAAACAGTAATTCAATTGCAAGAAGATCTAAATATACTGAAACAAAATATGGGTGGGCTTGGGAGGGCATAGGCCCACCCACTTGGGAGCCAGGCTCAGCCAATCAGAATTTTCCTCACAAAAGGGCGTTATTACAGACAGAGGTACTCTTCAGTTTCATCAGCTGTCCTGATGTGGAAGTCCTGAGCTGACGTGGTCTGCGATTTGTTAGGCCAGTTGAAAGTACTGCCAAATTCTCTAAAACAACGTTATGGTAGAGAATTGAACATTACATTCTCTGGCAGCAGCTCTGGTGGACTTTCCTGCAGTCAACTTGCCAATTGCACGCTCGACTTCAGACATCTGTGGCATTGTGTTGTGTGACAAAACTGCACATTTTTAGTGTCCCTTTATTGCCCCCAGCACAAAGTGCACCTGTGTAATGATCATCTTGTTTCATCAGCTCCTTGATGTGACACCTGTCAGGTGAATGACTTACCTTGGCAAAGGAGAAATGCTCACTAACAGGAATGTAAACAAATGTGTGAACATTTTTGAGAAATAAGCTTTTTGTGGAACATTTCTGGGATCTTTATAGTTCAGCTCATGAAACATGGGACCAACACTTTACATGTTGCTTTTGTAACATTTTTGTTCAGTGTACATATGGCAACGAAACACTGTCCAGAAAAAAAAAAAATTCATCCTCTTGTCAACGCATTCGTTTTAAATTTTTACGAGTTCACCTTACATGGATTTGGAATCGTGTCTCCGTCTGTAACACACCGCATTGAACTTGACAAGTTTGTGGGGATTGTCAGCCTCTCGCTATTCCTGGAACTTTTTTTTCTTCTAGTATCTGGGTTTTATTGCACTGTGACACTGTTGCAACCCTGTTGAGTGTCAAAATGTTTCTGGTTTTCCCGGAATGAGCCATCCGGAGAGTGTCAGAGGGAGCTGGACGCCTCCGCCTCGGGAAGGTATCCACTGGAGCGTCTGGAGGAAGACACTGCTCTGAGGCTCATGACAGCACACAGCACTGTAGGGGGAAAACGGTTAAGGCGTTTAGTGTGTTCTGTTTCTCTGACAGAGAGTCGGAGTCGATGGCAGCGACCCTCAACAGGCTTGGTTGTTTTCACCCTCTGATATGCAACACATACCCAGAATTCTGCACTGGCGGTGGGTTAACACCGACCACAACAAGCCAAGGTGACTGCATGCTATGTAAGGCATGGCAGTGACGGCGTCTTTGGCACGCCTGCTTCCAGACAGCGCATTATGCCTCCATATCCGTGCCCCCCCTCTCTCCTCCCTGCCAGCTTGTTTGTTGGTTGAATTCCTCCATTCAGGTTTATGTCTGTCTGTGACTCACAGATGATGCAGGCTGGACACTGCCTAAGGGAAGACATGGCAGGCCTCCCACTTCCATCAGTTGCTATCGCTCAGTCGGTGTGTGTCACATGGGGTGATGCTCATTGCACCCCCTCTGGTGAGGTCACCGCTGGAGGTCATCTGCCTTTCTGGCAGAATTTGAAGAATTTCCAGATAAGCTTCGCAGCGAGGTTCACAAGTTCATTGGAAATGCCATTTTCTGTTTGTTAGTCTTTTGTGTGTGTGTGTGCACTAGTTTCTGTACACAGTGAATATATTGTTTGTCTGGAAAGCACCGTAGCAAGGGTTTTGAATCGAATACAGGTTATCCTTACCCCTTTGCTCACGCATTCCATTGCCTTATTTGGGCAGTGGAGCGAGACAGCACAATTACCGTGGGCCGCGGGGTTGTTTTAACATAATCGCTCTCTCAGCCTCTCTCTCCTCACCGCTGTCTTTCTCTACTCTCGCGTTTATGCTCGTCATCCCTCCCTTCCTCTTTTGTCTTCTCTATCTCAAGATCTCTCTTGTGCTCAATCTCTTCTCGTTCACGTCTCCCACTCCTCTGTTCAAAGTGCGATCAGATAAGCAGTGCCAAGCGAAAAGTAATGGGGGACGGCGTTAACTTGTGCCTCTTCAGGCACGCAACAGATTCCTTGGCCCTGCACAAAGGTGATGAATAAATGTTTCATTGAATATTTTCCCAGGAATTTATCCTCCCGGCAGGCTTAATGTGCCTCTATAGCAGGACTAGGTATATATTGATTGGTTTGTTGTTGATATTCAGCTAGCGCCACACAGAGCGCCACACTGAGTGTTGTCTGCTCAGTGCTGAGAAATACTGCCTGAAATGACCATGTCATAGAAAATAATTTTGTCCTCTTTTCCTGTAAAAGGCTTACCAGTGTGATTACTTGTGAAAGCTAAATTGGCTTTCTGCCCTCGGTCTTTCTCCAACTCCCATTCTGTCTCTCTCTCCCTCGCACATTAAAGCCAGTCCTCTAAGATTAATCCCCGGCACCCTCACTAGCTCGCTCTGTCTCTCTTTTATCTGTTCTCTCTTTCATATTCTCCCCCTGAAATCCCTCCATCTCTCGCTGACTCGGCGGCAGAGAGGGTCAGGCATGGTCATGTTTATTTTAGTGCTTATCTGTAACGGTGACCCTCAGACCGAGCCACCATATATTACGGTCTCTCGTCACTCCCCCCCCCCTCTCCTCCTCTCACCACATCCAATATTTCTCCCTTTGTGCTGCTCTGCCTCTCCAGCCACCATTTCCTTATCCCGCCCTTCTCTCTCTCTCTCTCTCTCTCTCCTATATTTTCAAGCCATTCCTCTGCACACCCTGCGTCTAGGCGACTACACACAGTAGAGCGGTTTAGTTTGACGGTCTCCCTTTCCCCCCCCTGCTCAATTCAATTGAGTGTACCGTCTTGTCATGATACATGTGCGCTCATTTTGCCAAACGATGTACATAATATTGTACTATCAAAGATAAGACGCCTCTCCCCCCTCTTATCTTGTTCTCCAATTTCCCAGTTCTCTGTTATGGGAGCAGACAAAAATAATCTATCATTCTGACACATGATTTTCAGCCTGAGTCGTTGAACCCAGATATTATAGCACAAAAAGGCTGGAAGAAGTGCTTATTTTAACTCTCTTCCCCTGAGGACTTTCCTGCCCCCCCCCCCCCCCACCATCCCTGATTTTCCAGCTGTCTCTCTCCACACTGTCTACACTGTCCCCCCCAGAACGTCCAACAATGAGGACAGTTAATATTGTTTGTTCAATCGCTGTTCTTGCCCGTCTGTGTTTGCTAGGCTAATGTTGATTTCCTCTCACAATTTAGCATTTTAGTTTTTGAACACGTATTGTCAATAGCGTTGCGTCTTATCAGCGCTGTGCCGGCGTAGCTGGGACGACGCGTCTCCCCATTCGCAAGGAATGAAGATGAGGAGAACAACATTTCTTACGCCAGAAAACACATGACAGCTCAAACATTGCCTTTGCGCCGTACATCAGATGAAATGTAGCACAGACTCATTTGCAGTGTCGCTTTTGACGATTGATTTAACACGGTGTGTCAGAGCTTCTCAGAACCTCTACTGCTGCCTGACTCCGACTGCAGACTTTTAGTACGAGCAGGAGGATGGGTATTGTACAGCACAGGGTGTGTCTGCACTAAGAGGACAGTAAAAGATGACCCTGCGGATCTAGACAGACCTGTCCTGCAGGCAAGACTTTCTTCCTGGTGCCCTTTGCTGTCCTGCCTTTGGAAGAAGCCAGACAGACTCCCTCTGGGTTGGAGCTGAATTGCCACCTAAACTGAGTGTCGTGCCCCTATGATGTACAGATGGCTTTCCAGTCCACGAAGTCCTGTGCCGTGCCTGCGGGCGGACTCTGTGACAGGTCGTCCGCTGTCCTATTCATCATGTAGTCCTAGTCTATCTGGGAAAATGGAGCCCTGGCCTCTTCAGACAGAAATAGACTTTGAATGTTCTCCCTCCCACCATTCTCGCTGTGACCGAGTATTGAGAGGGAGGCCCTTTGAAGCCTGTGCGCCTAACCTGTATGAGACAAGCTTTCCATAAGTCATTTGGATCAGTGTTCACGGTAACACTGTTCTGGGATCTGTTCTCACTGCCCAAACTGGCCCCTGGGATTCATAGATTTAAAAAAAAAAAACCAAAAACAAACTGGCTCCAGATCAACCTTTTGAGTGGCTCTTTTTCATGTTTTATCCTGCCAAACAGCACTCCAGAGAGGAGCTTCCTGTTTTTTTGCCACTCATGAATGGGGGTGGATATATACTTTGCTAGGATTTTGTTCCCATTGGACCATCACTGTTTGTAAGTGGCCCGGCCTGTTGATGTGGGCATTAGACCTTTTTATTCCATTATGGTGTGAAGGACGAGCTTCGCTTCCATAGAGATTCCGTTTCAAACGATAGTCCTTGTGGCAAAGAACACCTGTGTTCCATATCTAGAATCTACTGTAGCGACAGCCACTCAATCTGGACCTGGTTTAGAAGAACCATGTTTTTGTCAAGCGGTACCGCCAATAGGCGACAGGGTAGAGAGCATCCACGGTACTTCACGCTCTCTTTTTGTGAGGATAAATAACAGTCCTCCGTGTCTTAAGAGCAACGTAGCACTAATTCATTATCGCTGAAGGCCAGCGTAACTGGGGAGAAGTACATGTTATTCATGTGGGAGGGAGAGAAAAAAAAAACATTTATATTTAAGCCGCCCTGTTGATACATAGAAATAACCATTACCGATGAGAGATAATGATACTGGTGCGCCGTCGAAGTCGAGGCAGACGACGCAATCCAAAGGGGGGATTCCCAGACAAAAAGCCCTGGGTTTTGTGACCATTTTCCCCACCCTGTTGCTAATTATATACCCAGGATAAGAATTGCCACCAGATTAGAAGAGCTTTCCCAGCGACACAATGGAGGACAAACAGACCATGCCCCCCCCCATGAAGGACAAACAGACCATGCCCCCCCCCCCCCCCCCCAATGGAGGACAAACAGACCATGCCCCCCCCCCCGGTGCTAAATCAAGATATCGTTTATGGCTTAAAGTGATACTTCGGGATTTTGGCAAAGGCCCATTTATCTACTTCCCCAGAGTCTGATGAACTTGTGGATACCATTTCTATGTCTCTGTGTCCAGTATAGGAAAGCAGTTGAGGTAGTTTTGCGAGCCAACGCTAACTACTGGAAGTCTACAGGTATCTATTAGCATGTCCTGGACACAGACATGACATATGGTATCCCTAAGTTCATCTGACTCTGGGGAAGTAGATAAAGGGCTTCACTACCAAAATCCCAAAGTATCCCTTTAATGGAGCTACTGCGCTGACAGGATTCGAGTCAGACCCCGATCCATGTGTAGTGAAGAGGAGACGGGGAAACCATACCAGATAAAGGTTAACGGAGGTCAGATAGGATAAGGTCACGGTGGCGGGGCGCCAGAATCTCCCTCCGACAGAGAACTGTGGACGGACGATGACCGGAGAAACATTAGGAGAATGTGATGCCCGAGGACTCTGAGGGGGTTTGTGCCTTGGAGTTGTCGATGAAGAAACCGGATGAGTGAAGCAGCATGTAAAAGAGAGACATATATCCTCTTTTTTTTTTTTTATCTCCCAGCTTTGCTATTTTCCGTCTCGCTGCACATTCTGCCTGTGGAGAGCATTGGTGCGTGCTGCTGAGGACCTCCCCTGAACTAAAAACCACCCCGTGGGCCCCCAAGGGCCTTTTTCTTCCCTGGTTCCCCTTTTATTTGGGCCTCACGTTGCAGCCGAGCTGTGTTTATGATTGCTTGGTGGGCATGGGCGCTGCGCATGCCAGTATTTTGGGGAGCTGGAAGAGTGAGGGGGGGGGGGGGGGGGTTGAATCCCCCCCCCCCCCCAGGCGCCACCCTGTTGGCTGCAACCCAACTTTATTATTTCCTAATTTCAGACGCAATGCTTTTAGCCCCCCCCCCCCCTCCCCCATCACGTCCCCTCGGCGAGTGCTTACACTCGTTTGCAGCCTAAGAGTTTGTCAGCGATTCATTAATTCATCATCACCACAAGGCCTGGCGCTCAGGGGCCGAGGGACTGCTTTACCCTCTCCCTCTCCCTGTTCGCCCTCTTTTCTCCTGCTCTCTTCCAGAGAGAGGAAGGAAGAGAGAGGAAGAGGGGAGATAAGCGAGGGGAAGGGAGGGCTGTGACGCCAGCCGCCATTAGAGCTATTGTACTCCCCGATTTTAAACACACATTTAAATAGACTCTGCCTTGGGAGGGAGCAGAAGAAGAGAGGAGGGGGACGGTGCCTGCACGTCATGCCCACAGGAACCGGCATAGATTATTAATGCACTGTGGAAATGTGTCCCTTCTGTACCCCATGTCGAAACGCTCCCCTTCCGCTTTCTCTCTCCCCCCACTTCCCCTGTTCTTTCTCTCTCCTTTTCTCTCCATCTACCTCTCCTCTCAGGCCACCTCTCCACTTCCCTTGATTCAGTTCACCTCTTCAACCCAGGCCTCCATCGCTCATATTTCCATTTTTTTTTCTCCCTCTTTAGCTCACCCTGACAGAGACTGCCTGGTTTATTTTCCTGTTTCAAACCATCCCCCTCTTTAGCAGACATGCACTCTCTCTCTCTCTCTCTCTCTGTGTGTCTGTCTGTCTGTCCACTGTATTTCCTTGTCCAATCTCTGCAAATTGGTTAGACTGGTGCAGTACATTTCAGGTTGAAGTGCCCTACTTTCCCACTCCGCCACCCCTCCCTATGTTTATTTATTCAGATGTGAAGGCGAGCAAATGAGAGTAAGGGAGGGAGGTAGCGAAGGTGGGGGTGTCAAGGGAGGGGAGCCAGGGAAACGCAATGAGCTCTCCCTCAGAGCAACCAACATGAAGTGAGCATTTCTGGCATTCCGTTCTCCGTTAGGACGGTCAGCCTCCAGATAGAAGGGGTAAAAGATGACCGATTTCCAATCTAAAGCCAACGGAATTCAACAGTTTCTCAATGAGTGAAGCCTCAGTGAGTAGAGCTTGGCGGAGGCGGTGTACGTTTTGCATTTGGTAGTTGGTGAACGAAGATCCCAATCGCCGTCGGACTATGAATGAACAGTCACACTACCCAGGGCCACCGTCTCGGCGGCAGTATAGTATCGCTCAGTGGACACTTTCCTTCCTTCCGGAAATCAAATGTGGGCTAATGTGTCACCGTATCGCTGGGAATCTCCAGTGACACCTCTGCCATTGACCCCGACAGACACACTCGCACACAGACTGTCCCTCTCGATCTTTGTCACTCCAGTAGTCTGCCAGATAAACTGTGCCGCGGTGCCGCCTCCCATCGGATACTGGAGAGGGTCCAGGCCCTGGCACTGTTGGAATAAGCAATGTGACGGCTCCATTAGCAGTGATGGCTACAGGACTTCATTAGGCAGTACCTACACTCTGGGGACACTGTAGGGGGGGGGACTGTGCCGGATTGAACAGGACAGGCTGACGCTGACGAGCACCTAATTAGCGGTCACACCGGGAGCCCGAGCAGAGGCTTTTGTTTCGCCACACAGGCATCCTCCTGAAGAGGTGTCCATAACGGCTGACCCAGAATCAGAACTAAGGCTCTTCATACTGTGTTGTAGGTTTGGATCAGGTGATGCTCGGCTGACCTCGGAAAAACTGTGCTTTTAGAGAAAACAGTTGCGCAATCTGCCGCTGCTTATCCACTGGGATAATGACCCAGGTGTTGATGAATGGGGAGGTGGAGAAAGTGAGAGATCTGACAGGAAGAAATCAGAGGAGAGGACATGGAGAAAGAAGAGCTGGAGGGAACCGTGTGAAGAACCAGAATGGGGTGAATGCTAACAGCAGGAAAGAGAGAAGCTGCCGCAGCAGACAAAAGAGAGTAGTTAGAGAAGGTAGAGATAATGGAGGAGATGATCTGTCACTGAGACTGAGGGCAGAAGGCAGAGAGGGGTGGGGTTGCCTCATTATAAGTAATGGAATCTAGAAACGAGGAACGGGGGCTGGGGAGGGGAGGGGGGGAGTGCTAAGCTGACAGGGAAGGTGTCTACTGTTCTCTGTAATGAGCTGAAGTGATGAAGGTCTGTGCTTCGTGAGCGCACATCAGAGAGGGAAGAAACTGGGGTGATGATGATTAGGGAGGCCTGGCGTGGGAGATTCCCGCAGAAGCCTGTGGGGAGAGTCGGGGGGGCTGTCTCACATCGTCTGAACTCCGCGTCAATCTGCACAGATCTACTGATCTGACGCTGAACGGATGGACTCGAACACCCCCTGTGAATCGACATCAGTAAATCCAAATGATGTGAGGATTCTTGCACAGCTCTCATTGGTTAGAATTGTATTGAACTGTGTCTGTGCATAGCTAGCCATCTATCTTTCTGACAGTGAAATGGATAGACTCGACACTGTGCATTTCTATCCGTGAGTCAGGTGATGCAAGGGCTCTGTCCAGCTGCCTTCACGAGACAAATTCAATTAGGGTAGAGCAAATGGACAGTGAGGAAATGCCCATTGTTGCTCTTGCTGAGTGGGTAGACTGACTGCTCGTGCCGAGGCGGGTAGACCTCTGGAAGTGGGCTACTAAATAAACCCCCCACCAGATAAAATCACAGAATAACAAAACACCATTTTTTTGCATCATGAGCATTTCCTCTGGTGAAGACCTCACGCGGCGTGGAGCCATTTGCTCAACTCTCAGACCTTGGACAGGCTAGTATGTCAGAACACACAGAAAATAGGCCAGCCTGGTTTCCTGCTCAGTCTGTTTTACCTCGTTTGTTTTTGTGCCCTAGTTGTTTTTTATGTACAGTGGGGAGAACAAGTGTTTGATACACTGCCGATTTTTGAGGTCTTCCTACTTAAAAAGCATGTAGAGGTCTGTCATTTTGATCATAGGTACACTTCAACTGTGAGAGACGGAATCTAAAACAAAAATCCCGAAAATTACATTGTTTGATTTTTAAGTAATTAATTAGCATTTTGTTGCATGACATAGGTATTTGATCACCTACCAACAAGTAAGAATTCTGGCTCTCACAGACCTGTTAGTTTTTCTTTAAGAAGCCCTCCTGTTCTCCACTCATTACCTGTATTAACTGCACCTGTTTGAACTCATTACCTGTATAAAAGACCTGTCCACACACTCAATCAAACAGACTCCAACCTCTCCACAATGGCCAAGACCAGAGAGCTGTGTAAGGACATCAGGGATAAAATTGTAGACCTGCACAAGGCTGGGATGGGCTACAGGACAATAGGCAAGCGGCTTGGTGAGAAGGCAACAACGGTTGGCGCAATTATTAGAAAATGGAAGAAGTTCAAGATGACGGTCAATCACCCTCGGTCTGGGGCTCCATGCAAGATATCACCTCGTGGGGCATAAATGATCATGAGGAAGGTGAGGGATCAGCCCAGAACTATACGGCAGGACCTGGTCAATGACCTGAAGAGAGCTGGGACCACAGTCTCAAAGAAAACCATTAGTAATACACTACGCCGTCATGGATTAAAATCCTGCAGCGCACGCAAGGTCCCACTGCTCAAGCCAGCGCATGTCCAGGCCCGTCTGAAGTTTGCCAATGACCATCTGGATGATCCAGAGGAGGAATGGGAGAAGGTCATGTGGTCTGATGAGACAAAAATAGAGCTTTTTGGTCTAAACTCCACTCTCCGTGTTTGGAGGAAGAAGAAGGATGAGTACAACCCCAATAACACCATCCCAAACGTGAAGCATGGAGGTGGAAACATCATTCTTTGGGGATACTTTTCTGCAAAGGGGACAGGATGACTGCACCGTATTGAGGGGAGGATGGATGGGGCCATGTATCGCGAGATCTTGACCAACAACCTCATTCCTTCAGTAAGAGCATTGAAGATGGGTCGTGGCTGGGTCTTCCAGCATGACAACGACCCCAAACACACAGCCAGGGCAACTAAGGAGTGGCTCCGTAAGAAGCATCTCAAGGTCCTGGAGTGGCCTAGCCAGTCTCCAGACCTGAACCCAATAGAAAATCTTTGGAGGGAGCTGAAAGTCCGTATTGCCCAGCGATAGCCCTGAAACCTGAAGGATCTGGAGAAGGTCTGTATGGAGGAGTGGGCCAAAATCCCTGCTGCAGTGTGTGCAAACCTGGTCAAGAACTACAGGAAATGTATGATCTCTGTAATTGCAAACAAAGGTTTCTGTACCAAATATTAAGTTCTGCTTTTCTGATGTATCAAATACTAATGTCATGCAATAAAATGCAATTAATTAATTACTTAAAAATCATACAATGTGATTTTCTGGATTTTTGTTTTAGATTCCATCTCTCACAGTTGAAGTGTACCTATGATAAAAATTACAGACCTCTACATGCTTTGTAAGTAGGAAACACTGCCGATTTTGCAGGTTATCAAATACTTGTTCTCCCCACTGTATGTGAGAAATCAGTCCCACGGTCATAGTGGTGAACGTACTGCTACATAAAAAGGGGTCAAGTTCCATTAACTATGTAAGCTGATACCTACACAGGGCACATTTACCCAAAGAGGTGGGTGACTGTGTAGAGCACCTCTTCACTGGTATTTTTATATTAGGATGTTACAATCAGACAGTAAAGTCCATTGTAGACAACAGTGAAGGTGTACACTCACCAGACAGTTTATTAGGTACACCATCTAGTACTGGGTCAGGCCCACCTTTGCCTCCAGAATAGCCTGAATTCTTTGGGGCATTGATTCTACAAGTCAGAAATGTTCCACTGGGATGTTGGACCATGCCGAAGCGATGTCATCACGCAGGATGGCGGTACACCACATCCACCAACCTACCGTTGACACCAGGCAGGATGGGTCCATGGACTCATGCTGCTTACGCCAAATCCTGACTCTGCATCAGAATGACACAAAACGAACCAGGATTCGTCGGACCAGGTGATGTTTTTCCACTCCTCAATTGTCCAGTGTTGGTGATGGTGTTGCCCACTGGAGCCGCTTCTTCTCGTTTTTAGCTGATGTGAGTGGAAACCAGTGTGGTCGTCTGCTGCAGTAGCCCATTTGTGACAAGGACCGAGTTGTGCGTTCTGGGATGCCGTTCTGCACACCACTGTTGTGCTGTGCCGTTATGTCTGTTTGTGGCCTGTTAGCTTGCACGATTCTTGCCATTCTCCTTCGACCTCTCTCATCAACAAGCTGTTTTTGTCCACAGGACTGCCGCTGACTGGATGTTTTTTTGTTTTGCACCATTCTCGGTAAACCCTAGACACTATCGTGAGTGAAAAGCCCTGGAGGGCAGCTGTATTTAAAATAAATAAAAAACTAATTGATGTAAATAAGTTTTCAGACCCTTTTGCTATGAGATTTGAAATTGAGCTCTGGTGAATCCTGTGAAGCAAGGTGGCAGCATCATGCTGTGGGGATGTTTTTCAGTGGCAGGGACTGGGAGACTTGTCAGGGTCGAGAGAAAGATGAACAGAGCAAAGTACAGAGATCTTTGATGAAAACCTGCTCCAGAGCACTCAGGACCTCCAGAATGGGGTGAAGGTTTACCTTCCAACAGGCCAACGACCCAAAGCACACAGCCAAAACAATGCAGGAGTGGCTCCGGGACAAGTCTCCGAATGTCCTTGAGTGGCCCAGCCAGAGTCTAACATCTCTGGAGAGACCTGAAAATAGCAGTGCGGTGACACTCTCCAGCCAACCTGAACGAGCTTGAGAGGATCTGCAGAGAAGAGTGGGGGAAAACTCCCCAAATACAGGTGTGCCAAGCTTGTAGCGTCATACTCCAGAAGACTCAAGACTTGTAATCGCTGCCAAAGGTGCTTCAACAAAGTACTGAGTAAAGGGTCAGAATACTTATGTAAATTAGATTTTTCAGTTCTTTATTTTTAATACATTTGCAAAAATGTATAAAAACCTCTTTGCTTTTTCATGATGGGGTATTGTGTGTTGATTGAGGGAGGGGGGGGGGGGGGGGGGAAACAATTTAATCAATTTTAGAATAAGGCTGTAACAGAAGAATGTGTGGGAAAAGACAAGGGGTCTGAATACTTTCCGAATGCACTGTGTAGCAAGCCACGGCGGCCATATGTCTCACTGTCTGTAGGAGCGAGCCATTTCCGTGAACCTGGGGGGGGGGGGTGTACATAATAAACTGTCATGTGAGTGTACCCTGTCAATCAATCAAATGTATTTAGCAACCACATCAATCAGTCAAATGTATTTGTAAAGCCCTTTTTACATCCGTAGATGTCACAAAGTGCCGTACAGAAACCCAGCCCTAAAACTCCAAACAGCAAGCAATGCAGATGTACAGCCTTCTTGTTCTGTTTGTGCGTTCCCCTGTCACTTTATTGATGATCTCTTTGCTTGCCTTATCCGTGCTGTGACAGAGGCTTGGCAAGGTGTTAAAAGAAATGCAGATGGATGGATATTCTACAGGCTTGGCGTGGTATTTTCTGTTTGTCTTTGAGGGGAGACTGATGTGGTGTAGAGCGAGAGGGGAACCATGAAAGCGAGTGACTGAGAGGAAGGACAGCCGGTGAATGACAGATGCAGTGGGTGGGAGTGTGTAGAGGAGGAGTGAAGAGTCTCTCTTGAAGACGGGCTTAGCAAGTGATCAGGTTTCCTGGGGAGAAGCCTGTTTTTGAAATGTCAATGCTCTTGAAGAAAGCGTACCTACCTACCTGCTCTCTCTTGAAATGTATGGTCTTGTACGGAGTCGTTCTTCGCCATCCGTACATTTAGTTTCACTGGTCGGCATATCGACACGTGACAACTGCCATGCCTCAGATTCTGAACTTGCTCCTGATCATCTGTCTGTAACATATGCCAGTGAATGCGTATTTTCTTGATTGCTGTCATGGATGGAATAACAGCTTCGCAAATATGTTAATTTACTATGCAATTATCTGTCCTTGTACAGGTCTATAGGACTATGGTCTGTTCCAACTCTACCCCCTTATCTCTCCCTATCCTTCCCCCTTTCCTGCCCCTCCCCATCCCCGGTCCACTCTTGGCAGCCTGTCTGCTTTGTGATGAGCGGGGCTGTCACCAGATGTGACTGAGAAATAGCAGATGTTGCTCAGCTTCACAGCTGCTTCTCCTCGTCCACAGTGACTCCATCACATCTCCTTGACGACCAATAGCCCAGCATGCGTTCCTGGAAATCACGAGCTGGGTTGGGATCGAATTTCAGTCTGTTTACGACTTATTTACGGTTGGCTTGAGTGAGTCGTGAAAATATTGATATTGTTGCCGGGAGAGAGGGGAGGGATTTGGACAGTTTCTCGTCCAGACTAATCTCAGCCAAGGACATTTTGATATGTTTTGATTGAAGGGCACTGGTACAATATTGTGTTTGTGTTTGATAGTTTAGGATTACTAACCAGATGGAACTGTGAGGAAAGTTAAGACATTTGATGTGGCCAGAAACCAAAACTGAATTTATAGAATCGGACAAGGTTGACGGCCCTCCTCATTTTGGCGCACAGTGTGAGCAGCTAGTCTGTGACATTCAGGGACCTTGACCTTGTCAATCGTATCTTTCCTTTATTCAAGAAGAGGTGACTGGAACTTTGTGACCGGCCTATCACATGTCAGTTTTATCGGGGTAGAGGTGAAAAGGGTGCTAGACTTAAAGAGTATCTTTTAGCCCAAGGACCTGCTGTTACTTAATTAAATTTCTCCCGTTATGTTTCCTCCCCACCCATCTGACAGATTGTGCCTGTGATCCTGGAAATCCAGGGATCAGAGCAGAGTCAGATATGTATGTAATCAACGGGAGAGAGCAGCCCGGCCCCGGCCTCGAAGCCAGAGACGAGAGATTTGGGTATTTTTAATCGGTGTGAATCCCTCAATAAGGTCATTTTTTTTGAAGCAGCAAGACCCCTAATTTGAGGACTTAAGTCACAAAGCCGGCACGATTTCGCCACCTGTGTGTTTGTGAGAACTCCTGACACACAGCCGAGATAAACCTCTGCCAGGTTGGCTCTAATGCAGCTCCAGTCCTGAACCGCTGTGTTGCCCTTACGGCAACGTCCTTGACGGAGTTCTAAACATCCGACGTCCACAAATCTATACCTATGGCATGTTGATGAAAACACTGTGCATGCATGTTAGGTTTGTTGAGTTGACAGAAATGGTGTGCACAGGGCTTCCCGAGTGTTCTCGGTCTAAGGCACTGCATAGCAATGCTAGAGACGTCACTATAAACCCGGGTTCGATCCCGGGCTGTGTCGCAGCTGGCCGCGACTGGGAGACCCATGAGGCGGCGCACAATTGGCCTAATTTTGTCTGGGTTAGAGGAGGGTTTGGTTGGCTGGGGGTGTCCTTGCCAACTCTCGCTCTAGCGACTCCTTGTGGCGAGCCGGGCGAATGCACGCCGACTTCGGTCACCAGCTGGATGGCGTTTCCTCCAACATTATTGGTGCGGCTGGCATCCGGGTTAAGCGAGCAGTGTGTCAAGAAGCAGTGCAGCTCGGCGGGGTCGACGCATGGCTCTAGAACTTCGCCTTTTCCGAGTCCGTACGGGAGTTGCAGCGATGGGGCGAGACTATAACGACCAATTTGGATATCATGAAATTTGGGTGAAAAAAGGGTTTAAAAGTACAAAAAAGAAATGGTGGGCACAGTGTGACCTTTGACTGCTGTCTGGAGTTGAAACGGAGGCTGTTTCAATTGAATAGTGTACTCACTGCATGTTACATCCCATTCAGAGGCCTTAGTATCTTAATACATTAGTCTCCTGGTATTTAGCTAGCTAACTGATGGCATCATCTGGGGCTGTTTACATTGCTCACATTTCGTTATCCATTTCAAGCTAATCAGGGGAAGTATCTTCCTTAGGGATAGCCCGGTTGCTTGGGGCGAATCACCTGCTATTTGAATCATCATCGTTTCCAAGCCGTTGGGTCCCTAGTAGAAAATAGGCAGAGGGTAGAATAATTTGTCTGATTTTTCTGTAATAATGGTATGGTAATAATAATAATAATAATAATAATAATAATAATAATAATAATAATAATAATAATAATACATTTTATTTTGTAAAGTGGTTTCTTGCATCAAACACAACATTTTCGTCGCCTTTGTCTGAAGGACAGGTGGCTAAACAGGTTAATGTCAAGCCCTGCATGTTTTCTTCGTTCAGCCTCATGGAATGTAGGCCCAGATTGAACACCACATTGGCTGCTACTGTAGGCTGAATGATAGAACGGCTATTTCCATTAAAATGTTATGGGATGCATTTTCTTCATTGTTTTTGATGGTAGGCCACTCAGGTAGGCCTACATTATTATGATCAGGTTGCCTACTTGTCCGCCGTTTAAAACTGTAGCTTGAAGCGGGTATAGCCTGTGTTCACAGTAAACGTTGCACAGAACACAGAATTCTCACAATGTTGAAGTTTGCACTCAGCAGCCATGAAATTTGCTCAGTGCGGGGGAAAAAAATTGACGGAACATTGTGTTAAAAGAAGAAGAAATAAAATCAATTGCGCAATATCTGAGCTGTATTTTCAACCCGCTTACTTAAAAGACAAAGCAACTGCCGTTGGCTAACCTCTGCGGTGCGGTCGCTCACTCAGGCAAGAGAATACACATAACCCGACGTCTCCCAATGGAGTGCAGTGGAGTACTCCGGTCTACAAAGTCTACCAGATAATAAAGAGCGTTGTACAAAATCCATAGCCAGGCAATTGAGAGGGTGAGTACGCAGCAACCCGCACTCTGTTTAATCAACCTTCTTTAATGGCTTACTGTCTGAACTGTAACAATGAAATAAGCCCAGTCTGAGCAGGACTGAATATACCTCCAAGGACCTTCGCCAATGTATTTGCCTGAACCTTTCCCAGGATCTTTTCATCTGCGCTCAGGAGAGTGATTGGTCTATGATGCAAACTTGGATTAAGCTGCCTTTTCTCATTCTAGTGGATACGTCTCTTGCCCTTAATGTAATTCCGCGTTTCCCCTCCTGGGTGGCTTTTCTTACCGTGATGATTGACTATAAATGTAGACACTGCTGCCTGTGGCTCGGTGACAGTAGTGTGCTCTTTAGAAACTCGCCCTATTCGGTGTTAGAAACCAACCCCTCCCCTACCCGGTGCTGTTCCTCGCGCTCGCAGAGCTAGTTTTATTATACGGGTAACCCTTTAGATTCAGGAATAAATATCATGCCTGACGTTAATCCCTAGCTAAATAGGTCTTTGCCTCGCCACATGACGGATCTACACTGAGTGTGCACAACATTAGGAACACCTGCTCTTTCCATGACAGACTGACCACCGTGATTCCAGCTGAAAGCTACGATCCCTTATTGAGATCACATGTTAAATCCACTTCATTCAGTGTAGCTGAAGGGGAGGAGACATGTTAAAGAATGATTTTTAAGCCTCGAGACAATTGAGACATGGATTGTGTGTGTTGGGCCATTCAGAGGCTTAATGGGCAAGACGAAATATTTAAGTGGCTTTGAATGGGGTATGGTAGTAGGTGCCAGGTCACCGGTTTGAGTGTGTCAAGAACTGCAACGCTGCTGGGGTTTTCACAGTTTCCGGTGTGTATCAAGTATGGTCCACCACCCAAAGGACATCCAGTCAACTTGACACAACTGTGGGGAGCGTTGGAGTCAACATGGGTCAGCATCCCTGTGGAACGCTTTCGACACCTTGTAGAGTCCAAGACCAGATAAATTGAGGCTGTTCTGAGGGCAAAGGGAGGTGTAACATCCGTAGAGACAAACTGTCATTGTAAATAATGTACAGCCCAAGCAGGATTCAGGGAAGTTTTGTTTTTGGATGGATTGTGGAACTTTAAGCCCACAGTCTGGGATTTCTGGCAAAAATAACCCGAAGTGGGTGCCCTGTAATTGTGGTGGTGTGGCTTTTCTTTATGGCTTTGACATGCGGTAATGGGAGGGGGGTTCGCTGGGTTTTCCCCACTACGGAATATAGGCATTGTCCAAACAATGTCAATTGTCCCAAAAGGACTTCTCCCTTCCACTTTCTCCAGCTCCTACATATCTTTTACCTTTCATATTTGTTCGAAGGAAGGTGTGACGTCCATTCTTTCAACAGACCTCCTCTATCAAAGACATTTACATGGGTGGGGGTCTGGCTTGTAGTTGACCGCTCTTAATAGGGACGATTGTTGACGTGCGTCAAAACAGCTTGTCAAAGCCACTGGGTTGCAACGGTGTGCACCTGGACTCCATTCGTCTTAAGTGCTGCTCTCCCGTCAGCCGACGTTCACTCTGCGCTGCCTGTTCCATTCAGTCATTAACTTCCAGTGCTGTGTGCCTGACAGACAAGCGACCGACTCTAATGGCTCTCAAATGAATATCGCGGCCCTCGTGACAGAAGCAGTGGAGTCCATGGCAACAAGGCATCGACAAGGCATCGAAACAAATGGGGGGGGGGGACACACACAGCGTTCTCCCCGATCCAACTCCACCACCCTTTTCCTCATCTCATTCCTCCCACATCCTCTTCCTCTCTCTCCCCTGGTCAGGTGCAGTATAGATGTTGCTTGTCAATAATTTAATAAGCGGGAGAACTCGCTCATAACCAGGCGGATGAATTATTAACTATTTGGAATGCTGCGGGGCTGTGTTTGGGCTTTTGTGAAGAGGAATGATTAAATAATTGTATATAGAAGTATGAAGACGAGCATGTACATACTGTGGCAGGCACAGCCTCATTCATGCATGTTTTAGAAGCATGCGTCTGTAGCCAAATGAATAGCTTCTTTTATTTTCTGTGTGTATAGATGGGCTGTGTGGATAACTGTGTTTGGGGGTATGTTAGCAGGTTTGTGTGAGGTGCTGAGGCCCACATACATTTATCATAGAAGGGCTGGGCAGTAGAGCTGTAGCCGTAGGGCTGGAGAGCCATTCCACAGACGTGATGCACGGCTACAGAACCACCCAGGGTGCTATGGGAGGAGGGTTCACTCGGAGTGAATCACATTGTATATTATGCAGATCTTGCAATCACCAGTCCTCTACACACACACACACACCAGTTCTTGTTCCTTTCGTTTTACACAGATACACAATACATTTTCTCTCTATCTCTCTCACACACAAACTCTAATGTTCTCACATGGTCTCTTTTTATATACAGTGCATTTGGAAAGTATTCAGACCCCTTAACATTTTGTTACCTTACAGCCATATTCTAAAATGGATTAAATTGTCCCCCCGTCAATCTGCACACAATACCCCATAATGACAAAGCAAAAACAGGTTTTTAGAAATTCTTGCAAATTCATAAACAAAACAGAAATCACATTTATGTAAGTATTCAGACCCTTTACTCAGTACTTTGTTGAAGCACCTTTGGCAGCGATTACAGCCTCGAGTCGTCTTGGGTATGATGCTACAAGCTTGGCACACCTGTATTTGGGGAGTTTCTCCCATTCTTCTCTGCAGATCCTCTCAAGCTCTGTCAAGTTGGATGGGGAGCTTTGCTGCGCAGCTGTTTTCAGGTCTCTCCAGAGATGTTCTATCGGGTTTAAGCCCGGGCTCTGGATGGGCCACTCAAGGACATTGAGACTTGTCCTGAAACCACTCCTGCGTTGTCTTTGCTGTGTGCCTAGGGTTGTTGTCCTGTCGGAAGGTGACCTTTGCCCCCAGTCTGAGGTCCTGAACGCTCTGGAGCAGGTTTTCATCAAGGATCTCTATACTTTGCCCTGTTCATCTTTCCCTCAATCCTGACTAGTCGCCCAGTCCCTGCCTCTGAGAAACATCCCCATGATGATGCCACCACCATGGTTCGCTGTAGGGATGGTGCCAGGTTTCCTCCAGACGTGACTCTTGGCAATCAGGCAAAGGAGTTCAATCTTGGTTTCATCAGACCAGAGAATCTTGTTTCTCATGGTCTGAGAGTCCTTTAGGTGCCTTTTGGCAAACTTCAAGCCGGCTGTCATGTGCCTTTTACTGAGGAGTTGCTCCTTTCTGGCCACTCTACCATAAAAGCCTGATTGGTGGAGTGCTGCAGAGGTGGTTGTCTTTCTGGAAGGTTTTCCCATCTCCACGGAGGAACTCTGGAGCTCGGCCAGAGTGACCATCGGGTTCTTGATCAACTCCCTGACCAAGGCCCTTCTCCCCTGATTGCTCAGTTTGGCCGGGCTGCCAGCTCTAGGAAGAGTCTTGGTGGTTCCAAACTTCTTCCACTTAAGAATGATGGAGGACACTTCTTGGGGACCTTCAATACTGCAGACAGTTTTTGGTACCCTTCCCCAGATCTGTGCCTCGACACAATACTGTTTCGGAGCTCTACGGACAATTCTTTCGACCTCATAGCTTGGTTTTTGCTCTGATATGCACTGTCAGCTGTGGGACCTTATATAGACAGGTGTGTGCCTTTTCAAATCATATCCAATCAATTGGATTTACCACAGGTGGACTCCAAGTTGTAGAAACATCTCAAAGATGATCAATGGAGACAGGATGCACCTGAGCTCAATTTTGTGTCTCATAGCAAAGGGTCTGAATACTTATCGGGGAAAAAATATATATACAGTGGGGCAAAAACGTATTTAGTCAGCCACCAATTGTGCAAGTTCTCCCACTTAAAAAGATGAGAGGCCTGTAATTTTCATCATAGGTACACTTCAACTATGACAGACAAAATGAGGAAAAAAAATCCAGAAAATCACATTGTAGGATTTTTAATGAATTTATTTGCAAATTATGGTGGAAAATAAGTATATGGTCACCTACAAACAAGCAAGATTTCTGGCTCTCACAGACCTGTAACTTCTTCTTTAAGAGGCTCCTCTGTCCTCCACTCGTTACCTGCATTAATGGCACCTGTTTGAACTTGTTATCAGTATAAAAGACTGTCCACAACCTCAAACAGTCACACTCCAACTCCACTATGGCCAAGACCAAAGAGCTGTCAAAGGACACCAGAAACAAAATTGTAGACCTGCACCAGGCTGGGAAGACTGAATCTGCAATAGGTAAGCAGCTTGGTTTGAAGAAATCAACTGTGGGAGAAATTATTAGGAAATGGAAGACATACAAGACCACTGATAATCTCCCTCGATCTGGGGCTCCACGCAAGATCTCACTCCGTGAGGTCAAAATGATCACAAGAACGGTAAGCAAAAATCCCAGAACCACACGGGGGGGGGATCTAGTGAATGAACTGCAGAGAGCTGGGACCAAAGTAACAAAGCCTACCATCAGTAACACACTACGCCAGGGACTAAAATCCTGCAGTGCCAGACGTGTCCCCCTGCTTAAGCCAGTACATGTCCAGGCCCGTCTGAAGTTTGCTAGAGAGCATTTGGATGATCCAGAAGAAGATTGGGAGAATGTCATATGGTCAGATGAAACCAAAATATAACTTTTTGGTAAAAACTCAACTCGTCGTGTTTGGAGGACAAAGAATGCTGAGTTGCATCCAAAGAACACCATACCTACTGTGAAGCATGGGGGTTGAAACATCATGCTTTGGGGCTGTTTTTCTGCAAAGGGACCAGGACGACTGATCCGTGTAAAGGAAAGAATGAATGGGGCCATGTATCGTGAGATTTTGAGTGAAAACCTCCTTCCATCAGCAAGGGCATTGAAGATGAAACGTGGCTGGGTCTTTCAGCATGACAATGATCCCAAACACACCGCCCGGGCAACGAAGGAGTGGCTTCGTAAGAAGCAGGTCCTGGAGTGGCCTAGCCAGTCTCCAGATCTCAACCCCATAGAAAATCTTTGGAGGGAGTTGAAAGTCCGTGTTGCCCAGCAACAGCCCCAAAACATCACTGCTCTAGAGGAGATCTGCATGGAGGAATGGGCCAAAATACCAGCAACAGTGTGTGAAAACCTTGTGAAGACTTACAGAAAACATTTGACCTCTGCCATTGCCAACAAAGGGTATATAACAAAGTATTGAGAAACTTTTGTTATTGACCAAATACTTATTTTCCACCATAATTTGCAAATAAATTCATTAAAAATCCTACAATGTGATTTTCTGGATTTTTTTTTTCTCTCATTTTGTCTGTCATAGTTGAAGTGTACCTATGATGAAAATTACAGGCCTCTCATCTTTTTAAGTGGGAGAACTCGCACAATTGGTGGCTGACTAAATACTTTTGCCCCTATGTTTATGTATGTTATGTATGTATGTATGTATGTATGTATGTATGTATGTATGTAGAATACGTTAGCAAAAATGTATACACTTGTTTTCACTTTGTCATTATGGGGTATTGTGTGTGGAATGATTACCTTTTTTTCCTTTAATCCATTTTAGAATAAGGCTGTAACGTAAGAAAATGTGGAAAAAGTCAGTGTCTGAATACTTTCCCAATGCATCGCAGCGTGTGCGCACACACTCCACATATTACCATCCTCCCTGTACAAAGACAGCACAGAGGGGTAGGAGAACAGCACAAAGAGAGAGGGGAAAAAAAGTGAGTCGGAGACTACAAGCTTAAGAAGAGAGTGAATGACGTGATAGGACATTGGATGTAAAAGAGAGCTGACTTGAGACCCTGGGAGTGAAAAGTGGAAGGGAGGTAGATGGAGAGGCGCACTGACACGGAGCAAAATGGTAGAGATGAGAAAGATGGGGACAAAAGGATTGGGGAGTACAGAGAAGATGGAAGGGAGCACTGCTTTGACCTTGAGATGAAGAGGAGGCGAGAAAAAGAGTGCAGTGGAGAGCGAAAGAGCTAGCCGGCAGTCGGTGACAGCCAGAGTTGAGAGGATCAGTCTGCTTAGTGTCTGTCAGATCGACAGGAGAGTGAGGGAAACAGCTGGAGGCACTCTGAGTGTGTGTGTGTGTCCTTTTGTGAGGTGTGTGTCCAATCTGTGTGTCTCTCTCTGTGTGTGTCCTTTTGTGAGGTGTGTGTCTTTGTCTCTGCATGATGTGTGTTTACTGAGTTTGCTCTGCCTGTATTGCGGTTTGCCTTTATGTGTGTGTTTGTATAAGTGAGAGGGATGGGGAGAGTGAAAGGGGAAGGACAGAGGGAAAGAGAGGTATGACCCTAGCTGCCAGAGCCTAATCCTCTAGTATGGCCATTTGGCTGTGATCAGTGTACCTGCAGAGCTAATGGATTCAGATGAGGGAGGGAGGAGGGAGACGAATAGGCCGGCACTACCGGAGGTCTGCTTTAATATGGCAGCGATGTCATCACTGCGCCAACGCTCATCGCAGGGGTCACATAAAGAGTGGCGGGTGGGAAAAGTGCCTTTGCTTTCGACACATTCTGGCCTGAAGTACACAGCAGCACTCGATTCTCTTTCCTGCTTTGTCTTTCTTCATCTATTTTGGTGTAAAAGAAAGAACAGAGTGCCCACATACAATTCTTCCAGCTCCCTCTGTAGTTTCTCTGTTCCTGTGCTCTCCACCCTCCTCTAGTACTGCCTCTGCGGGCCTTGGCTCTCTCTCCTTCTCTTTCCCCCTCTCTGTGTGTCTCTCTCCCTCTCCATCTTCCTCTCCCTCCTTCTCTCTCGCTTTCTTTCCCTCCCTCGGTCTCTCTCTTTTCATTTCGGGTGCCTCAACTCGGCCAGCACCTGAACCTATTCTTCTGTCTCTAATCCAGCCCCCCCCCCCCTTATCCCGTTACTTGCCACTTTTACATCATTCAGGCAGAAATATCGGTAATTATACCTTTGCGCTTGACTAGTCGCTGCAGTGGATAGCAGCCGTTTTTACGTGCTGATGACCAATCCTGCATTGTTGAGAAGGACCCGCAAGTAAGCATTTCACTGTTAGTCTACACCTGTTGTTTACGAAGCGTGTGACGAGTAAAATTGGATTTGATTTGGCTAGTTCGGGAGTGTTTATCAAGGGTGCTCCACGTACTTGACCGATCCCACTCTTTAAACGACCCAGACTCCAGGTCGTAAAGCTTCCTCTTAATATTTCTCCCATTTCGACCGCTTTTTCTCTTCCCACGTTCACTTTGACCTAAACTGCATTTGATGAAGTTGGGGAAACAAATCAACACTGTACATACGAGGTCAGCGTTTTGGCCAACTAGGCAGCAGGGGAAAAGTGTTTGCATTGAAACCTGTAATTGCCCCAGTGTGGTTAACGCCACTGATTTTATGGCTGAGGTGTTAATTGTGTTTTCTCTCCCGTTCACTGCTGCTTTTACAAGCCGGAAGATTTATATGACGTTGACTCTGCGTGTATTATATTATTATAATGAGCCCAGTGACAATAGGCTATTGCTCACTCCCGTTTGCTTAGTGATGCTAATGAACCCTAATGATTCCTGACTAATGCAGGAATCTTTTTGATTAAATGTCTACATGAAAGGAGTAGCCTTGATAAGAGTGTCACAGGACTATAGCATGGAGAACAAATATATACATTTCCATGATATTATGGTTAATTGTGCAGTACTGCATAATGATGTGGGTTTTCCTCTGCTGTTCTCCAACATATGTCTATGTCAGCCCGTATTGAGCTGAAGCACAGCTCTCGCTTTTGTGATACTGTCGAGCTGATTTCTCGACGGTGCGCTCACTCGGATCTAATACCTGTTTTCTGTTGACGCTGGAAGTCATTGTTTTTCAAAGGAACTCCTCCTTCCGTGCTTGCCAGCTCAAAGCTCACACTGAAGTGCTTTGAACGAAAGACGTAAGAGATCTTAATCTGTCGCTTTTTATTCATGTCAATTTAGCTTACAGTAGGCACCGGTTCAAGGCTGTGCTCCTCGGATCTTTCATGCACAGCACTGCGGAGCACGGTTAAAGGCACACTCGGCGAGATGACGTCGCAACAAACCGCACCGCAGATATTGAGATGAGAGAGATGCAAGACTTTGCTCTCACACAGTCACACGGTGTGTCCGCGCATGTGCACGGGGGCGCTTTACGCTGCTACGGGACCAAAACGGCGGAGAAGTTGATCTTCGCGCTTCAACGCTCTTAGTTGTTGGGGAAATTGATCCGCTTTGTGTTTACTTCCTGCATGCAGCGTCACCTCTGAATGCACCTTTTAAATTCCACTATAGTCATATCTCGTTTATCTAAAACGCTGGCATACAAGGAAATCGGTTTACTGGAAATCATAGACAGCCATTATCAGGATGTGAGGGGTGAATCTGAGCCTTCCATTTCGATACTTGTAAATAATAGGCTCAGTCTTTAGTGATAAGTGGTTATTTCTCTTTCAGTATTATGGCCCAGGTGGTAGTTATACCTGAGTCCGAGAGAGCTTTACACACTGCATAATGTCCTGAAACTAGATCTAGGTCTATTTTGATCCCAGTGATTTTAATATGTCGTTTTGGGGAGGAGGGGTTGTGAAGACTGGCTGATTGCTGCTTTTGACAGCCCCCGGCCCCCATTGTCTCCCTGCGGGGGAGAATTCTGGTTCAAATGGCAGAGCACTTCTCAATCACTACACTCAGCATTAGTATGGGTTATAAGAGGGGGTTGGGTGGGGGTTCTGTACGTGTGAGCCACAGGCAGAAACTGGAGAGGCTGATATGTGTTTCACTCACTCACTCTTTCTCTCTCCATCCACAGCTGCTTCGTGTCAGCGGGTGAGGGTGGTACCAGAGGTGGAGGCGTACCCCACCGAGTCGGTCGACCTGCGCTGTCAGTTTGTCGACGGAGGAAACACCAAGCTCACACAGGTAGCCAGATAACACACGAGAGAGCCTGCGGTGCATGTCGGCCTTGACGCAGGGAACCATTAAATATTGCCCTCTGATTTCTTTGAAAAGGAAGGACAGTACTGTAGAGATGTTCTCTATAGTTTTAATGTAGCAACCGTTGTGGTCGAACGTTGCTGCATTGAAATGCTGTCAGTGTGGGTGTTCTTCATGCTATTTCATGAAATCGACTGGACGTGTGCATAGACTGTATGTGAATAGACTGTATGTGCATAGCCTGCCATCCTGCAACCCTCTTAATTCCTTATCATTCTTGGACGCAGGTGTCGTGGATATGGGAGCCCACGGAGGGCCAGAGGGACAACATTGCCGTCTTTCACCCCATATACGGCGAGAGCTTCCCCGAATCGCCCTTCAACGGGCGTGTCCGCTTCATCCAAGGCACCTTGACAAACCCCTCCATTACCATCAGCAGCCTCAAGATGGCCGACGCCGGGCGTTACACCTGCGAGTACGCCACTTACCCCAGCGGCAATGAGCAAGGCACCACCAATCTGGTCATACTTGGTGAGCAGCTGGTGTTTTTGTTTTCTTTCAGTCTGCGCCCTAATTGCTCTCGGCGAAGAGAGGGCTCCGGTGCGATGACTAATGGTGTCCTCAAACGAATGCGGTGTCACGAAACGCATCCGCTCCGAAGCGGCCACCATGTTAAGCCGCCGCAACGATGGCCTCAACTTTCCCCCCTCGCCAGCTGAATCTCTGCTGCCTTTCTCTTGCACTGTTGTCTTTTTATTAGACTCTAGGAGGGACCACACTTCCTGTATATGCACAACAAAAAACTCACTCATGCATTCGCTTACCGTCTCTCTTTCAGCGAAACCCAAGAATTCTGCATCCCCCGTTGTCGTCCAAGCCAGCACAAGCGGCAAACCAGTGGTCGTGGCCCAGTGTGAGGCGGCTGACGGCAAGCCAGCAGCCAGCATCAAGTGGATGGGAGAAGTCGGTGGCACCGATAACACCACCTCCAAAAAAGGTCTGGACGGCACGGTGACGGTGAGGAGCGTGTACCTACTGGTGCCCACGCCTGAGGACAACGGCAAGGAGGTCACCTGCATGATCAGCCAGCGCACTCAGGACAAGCCGCAGACCTTCCCCATGAAGCTGTCTGTCGAGTGTAAGTGTTTCGAACCCAGACCACAAGATTGTTAACCCTCGGCGTTACTCAAATAAAAAATGTTTGAATAACCGTCTTATTCAACCAAGTGGGCGGGGGGGGGGGAGCACAGAATATTTGCATTAGGTCTCAGGTCTCAGACAAGGTTGGGTTACTCATCGCACAAGCGTGGTTCACCACCTCCATTTCTGAAGCATTTTGGTACTTCCCTGTGTTTGTTTTTACCTGGCGTGACTCATCGGTCCCCAGTCATATCTCTGCAATCCTCCAGCGGTAGGTTTCAGTTTCAGTGATGCTTTGTAGGACAAGTCTCGCTGTGAAAACCTCTGTGTTGAAGCTTCTCCCACTCCTGCACCCCAGTAGGCAATCAGTGTTCACTTGGTTGCTCCAATTCACAGTAACACCTCTCCTCTCTCTCTCTCTCTCTCTCTCTCTACTCTCTCTGTTCCTTTCCCCTTCTTTCTCAGATCCCCCGACTGTGTCCATAGTGGGCTATGATAACAACTGGTACATTGGCCGGACCGACGCTGTCCTGACCTGCCAGGCCACGGGCAACCCTGCCCCCGCCAACGTCACTTGGACAGCGTGAGTTAATCTTCCCATAGCTGGCCCCTGATCTTTGGAGTACCCCCCCCCCCGTCCCACCCCCGTCCCCCCAATTGCAGTCCCAGGCTTTTGGATTGGAGTATCCATGACAGTCCCAGGCTTTTGGATTGGAGTATCCATGACAGTCCCAGGCTTTTGGATTGGAGTATCCATGACAGTCCCAGGCTTTTGGATTGGAGTATCCATGACAGTCCCAGGCTTTTGGATTGGGGTATCCATGACAGTCCCAGGCATTTGGATTGGGGTATCCATGACAGTCCCAGGCATTTGGAGTATCCCTCCCATTGCAGTCCCTGACTCAGTGATTACCCATCTCATGACTATCCCAGACTTTAGGAATATCCCTACCCGTTTTGGTCTTTATTTACCCTGAGATGGAGAACGATTGTAGACAGCGTCTCCCCGATCTATCCCAGACAACAGAAGGGAGTCAGTCATCCAAAAACAATCAATTAGCAATTCCAATCTGATCTGCTCGAGCACCAATATTGCCCGTCCTCTGGGTCCCAGCAGCTTGCCTTCATCTCTTAATGGGGGACACAAGTATCTCTGCATCGGTTATATGGAAAAGAAAAACATATTTAATTTGTTTTTCTCTTGTTGATTATCCACATGGTCTTAATTTCGTCTGGCGGTGATAGACAGACGGCGGTTGGACTGTTACAGCCTGCTCCTCCAGTTGAGGTCTTGAATATGGGACCAGCTAGGAACTCGTCACCAGGCTGTGCTTCTTCCAAGTCGTTAATCTCTGTCCTCCTTCTCTCACCCCATGCTCCCCCCCCCCCCCCCCCCCCCCCCCACACACACACACACACACACAGCATGTCTGGTCGGATGCCTGACACGGTACAGATCGCCGACAACAAGCTGATCGTGCGGAAGGTGGACGAGGCTGTGAACACCACCTTTGTCTGCGAGGTGAAGAACCGGCTGGGAGTGAGCAAGCACCAGGTCACCACGGTGGTCATCGGTGAGTCAAGCCCACTGAGCACGTGACCGCCGCCTGCGTACTCTTACTTAGTCTTATGAACACACACTGATGCACACATTCCAGCTCACGAGCGAACACAGGTGCGGACATTTTGTGGACGCACACACACACACACACACACACACACACACACACACACACACACACACACACACACACACACACACACACACACACACAGGGATCAGAGCTACACAGGGGTCTTTTCCATCATTTACACTGTCAGAGAGACCAACGCTCTCTCACAGCTAACTCTGTCGTCTGCTGGGCAGGTTAAAAGGGGTGAAGGTTTGGCTTTTAGGGGTTCTTGGAAGGGTTCTTCTATTCATGCGGGAAATCAGTTGGTGTGAGCCAGTTTGCCGGGTTTTCTTTTCTCCCCACTAACATCCTTAGTGTAGGTCTGGATCTCTTCCCCCCCCCCCCCCCCCCCCCCCCCTCCCTTCAAAATAAGAGTCCGCTCTTCCTCTGCATGCACTTTCAACAGATTTCTCCTGTATTCATATATGCTGCGGTTTCTCCTCTCTTGCTTTCACACATTGATCCAATGAACACAAAAACAGCCTTACATTGGCTAGCCTCGACTTGGGCGTCAGTTATGGTTTGCAAGATGTCAGTTGTGCTTTGTCACATTTGGATTCTGCCTGGTCAAAACGGGTGCTGCCTTTTGGATCAGTGGAGCCAGTGCAGTTAGCACTTGTTCTCACCAAAGACGCTGTGAAACCTACATTTAGAATCCGTGGGAATCCTTTCAGAGATTTTGAATTGTCTCCCTTTGTTCTCCAAGGTGCTTTGTAGGCACTGAAACGTGTGGGGGTGGGGAAGAAGTGAGCTCTGGCTAGCAGCGTTGCCTTGTGACCACTGTATTAGGGCTGGCTGCCACTCCCACCAGCACCACGTCTTTGCAAGTACTTGAGAGAATCTGGTCCAACCTCCAGTTTCATCCCAAGCGATGGTGCCAGACATTTTTTTTCTTCTTCTTCTAAATGAAACCAATTGTAGCACAAACGCAATCGGCTCCCTTAATTTTCACTCCTGAAACCATTTTAAAAGCACTCTCTGTTCCCTTTAACTTCAGATGAAAGCGCCAAGCTCTATTTGTCTGGGGGTGGCTTTCGTAACACCCCTTTTGAGGTTGTGATTGTAGCAAGGGTTGGCGGAGGTGCCGAGCACAAAGTAGAAGATGACGTTTCTCCTTTACGTTTTAGAGGAGTGCTCGGTCATGTGACCCACGACCTCTGAGTAAAATACAGAACTGAGTTCTGCTGACAGGAGAGGAAAATGCGCCGGTCTCTCGCTCGACACTTGCTCAGCGGGCACGTGCCAGAGATGGCGTGTTAGTGTCGACGAGGTGCCAGCTGGATCTGTCCTCGTAGAGAGAGCGGCAGAGAGGGGGAAAAACAATAACAGAACATTCCATAGAACTCTTAGATGACTCCTGCTAGACTTTCAAAGGCCTGGCGGGGGTTCGCGACCCCTTGTCTCCCTTGACCCCCCCCCTCCCTTTGTGGGCTGTCCAGCTGGCTCTGTCCATTTTTACTGTGCACTGGAACACTTCTGAAGGGACCAGCGCGTACACACACACACATGACTTCCTCTACTGCCTCAGGCAAGCCATCCTCTGGGCTTACACAGACTTTCCTCCACAGGGAAAGAATAATCAACTAATCTAGCTTAGAGAGAAATGCTGGCACTGAATGGCTGCTGACATAAACCCGGTGCTAGTATTGTAACCTTAGTTCTGGTTTTGTCCTCAGGGCTGGAATGGCTGCAGGCCACTGGAAGTTCTTCCTTTAATTGATTGTCACATCTTGATTAATCCGTCTCCATTGAGCCGATTTTAATCCTCCTCCATTTATCAGATGTTTGTTTCCCACCTCAGGCCATGTTAAGGGGGTTGTAGTGAGAACTGCCAGACCGTGAGGTTTCATCTCTGTGAGGGAGATAAGGAGAGAGGCAGGCACCTGGCCATGGTGGTTTATCAGAGACTGTCCCGTGGTGCTCAGAAAGAGGCTAAGCCTGCCCAATGGAGAGCCTGGCGGGAAGGTACAAATAAACAAGTTAGAGAATATCTACCATGAACATCTGCCCATTTGCCTCCAATGATACTAGATGTACTGGAGGTAGTTTGCAGTGCTAGTCCAATGTGACCCAGTAACCTTGCCTGTAGCCTGAAGAGGCGTGTTACAAAGAACTAAGCCCAAAGAACTAGCAAAATTGACAAACCTTGGACATTAGCACCACCCGATTGGGTTAGCATGCAGAGCTTAAAGGGATAGTATGCCATTTTGGCAACTAAGCCTTTTTTCTACCTACCCAGAGTCAGATGAACTCATGGATGCCATTTTTATGTCTCTAATTAGCATTAGCGCAATAACTGGAAGTCTACCAGAACATGCTCATTAAGTTCATATGACTGAGTAAGTAGAAAAAAGGCTTAGTTGCCAAAATGTCATACTATCCCTTTAAGCTCTGCATGCTAACCCAGTCTGGTGGAATGCTGATGTCTAAGGTTGGTCCATTTAAACCCTGTATTTGGGGAGTTTCTCCCATTCTTCGTAGGGATGGTGTCAGGTTTCCTCCAGACGGGAGGAATTCATTCAGGCCTAAGAGTTCAATCTTGGTATCATCAGACCAGAGAAACTTGTTTCTCATGGTCATTGTCCTTTAGGTGCCTTTTGTAAATTCCAAGCGGGCTGTCATGTGCCTTTTACTGAGGAGTGGCTTCCTGTCTGGCCACTCTACCATAAAGGCCTAATTGGTAGAGTGCTACAGAGGTGGTTGTCTGGAAGGTTCTCCCATCTCCACAGAGGAACTCTGTCAGAGACCATCGAGTTCATAGTCACCTCCCTGACCAAAGCTCTTCTCCCTGATTTGCTCAGTTTAGCCGGGCAGCAAGCTCTAGGAAGAGTCTTGGTGATTCCAAACTTCTTCCATTTAAGAATGATGGAGGACACGGTGTCCTTGGGAACCTTCAATGCTGCAGAAAGTTTGTGGTACCCTTCCCCAGATCTGTGCCTCGACACAATCCTGTCTCGGAGCTCTACGGACAATTCCTTTGACCTCATGGCTTGGTTTTTGCTTTGACATGCATCGTCAACTGTGGGACCTTATAGACAGGTGTGTGCCTTTTCAAATCATGTCCAATCAATTGAATTTACCTCAGGTGGACTCCAATCAAATTGTAGAAACATCTCAAGGATGATCAATGAAAACAGGAAGCACCTGAGCTCAATTTTGAGTCTCATAGCAAAGGGTCTGAATACTTATGTAAAAAAGGTATTTCTGTTTTTTATTTACTTATAAATTTGCCAACATTTATAAAAAAGCTGTTTGTCATTATGGGGTTATTCTGTGTAGATTGATGATGAAAAAAACATTTAATTTAATCCACTTTTAGAATAAGGCTGTAAATGTATCAAAATGTGGAGGGGTCTGAATGCACCGTATATCTCCTAAATATTTCTGATGGAAATTGGTGGTTCATGACTTACTAGTCAGGAAGACTTTGTCTTTCATTCAAATGTCAGCAACCACCTTGTGCTTCCTTCACTGAACTTGGGCCACATTTTAAATTTTACTCTGGTGGTCAGGTTCTCCACCAACCCTACCTGAGGTAGCAGCCAGACTTTCTCAGGAGAGACCCCCCCCCCTCCAATTCCAATCCCGCTCTGCCTCAGCCGTTTGACGTCAACGAGCGACAGAATGATATGCCTGATTTGTCATTCCACTGCCAGACGTCTAACAGACCCAAGCAGAGGGCAATGATTGCCTTGCCTGCGAGCGGCTGCATTTCAATTTGAATGATAAAGTCTAAAAGCCCGAACGCTTTGCCGTTGCATTAACCGCTCACACCCTGCCATTTTGTGCTTTGTCATTTTCCTCATTTTTTCCCCCCCAGGCTTGTAAATGCAACTGCCCCCTGGCCTGGCCCAGCAGAAACAGGCTGCACTATCTGCATAACCTCAGGCAGGAGCATAGCTCTGTAATCCTCCAGGGTCATGAAGCTACCTTTTTTCAATTAGCCAGTCATCTTATCAGATGACTATCTGTCTCAATAATCCCCCATCATGAATCAATGGGTAGTCAACGCAAGACCCAATGCCCTAAATCCTTCAGGATGAGTACTGGGATTGCTCCCCCCCCCCCCCCCCCCTCGACCCTAGCTTTTGGGCCTCCTCACTCTGTACTGGAAGAATGAAGCTGGAACCACACACACTTCATTTTCTCTCGCTCTTTCCTGTTCTCTGTCCCTTCAGCTTCCCCTCGTGAATGACTCATGGAAACACAGAATAACTCATTTTGAGGCCGATTGCAGCATTGTTATTCACCGTGTGTCGGTTTGTTGAGCTCTATCAACAGCCAAGGTCCTGGATTCAATCATCGCAGCAGGATTTGTCCAACTTAGAATTGGTCTCGAAATGCATGCCTGTGTATAATGCAGTCTTGGTACAGTAGTTGCAGAACTGATTGAGAATCCGAGTCCTTTATCTAAGAATAGAAATTCATGTTATGAATTTATTGAGTCTTAAGACAAACAGGTGCTAACAAATGTGTAAATTGTGTGCCTCGTGTACTGTAACATTGGCGTCTAAATGATGTGCCGTAAGCTAAACCATCAGATGTGTTTAGACGGTAACCAAATAATATTTGTTGATGGACCTCTCAACGTTTATATTATCCAGTATGCAGAGTATAGCCGTTAACAAGATGCTTATCCTTTGCAGCTATGAAATGCGGTGTGTTTACATCTAGCCACGTACCGCCAGACACCAACACTGGAAAATCAATACCCGATCCAGATTCACCCATCTGCTTTCCAGGATGTATTTTTATTTTACGATCATGCAATGCAGTCGTTTCTTTTCATTAACTCCTAGCTTACGTTGTTGTGGTGGCGTGTCAGACTGGGAGGGGCGCCCTCGGCGCTACGCTAGTCCACCCCCGCCTTGTTGTGTGCTGTCGACACATCCTCACAGCAGCCAGCAAGGCCACTTAAGAGTGCTTGCCGTCTGTGTGAATACGATGTTACTGCTGCGTGGAGACTGCAGCTGGGAAGAAGGCGTCGGTGGATGAGGAAGCAGATTGACTTAAGGGTGGGGATGTCACCGGGGTGAGGTGGGGGGATGCCTCCTAGCGTTTCTCACCTCTAGGGGGAAGAAAGAGCACCGCAATTAAATTCTGTGTGTGTGTGTGAGAGCTCTGTGTGTTAGTTTAAGCACATCTGCCCGGCGTTCTCCGAAATAAATTGTTTAGAAACTTCCACGTCTCCGGAGAGAGAGGGGGATTAAATGGGCTGTAGAGAACTGAGGAAAACTGAGGAGTAAAAAAAAAAAGTGTGTGTGCTCGTTTTTGTCTGCTTCCAACACGGAAAGAGAGGGAGGGAATTGGGGTGATTTGAAGAAACGCCTCGGTCGCTTCAGACTAGACTACTTGAAATTGAAATGATTGAGATTGTCATGGAAACACTGGAGCTTTTCAGGGGAGGGGGAGACGGGGCGGAATATTTGAGGTGAACGTGCATGCAGAGGTTGAGAAGGTGCTCTTACCCCAATTGATAGAGTTCACACTGTACAGCACTGGCAGCCCAACTCTGTACATTCCCTCTCGACACGTTAAGTGCCTTGAGTGCGTCAACCTTATAAACATTATTGGATATTTACAGTTCTATACATATGGGTGCTTTACCTGTACTGTACAGCAAGAACCTGAAATCGTACTCCTCATTATTTTCAACATCCATTCCAGGTCCATTTTATTTCCCCTGCCTTTTTCCTGTTCGCTAAATTGTGATTCGCTGAAACAGGAAAATATGGTTCAGGTTGGCTGTTGTGCACCTTCCCCCTAATCTCTATGAGTGACAGTAATATAGGCGGTGATATAAGCTCGCTGTGATCATTTTTGACATTAATTACCCCTTTCTGGTTAATTTAGTCCCGACTCCCAACTACCCCTGTCCTGTTTCTCCATGTGCTGTGGCTTTGATGTTTTCACCTCCCTATACCCAGATTTAGATATGGACATCAGGGCCTTGCATCTCCCTAGCCCTCTGTCTTGGCAGTGCATTCCAAGCTGCCCTGTATGGGGTCTGGTTTTTGGAATGGATCAAACTGCAGGTGGGTTTTTGCCTCTTATAGCCTCGTGTGACTCTGAGTTGAGTTGCTTCGTTTACACTGGTTTCTGGTTTACAGTGGGGGAGCGCTCATAGCCCGGGGTTAAACTAACTGACCGATTAGGTGCAAGGGGGGGGGCGGCAGAGTAGTATGTCGACGTGTTCCATTTTTCAGTTCCATCATGCATGACCACAGTGTGCTAGTCATTTCCACTTCGATAGTCCCCTTTCACTTCCCTTTTCCTGTCTCTTTCCCTGTCTCTCGTCTCTGCGTTGTTGTGCCCGATGTACGCCTCGGTCAAAGTCTCAGACCAGGGATTCATCACATCGTGGGTCACAAAATGTGTTCCTCATTTTTGTTTCTCTACCGAAACAAGAGTGGACCGGCTCAAACTTGGCTCACACCAACCGTACTAGGACCGTAGAAATGGGCAACGGGGGGCTTCAAAAACTGCAACTAAAGGGGAGGAATCAATCCCAGTCAAATCGCTACAACACTAATCGAGACACCACCTCACTGACCGCATCTCACCAGGAGAGCACCAGAACAACAACACTACTCCTATGGAAAGAGGCCCATTTAAAAACCGACCAACCCCCTCTTTCCTCCCCCCATTTTTTTTTGTCTCTCCCTCTACCTTTTGCTCCTCTCCTCCCCCCTTTTCAGAGGCCATAGTGGACCCGTCCAACGCGGGCGTGGTGGCGGGGGCTATCATCGGCAGCCTGCTGGCCCTACTGCTGGTCAGCTCGCTGATTGCTGTGCTGGTGACCCGCAGTCGCCGGCAACGGCGCGGTTACCCCGGCAACGGAGAGCCTGGCGCCTACGGGAACAAAGCCCGCCTCTTCGGCGGAGCTGGCAACAAGAACGAAGGCACGGGGGCCAACATCAACGGGCCCATCTATACGTACCGCGAGAGTGACCCCGGAGCGCTGGCGGAGAATGTCAACGACTTCCACGGCCCGCCAGGCTCCACTCCCACCGCCCACGACATCCTGCTGAGCAGCGAGATGGACGAGGCGGAGCGCAGGAAATTTGACGCCCTCGACGACAGCCTGGAGGAGGAAGAGGAGCGCTACGACAGCTTTAGCGTGGGCATGGTTCCAGCCTATCACATCCACCGGCACAACGAAGAGATGGGAGGGGTCAGCATGTACCTCGACGACGACATGGAGTCACAGCGGGATGGGTCGGTCATCTCCCGGACTGCCATCTACGTCTAGAGAGGGGCGGTCAACCAACAGGGTCCAGGAGGGAGAGCTGAGGACAGGGTGGAGAGTCCACCAACAACCACCCATCCCCCTGCATACTAAATAGACATGCTACGCTTATGGTAATTTTACACAAAAAAATAACTACGGAAACAAAAGAAGGTGTTGAAACTGAACTGTAACTGAGGAACAAGCGGAATGATGACTTGAGTGCGCTGGTCAATGACTCGGCATCTCGATAAGTCAGTCAGTCTACCAAAATAAATTGTAACAATGTAACTCATCTTCAATGCTGCTTACTGCTCCATTTCATCTTAGCAAGTGAAACGTGAAGAGTGACCATGTGACTGCGTTTAGTAGCCCACTAATCCACAGGACTGCAAACACTAAAGACTTTTTCTCGTTAAGGACACGTACCGTTCAATGTCGCCTTCATGGTACAACTTTTAGACGCATTCCTAGACGGTCACACTCGTTCTATAACCACGGCTACTGCTTGAAGACGTCCTCCAGCGGACCGCCGTGCGGAGGACGAGGAACCGAGCTGTAACTTGTTGTCTTCGTGTGCATCATCACAGGCGTTCCATAGCACAGTGTTACGTAAAAATTGTATTTTGTATTATCAAGATGTTTGGGCCTTCAGGCCTTGTTGAAACCACATTTGGTGTTAATGACTCATATATAATGACTTAGGTAGAGTTTCCTACTTCCATTTCCTTCTTTCTTTTTTTTCTCTCTTCATTATTTTCTTTTACATATGGGAGGCCAGCGACGTGGTAGACCGAGCTGGAGCTGGGGTTTGGATGAGAGAAATAGTGCGACCAGATCTGTTTGTTTTTCCAACTGTCTGTTGGCGGTTCATGTTGGTGGAACGTCACTGCTGGAGCGAAGGGCAGCGGGGTCAGCTGGCACCATCCCAGGGTATTGGGCCCAGTGCCAGGCTGTACTGACCTTCCACGCTGAGGGACCAGCCAGCTCCTGTAATGATCGGAGCCACGTCTAGTCTGCCTAGCGATAGCATAAGACAGATCGAACATGCACACCCAGCTCTAACTGAACCTCTTGCTCTGCCTGTCAGTTTGACCAATTAAAAAACAAAAAGGAAGCGGACTCCATTTCCCCGGCAAGTCAATAAACGCGCCGTCTATTTAATGGTAAAGAAATGTTTCGCCGCTGATGCTCGAGGGACCGGAGGCGGAATATTTCCCTCGTTTTTTATTTTTTTTATACCAGAACAAACTGTTCCTAGCCCACATGTTTAATTCAGGAGTAGAAGAAGCATAAAAGTGTTGCGCATTATCTTATGTAGAGGTATAAAGCGAGAGAGGCTGATTTCTGGCTGGTATTGAGCGCTTTTGAGATTTTTTTTTTTTAATGCAGATAAGCCCAAGCATTAATAATAAGACAAGCCGCACATACGGCTGAAATTGCGAAGCTTCACTCCCGAACACAGTAGGAGTTATGAAGTGTTATGAGGTCGACCGTCAACGATCGATTAATCTACTTCAAAATACAGTATTATCATTATTTTAGCAGGGCGAAATGCTGAGTCGAGTAGTTTTTTTGCTGTATGTTAATGGGCAAATCTCTGCCGGGCCTTCTAAGGGGGGGCAGTAAACACACAAAATACGCCTGTGACTGTGTGTGGGGATATTTCTGACCATGTGCGAGGCCCATTAGTTCTAAGCCTGGCTGGCATATGTGTTTTTCGAGTTCTGAGTTGACCGAATTTGAATCGCTGCCAGACTTGGAACGAGGTTAAGGGGCTAACCCCACCCGCAGTATGTTCCACTGTCAGATTGCCGCAGTTCACTTTAACGTAGTGGCCTAGTGTGTGTGTGTGTGTGTGTGTATTGTGCAAGGGTGTATGTAGCGTGATTGTACAGATTTGAGTTGTGTATATCCCACATGCTGATTCATCGCGCAATAGCCCAATGTTATGCAGGAGGAGTTTTGCATAATGTCATACATATGGATGGCTAAGCCTATCTCTGAGTCATTCATCAGTCATTTCATGCACAGTAACCTCACTGATGAAGGGGTTGGAGGACCGTGATAGGAAACTGCTTAGCACGGGGACCCGCGTGGACATGAATATTACACTGGCGGAGCCGGGATGAAGCCGGGCTGGCTCAAAGGGCCTTTGGAGTGGTCTCCTGTGCCACCCCGGCCAGATGGAAACTTGATTGGGTATTGGCGTCCGGGCCGTTGCTCTGTAAATATTGTGACCCATTCCCCCTCCTTTGCTTTTTCTTATCACAGATAGAGGTCGACTGATTATGATTTTTCAACGGCGATACCAAATTATTGGAGGACCAAAAAAAAAGCCAATACTGATTTCTTATTTTTAAATTAAAAAACTTTTTTTAAATTTAAATTTATTTTATTGATTTAAAAAAAATTATAATTAAAAATAAATATATATGTGTGTGTGTGTGTGTGTGTAATAATGACAATTACAACAATACTGAATGAACACTTTTTACTTAATATAATAATACATCAATAGAATCCATTTAGTCTCAAATAAATAATGAAACATGTTCAATTTGGTTTAAATAATGCAATTCTGGCAAATGAATTACGGTCTTTGTTAGGAAGAAATGGTCTTCACACGAGCCAGGCGGCCCAAACTGTTGCATATACCCTGACTCTGCTTGCACTGAACGCAAAGAACTGACACAATTTCCCTAGTTAATATTGTCTGCTAACATGAATTTCTTTTAACTAAATATGCAGGTTTAAAAAATATATACTTCTGTGTATTGATTTTAAGAAAGGCATTGATGTTTATTTATGGCTAGGTACATTTTTCGCAAATGCGCTTTTGTTAAATCATCACCCGTTTGGCGAAATTAAAGTAGGCTGTGATTCGATAATAAATTAAGACACCGCATTGATTATATGCAACGCAGGACAAGCTCGTTAACCTAGTAATATCATCAACCATGTGTAGTTAACTAGTGATTATGTGAAGATAAGTTTTTAATGCTAGCTAGCAACTTACCTTGACTCCTTGCAGCCACAAGGTCCTTTTGACGCTGCACTCGCGTAACAGGTGGTCAGCCTGCCACGCAGTCTCCTCGTGGATTGCAATGTAATCGTCCATAATCAGCGTCCAAAAAAGGCCGATTTACCGATTGTTATGGAAACTCGAAATCGGCCGTGCCGATTAATCGGTCGACCTCTAATCACAGATTCCTATCACATTATCAGATCATCACCATTGTGTTCAAATGAACTCTTTTCCTTATGATGTTTTATGCGAATGGGTACCCTTTTTTTTTTTTTTTTTTCAAATTAAGAAAAATAAGTGTTCTTATGTGAGGTGTTGGTTGTGTATATCTTGATGTAAGATATCCATTTAATGAAGTAGGTGTATCTTCAATACTCCCTTAAGAGATGTTATTTATAAGTGCAGTGTGGGTAATGGTAAACGTCACAGACTACTATCATGGGAGATGGTTGGAAAATAACCAATGACTACAAATGACCTTAATTTAATTACATGTGCGTCAAGGCATGTATCTTGTAGCCTGCTGGTATGTAGAGGTGTATATTATCGAGGGCCTTGCTCTCCAATCTGCTCTGACCATCTTTTCCAACGCAAACACTCTCTCGCTCCCTTCCACAGATCAACTCCCACAAGAGAGCATATAATCACACACCCATGCAGATCTGTTTCACCCATAGAATTCTCTCACACACACACTATATTTCCCTGACCCGCCACACACTTTGAGTTCGATGCCTCCCATTAGCGGGGGGGGGGGCAAGATTGTTCCTCGTTGGGCTCCTGTGACTCCATCACTCTCCATCTTGTTATTAAGATGAACAGAGAGGCAACGTCTTTCTCTACAGAGTCTTAAAACCTTTGATTCGCCATTCCCCTGTTTTTTTAGTAAGTAAACAAGCACCAATTTCACTCTGTGGGAAGTGGTGCTCCAGCTTCTAAGGACCATGTCAGAATAAAAAGCAATGTCTCTGGCATGCAATTACCAGCCCTGTGTAAGGGTGGTGGTGGTGGTGGTGGTTTTAAAAAGCATAAATGGGTCACGACATCCTACAATTCTTGTCCGACTCTAATCTCAAGACCACCAAACAAAGCCTTAAATTCACAGTTTCGCCACATGCATTATTCCCCGTGTCCCTTGTGTACAAAGTATAAATAAATCCAACATACTTGCAACATGCATTACTAATTGATGTGGTTACGTTAGTGCATCTGTCCTGCCCAGCTGCTGGTATAACAAGATATTCATCTTTTCTGGTAAATTCTACAGTGTTTTTTTTGTTGTTGTTGTTGTTGTGTACAATATTGACAGGACGGTGACCTGGAGAATATGAATAATATTAAAATGTTCCTATATTCCAAGATGTTTGTGTCTCCTCACTACAAGCTGCTAGAATAACAATGTCTTCTGTATCACCGTCTGACTGTGTGTGTGGGTGGTTTTTCATTTGGAACCTTTCGTTCCGGTTCGTCCTGTCAAAATTTATTTTTGTATTCTGGTGTTTTATTAAAGTATGATGGATTTCTAAATATGATTTTTGAGTCCGTTATGTGTGACGTTCAGCCAGCCTAGCGATCCGTCTGCGGATTTGATTGCGTATGTCACATGGACAATGTTTTTTGCTTCGGCCCTTGCGGTTATTAGGTGTAGCTTTATTACAGGAATGAAATGATTCTCGTTGTTTACACACACACACAGGACGGTCTGTTCGGTTACATTTTATCACATGCTTCGACAACCATCCTATCGAGACAAGTGCAGTTACCCAAAGTGCTAGAGAAACGATAGGGTTATTGATGGGGAAACAATGCGACGTGATTAGCGGAGCGTAACCGCCATGCAAAGAATACTGCTCGTTGTTGTCAGTATCTTAAAATAGATGCATTCGTGGTTCGCTGAGTGTGTTGTTTACAACATGTGGGCTGGATGATGTTTGTTGACTGCAGATCCCCCCCCCCCAAAAAAAAAATGTATGGACTTAAAATAAGGTGGCTTATTCAGCCCAAACCTGTGGTACTACATTGCCCCGCAAAATTCTTGACTGCAGTCGAGACATTTATGGTCCTCCTGAGTCCACTTTAGGTCCTCGTCTGTTGCCTTGACTACGCCTCTTTGCAGCACTCTGTCAATCCCTCTTCATTCGGGCCTTTTATCCTTGTTGACCTAATGCAGGTGATTGTGACACAAATGGCTTAGTTTTAGTTCAGGGAACGCTACTGAAAAAAATTACTTTTTTAAATTTATTTTAAAGATTTTGTTTTTAGAGTCATATTTTACAAAAGTCAATCTACCTCAAGTCTGCTGGCATGTAAATCTTAGTAATGGCTTTGGAAGGTGGGATTGTGGCAAGAAACAAACGATTAGTGTACCTCAGACAATCTACAGTCCTTTGGTTGTCAAAGTGGAAGGATACCAATTGTTTCTGGCGGGGCATACAGGCAGAATGTTAAATAATGTAGCAGGGCACATTAACGACTGAAGTAGACCCACATGTCATAGTAATGGGATGTCGTTTTTCTGCTTCGATGCGAAATCATGTCATTAGCTGACACTCCATTTATTTATTTATTTATTTATTTATTTATTTTGGTGCATATTATTCTATTAGTTCCCCGTTTTTTTTTCTTTTAACAGTGACTGTTGGACCTATTTTTCCTCACGAGACCAATGTGTGAGAGAATGTGAATTATGTATTTTGTCGGCCGCCATCTATGCATATCGTTTTTCTTTATTTAAAGCGTTCCTTTATCCCCACGTATGAATGGAAGACGGGCAGGTCTGCATTCCCAGGCATGTCAAAATTCCATGCCAAACTATCATTTACATGTTTTTTATTTTTTAAATGAGAGATAATAAAAGTCGAAACTGTTATTTGTGGAATGTCATTGTTTGTACTAGGTAGCCCATAAAATTGCACTGGAATGCTCAACTCGTCAATAAGTGTCTCGCCCACATGACCTAGTAGCTCGTTATTTACCTTGGGGCTTGTGATCTTAACCAGAGGGTGTCCGAGCAAGGCTATCAGAAACGCCTGATTGCCTACTATGTTCGGGCCCGCCGGCTGCTTGCCCTGCCCACAGTATATTGACAAGGCCACTAATGGCTCTTGCTGTCCAGTATTAATAGACCGGCAGAACTGTGGACAGCTGCAGGGGGGTCTTCCATTGAGCCACCCTGGGACCTGACACCCCTCTCTCACCTTTCCCGCGCCACTCGGGCTGAGTGGATTGACACAGATTGACAGATAAATGGCCTACAGCGTCTTTTCTCCAGGCCAGTCTCTCAGTGAGATGGACAGATAGTCAGCCAGGGAGAAAATCCTGTCCAGTTCACCACCTCCTGAATTGTTCTCTCTGTTTCTCGTCAGAAACTCACATTTGTCTCTGTGTGAACAGTTTTGCCGTCAGTTGTCACAGCACCTGCGAGTTCAAGTCCAATGTTATTTGTCGCATGCTTTGTAAACAACAGGTACTAACGGTACAATGCTTATTTAGGAGTCCTTTTCCAACCTTTCGTTTACTCGCCCAACACTCTTAACCACTTATTTTTATTTTACCTTTATTTAACTAGGCAAGTCAGTTAATAAGAACAAATTCTTATTTTCAATGACAGCCTAGGAACAGCTAACTGCCTTGCCAGCTCGGGGATTTGAGCTTGCAACCTTCCGGTTACTAGTCCAACGCTCTAACCACTAGGCTACGCTGCCGCCCCATACAGAGAGTGCCAATACCGAGTCGATGTGCAGCAGCTGCCAGGGAAAACCTACAGTAATGTGTGAAGATCACATGTCACTCACTGTTATTTATTAGAACGCACGTTTCTTAAGAAAAGCCTTGTGACTTCGTCAGCTGTGCCTGTTTCACACTCGCGGGTGTCCCGTCGTCGTACGTGTGCGCACGAGGGAGAACTCGGCAAGCGCACCTCGCTACAGCAGCTTTTGAGAAGGCTACGGCAGCAACAGGATTCAACACGTTTCCAGCTGATCTAGAATCAGCATCTACCTACCACCCAGTAAAGTGGTCACCAGTTGGTATGTGATGTTAAGCGGGTTAAAGTTGCCAATCCGAACTGATCCCAGGACCGTGGGTAATGGATAGCGCCGGCTCGCTAACTACAATGACAAGGTTCAGAATGTTGAACCAGGGAAGTGACACTGAGCCAAGGAGAGGAGGTTGGAGCACTTGGAGACCGGACATGTCATCTTCGGTTTGGCTCTCTGCACAGCGGTGACTAAAGCAGAGGGAGCGATACCAGACGGCTGCTCTCTCTTTCTCTTCTCTCTCTGGCTTGTGAAGATAAGACTGACACCTCTGAAACACACCACTGCACCATCGCTTCTCAGGTCCCCGTCGTTCCCTGCGAAATGATGGTCAGAGTTCACCAGTTCTCGAACCCTTTTTATGTAGGCTGCGAAGTGATAGGCGTGCTCAGTCCTGCCCCACTGCTCTCAGCCATACTGTCTAGAGGCCTTTTAAATCCACTATCATTTTATATACTTTTCTCCCCCATCAAGAAGATCTTTAATGTCAAATTGAAATTATATATTTTAAACGGTCAATCTGTGATTGCTGCATCCATTTTTTACTTATTAAATGAATGATATATGTATACCCAGTGATTCTTGAAGAATATAACTTATACATGCCTCGCGAGCTTAGTTCAACTGTCGTAATCCGAAATACACTACATGAGCAAAAGTATGTGGACACCTGCTCGTTGAACATCTCAATTCAAAATCATGGGCAATAATATGAAGTTGGTCCCCCATTTATTGTTATAAGAGCCTCCACTCTTCTGGGAAGGTTTTACACTAGATGTTGGAACATTTGCTGCAGGGACTTGCTTCCATTCAGCCACGAGCATTAGTGAGGTCGGGCACTGATGTTGGACGATTAGGCCTGGCTCACAGTCGGTGCTCCAATTCATCCCAAAGGTGTTTGATGGGGTTGAGGTCAGGGTTCGGTGCAGGCCAGTCAAGTTCTTCCACACCAATCTCGACAAAGCATTTCTGAAAGGATCTCGCTTTGTGCAACGGGGGCATTGTCATGCTGAAACAGGAAAAAAGGGCCTTCCCCAAACTGTTGCCACAAAGTTGGAAGCACAGAATCACCTAGAATGTCATTGTATGCTGTAGCGTTAAGATTTAGCTTTACTGGAACAAAGGGGTCTAGCCCGAACCATGAAAAACAGCCCCAGATCGTTATTCCTCCTCCACCAAACTACAGTTGGCACTATGCATTCGGGCAGGTAGCGTTCTCCTGGCATCCGCCAAACCAAGATTTGTCCAAAAAGTGGAGGAACTGACTTGTTGGAAAGGTGGCATCCTATGACGGTGCCACGTTGAGTAAGGCCATTCCTCTGCCAATGTTTGTCTATGGAGATTTGCATGGTTGTATGCTCAATTTTTATACACCTGTCCAATCATTTGAAGCTTTGTGTGTATATAAAGCTTATAAGCTTGTGTATTTGTAAACAAGTGGTTATATTTATCCAACCCCATCCCTCCAGCTGTTTACCAAAACAGTGGTGGGGTGCCTGCTTAGTTATTGTTTGAGCTACGGAGTTCCCCTTTAAATCCACAGCCATGATGCTTTCTCCCCCATCCAGAACACGGTCTTTAGTGTACCGTTCAACGTATTGTAATGAAACAGGCAGGGAGCAGGTCTCAAACCCTCAACCTTCTAGCACGAGATCCGGCGCGCAATCCACTGTGCGGTAAAAGCATGCTCGTGCGGCAGAGTCGATATCCGCGCTTATAAATCCAGGGTCGTTACAATATATTCTGTCCCCCAATTAGCTAGAATTATTTATTCACCAAGATATTTTTGTTATCGACAGAGTTTAGTATGACACCCCAGAGGCACTGGTTACTGGCCCTACGCTGTAGCCGGTAGGCTACCTACCGCTTAGTAGCATAGCGCTCTATTCCCTCCACTTAGATCCAGCCACGGTTAATTGGCGTTCTAAGAAGGGTAATGGAGAAGATTGATGGCTCGTTCTTAGGAGAGCTATTCAACAGGGCCTCTGGTTCTCCAGCATTCTACTGCTGCTTTATGCGTGTTGGGAAGGAGGAAGTGGGTTTCTAGCGCCTAAGAATAGACCTGCGAAACGGAAATGATTTTAATGCGAAGTGGAGGGTGTGCGCGTGATTGTGTGTTATGTGCGTGGCTCCCGGCATTCTGCAGATCCTTCCATGTTTAAACCAGCGCTTTCCCCCGCCAGCACGATTCCCAACAGGCAGCTCCCACTCTAGCTAGAGTTGCGCTACTTCCTCCAGATCCTAACCAAAGAGAAGAAAGAGAGGGAAAAATGACGCACTTCTGTACGTTCTGGGCTGATATCCCGGGGTTGTGTTTTCTTCTAATCATCATCTTTGCAGAGGGAATCAAAGATGAGATGAATGGTGGGAGTGTGTGTGGAGTGGGATGGGTGATTGATGTGTGCGTAGATCTGTGTGTAGATGGGTTTGCCTGTGTGGCTGGATGATTGGGTGCGTGTGTGTGTGGCTGGATGATTGTGTGTGTGGCTGGATGATTGCGTGCGTGTGTGGCTGGATGATTGCGTGCGTGTGTGGCTGGATGATTGCGTGCGTGTGTGTGTGGCTGGATGATTGCGTGCGTGTGTGTGTGGCTGGATGATTGCTTGCGTGCGTGTGTGGCTGGATGATTGCTTGCTTGCGTGCGTGTGTGGCTGGATGATTGCTTGCGTGTGTGGCTGGATGATTGCTTGCGTGTGTGCGTGTGTGGCTGGATGATTGCTTGCGTGTGTGCGTGTGTGGCTGGATGATTGCTTGCGTGTGTGCGTGTGTGGCTGGATGATTGCTTGCGTGTGTGGCTGGATGATTGCGTGTGTGTGGCTGGATTATTGCGTGCGTGCGTGTGTGGCTGGATGATTGCTTGCGTGCGTGCGTGGCTGGATGATTGCTTGCGTGTGTGCGTGTGTGGCTGGATGATTGTGTGCGTGTGTGGCTGGATGATTGCTTGCGTGTGTGCGTGTGGCTGGATGATTGCTTGCGTGTGTGCGTGTGTGGCTGGATGATTGCGTGTGTGGCTGGATGATTGCGCGTGTGTGGCTGGTTGATTGCGCGTGTGTGGCTGGATGATTGCGCGTGTGTGGCTGGATGATTGCGTGTGTGTGGCTGGATGATTGCGTGTGTGTGGCTGGATGATTGCGTGTGTGTGGCTGGATGATTGCGTGTGTGTGTGGCTGGATGATTGCGTGTGTGTGTGGCTGGATGATTGCGTGTGTGTGTGGCTGGATGATTGCGTGCGTGTGTGTGTGGATGGATGATTGCGTGCGTGTGTGGATGGATGATTGGGTGCGTGTGTGTGTGTGTGTGGTTGGATGATTGGGTGCGTGTGTGTGTGGCTGGATGATTGGGTGCGTGTGTGTGTGGCTGGATGATTGCGTGCGTGTGTGTGTGTGGCTGGATGATTGCGTGTGTGTGTGTGGCTGGATGATTGCGTGCGTGTGGCTGGATGATTGCGTGCGTGTGTGGATAGATGATTGCGTGCGTGTGTGGATGGATTGTGTGCGTGTGTGGCTGGATGATTGCTCGCGTGTGTGGCTGGATGATTGTGTGCGTGTGTGTGGCTGGATGATTGCGTGCGTGTGTGGCTGGATGATTGCGTGCGTGTGTGGCTGGATATGATTGCGTGCGTGTGTGGCTGGATGATTGCGTGTGTGTGTGTTTGGCTGGATGATTGCGTGTGTGTGGCTGGCTGATTGCGTGTGTGTGGCTGGTTGATTGCGTGTGTGTGGCTGGATGATTGCGTGCGTGTGTGTGTGGCTGGATGATTGCGTGCGTGTGTGTGTGGCTGGATGATTGCGTGCGTGTGTGTGTGGCTGGATGATTGCTTGCGTGTGTGTGTGGCTGGATGATTGCTTGCGTGTGTGTGGCTAGATGATTGCTTGCGTGTGTGTGTGGCTGGATGATTGCTTGCGTGTGTGTGTGGCTGGATGATTGCTTGCGTGTGTGTGTGGCTGGATGATTGCTCGCGTGTGTGTGTGGCTGGATGATTGCTCGCGTGTGTGTGTGGCTGGATGATTGCGTGCGTGTGTGTGGCTGGATGATTGCGTGCGTGTGTGTGGCTGGATGATTGCGTGCGTGTGTGTGGCTGGATGATTGCGTGCGTATGTGTGGCTGGATGATTGCGTGTGTGTGTGTGGCTGGATGATTGCGTGTGTGTGTGTGGCTGGATGATTGCGTGTGTGTGTGTGGCTGGATGATTGCGTGTGTGTGTGTGTGGCTGGATGATTGCGTGTGTGGCTGGATGATTGCGTGTGTGTGGCTGGATGATTGCGTGTGTGTGGCTGGATGATTGCGTGTGTGTGTGTGTGTGTGTGTGTGTGTGTTTGTCTCATTGGATTTACTCTTGTACCGAACAGAACCATTTCTACAGTATGTGTGAATGCCCTTTATTAACTTTTGTGGGAATGCCTTTAAAAAAATGTTTTTAATTTGTGGGGATGCCTTTGCATTTGTTTGTTGAAAATCAATATCAGCCTCTAGGGAATTTGAGGATTAGTTTGAACAAAAACAGCTTGGTTTGTTTATCCTATACCTTTCCATCTGAGAGAGAGCAAGAAGGAGAGGGGGAGAGAAGCCTTTTCATTCCTCAAATATTTACCCATCTATTCAGTGCATGATGAATAGCCACTCAACCCCTCAGTCCACTCTCATCTTTCATATCGCTCTCATTTCTTTCCTCATCCTTTCACCCGTCTTTCATATCGCTCTTTTCATTCGCTCCCTTCATCACCACCTCTCTCCCGTCACCTTACTCTGTGTATCAGTCAGACTCGCACAACTCCTCCATGTGCAGCTCGCCGTATTGCTTCATGTCTTGTATTTCCCTCTCTCATTTTCTCCAACTATCCATCCGTCTACCTCCTTGAACACGCTCACTCGCTTTCTCATTTTGAAGACTGAGGCATTGTCATGTCCGTCTATCCCCTCTCCATCTCTCTTCCAGCCGACAGATCATATCTCATTGTCAGGATCTTACTGAGAACATCTTCACCCGGGATATCAGTTTCATTTTGTCTTTCATCCCCTGTGTCTTTGTCTCGCGACCGGCTTAGCCCGACAAACGTGAGGGTGATATAATGGAGTCTCATATCCGCTTTCACATCACTCAATCCATCTCCACTATCTTTATTTGGTTAACACACGCACACACTCACGTGCAGTAAACACACACACATTCTCTCTTTCTCTTACTCTTTCCATTTCCTTTTCTTTCTGTATTCTCTAGCTCTCTGTCTCACGCACACATACACCCACACTGTCCCGCCCTCTAACACGTCAGGGCTACGGTTCTTGGGGGCTCTTCCCTCAGGACACGTGGAGACATCTTGCCACTACCTTTCACCATCTTTACCGTCTTAATAAACCAGTCCGTCCTATGACTCCCATCCCTCCATCTCTCTCTCTCTCTCTCTCTCTCTCTATTACTCCCTCCCTGCCGTTGACCCAGCTGTCACTCGTTCATTCTATCACCCGTCCGGGACGCCGTCCATCCATCCATCCATTTGCATTAGCCTGACGAGTAGAGACGGCGAGCGAGCGTGGCTCACCTACTCGGCCTGATTACACTCGAAAGCCTGAGTGGGCGGTCCGGCCCCGCGGTCTCAAAGCACGGACTCCTGGGTAATGGGCACCCATGCGGAGCCGCGCGCCTAGGCGAAGATCCATTCGAAGTATTCTTGGCCTTTCGTGTCTCGGTTTCATGTGTCGATTCCTGTTAATAGTGTTGGTGTTTTTATTGCTTTGTCTTGTTTTAGGTACAGAAACACTCATTTAATTTCTCTCTTACATCTTTCTATCGTTCTTCCCTTCGCCTCCCCCCTCCCTCCCCCCCACAGATCTACATCTCGTGACTGTCTGCACTGAGAGCAGACTGTCTCCTTCCTCCCCTCTAACACAGTGACTAATAGGAAAGTCTTAACCTTGCCTCTATCCACAATTCATGACCTGTTGTCCCCGTGACTGGGTGGCAGCACGGGTAAAAACCATATTTGAATGTCTTTTCTACCCTTTCCATTGTACACGCCTCGTACCCTCGTTATTATGCCCCAAGGCCTATTAGCTACTACACTAGCGTCCGTGTTGTGATATATGCGGTGGCTTCTGTCTGTCTTGAGATGCCATCTGTACGGCCTGGCTCTCTGGCTGCCTGATTCCCCCTGGGTCGCCAGTCTCGACACTCGCCTGGCAGAGCAAGCGTCTCGCAGTTTGTCACCCATAAAGAGGAGGGAGAGAGGGAGAAAGACCTTCAGGCCAGAGGGAAATGAAATGGAGCGACGAGCGCAACAGGGATCTTTATCTCTCTGTTAATGCCATACTCTGTTAATGCTATACAATATCTTACGCAATGCTTTATTTCCATTTTGAGGCCCAATCTAATCAGTCTAATTCAGCGTGATAGGAGTGTGATCGGGATCTGGTTAATGTTATACTCCATGCGCTGTCTATAGATACAATAGCCTTGTGGGGTACAATACTGTACACACAATGGCTTTAATTCAATTCATATGTGCACCAGGTTCCTGCAAGGCGGGTATGATAAGAGTGTCATTGAACAGGCCTATCTATACCCGTGCTAGAGAGACTGAACTTCTACTCACTGGCACTAATAGAAACCAGGGGGTTTGTGTTTCCCCCACGTTTGTGTTTTTCCAAGGAGTACAGCCCATGTGCCGGTCACGTCAAATCCATTGTATTGGAACACTGGAACACCCTCAAGTGATCCAGATCTACTAGAGTTAACGACATTGAGCGTACCACAGAAGCAAATGGAGGCAATCAGGCCGATTCCGTTATGCACAGCATGCAGCTACCAAGAAGCGTGTGACTTGGCTCCCAGGCCCATCCACTGGCAATTACAAGTGTGGACAATGTGTTCATTGTGACAATATGACCAATACTAAAGTTTTTTTAGTTTTTTTTACCATGCGAGAACAGGTAAAGAAGACCAAAAAACAAAGCTTCATTAATTGTAGCACTACAAATTAATCAAAAATGTATTAAATAAAACACGTTCCTCATCAATCTACACACAGTACCCCATAATGACAAAGCGAAAACAGGTTTTTGGAAATGTTTGCAAATGTATTAAAAATGATGAACATGCCTTATTTACATAAGTATTCAGACCCTTATCTATAAGACTTTAAATTGACATCCAGTGCATCCTGTTTCCATTGATCATTCTTGATGTTTCTGCAACTTGATTGGAGTCCACCTGTGGTAAATTCAATTGATTGGACATGATTAGGAAAGGCACACACCTGTCTATATAACGTCCCACAGTTGAACGTGCATGTCAGAGCAAAAACCAAGCCATGAGGTCGAAGGAATTGTCCGTGGAGCTCCGAGACAGGATTGTGTCGAGGCACCGATATGGGGAAGGGTACAAAAAAATGTCTGCAGCATTGAAGGTCCCCAAGAACACAGTGGCCTCCATAATTCTTAAATTGAAGAAGTTTAGAACCACCAAGAGACTTCCTAGAGCTGGCCGCCCAGCCAAACTGAGAAATCGGGGGAGAAAGGCCTTGATCAGGGAGGTGACCAAGAACCCGATGGGCACGCTCCAGAGTTCCTCTGTGGAGATGGGAGAGCCTTCCAGAAGGACAACCATCTCTGCAGCACTTTATGGTAGAGTGCCCAAACGGAAGCCACGCCTCTCAGTAAAAGGCACATGACAGCCCGCAAAAGGCACCAGACCATGAGAAACAAGATGCTCTGGTCTGATGAAACTAAGATTGAACTCTTTGGCCTGAATGCCAAGCGTCACGTCTAGACGAAAACTGCCACCATCCCTACGGTGAAGCATGGTGGTGGCAGCAACATGCTGTGGAGATGTTTTTCAGCAGCAGGGACTGGGAGACTATTCAGGATTGAGGGAAAGATGAACGGAGCAAAGTACAGAGAGATCTTTGATGAAAACCTGCTCCAGAGCGTTCAGGGCCTCAGACTGGGGAGACGGTTTACCTTCCAACAGGACAATGTCCCTAAGCACACAGCCAAATCAATGCAGGAGTGGCTCCAGGACAAGTCCCTGAATGTCCTTGAGTGGCCCAGCCAGAGCTGAACATCTCTGGAGAGACCTGAAAATAGCTGTGCATTGACACTCCAGCCAACCGGACCGAGCTTGAGAGGATCTGCAGAGAAAAGTGGGGGAAACTCCCCAAGTCAAGGTGTGCCAAGCTTGTAGCATCATACCCAAGATGACTCAAGGCTGTAATCACTGCCAAAGGTGCTTCAACAAAATACTGAATAAATGGTCTGAATTCTTATGTAAATGTGATTTCAGTTTGGTTTTTTTGTATACATTTGCAAACATTTTTAAAAAACATATTTTTGCTTTGTCATTATGGGGTATTGTGCGTGGATTGATAAGGAGGAAAAAACTATTTAATCAATTTTAGAATAAGGCTGTAATGTAGAAAAAGTCAAGGTGTCTGAATACTTTCCAAATGCACTGTACATGTTCAAATGAATCTGAGGGGGCTGCTTGTATTGGCCGGACCAAACGAGCATCGAAACTTCACATTGCAGAACATAAGGCTGCTATTCAAAATAAAACATGGACTATGCTTTTGCGCACCACTGCATCGACGCCAACCATGGCTCCCCTTCCTCCCTGCTCTTTGCAGCCATAGAACACATCCACATTTAACCAAGAGGATGTGACATCATACATTAACTAACACAGAGGCATTCTGACAACACTCCTTACCCATTGTGGATCCAAAGGGGCTAAACAAGGATGCTGTTGCCCTGATTTTTTTGTATAATTTTTTTTTTGGGGGGGGGGTCTCTGTGTCTCTGGATTTACAGGCCTATGTATATTTTGACACACGCTATTTCTCTTATTATTTGGTGCTGTAATTTGCGATTTAGCTTGAAACAGGATTCTTTTTTACGTTGTTGTGTCTCAATGAGCCACTAGGCTATAAATGGGAGCAAAGTGCAAAGGTCAGGTCACTCTGAGGAATACGTCAGCTTGACGTCAACATCAGTCACCTGTTCGCATCCCGTACAATTAGATTTATTTTTGCTTAATTTCATCCATATCCAACTCCTTTTTTACCTTGAATTATTCCTTTTGTAAGTTTTTCTTGGTAAAAGTAACACTTCCTGTAGCATAGAAAATAACTCCTCAAAAGTGACTATTGTAAAAAAATAAAAATAAAACATTTAAACTCCCTATACCGGGATGGTTGTTGCTAATGTGCGCTAATGTGACTAGAATGACGTTGTAAGTAACATCCGACTTTCCAGGACATAGACATGTCTTATATGTGCAGAAAGCTTCAATGATTGTTTATCTAACTGCACTGTTCAATTTACTGTAGTTATTACAGTGAAAAAATACCATTCTATTGTTTGAGGAGAGTGCACAACAGCAAAAACTTGTATCATGGCAACTGGTTTGATACATTCACATCTGAAGGTAAATGTACTTACATTCAGTAATCTTGCTCTGATTTGTCATCTTATGGGTCCCGGAGATAAAATGTAGTTTTGTTTGATAAAATACATTTTGAGATTCGAATGTAGGAACTGAGTTCTAAAGTTTGAACCCCTTATTCTCCTACATTTAATTTCACATTTCCACAAACTTTAAAGTGTTTCCTTTTTCAAATGGTATCAATAATATGTTTATCCTGGCTTCAGGTCCTGAGCTACAGGCAGTTAGATTTGGGTATGTCATTTTAGGAGAAAATTGAAAAAAAGGGTTCCCTGTGGATATTTTTTGAAGTACTGTAGAAAATAATAAAAATCAGGACTACCGTGAATGATAATCCTTTTAGACACGTCTCAAACTCATTTCATTGAGGTTCTGCTGTCTGTGGGTTTTTGTTTTTTCCTTTCAATCAAGACCTAGACAACCAGGTGAAGGGAGTCTTTTATTAATTAGCGACCTTAATTCAAGAACAAGGGAGGAGCGAAAACCCAGCAGACACTCCGCCCTCTGTGGAATGAGTTTGACATGTGCCCTAGGGCTAAATACTAAAGAAAACAGGCCTTGTGTTGAAGTGACAAAATGAAAGTCAACTATATGACATGTTCATATTTATTCAAAGGACTGTAGTTACATTGTTTTTGGAAGCACCTTAACATTTTTTATTTTCTCACATTGGGGGTCCGACTGACTGAATTCGGCATCGTCTGCAAGCCCATTTGAAGAAACACCTGTTACTCAATGGGCATGTCAGTGGCTTACCACACATTTCCATAAGTCCCCACAAACTGCCATGTGGGTCTCTGTATCCTACGTCTCCTGGGTTTAAAGTGTAGTCCCCATTTTTTTGTTTCAAAAGGAATTACACTATTGACCTTTTTTATGTGTCTGTGTTTCGTAGTGCGCTTTGTCTGTCTGGATCATGTCTTGGGCCAAGAAGATTCCCCGTCAGGTCCTTGGCGCCGTGCACATAACGACAGAGATAATTACTGAGGTGCCCCATGGGATTCTCATCGTTGTGTGTTTGTTATTGGGGGGGTTGGGGGCAGTTTTGTAGCAGCGTCCACACTAATGCCTAGCGCCCTGTATATAGCTTGTGACCTTTTTAAACACTACCATTTCTGTGTACTTAACACGAGTCCTCTGTGCGTTGGGATATGTACACAGTACGCACTTGAACTTGCGTTGTGTGCTCCGAGCGTCTTCAGTTTGTTTCGCCCACAAAGGCGTTTCCATGCGCAGTGTCTGAGCACGCTTTAAGCGAGCGTTGGCTCTGCCTTGCCGATGATGGTCATTTGTGGTGTGCGACCAATTTCAGCGTGCCGCATATGATTACAGGCCCAGAATCCGTCAAGTCTGTTGCAGTGTTCTCTCTCTCTCTCTCTCCCCTGTTTGTGTTCTCTCCTGTTTCAGTGTTTCTCTCTCTCTCCTGTTTCAGTTCTCTCCTGTTTCAGTGTTTCTCTCTCTCTCTCCTGTTTCAGTTCTCTCCTGTTTCAGTGTTTCTCTCTCTCTCCTGTTTCAGTGTTTCTCTCTCTCTCTCCTGTTTCAGTTCTCTCCTGTTTCAGGTCTCTCTCTCTCTCTCCCGTTTCAGGTCTCTCTCTCTCTCTCCTGTTTCAGTGTTCTTTCTCTCCTGTTTCAGGTCTCTCTCTCTCTCTCTCCTGTTTCAGGTCTCTCTCTCTCTCCAGTTTCAGTGTTCTCTCTCTCCTGTTTCAGTGTTCTCTCTCACTCAGACACACTCACAGACACACACGCTATAAATAATTCAACAACCTGCTGCTTGCCATGAAATGGCAAAACGCCCAAGCGTGCTAATGCCTTGTGTTGACGTGCTGTACTGTGTTCACTGGGAGGGTTGAGGAGTCTGTCGGTTCCAGCTCGCTTTGTTCTGTCTACATGTACGTGTCTGTTGCTGCATGTACTCTTAGCAACGTGTGATTGCATGCTGCTGTGCGAACAACAGCAGAAGGCAGTGTGAATGGTAAAGGAAATCCACTTCATATTGTGTGTGTGTGTCACTTAAGCAATAAGGCCCGAGGGGGTGTGGTATATGGTCAATATACCACGGCTAAGGGCTGTTCTTCTGGGTACAGCCCTTAGCCGTGGTATATTGGCCATATACTACAAACCCCCGAGGTGCCTTATTGCTGTTATAAACGGGTTACCAACATAATTAGAGCAGTAAAAATAAGTGTTTTGTCATACCTGTGGTATATGGTCTGATATACCACAGCTGTCAGCCAATCTGCATTCAGGGCTCGAACCACCCAGTTTAAAATAACAATTGAACAATGAGAATTCAAGATGGACTAGTTTTCTTTTCATGCCGGCTATGTGTGTGTGTGTGTGTGTGTGTGTGTGTGTGTGTACTGCATGTGAGCATTATGTGTGCTCTCTGTCTGCCTGCTGTGTGTGGAATAGGCAGTGCAGCCCCTTGCTGTGCGTGGTATCTACTGTACATTCTCTATCCAGGCCTGAATCCGTCCGTGTGTGCGCCCATGGTTCTGCATGCCTCTCACACACCTTGGCAATTTAAGTATATTCCATGTTAATATTCAGTGGGGGGGAGAATGGTGGGAGAAGTGTGTGTCACGGGATGGGAGGATGGGGGTGAAACCAGTCCCCAAGTGTGCCACGACAGTTCCCATATACACACACATTTACATGCTGTATGCACACACACAGATCCACACATATTCCACACATGCCAGATGGGAAAGGGATACATAAATCTGAGGAGAGACCCAGAGAGGAGGGAGATGTCTGAAGCAACCTGGCAGCTGAGGAGGACAGATGGAGGAGAGGAGGGTTACGGAGCGCTTGGTGTGACCTGAGGGGCCATTGGGGGCCGGTGTGGGCTTCAGTTCACGTTTCCCCAGTTGACGAGTTGTCACCCAACTCTCCCCCCCCTGTCTTCTCTGCCTGACTCCCAACACATTTCTCTCCCCCTCCTGACTCCCCTACCTTCCCACCCCCCTTCTGTGCTCCTGACTGAGTAGCCCTTCTCCCTCCTGTAGTCACTTTCTTGCTGTGGAAACGTGCTGCGTCTCTGGGGAGCCTTTCTACCCTCTGCCCAATGGGCTGTGGAGTGTGAAGGCGAAAAGGGGATGTGTGTGTTCCTTATCTGTTAAAGGGCTGTGGAGCTGCAGTGTTGTGCCCTACCTGTTGAATACACCTTTTGGTCATTCAGGTTGTCTATGTATTCGCCTGTGTGGGTGTGTAAACTGTAGATATCGATTTGTCTGTGTGTGTTCCATCTACCCTTTGCACTGTTGAGCAGCGGTGGAGACACGGTGTGTGTGTGTGTGTGTGTGTGTGTAGCCACGTCGCTCTCTTGCTCACTGTGTGTGTGTGTGTTTCATCTCACCTCCGTCGAAAGGTTCCTGGCATCCGCTCCTCTCACCCATCTCCTCCTGTCATTGGCTCCCCCTGAAAGGCTCCAGTCTCCTCCCCGGGCCTTAGCGTTAGCGCTAGCTTAGCTAGGCTGTTTGAGCACCGAGGCTACCGCTAACATGGCCTTGAATATAAATCACTGTTTGCTTGATGCCGGATGCCTTAACATTTCATTCCTTCTAAGTCCAGTTTTCACATGACTGCTTGACACTACCTCGCATTCCTCCAACAAGGAAAGAAACTGTTTTCTTTGGCACATTTAGCCACAAGGTAGAAAAAATAAATTGTTTTGATTATGTGGAGAGGACCATTGTATTCAAGATGGCCTTGTTTGTGTTCGTTGTAACAGCGTTAGCGCACATTGTATTACCATTCAGCCGGGATGAGAGAGCTAGTCGGAAGATTCTTTCATGACTTGGCCCCAGTTATGAGACAGCTCAGAAATTGCATGCAGAGATTATTCTAGAAAGAATGTATTACTCATGATGCAGTACTTACCCCAGCTTTTATTTCACAAACTGTAAAAGAGGGCTATGAAAAGCCTTTGATCATTTTATGTGGGTTAAAACCCATTCAAACGTACCAGTTATGAACTTTACACGCAATGCAAATGCAATCTGTTGTATTAGATTTAAGTACCATGCACTTATATTTGAAACATTACGGTCATTTTTATATTTGAAATATTACAGCCATATTTGGTAATAGCCCCACTTTTTTTTTTTAGCACTGTCAGAATAGCAGCTACGGTAATGTGTTACACATAACCAGCTGACCTAGTTGGTTCAAGGGTATTACACAGTATATTAGGAAATGTGAGCTTTGATGCGCCTGTGAGTCTTTTGATGTATGATATTCACTGGAAATATGCTTTTGATGCTACTGTATAGATTTTCTGTTGTAGTCTTGATGTTTGGGGCTACGGCCCAGTGGCAGGCGTTGCGTGCTTGTTACCAAGGTGCTACCTGGCTGCTACTGTGAGCCCGGAGGCTGTGTATCTGAGTATATGCGCATTTGAGTATGTGTGTATCGTGTGTGTGTGTGTGTGTGTGTGTGTGTGTGTGTGTGTGCTCGTGTCACCCCCTCGTTAACACGCCACGCGCCTCCCTTTTACCCACAGGTAACCAGGTTTGACATGCTTCAAAATCCTCGCTTTGGAATGGCAGGCTTGCTCTAACCTGCCAAGATGTCAGGGGGAAGAGTTTTGCAGCTCCCTTTCTGCATTAAAAAAACAAACCGCGTTGTGTGTTTTTCCCCATATGCAAAGACAGGAGAGGATTGCGATTTTCTCAGTTTGTAGCACACAGGGCTTGGCAGTTGAACCAGGTTGTACCCTAAGGGGTGTATTTCCAGTGACTTGTCTACACATACAGGATGTCTTCCTTTTCCTCTTTGGACCCCCCCCTGCTGTTTTAGCAACGTCTTTGTCTGCAGGCTTGAACGCCCAGCCCCATCTTCCTACCTTGGTGACACAGCAGTCGCGTATGAAGCTATTAATTAGTCGCAGTGACCCTGGGCAGCCCAGTTTATTATGCTAATGACCCTGTTGATTAGGCAGAGTGTAGGGGTGTGGCAGACAAGGGAAGAAAATATTTGTATTTTGTAGTTTTTTTTGAATATGCCAAGTTACAAATACTCTGTAGCCGAATATAGTTTTGATAGTTTCAACTAAAACGCAACTATTTTCTTTGATATTCAAATACAGGTCTCAGAAAGAATATATATATTTCACCTTTATTTAACCAGGTAGGCTAGTTGAGAACAAGTTCTCATTCGCAACTGCGACCTGGTCAAGATTAAGCAAAGCAGTGTGACACGGACAACAACAGAGTTACACATGGAGTAAACAATAAACAAGCCAATAACACAATAATCAAGTCAATGACACAGTAGAAAAAAGAAAGTCTATATACAGTGTGTGCAAAAGACATGAGGAGGTAGGCAATAAATAGGCCATTGGAGCGAATAATTACAATTTAGCAGATTAACACTGGAGTGATAAATGAGCAGATGATGATGTGCAAGTAGAGATACTTTTCTGCTCTTTTCCACACCAGTAAATAGAATAAAAACAGTATGAGGATGAGGTAGGTAGATTGGGTGGGTTATTTACAGATGGACTATGTACAGCTGCAGCGATCGGTTAGCTGCTCAGATAGTTGATGTTTAAAGTTGGTGAGGGAAATAAGTCTCCAACTTCAGCGATTTTTGCAACTCGTTCCAGTCACTGGCAGCAGAGAACTGGAAGGAAAGGCGGCCAAATGAGGTGTTGGCTTTGGGGATGATCAGTGAGACATACCTGCTGGAACGTGTGCTACGGGTGGGTGTTGTTATCGTGACCAGTGAACTGAGATGAAGCAGAGCTTTACCTAGCATAGACTTATAGATGACCTGGAGCCAGTGGGTCTGGCGACGAATATGTAGCGAGGGCCAGCCGACTAGAGAATACAGGTCGCAGTGGTGGGTATCCAGTTTGCTGAATAGAGTGTTGTAAGCTAATATCGCCGAAGTCGAGGATCGGTAGGATAGTCAGTTTTACTAGGGTAAGTTTGGCGGCGTGAGTGAAGGAGGCTTTGTTGCGAAATAGAAAACCGATTCTAGATTTGATTTTGGATTGGAGAAGTTTAATATGAGTCTGGAAGGAGAGTTTACAGTCTAGCCAGACACCTAGGTATTTATAGTTGTCCACATATTCTAGGTCGGAACTGTCCAGGGTGGTGATGCTAGTCGGGCGGGCAGGTGCGGGCAGCGAACGGTTGAAAAGCATGCATTTGGTTTTACTAGCTTTTTAAGAGCAGTTGGAGGCCACAGAAGGAGTTGTTGTAAGGCATTGAAGCTCGTTTAGAGGTTAGTTAGCACAGTGTCCAAGGTAGGGCCAGAAGTATACAGAATGGTGTCGTCTGCGTAGAGGTGGATCAGGGAATCGCCCTCAGCAAGAGCGACATCATTGATACAGTGCCTTGCGAAAGTATTCGGCCCCCTTGAACTTTGCGACCTTTTGCCACATTTCAGGCTTCAAACATAAAGATATAAAACTGTATTTTTTTGTGAAGAATCAACAACAAGTGGGACACAATCATGAAGTGGAACGACATTTATTGGATATTTCAAACTTTTTGAACAAATCAAAAACTGAAAAATTGGGCGTGCAAAATTATTCAGCCCTCTTAAGTTAATAATTTGTAGCGCCACCTTTTGCTGCGATTACAGCTGTAAGTCGCTTGGGGTATGTCTCTATCAGTTTTGCACATCGAGAGACTGAAATTTGTTCCCATTCCTCCTTGCAAAACAGCTCAAGCTCAGTGAGGTTGGATGGAGAGCATTTGTGAACAGCAGTTTTCAGTTCTTTCCACAGATTCTCGATTGGATTCAGGTCTGGACTTTGACTTGGCCATTCTAACACCTGGATATGTTTATTTTTTAACCATTCCATTGTAGATTTTGCTTTATGTTTTGGATCATTGTCTTGTTGGAAGACAAATCTCCGTCCCAGTCTCAGGTCTTTTGCAGACTCCATCAGGTTTTCTTCCAGAATGGTCCTGTATTTGGCTCCATCCATCTTCCCATCAATTTTAATCATCTTCCCTGTCCCTGCTGAAGAAAAGCAGGCCCAAACCATGATGCTGCCACCACCATGTTTGACAGTGGGGATGGTGTGTTCAGAGCGATGAGCTGTGTTGCTTTCACGCCAAACATAACGTTTTGCATTGTTGCCAAAAAGTTCAATTTTGGTTTCATCTGACCAGATCACCTTCTTCCACATGTTTGGTGTGTCTCCCAGGTGGCTTGTGGCAAACTTTAAACAACACTTTGTCTGGATATCTTTAAGAAATGGCTTTCTTCTTGCCACTCTTCCATAAAGGTCAGATTTGTGCAATATACGACTGATTGTTGTCCTATGGACAGAGTCTCCCACCTCAGCTGTAGATCTCTGCAGTTCATCCAGAGTGATCATGGGCCTCTTGGCTGCATCTCTGATCAGTCTTCTCCTTGTATGAGCTGAAAGTTTAGAGGGACGGCCAGGTCTTGGTAGATTTGCAGTGGTCTGATACTCCTTCCATTTCAATATTATCGCTTGCACAGTGCTCCTTGGGATGTTTAAAGCTTGGGAAATCTTTTTGTATCCAAATCCGGCTTTTAACTTCTTCACAACAGTATCTCGGACCTGCCTGGTGTGTTCCTTGTTCTTCATGATGCTCTCTGCGCTTTTAACGGACCTCTGAGACTATCACAGTGCAGGTGCATTTATACGGAGACTTGATTACACACAGGTGGATTGTATTTATCATCATTAGTCATTTAGGTCAACATTGGATCATTCAGAGATCCTCACTGAACTTCTGGAGAGAGTTTGCTGCACTGAAAGTAAAGGGGCTGAATAATTTTGCACGCCCAATTTTTCAGTTTTTGATTTGTTAAAAAAGTTTGAAATATCCAATAAATGTCGTTCCACTTCATGATTGTGTCCCACCTGTTGTTGATTCTTCACACAAAAATACAGTTTTATATCTTTATGTTTGAAGCCTGAAATGTGGCAAAAGGTCGCAAAGTTCAAGGGGGCCGAATACTTTCGCAAGGCACTGTATATACAGAGTAAAGAGTCAGTCTGAGAATTGAACCCTGTGGGTACCCCCATAGAGACTGCCAGAGGTCCGGACAACATGCCCTCCGATTTGACACACTGAATTCTGTCTGCAAAGTAGTTGGTGAACCAGGCGAGGCAGTCATTAGAAAAAACAAGGCAATTGAATCTGCCGATAAGAATACGGTGATTGACAGAGACGAAAGCCTTGGCCAGGTCGATGAAGACGGCTGCACAGTACTGTCTTTTATCGTTGGCGGTTATGATATCGTTTAGTACCTTGAGCGTGGCTGAGGTTCAACCGTGACCGGCTCGGAAGCCGGATTGCACAGTGGAGAAGGTACGGTGGGATTCGAAATGGTCAGTGATCTGTTTATTAACTTGGCTTTCGAGGACTTTAGATAGGCAGGTCAGGATGGTAACAGTTTTGGTCTAGGGTGTCACCCCCTTTGACGAGGGGGATGACCGCAGCAGCTTTCCAATCTTTAGGAATCTCGGACGATACGAAAGAGAGGTGAACAGGCTGGTAATAGGGGTCTCAACAATGGCGGCGGATAGTTTTAGAAAGAGAGGGTCCAGATTGTCTAGCCCAGCTGATTTGTACGGGTCCAGATTTTGCATCTCTTTCAGAACATCTGCTGTCTGGATTTGGGTGAAGGAGAAGCTGGGGAGGCTTGGGCGAGTAGCTGCGGGGGAGGCGGGGCTGTTGGCCGGGATTGGAGTAGCCAGGATAAACGCATGGCCAGCCGTTGAGAAATGCTTATTGAAATGTTCGATTATCATGGATTTATCAGTGGTGACCGTGTTACCTAGCCTCAGTGCAGTGGGCAGCTGGGAGGAGGTGCTGTTGTTCTCCATGGACTTTACAGTGTCGCATAACTTTTTGGAGTTAGAGCTACAGGATGTGAATTTCTGCTTGAAAAAGCTAGCCTTTGCTTTCCTGACTGACTGCGTGTATTAGTTCCTGACTTCTCTGTACAGTTGCATATCGTGGGGACTATTCGATGCTATTGCAGTCCGCCACAGGATGTTTTTGTGCTGGTCAAGGGCAGTCAGTTCTGGAGTGAACCAAGGGCTATATCTGTTCTTAGTTCTGCATTTTTTTGAACGGAGCATGCTTATCCAAGATGGTGAGGAAATTACTTTAAAGAATGACCAGGCATCCTCAACTGACAGAATGAGGTCAATATCCTTCCAGGATAAGTCCTGCGAAGTCCTGCTCGCAGAAGTGTTTTAGGGAGCGTTTGACAGTGATGAGGGATGGTCGTTTGACCGCGGACCCATAGCGGATACAGGCAATGAGGCAGTGATCGTTAAGATCCTGATTGAAAACAGCGGAAGTGTATTTGGAGGGCAAGTTGGTCAGGATAATGTCTATGAGGGTGCTCATGTTTACGGATTTAGGGTTGTACCTGGTGGGTTCCTTGATGATTTGTGTGAGACTGAGGGAATCTAGCTTAGATTGTATGACTGCCGGGGTGTTAAGCATATCCCAGTTTAGGTCACCTAACAGAACGAACTCTGAAGCTAGATGGGGGGCGATCAATTCACAAATGGTGTCCAGGGCACAGCTGGGAGCGGAGGGGGGTCGATAGCAGGCGGCAACGGTGAGAAACTTATTTCTGGATTCTTAAATTTTTTAAATTTGAAATTCAAACTGTTTGTGTATAGACCTGGAAAGTATGACAGAACATTTCAGGCTATCTCTTCAGTAGATTGCAACTCCTCTCCCTTTATCAGTTCTATCTTGACGGAAAATGTTGTAGCTGGGTATGGAAATCTCAGAATTGTTGGTGGCCTTCCTAAGCCAGGATTCAGACACGGCAAGGACATCAGGGTTGGCGGAGTGTGCTAAAGCAGTGAGTAAAACAAATTTAGGGAGGAGGCTTCTGATGTTAACATGTATGAAACCAAGGTTTTTTCGATCACAGAAGTCAACAAATGAGGGTGCCTGGGGACACGCAGGGTGTTTGAATACCGATTTGAAAACACAATAAATATTTATTTGATGGCAGACATATATTTTATGAAGAACCAAAAACTCCAACAGTTAGTTTAATTAGTCTAAATATATCAACAATAGCACTCGGTTTGTAGGGCTCTCAGATATGAATCTTAATATAGCCTATAGCAGTGGCCTTTTCTGAGGCAAGAGTCCAAAAGCAAGCCGAGATCAACCGCTCAGGAAATGTTTTTTAATGACTTTTTTTAAAACATATACCTACTGTGTGCAACATTAACCGATTTAAAAACAGTTCTGTAGCAGTTTGCTCTTGGCCCAATAAATGATCACTGCTTATTGGCTATGCTTGAAGTGCACTGCCAATGTTGTTGCGCTCAGTCCATTTTGTAATTGTAGGTATATGATCACACTGGTAATAGATCATTTGTTGTATTACTTGTGAGGCACAGCTGAGGGAGCATAATAATTTGCTTTTTATTTTTTATTTTACTGGACTGATGGCCTGCAACTGATGGTCAGTCTGAAGGGTGGGAGGGAGCAGCGGGCCTCACCAGTCCCTCCTCTCTCCCTCCCTTCTGCTGAGGAAAGGGGACAGTCTTCCAGCTGATGGCGAAACTCAAGTCGCACTGCGTTATTTCTGCCTCATGAACCAATTAATGTTGTTACTCCTATGACCAGAGAAATTGAAATATTCCTTGATATTAAAAAAAACACAAGTCGCTAATAATAACAACGTAAGCTTATCGGAACACATTGATATACTCATTCATTGCAGCTGCTTGTAAAAGTGTTGAACAGTGCTGAATAACAACATAACCATTATTTTATTTTTATTAAACCAGCAGCTCTTTGCTGTATTAATCTAGTCTCTCTAGTCATGGTTTTTAAAACGGTGATATCGCAAAGTAGCAACTTTGCTGTGCGCTCTAGGCTTCTTTTTGCAGCCTACCGCTCGAGGAAACTGTGCAGACACGGTGGTCTGAGCTCTCTGATTGGCCAGCGGTAGGCCTATATAGGTGCGTTTGATTTGCTCTCTGGGCCTGCCTGGTAGGCGCAGTTCTATCTTCAGACACATGAACTGGTTAAAAATGGGAACACTTTTGCTTTCCTGGCACGAGGGCTGCTGAATCAGGTGCACCGCCAACAGCACGAAAACAAAAAAAAGAAACAAAGGCTTTAATGTTGTTTTTTTTACAGAAATGTTTGGTGATCGACAACAACTGGTTTATAGCCTATAAGTAAATGCATTGAATCACCTCAACATTAGAGTAGACTACATTTGCAGCTTCAAAATGACTAACTAATATATTTTCATAATGAGTGAGACATAAGGTAATACAGTAACATTTGATATCAAGCTCTAATAGGGTTGCCAACTTTCTCACTACCAAATAAGGGACAAAAGGTGGTGTGCCAGTGCACAGTGCCATGGCGGTGTGGGTATGTATATCATATTCTTAGTCAATTGGAAAGGCAAAACCTTTTTATATTCCATTTACTCTATAGCTTTACTAAAACTGTATCATTATGTAAACTTATCTGAATAATATTCCACATTGTTTGCTGCTCTTGACTGATTCAAGCAGTCCTTTCTCCTTTTGCAAAGCCAGAGAGAAGTCCTCACATGACAAGTCACAGTTCACGGATATTTGAAGCACTGCTACATCTGTTTCTTGAGTCTGACCATTTAATGTTCATCAGACAGAAAATCCTCTCCACAAAGGCATTTGAGCCTGGCACACTGAGGACAAATGAGACAACCCTGAACATGTTGATCAAGTTGGCTTAGGTTTTGGAAAACTGCCACCCACTTCTCACTGGTGGATTTTGTGGTATCAAATCAAAGTTTATTTGTCATGTGCACCGAATACACCAAGTGTAGACCTTACAGTGAAATGCTTACTTACAGGCTCTAACCAATGGTGCGGGAAAAAAAGGTGTGTGTGTGTGTAGGTGAGTTAAGAAATGAAACAACAGTAAAAAGACATTTTAAAATAACAGTAGCAAGGCTATATACAGACACCGGTTAGTCAGGCTTATTGAGGTAGTACGTACATGTAGATATGGTTAAAGTAACTATGCATATATGATGAACAGAGAGTAGCAGTAGCGTAAAAAGAGGGGTTGGCGGGTGGTGGGACCCAATGCAGATAGCCCAGTTAGCCAATGTGCGGGAGCACTGGTTGGTCGGGCCAATTGAGGTAGTATGTACCTGAATGTATGGTTAAAGTGACTATGCACATATGATAAACAGAGAGTAGCAGCAGCGTAAAAGAGGGGTTGGGGGGGAACACAATGCAAATAGTCCGTGTAACCATTTGGTTATCTGTTCAGGAGTCTTATGGCATGGGGGTAAAAACTGTTGAGCCTTTTTGTCCTAGACTTGGCACTCCGGTACCGCTTGCCATGCGGTAGTAGAGACAACAGTCTATGACTGGGGTGGCTGGGGTCTTTGACCATTTTTAGGGCCTTCCTCTGACACCGCCCGGTAGAGGTCCTGGATGGCAGGCAGCTTTGCCCCAGTGATGTACTGGGCCGTACGCACTACCCTCTGAAGTGCCTTGCGGTCGGAGGCCGAGCAATTGCCGTACCAGGCAGTGATGCAACTGGTCAGGATACTCTCAATGGTGCAGCTGTAGAACCTTTTTAGGATCTCAGGACCCATGCCAAATATTTTTAGTTTCCCGAGGGGGAATAGGCTTTGTTGTGCCCTCTTCACGACTGTCTTGGTGTGTTTGGACCATTCTAGTTTGTTGTTGTGGACACCAAGGAACTTGAAGCTCTCAACCTGCTCCACTACAGCCCCGTCGATGAGAAAGGGGGCGTGCTCTGTGCTCCTTTTCCTGTAGTCCACAATCATTTCCTTAGTCTTGGCTACGTTGAGGGATAGGTTATTATTCTGGCACCACCTGGCCAGGTCTCTGACCTCCTCCCTATAGGCTGTCTCGTCGTTGTCGGTGATCAGGCCTACCACTGTTGTGTCGTATGCAAACTTAATGACGGTGTTGGAGTCGTGCCTGGCCATGCAGTCGTGGGTGAACAGGGACTACAGGAGGGGACTCTGAGCATGCGCCCCTGGGGAGCTACAGTGTTGAAGATCAGCATGGCAGATGTGTTGCTACCTGGGACAGCTATAGTTTTAACTATGCTTCGTGGAAAGTAATCATTTTTTTTATGGGGTGCAAATAGCTACTTTCAAGGTGACTATAACTATTTACATACAGATTCCAAAAATTCATATTTTTGTAAAACTATTTGTTTTGTGTGCCCATAATTTAATGTGGCCTGAAAGTGTTTGACACGAGTCGTGTTTGCGGGATACTCCTGGTCTTGGGTGATATCGAGAGCAGCCACTAAGTATCTGTCAGGGCCCATAGACATCCATGCATTCCTTCCACTAGTGTGACAATCTCCAAGTAGAGTTTGTCAAACGGCTTCCATTTTACCACACCAGTGTTTGTTTGCTTCAGTCGGGGGCTCGTTTTCCTTCACACCAGCCTAGTCACCACAGTAATTAGGCCCAATCATTAGTAACCATTAGCATCAAGCACTGCTCATAAACCAAGTGTCTGTGATTAATAAAGCTGTGACCTTTGACTCTGAGACTCAATTCGTAATCCCTCTGATTACGAAGAATGTACTACATACAACAGTAGGCGTTTTAAATGGCAAAATATACCAACGGTTCAATGCTCCCCGGAGAAGGTTTTGATGGAACATTCTTTGAATGTTGTGGACATTTTGTGTCTGAATCGATTTAGTTCGCATCTCTCTGAACCGTGTGGCCAGCAGCTGTTAGTCAGTCTGTAGATGTGTTATAAAACACAGTCGCGTTGTTCCGAGCTAGTGATTTTAGAATCCTCGTCTTAATGTGGTTTGATCAGGGCTAATGAGCCGCTACTGTTTACTCTCTGAGGCACTCAGTGTCTTTACTGAGTCTTCCTACTCCGCTGCTTAGTTTTCAGCCCAACATAATGCTTGCTGCGGAACCCACTTAAAGACGTTAATACGTCTGGCTGCCGCCCGGGCTTGTGTAACCTGTATGTTATGCGCGTGCGTTTTGATTAGTATGTCGATTACAGAGAGGTATGTGTGTTTTGTTAGAATGAGTACCGGCGTTGGGTCTCTTTCTCTGGGGACGTGATTAACAGGGTTTTTGTTGAGTGCGCGTGCGTGTGTGTTGTACCTTACATGTGACATCTGCGCTCTGTCATTCATTAACACTGCTCCTGAACATCAGTGTTCAGTTTTTTTTTTTTTAATAAAAAGCCCCCAGCAACCCGAGGTTAGACGATCTATATAAAGACACAAGAGAAAATAGAGTTTTTGCTATCAGTTAAGGCCTTTTAAATATGGATTCAGATTTCATTAGTATGCAGCGGTTGTCATAGGTGGATAATTACCACAAAGAGAAAAAATGCTATCTGCAATTAAACCGATTTCAGAAGCACTTATTCCACACAAGAGAATAGGTGTGGCTTTCACAGAATGTATTGATGTAATGAAAGCGAAATGCTCTATCAAAACACTTGGATGGAATTAATTGGGTGAGTTCCTTCTATTCAGTAGTACCTTCCAAACCATAAGCCGTGGAGTATATATTTTTTGATGCTGTAAACCGCCATACAGATTGCTGTGTGCTTGCTGGTAATCAGCAATAGCCTAGTAGTTAATACAGTCTTTGTCGCAAACAATGTGGGGTACCGTTTTAATATAAAAGGTATATATTGTTTAGAATGCATTGGCATTTAGAGTTCTATATACATTTGATACACAATATTCTGTAATTCAATGATGACTCACTTCCTCTGTATATAAAACAGCCGGTGTTGCCATGGGAATGGTTTTGTTGTACATTCCCCTCAGTCATATATCAATATGTACAGATCATGGCTATTTTTCCGGTTTTTCCTATGACTGTTGGTCTTTTCCCAGCTTTTCACACACACTGCTTTTCAACAGCTTCTCACTGCTGTCATAACAACAGAGTTGATGTTCACCCCTAGGTTCAATCCTTTCATTGAGTCCAATTATAGGAAATCACAGGTAGAAAAGAATGCAGTTCATTCCAATGTGAAATTCAGAGTTTTTTTCCTTTTTCTCCAGTCTCCTAGCGATTCATTTTTTTTTTTTAGATGGTTTCGCAGAAGTCATGAATATATAATTATTTCAATTTTTTCCTTTTCCTTTTCTCTGGTTTTTCTTTCCCCTGTTCCTTCCGCTCATCTTTCTCCTCCTCTACCTCTCTCTGTCCATTAAACACACTCCAACCGTGGCCTCGCAGGGCCTGCCCTTTAGTTCCGCCGCGGCTAGCCATCCCAGAGACCTTTACCGTCGTTAGCGTAGCAAAATCTCACGGCTCACTACACTATTAGTCTGTTAACCACTAACCACCATCTCAGACCGATGCACTCAAGGTAGCTCATCTCTCTCTCTCTCTCTCTCTCTATAAAACCATTTCACCCTCTTTCGCGCTCTCTCTGGTCTTTCTCTCTCTCTCTCTTTCATTCCTACTCTCCCCTCCTAACCATAGTCCGGGAAACGCAAATTAGATGCTGAAAGACACAGAAATGGGGTTTAAGTGCGCTCCGGGCTTCTCCCTTGATCTGTCCGTTCTCTGAAACTCCATTGTGGTAAAACAAGAGGAGTTTTACAGGAGCGGAACAGAGAGGTGTGAGGTGATGGATGAGTGTATAGGGGAGAGGGAGGGAGGGAGGGAGGGAGTGGAGGATGATGAAACGTCTGGTTCTCGACAGGCATACCAGGCAGGCTAAGACAAATCAGCTGTTAGTCCTGCAGGGATTGTGTGTGTGTGTGTGTGTGTGTTTTCACAGTATGTGAGGAGAATTATAGTGAGTGGCAGTGTTTCTGTTTGAGAGGTTACAAAGTTCAATGCTAGCATCTCCAGCTGCAACAAATCACTCGCAGATAAACAAGTTGTGATGTTGTTTTGCGGGAAGAACGAGGTGGCCATTTTGTATGACCGCTAGTGAAAGTACCTGCATACCTGGGGTGTCAAAACACGACGTAGAATCCACGGCATGCAGTCAAAACAATTCCTAAGAGACGGCCTCTCTCTAAAAAGATCAAGTGAACGGAAAAAAGGCCTACACACTGACAGCGTGTATCAGGGTTTAAGCCTATTAAACCGTTTTAGCCCGGGATATGTTTCCTGTGTCGTTGCAACTGCCGATGTTTATATCAGAAACTGATATGGCATGTAGCAGCAGGAGGAGGGGACTTGGTGGAAGTATGTATTTCTGCTGTCCTCGTCTGTCTGTCTGACTGTGTTTCTGCCGTGTTTCTGTGTCCCTTTTGTGTGTGTTTGTATGCGAGAGGAAGGTCACTCAGTGGGGGGGTAAGAGGCCTGTCTACCCAGGGCTAGAGGGCCAGCAGTGGCTGGATGGGAGTGTGTGGGCTGTGATTCACTGTGGCACTGGATGGCAGGAAGCATACTGCTGCCTGCGGAGGAGGGAGGGAGGGGGGCATGGAGGTAGTAGAGGAGATCAGTGTCACAGTGAGGGCGCACGCACACACACACACAGAGAAGAACAGACAGAAGGATATAGCGACACAATCTGACAAAACAAACATGCAGTGTCACTGACTGACCTCAGCTTAATCTCCAGACAGTTAAAATGCACAGGGGCCAACAGGGGAGGGATCGCAGTAAATTCGCTTTGGCTCTGCTTGATGCTACTAGGCACAAGCAGCGGTGCCCATGAAGACAGGCTAGTATAAGTGCCTGTTGGTCTGGAAGACACCCAGCTCAGTGGAGCGTAAACCTGCTTCATGCCCTTCTGAGCTACACACACACACTGCTCTCTTGACCTGACAAACCCTCGGTGGCCCCGCAAACACCCAGGCCTCATTACCTATGCGGAAGGTTGCCCGGTAAAAGGCGGCAGCCGCGGCCCCCGAAACCCAACCCTGGTCCACTTGACCCAGATAAGTGACAGTCACTGGGTACGTGATCTGTTTTAAGGCAAAGATCAGGGGACGTGGGCCACGCTGGAGCCGAAATGAAGTGGCTGTTGCTGTCTCGCGCCTATTTGACCCAGTTTGATCCCTGGGAATGGAATGGTTGGAGGCGTTTGCAATGACGATAAACTCATTTCAGTTTTATTTTTGTGAGAAACACTTTTTTTCTGGTCCAGTCATGCTATTTGAGGAAGCGAACTCAGTGTTTTTAATCCACTAAGTGGAAGAACGATGGAGGGAAACCAAAACGCATGGGGAGAGTTGACCGGCACGGGAAAAAAAGAGAATCTCTGGCAATTGATAGGGTTTAAAAGTGTAGCTATTAAGACAAAGAGGGACATAAAACGCGGAGACACTCAAAGCGCACAGATACACACGTACACATGCAGGGTTTGTTTCTGAGTACTACCACGAGGCGTCATGATCCAATGACTATTGGGGCTGAAGGTCTCCGTGTGTGTGTGTGTGTGTGTTTTGTGTGTGCCTTGCGTTGTATTGCTCACTGGTGAGCAATGGGGAAAGATAAGATGTAGGCTCATTGGACGCTAAAGAGTCCAGGAGAGCAACACTCCTGCGAGCCTGTTCTCCAATCACAGACGGCCCCGCAAAGTAAGTGTGTGTGTAAGAAGGTGTGAGGGCTTGGGTTGGTGGAGCAGGCGGGAAGCCGAGAACACGCTAGGTCACTAAGGTGGTCGGGGAGAGAGAAAGAGGGAGGGACGGAGAGAGGGATGAAGAGAGGAAGGGGTAAAGAAAAACACATGGAGGGAGGAGGATGTCAGGGGTAATCCAGTTTTGGCCTCTAAGCACAAGGCAGTATTTGACTTCATGTTACGTTGAAATCTTCTCTATCCCTCTCCCTCTCCATTCTTTATCCTTTCTTTCACTCCTTCGTTCCCCCTCTAGCTCCAGCACTTACTGTACAATACCTATTTTGAAAAAGGAGAGGAAGAAATTGTTTTTTTTTAGTGGTTCGTTTTTGAACTATAAGGTAATTATGTAGAATTTGAACATTTTTCGGCCCAAAGGGCTGTGTGTGTGTGTACTTCTGTGTCTGACCGAGTGTGTGACTAAAAGAGAACATTTCAGAGCTTGCTTGCCAGTGAAGGGAAAGTGAGCAATGGACTGTGAGAGAGAGAGAGATGGAGACAGACAGAGCGAGAGAGATAGAGAGAGCTGTCCCAGTTGGGAGTTTTGCGGAGGAGTGTAGCAGCAGAATGCCAATGGCAATGAGAGCCAGGCCGACTGTGAGGGGTTGTTTCGCTAGTTGTTCCTCCCTGTTACTTAAACCGTATCCCAGAGAGACGCTGGACCTTTTACAGTCTGCCTCTATTGGCCCCACTTCAGAGCCTTCGCACCCCTGTCGCTCTCCCTCATAGCACCATCCTTCCCTCCCATCTCTCTCTCTCTAGCCTCACAAATCTTATGTATATGCAGTGCTTTCGAAAAGTATTCAGACCCCTTGACTTTTTCCACATTTTGTTACGTTACAGCCTTATTCTGAAATGGATTACATTACATTTTTTCCCCATCAATCTACACACAATACGCCATGATGACAAAACAAAAACAGGTTTTTAGAATTTTTTGAAAATGTGTTAGAAGAAAATGATCACATTTACATAAGTACTCAGACCCTTTACTCAGTACTTTTTTGAAGCATCTTTGGCAGCGATTACAACCTTGGGTATGACGCTACAAGCTTGGCACACCAGTATTTGGGGAGTTTCTCCCATTCCTCTCTTGCAGATCCTCTCAAACTCTGTCGGGGAACGTTGCTGCACAGCTATTTTCAGGTTTCTCCAGAGATTTTTGACCGGGTTCAAGTCCGGGCTCTGGCTGGGCCACTCAAGGATATTTAGAGACCTGTCCCGACGCCACTCCTGCGTTGTCTTGGCTGTATGCTTAGGGTCATTGTCTTGTTGTAAGGTGAGCCTTCGCCCCAGTCTCTGGAGCTCTGTCAGAGTGACCATGGCCCTTCTCCCCCGATTGCTCAGTTTGCCCGGGCGGTCACTGTGTGGACCTTCAATGCTGCAGGCATTTTTTTGTACCCTTCCCCAGATCAGTGCCTCGACACAATCCTGTCTCGGAGCTCTACATACAATTCCTTCGACCTCATGGCTTGGTTTTTGCTCTGACATGCACTGTCAGGTGTGCCTTTCCAAATCATGTCCAATCAGTTGAATTTACCACAGGTGACTTCAATCAAGTTGTAGAAACATCTCAAGAATGATCAACGGAAACAGGATACACCTGAGCTCAATTTCAAGTCTCATAGCAAAGGGTCTGAATACTTATGTAAATAAGGTATCTGTTTTTATATTTAATACATTTGCAAATATTTATAAAAACCTGTTTTCGCTTTGTCATTATGGTTTATTGTGTGTAGATTGACAAGAAATAAATATTTAATAAATTTTAGAATAAGGCTGTAATGTAACAAAATGTGGGTTCGGGATAGTCTCATTCTTTCAATCTGGGCTGACAGAATGGTTTTACTCACTGAATGGTATTGGTAAGTGACTGAACTGGGAGAGATATGGGGTAGAATATGTTAGGATGACTGGGTAGGAGTGTGTGTGTGTGGGGTGGGTCTTAGTGTGTGTTTGAGTGTGCTAAGGGGTTTGTCTATTCACATCACATCTGTTTTGTGAGCTAATCAGTCTCCAATGACATCGTCTCCCTCTCCACTCCACCACGCCCCATTCTTGTATCCACCCTGACAAAATCTGATCCAAATCCTTTTTCTCTCTCCCTCCCTCTCTTCTTACCCCCACCCTGTCTTGGCCCTCATTCTCTGCCAAACCCGTGGGTATCGGGTGGGTGGGCACCCCCTATCGTTACCCCCCTTTTCCCAGCCAATACAATCGTCTGTTTCTTTTACCTCCTTCCCTCAGCACTCAGCCCTCCCGCCCTTCAAACAGGGTTATATTCATCAGGTATAAGAAAACAGACTGAACATAAGAAAACAGACTGAAACAGGGATGGGTGTATCTGGACTTGACCAATAACAACAGCTTGTTTTTCTTTTTCCGTCAATAATTGTTTTAAGACCAGTTCATTTCCTCCATGTTAGACGGCTTGTTTTTGATGCAGTAACTAACATGACTCATTATTGAAAATACAGTTCTTTTTTTAACTGAGAACATTAATGGTAAACGCTGCTAATGTAAACGCTGATATCAAGCACAGCACATCAGATCAGCAGCTAGGGTACCCACAGAGGGATGCCAAGGTTGGGGGAGGGGGGGGCTTCTGTCTGTATAGATTTTTGTGTGTGTGAGTGTCTGTGGATCCAGCTTTAAGAAAGAGAGAGAGCGAGCAATTCAGGACCGAGCCCTGGCCACCGCCCCATATCTTCCCTTCTCCATTTCATGTTTATGCGATAGCAAATGATTGACGCTGACCGGTCTCTTTTCGGCTGTGACTGAGGTTGTATGAGTGTGTGTCTCTGAACGTGTCCCCGGCGTAGAAACAGCAGACTCCACTACACCTACACAGCTAACAGATGCGCGGGTCTGCGCCGTTCCCAGTGGAATCACCCGTAGTCGGAATCTGTGATATGGACGCAAGCCGGAGTGAGAATCCACAAAGTAATTTATGCTCTCACTCACTCACTCTCAGCAGCGAGGTGCTAGCTTGGCAACAGCACACCACCATGTGGCTGAAAAGAGGAAGTCGACCGCCATTATCCTCCAATGTGATATTGAGGATAATAGTGGACTAGTGGCAGTCTGTGGAAACTGCAAGCTGGTTAAAACCAACATAATGAGAGGCTTTTACATTTAATTTAGACGCCTCACTCAGCCTCAATGCCCTCTGGAAATCACAAACATAGGCATAATTGAGCAAGGAGACTGAGGTCAACGCAGAACATCGGGGGATGATAAGATGTGTGGCAGGCATTTAAATGCCTAACAGCTCATTTCCTGGCGTGCGTTCGATGGTGAGAAACGTTCTGAATGTTGCAGAGAGAAATAGAATGAACAGTCATGTCTGTTCTGTGTGACGCGTTTGTATCTGAATGTTCTGTAACATCCTCCTGAACAGGCCCCTGTTCTTCAGTACAGCTGTTTTCATTTAACACTTCTGATTGGATTCTGATTTCTAACAGCTGATGTTCCCCCCAGCTCTTATCGCAAGGTGTGATGACACGTATATTTGAATTGGACGAAATCCTAAGTACCCCCGCGTCGTCTTCTCTTTCAGAGCAGCGAAAGAAAACAGCAGGGCCGTCGACGGCTGGCATTATCGGAGGCATCATTGGTGTGGTCCTCTTGCTGGCGATCGTGGGCGCTGCCATCGTGCTGGTCCGCAAACGCAAGCAGAACGCAGAGAACGGAGAGTGAGTGTCCCCGCTCTCAGCAAATTGTCCTTTCAGGACACTCTTAGCGATTTCTCAGTCATATTTTTTTTTCAATATGTACGATTTAGCAAATCCATATCTTTCCTCCAATCAATTAAGTTTTACTCACTCCATATCTGTTAGGTGTGGACAGAGTGAGTTGCACTAACCTCTCCCCCTGCCCTCCTTTTCTCTCATCCAATCAGTGGTCCTCCCAAGCACAAGCCCCCTCCGCCTGTGAAGACCGGCAGCTCCACAGAGATGGTGAGTGGTCCACGTTCCCTGTCACTCAGGGCTCGTTATTATTGAAGGTCATAAACCACACGGAGTGCAGTTCGTAATGGGGCTAATGGCTATTGATTGGAGATGAGTGGCCCAGTTATCTGACTTTACCCACAGCTGAACAAGCATGTCACGGACCCAGTGACGAAGGAGTTGACGGAGACCCAGCCTTTAAGTAAGGTCTACTACGAGACCAGCGGAGAGCCTGTCACGGTAAGAGGACATCCTCCAATCTCCGGGTTGTGATCTTTAGGTCACACCAGAAAACCAAAAAAAATGGAATGTTTCCTATCGTACTTTAGTCCAGGTAGTTGCTCCATGTTTCAGTCTGTTGTCTGCCATTGGGTGCCTTATGAACACAACCCGGAATGTCTCCATTTTCACACAGTGCTGTTTATAGTCGTTGATTTACTACCTGTACGACCTTTACCCTTCATGAGGTACAGCCGGCTGCTTTCTAGAGTCTGGATTCGTCTCTATCGTCCGATTACTCACCCTTTTGTACTATATTATAACATTCTGCCTGCATGGTCCCTCAACATCTTGACTATTTTGTAAGCAAAACAAGCTATTTGAACCTATTGTGAAACTATTGAACGGTGCATGGTCAAGGAGTGGATTTTGTCTACCATACCACAGTTGATGACATTTTCTCGAGAGTTGTTGCTGGTTCAACCGGGATCTGTTGCTGTTACAGGATCTGGATGCCTGCGACGATGACGATGACAACGCTGCCGGCGGTGGGGCTGCTAATGGCGGCGGCCCTGCTGTCCTGGAGGGCTCGATACGGTATGCCGATGTCGACGACACGCTAAATGACGGAGCCCTGCCTCCGTACTCCGGCGCGGGCGGTCACCACGTTGATGAGCCGCCGTCGACCACTGTGGCCCGCGGAGAAAGCTTTGTGTCGGCAGCCATGTATGTTTAGCAGATGACGTTTTAGCCTCCGTGACGACGACAACAACAACGTGCCTGTAGACCCAGGAAGGCTCTGGACCGATCCAGCCTCCCGATGTGATCAGAACCTAAATGCAGTGTTTACTACTCTTGTGATTCCGGAAAGGTAATATCACCAGAAACACAATTCAAAATATCATCAGAATTATCACTCGAAACTGTTTGTTTGAATGTTGCAGTGTTATACTTAAGCAATAAGGACCAGAGATGGTGTGGTATATGGCCAATATACCCCGGCTAAGGGCTGTTCTTCTGGGTACAGCCCTTAGCCGTGGTATATTGGCCATATACTACTAACCCCCGAGGTGCCTTAATGCTATTATAAACTGGTTACCAACGTAATTAGAACTGTGGTATACGGTCTGATATACCACAGCTTTCAGCCAATCCGCATTCAGGGCTTGAACCACCCAGTTTATAATGTACAGTAAGCATCCTCAGACCAAAATGCCGTTTTATGGCAGTATGAACAGAATGAGGTTGTCACTGCTTTATAACATTGCAACATGACAAAGTTTAAGAATCTAACTCATGTTTTGGGTTCAATCTAAATTGCAAGAGCTGGCAATACTACGTTGTTAGGGTAACGAAGTGTGACATCTTTGTTTCCAGCAAAGCACACAATGCAAACACAATTATCAATGAGCGTGCAATCCCCCCCCCCCCACACACAGGAAAGATGAACATTTAAGTCAAATTAAATTCAAATTATAACGATTGTATTTTCAGTGTCAAAATACCCAGCATATATTGGAAAATACTGCCATTAGTACCAATTTATGTAGATGAAGTGGCTATTATACGCTGTAATATATGCTGTTTATTTTACACGCAGTAAAATATGAATTGAAATCTTTTCTATTTTAGTCTTATTCTTTTATGTACCGAAACACAAATGTGCAAAACGTCATTGATGAACAATTATGTGAGACCGTGTCAAGTTGGTCAAAGATGTCAAAGTGAACCAAATTATCAACGAACACTGTAAATAATAATGCTGATTTAATATATTGTCGGTGAAATGTGTAAAATGTCAAAACAAAAAAAGAGTGTAGGTGTTTTCAGAACCTCTATGTATAGGGGTGTCAGTTTCCATGTGAAATTGGAAAAAAAAAAGTATACATTTTACTTTAACGGGTATTGAGGTTGTCAGTCACAAGGCTTATGTTTTTAATCTAAAAATGCTGTGGGGATTTTAGCCCTTGTAACTCTGCATGGCATGATCGGTGGCTTGTTTCAATCAGTTGGCTCACTTTCCCCCCAAGGCTACTTACAGACACACCAGGGCTTATACTTTTTGAATGTTGTCGATGTCTTTGCGTTCCTTCATTGTATCGTCTACTTCAAGCACAAACACATGGATGTGGAGCAGCGGGGTGATTTAGGCCGTATAGAAGGCGCACAGCACGACATGAGATAGCTTTTAGCTGATACTAAGTCAGTCAGCATACATGTTCTGTCCAGAGTGCTTACTGCAGGGCGCAATAAACAAAGAGTTGTATGTAACTCTTGCTGAGTAATGGGAACAAAAATCATTGGTTCTGGCCGTTCCAAAGAGCTTGAGTCGCACAATTCCACGAGGGCATTGATCTGTCCGCGTCACCTCAACAGAGGCAAGCGAGGCTATACTCGCTAAGTACATTAGCTTGTTGAATAATAAAAAAAAGACGCAAAGAAAAAGACAACGTGAACAAAAAAGCACATGTAGCTTTGTAAGTAAATAAATAGATACAATGACACTAATGATTGCTGGACAGATGTAGAAAAAATAGATATGGTATATAGACTGCTAGGTGGGCATATGGACACAGAGAAATAGAACACAGTAGTAACTGCCTACCTCACGGTTCTTTATTCAATCACAGTCAGTGCTCCACTGCGCTATTGTCGTTTTTTTTTTTATGTGACAATCACTTTGAAAACAACTTTCATTGGCTTTTGGTGGCACTTCGGGTCTCTATGGTGTTTCTTTTAAAGATAAAAGAATGTCTGCATGCTGCATGGAACTATGGGTAGCTCAACTTCTTCTCTGTGCAAAAAGACTCGTGCCGCCATTTTTGAAAACGTATGACTGTGGGCGGCGGGCTCGCATAAAGTGGTGCAGTATCAGACAATCACATCTGAATTTTATAGCCCTTACACAGGTCAGAGTTCAAAGGGAAATTAACTGTGCATTTTTTTTAATTTGCTTTTATAAACTGTGATTCCATCTTCTTATTTTTTTATTTATTGCTTCATATTGCCGTCGGAAATATATTGTACTGTTTTGTGTTTTGCCTATAAAAAGAGCCTCAAAATGTAAGATGTGTTGATATATTGAGTTTAGAAAACGACAATCATTGGGCCCCTTGGGTTTGTTATTATCAGAGACCAATGAGTCAGCATTCTGTTTAGTTCTGTTGTTTTATAGTCAAGGCATCTGATAACGATTTCTCGCTGCAGCATGAGTTGCAGTGTGTGTTTGCCAAGCGCTTTGCCTCCGTCCCGATAGGTTTAATGCCAAAAAATACAAACTGTGAATGTTAGCGATTAACGCTAATCTGAATCCGGTCTTCTTCATTCCCCGCTTGTTTAATGATCTCACATTCATTGTCGCATTTTTTTTCATCACCAAGCCAGATGTGCCTTCGTTACTTTATTTTTTTAGCTTGTTCACTTACACATTTGTTTCTGTCTTAGAAAATAAATATGAGATAAAAAAAATACGAGTTAACCTCTGATTGTGGAAAGCCAAACACTTGATCATTGTGATTTTTTTTTTTTTGTAAACATGTTCTTAATTCCCCCCCCCCCCCCCCCCCCCCTTTAAAAAAATGTCATTTGCTTTTTTGAAAACCTATTATATGTTTTAAGGATCATTGTCTTGTCGAATAAAATGTAAACCAAAGGCCCTGAATGTCTCGCTGTATTCTGTTAAACTTCTATTGAGTCACAACGACCTCCAGGCCTTGAGTCCTTTAAGGCTCCTAAATGACCAACCAACATGTGTCACTGACAGCATCACATCCTGTGGCAGTATAATGTCCAGTGGTAGCTGACACTGATTGCCCTTTGTTGCCCCTGGACAAGTATGTGTCTGTTACCATTCTAAAGCCAGCACCCAAGTGATATAGCCTGACCGTAGAACTGTCACCATGCATTTGTTAACCTCTGTCTTTAATTAGTGTTATAGGCCTCCTGGGGGGGGGGGGGGGATCAACATCACAGAACATGTTTTAAGATCATTTTCAGCTAGTACAACATCCAACATTTCAGCCCCAGAGCACATGTCAAAGCGGCAGGTACTTTCACACTTAACAAAACCAAAAAACATAAAACATGGCAAATTACAGTATGCCTGAGATTTGTGTGTAAACATATCCTCCGGAGGCTCAAGCACAGACAAATCCAGGAGTATTATTTTAGCCGCAAAAAAATGTTTTAGGCACCACTAGACGTGCTGCTTGTGAAAAGTGTTGTCATTTTTTTTGAGCTACTGAGCCAGGCATGCAGATGTGTGTTGAAGCGTATATTAAACAGACTAGGGAGCGTTAAAGGTGCAGTCTGGGATTTGTTTTTTCCCCCCAGCCAAACGTGCTGCCCGTCACTTGTTTTGGTATACAGATGAGGGATGAGGCTGGGGTCATGTAACCCCCCTTCAATGAATCCTCAAATTCATAAACGGGGCTCTTTCTGCAAGGACTGACAGTCCTTGACATCCACATGATAATTGTAAACGTACTTTAAAGTTATGCATTGTTTAACAAAGACACTGTTTATAATGGAACAAAAAAACCTTACATTTTGGGGCATGATAGAAGACAGTTGTGGTAAACTCATGATGCATTTCTAAATGATATTCCACAGGAATCAATGGATATATATATATATATATATATATAATTTTATATTATATATTATATAATTAATTTAAATGCTTAATGATGGCTGTAAATATCCCAGATTGCGGTTTTAAATGAGACGGGAACCAAAATGATGCTAATGCTACATCACTAACCCTTGTGTTGAAGATGAAGGAAGTGTCTGATATTAAAGCACTTTCAATTATGGCTAGAGTGCTTAGTGATGGAGATGAAATATATTCACCCAAGTACTACCAGTGGCTGTATCCGTAAGTAGGCCTCGGAGTCAAACAACACTTCTTCCCTTCTCTGATCCGTAGATCAACAGTTTGACAACATGGCTAGAGTTGCCAACACAGACCAGATTTATAACAGCAGATTATAACATGCTTTTTTTTGTGGGTGGGTGGGGGGTGGGGGTGGGTGGGAGGGGGGGGGGGTGTGTTTAAGAAAATCACCAGGAATAGCTTTTTGCCTGCAGCTATTTCAGATCATAGTTGTGCCTGCTCTTCCTATTACCTCAATATCCACCTTCCATTAAACTACACACACTATAGATCATATAATGAATTGATTTAGTAATTAAAACACTGACTGATATGAATGTGTCTGGTATGTTGAAGTGATATATGGTGGTAAGATTTTATTAATTTGATATTCTCTGTTTGCATGTCATTTCAGTGAAATCGCTCCTCTTTGTGACACTAAATAAAGTATTTGGTAGCATATTTGGGCCTGACATTTAAAACATGCTAATCTGGATACATTGATTGGTTTTTGGTCTGAAAATGCAAATATTAGCCATTGGTGGCAGTGGCTAAATCACAGTGTGGATTTCCTTCTCCAAAACTCTCAAGGTAAGGAAACAAATATATACATATGTACTTTTCCTGCACTATCGCTTTAGTGAATCCAACTTTTTTTAAATTATGTATATATATATTTTTTTACAAACACTACCTAATGGTTAGAATCTAAAAATGATCACGTTTACATCATATACATCATATAATTACTTCGCCATCCAGTAATTCCAAATCAGAGGAGAAACGTTTTACCCAGACCGGCCACCAGAGGGAGCAGTGGGTTGCAGAGATCAACCATGATGTTGTGTGCATGTGAACAGGCGGGGTGTGTTGACTGGTAAGATAATGATGCTTTTCATACCTCATTCTGTTAATGGAAATGTCTGTAAGGAAACACCCGACGGTCATACACATGACAAGGCCATGTGCTGTTTTCAACTAGGTCCTCAATGCAGCACACTCAATTTAACTATAGCACAATCAGTACACCTAGTAGGTATTTCTGTTATGATAGGGTTGTGTACATGTTTTGAGTGGGATGAAGAAGTTTTTTTTCAAAACTATTACAAACTCATTCTGGTGATTCGCAGCATACTGGGCTATGAGAGGCCCAGGGTTAAAATCCTAGACTAGCCCCCAAATAGTGGTTTCTTGTAGGGAAACAAATGGCTACATTGTGTTATTATTGTGGTATTGTACACTGTGTTCTGTGGGGAGTAGAGCTGAGTGGCCCACCATCTCACAGGATTAACTACTGGCATTAAATCAGTTGCCTTGAGATTTTCATATTGCTTTTTCAATGGGAATAAGGGGCTTCACTCTCCAGCTGCTTTTTCTTTCTCTATTCTACCCTTCTCTTCTCTACCCTTCTCTACCCTTACCCCTCTAGAAGTAGCATTTGACCTTGTGGGGACTAACAAAATGTCCCCAGGTGGTCAAAAAAACACCAGAAAATTGCCAAAAACAGTAGATGTTAGATGTTAGAACTATTAGATGTTTAATGTTTCTTTTGGGAAAAAATATTCAAAAAGTGATAGTTTTGCCATATTAAAACGAGAGTTCGGTGATGGAGAAACTTGAAGAAATGTTGGGATCTCGTGGGTTAAAATCTTCCTAGAAGTGACACCGAGTTGGCTGTGGGACATGTCAAGATGCCGTTATTCATATAAAAAAATGTGATTTATGGAATTCTTCATGTAGTCTATTTTAAAAGGTACTCCATTTGTAACATGGTTTTAAAATACAATATTGGTGCATGATGTCTACTTAAAATATTAAAGGGACGCAAAAGGCACTTATTTAGTGGAAAGACCCAATGTACTAATTATGAGCAAATGAGCACAACTGATTCTAGATCAGTGCTAACTATCTGCTAAGCCCCTTGTCTCTCATCTGAGTCAGCCATCTTAACTGCCTACAACAATCCCAGAATTCTCTCTCTCTCTCTCTCTTAATTGAACCATGTGTCAGTCTCTCCCTCTCTCGCCCACCATTTCCTCTTTTCCATGAATTCCCTGGCTCCCGATGTGGCGCGGAAAAACAGCGATCACCATGGAAACAGCCCAGCAACAGGCTGGCCCCTAACACCCAATCGGAATGCTCGGTGGCTCTACCTCTCCTCCAATGGGAGCGGTGGGCCTGACGTCAGCCGTGAATGTGAATGCTCAGAGGCGTGATCGTTCACTTCCTCGATCACTTCCTCGTTGGTACATCTAGCCGACTGAGCTGAGCCTTATTCGATGTTCCTCGCCTCAACATCGCTCGGAACATGTCGAATGACACTTGTCTGCTAAAGTGCTGCTCTTCATTGAATAAAGTCCCCTTCTGTGGTGATGATACCACAGTAGGAGAGAGAGAGTGGGTTTCGAGTGGAGACGCTAGATAGTTTTCCGAAGTCATGCCCACAAACCCACTTGCGACCTATATGCAATCACTTCACCAAAGTGAAGCAATCACTTCCTCTCTCATCTACATATCAGCTCTGCTGCCCACTTACGATGTGCTGTCATCCAGAATGATGTGCAGAAAGGTCATCTGGTACACACAGTTCCCTATTTCCCTCTGCTTCCATTTCATTCCATTTTCCAGCCTTAAGTAACACGTAAAGTTGTATCGAACATTTAGCCTACAGTAAAAGCATACAATCGTTGACAGACACCTCTTTGTCACCCCATGGCAAATGGATGTGAGGAGACTCTCTTGTTAGTAGCTGTGTGTGTGTGTTTGAATGTGTGTGGGTTTCTGATGTGATGCCTGCTGCCAGCAACTATGCCAAGCTTTGTATACCACCAGTGTGCTACTACTCCTGAATTCAGTGCTAGTAAACCCATTTCATGTGACATGCAAGACAGGATGTGGTTGCCAGGCAACCTCCATCCCTCGCCCCATCCCCTACAAAATAGATGTGTATTTATAGAAGCGATGGCAAGGGAGAGGGAATTACGTGTTGATGCTAAAATTAAACTTTTTTTCCTGTTTTCTGAGTCACTCAGTTTGTTTCATTCACAGATGGGCAGAGGAGAGTGAAACAGGAGAGGGGCAGAGGAGAGTGAAACAGGAGAGGGGCAGAGGAGAGTGAAACAGGAGAGGGGCAGAGGAGAGTGAAACAGGAGAGGGGCAGAGGAGAGTGAAACAGGAGATGGGCAGAGGAGAGTGAAACAGGAGATGGGCAGAGGAGAGTAAAACAGGAGAGGGGCAGAGGAGAGTGAAACAGGAGAGGGGCAGAGGAGAGTGAAACAGGAGATTGGGAGATGAGAGGGAGATGAGATCACCCCCAAAGGCCAAAGTTCAGTATTGCCTCTAAGGCGGTTTCCCAAAGGATGGGTGGTGGACAGTTATTTCTGGATCATGGCAGGAGACTGTTTGTCTCGAGATATTGGCTTTGTTGGTCCGGTGGGTGGCAGGAAAATCCCAGAACCTTTTGATTAGTCAGAACACAAAGTATTTTGGGTACCACAGTGTGACTAATATCACCGCAATATAAATGGACAGGGTCATCATCGTGGATGGAATGACAAACTCAGAGGAAGTCAAACCCTGTGTGTGGAAGTACTTGGGGGGAAAAAAGGGAGAAACATTTACAGGGATGGCACATAAATGAGAGAGAGAGATGCTCAAGAAAGACACTCAAGTCTGAAAGACCGCAGACTCATATGGTAGACACAGTACAGTCTCTCATAAACCAGTTACACCCCATAGTAGGGAGACCTACTTCACACAGGAGACAGACAGACCAGACAGACCAGACAGAAAAGACAGACAGACATACAGACAGACAGAGACCAGACCAGACCAGACAGACAGACAGGCCAGACAGACCAGACAGACAGAGACCAGACCAGACAGACCAGACAGACCAGACCAGACCAGACCAGACAGACCAGACCAGACCAGACAGACCAGACAGACCAGACAGACCAGACCAGACCAGACAGACAGACAGACAGACAGAGACCAGACCAGACAGACAGACAGACCAGACAGACCAGGACAGACAGACCAGACAGACAGGCAGACCAGGACAGACAGACAGACAGACCAGACAGACAGACAGACAGACCAGACAGACAGACCAGACAGACAGACCAGACAGACAGACCAGACAGACAGACCAGACAGACCAGACCAGACCAGACAGACAGACAGACAGACAGAGACCAGACCAGACCAGACAGACAGACAGAGACCAGACAGACCAGACCAGACAGACCAGACAGACCAGACAGACAGACCAGACCAGACAGACCAGACAGACCAGACCAGACAGACAGACCAGACAGACAGACCAGACAGACCAGACAGACCAGACCAGACAGACCAGACAGACCAGACCAGACAGACAGACCAGACCAGACCAGACAGACCAGACAGACAGACCAGACAGACCAGACAAACCAGACAGACCAGACAGACCAGACCAGACCAGACAGACAGACAGACAGACAGACAGACAGACAGACAGAGACCAGACCAGACCAGACCAGACCAGACAGACAGACAGACAGACAGACCAGACCAGACAGACAGACAGACAGAGACCAGACCAGACCAGACAGACAGAGACCAGACCAGACCAGACAGACAGACAGACAGACAGACAGACAGACCAGATCAGACCAGACCAGACCAGACCAGACCAGACCAGACCAGACCAGACCAGACCAGACCAGACCAGACAGAGACCAGACCAGACCAGACCAGACAGACAGAGACCAGACCAGACCAGGCCCTTACACAAAAGGTATTGTTTTCCCAAGTACAGACAGCGTTCTTCCCCATTAGCTCAGGGAGCCATGGCTCATCTCAAGGTTTCGCCCAACAACACGCTGCTGCTCGCTCCAATGGAGCGTCACGTTGACGGATGGGTATGTCTTCACGAAATGCATCCCTGAGCGCAAAAAATAAATAAAAAATGGAATAGGAGAGACAGGAGAGTGATTTTGATGTCCTTGTGAAAATACCAAGTTTTTTTTTTTTTCTGTTGCAAAAAATCTGAAGAGTGCCTTGATATTAAAAAAAAAAACTTTCTGCTGTACATTTTTGTTTTAATAATGTGATGTTAAATCGAGGTTCTAATACATGATTTGATTTATTGAATTATTTGTTATTTCCGTGTCTTACATTTTTCAGATACCCAGCCCGTATATACGTATATGCGATTTTCAGTGTAGTACAGTATAGCTCCACCTCTATTTTGCAGTGAGCCTTCCTTTATCTCCCGCTGTCTCTTTCACTGCCATTGTGCAACTCTGTCATGGAATCAGACAAGGCTTTACAAAGAGCGGAAGAGAGGTGGGGAGGAGAGGAGGGGAAATGGAGAGAGTAAAGCCCTTTGAATTGCATTGAGAGGCAGGGAGAAAACATAGCCTATCAAACTTCCCAGCTGCATCCCATGTGTCCTTTCCTATCTACATTTCCCTCTCTCCTTCTCTCTCTCCTTCTCTCTCTCCTTCTCTCTCTCCTTCTCTACCTCTCTCTACCTCTCTCTCTACCTCTCTACTTCTCTACTTCTCTCTCTCTCATCAAGACCCCTTGACTTTTTCCACATTTTATTACGTTAGCCTTATTCTAAAATTGATTAAATAAAACAATATCCTCACCAATCTACACACAATATACCATAATGACAAAGCAAATGTATGAAAATAAATAAATAAATGCTTTATTTACATAAGTAGTCAGACCCTTTGCTATCAGACCTGAAATTGAGCTCAGGTGCTTCCTGTTTCCATTGATCATCATCGAGATGTTTCTACAACTTGATTGGACTCCACCTGTGGTAAATACAATTGATTGGACATGATTTGGAAAGGCACACATCTGTCTATATAAGGTTGTCCATGTCAGAGCAAAAACCAAGCCATGAGGTTGAAGGTATTGTCCGTAGCGCTCCGAGACACTATTATGTTGAGGCACAGATCTGGGGAAGGGTACCAAAAAATGTCTGCGGCATTGTAGGTCCATAAGAACACAGTGGCCTCCATCACCGGGGGCAAACTACCTGCCCTCCAGGACACCTACACCACCCGATGTCACAGGAAGGCCATAAAGATCATCAAGGACAACAACCACCCGAGCCACTGCCTGTTCACCCCGCTATCATCCAGAAGGCGAGGTCAGTACAGGTGCATCAAAGCTGGGACCGAGAGACTGAAAAACAGCTTCTATCTCAAGGCCATCAGACTGTTAAACAGCCACCACTAACATTGAGTGGCTGCTGCCAACACACCGACTCAACTCCAGCCACTTTAATTATGGGAATTGATGGGAAATGATGTAAAATGTATCACTAGCCACTTTAAACAATGCTACCTAATATAATGTTTACATACCCTACATTATTCATCTCATATGTATAAGTATATACTGTACTCTATATCATCTACTGCATCTTTATGTAATACATGTATCACTAGCCACTTTAACTATGCCACTTTGTTTACATACTCATCGCATATGTATATACTGCACTCAATACCATCTACTGTATCTTGCCTATGCCGCTCTGTACCATCACTCATTCATATATCTTTATGTACATATTCTTTATCCCCTTACACTTGTGTCTATAAGGTAGTAGTTTTGGAATTGTTAGCTAGATTACTTGTTGGTTATTACTGCATTGTCGGAACTGGAAGCACAAGCATTTCCCTACACTCGCATTAACATCTGCTAACCATGTGCATGTGACAAATACAATTTGATTTGATTCATTCTTAAATGGAAGAAGTTTGGAACCACCAAGACTCTTCCTAAAGCTGCCCCCCCCCCCCCCTGGCTAAACTGAGCAATCAGGGGAGAAGGGCCTTGGTCTGGGAGGTGACCAAGAACCCAATGGTCACTCTGACAGAGCTCCAGAGTTCCTCTGTGGAGATGGGAGAACCTTCCAGAAGGACAACCATCTTTACAGCTCTCCACAAATCAGGCCTTTATGGTAGAGTGGCCAGACGGAAGCCACATCTCAGTAAAAGGCACATGACAGCCAGCTTGGAGTTCGCCAAAAGGCACCTAAAGACTCTCAGACCATGAGAAACGATGGTTCTGGTTCTGATGAAACCAAGATTGAACTCTTTGGCCTGAATGCCAAGCATCACGCCTGGAAGAAACCTGGCATCATCCCTACAGTGAAGTATGGTGGTGGCAGCATCATACTGTGGGGATGTTTTTCAGTGGCAGGGACTGGAAGACCAGTCAGGATTAAGGGAAAGATGAACGGAGCAAAGTACAGAGAGATTCTTGATGAAAACCTGCTCCAGAGCGCTCAGGACTTCAGACTGGGGCGAAGGTTCACCTTCCAACAGGACAACGACCCTAAGCACACAGCCAAGACAAGGCAGGAGTGGCTTCTGGACAAGTCTCTGAATGTTCTTGAGTGGCCCGGACTTGAACCTGATCAAACATCTCTGGAGAGACCTGAAAATAGCTGTGCAACAACGCTCCCCATCTAACCTGACAGAGCTTGAGAGGATCTGCAGAGAATAATGGGAGAAACTCCCCAAATACAGGTGTGCATGCCTGACTTCTTCTATCTTGGAAGCAACATCAGCACTGACGAGGGACTGACAAGGATGTCGAGCTACAGTACACCTCATCAACGCTCGACATGCCTTCAGGAAGCTCCGCCCCAATGTGGGTCTCATCACAGATCTCCATAAACACCAAGAACCACATCTGCAACACAAACGTAAAATCTGTTTTTCTCTATGGCTGTAAAACATGGAAAACCACACAATCCCTTATCAATAAAGTAGTCTTTATCGAAAACTCCCCGCAATACATTGTGAGGATATGGTGGCCAAACAAAATATACAACCACAACCTGTAGAAGAAAATAAATTCAACAGGAGGCCATCAGCAATGTAATCAGGAGAAGGAAATGGACTGGACATACACATCAAACATAAGACTACAACCCATACAGAAAAAGGAAGCAGGGAAGGCCAAAAACCAACTGGAGATGCTCCACTCTTCAAGAACTGAGTAAAGTAGGGATCTCCTGGCTCGAGGCAAAAAGCCCTTGCTCAGAAAAGAGTGAGGTTGAGGGTCATGGTGGACGCCCTATGCTCCCAACGGTGCCAAGAGGTTTATGTCAAGTCAGTCAGTCGATCCAATACGTCAGCTTGCATGGAGCCAACCCGACATTGCACTCAGTCCCAAAGACCTGAATGGCTCGTGCAACGGGTGTGGGATCACGTGGTACACACACACACACACACACACACACACACACACACACACACACACACACACACACACACACACACACACACACACACACACACACACACACACGTGAATTATTGAACTAATACAGAAACTCTCCCCAAAAGTGATTCACAGTACTTCTCATGCTCCGCCAGAACCAGTGTGTCATGGCTAGATGGCTGGGTGGGTGCGGGCGGGCAGGCGAGCGAGCGAGAGCAAGACAACCTGAAGAAAGTGGAAGAGCGAGGGTGGAGAGTAGAGAGTGATGGGGAAAGAGAGTAGCAATGAGAGTTTAGGGAGGGTGATGCAGAGAGAGAGATGTGGAGAAGGAGAGAGTAGAGAGAGAGAGATTATTGGTGAAAGAGGGGGAAAGAAAGAGAGAATGGAATCACACCATATTGTGGTCACCACTGCTGGCAGCTCAATCCATTATGTATGAGAACTCCCTATTGGTAGTGATGGGCCACTCTAGTATGGATTGCGTGACCTCTTTAAAGGCACAGTGAAACACTATCCGTTCCCTCCCCCCACACACAAAGCTACAAACAAAGTACAACTACAGGGTTGGGTTAAATGTGGAAGACACAATTGAATGCGTTCAGTTGTGCAACTGACTTAGCTATCCCCGTTCACTTTCCCTAAAAGCAATATAATATACTTAATATATAGTACATGTACTGCTTAATATATTAGCCCAGGGCCAGGTTTCTACTTATCTTATGACAAAGCAAGGAAAGAATACTGTGTTGTTAAATGCGGAAGTCTGGCACCCTAGTGGCTGAATTAGATGACATCATCGAGATAGAACGTCGATGATGTCATATTTTGATCTAGAGCTCAAAGACCCAGGTTATGAATGATATCCGTTTTTGAGGTATCCTCTGTCATTTGCGTAGAAAGATTCCTGCTAATTGTGTGCTCCCCAAAATGCCATAGTGTCAACGTCTGATGGCCACATATACCCCAAAAATGACTTGGGAAAATGATTAGTGCTGAGCAGACAGCAGCAGGAAGAGAGAGAGGGGGGGGTTCAAAGGAGGGGAGGGGGTGGGAGACAGAAAAACAGCTGGAGGCAGATTAAGCACAATAATAAAGAGGGGGTAGCGAGAGAGAGAGAGCTGTAGCAGTAGTACTATTAATACTAATAATTGTAGTAGTAGTAGTAGTAATGGTGTTGTTCCTAACAGTAGTAGTATGACGCTGGTAGTGTTCAAGTGCTCAGCAATAATAGCAGTAGTTGCTGTGCTAAGCTGTGGCACTTGTCTCGAAAACCTAGCATCATTCTACCACACTGTCGGTCTAATGTGATATCACAGCAATTACACAATCACTGTTAGTGATCTTGCGAGAGGTCTGGAGGGGATATCGATCTATCTTCCTCGTCCTCTCGTCCTCTGTCTGATCCTCCCATACTCATCAGCCACCCTGAAGAGTACCATAAGGAGCCCTTGTTCTCGCATCTCAAGGAGCTTATGCAACAGCACAGTGTGTGTGTGTGTGTGTGTGTGTGTGTGTGTGTGTGTGTGTGTGTTCTCCCCTGCCTTCCCTGGAGGATATGTCGGTGCTCTGTGGACGAACAATAATGATATTCAGAGGATGCATGACATCTCCCTTAATCCTAACCCTTAACCTTTAACCTTACCCTAACCTTAACCCTAACTCTAAATATAACCCTAACCCCTAAGCGTAAAATAGCTTTTTCCTTGTGGGGACCGGCGAGATGTCCTCCTGATCCCCACAAGTAGAGTAAAACCAAACACAAACACCTGATCCTCAGTCAGACTCCTGCCATTGACTGCAAAAATAAATGCATTTTCCAAGTCCCTCGCTACTCTCTTCTCCCTCACTTCTATCACCTTCTGTCACAGTTCCTCACACTCAGTCCACTCCTCCCCTTCTCATCGTTGCCTCTTTTCATTTTTCTCCCTAGCTCTCTGTTCTCAGAGTCATCCTTAATGTTGCTTTCACGCTCCATTCACAGCCTTCTTTCTCCATGTACACCCTGGTCCATCTGCTGTTGCTAGCCCTAATTCTGACTTGTGCTCTGATATCTGTTTCACTGATTTTTGCTCTCGTAAAAGCTTGGGTTTTCTGCACGTTAACACCAGAAGCTTATTACCTAAAATGTATCAATTGAAAGTGTGGGTTCAGAGCTCCAATCCAGATATTTGGTCATTACTGAGACGTGGTTAAGGAAGTGTTTTGAACACTGATGTTAACCTTTCTGGTTAGAACCTTTTTCGAAAAGACAGATCTTCCAAAGGTGGTGTTCAGTTGTCTCCACCAAGTCTGTCTCCAAACAATTTGATTTGCTGGTTTTAAACATTCAACTTTCAAATAGCTCTTTGTTGACTGTTGCTCTGTGTTATCGTCCACCATCATTACCGGCCTATACCCAACCTGCCCTAAGCTTTCTCCTGGCCCCTTACACTAAGTCTAAATGTGTCCTGCTAGGTGACCTAAACTGGGACATGTTTAAACCACCTGATCAAGTCCTAAAGCAATGGGACTCCATACAATTTTTTTGGGGGGATGACTCTAAACACCCCAAAAAGACTACTCTCCTTGATGTTATCCTCACAAACAATCCTGATAGGTATCAGTCTGGCGTTTTCTGTAATGACCTTAGTGATCACTGTTTTACAGCCTGTGTTCGTAATGTCTGCTCAGTGAAACGATCTGTCCTGGTGTGTCATAGACGCTTGCTAAAAAACTTGAATGTGCAAGCCTTTGGTCATGACCTGGCATCTATAAATTGGCAGAGATCCCCTCTGTCGAAGATGCTTGGACCTTCTTTGTCTATATTTTCAGTGGTATTGTTTACAAACATGCCCCCATATAGAAAAAACAGCCCCTGGTTCGACCGTGATCTGGCAGAATTACTCCATTTGGCATCCTTTATTTAAAGGGGGAGATCAAACTAATCCTAACTGTTATAGGCCTATTTCTGTTTTGCCCTGGTTATCGAACGTGTTGGAAAAACTTGCCAATAATCAACTCTCAGGTTCTACTCAGGTTATGGATGTGTCTCTCCAACCTTAAAGGTCCTACATTATGTCACCATTGCCCTTGATTCTAAGCAATGTTGTGCTACTATTTTTATTGACTTGGCCAAAGCTTTTGATACGGTAGACCATTCCATTCTTGTGGGCCGGCTAAGGAACATTGGTGTCTCTGAGGGGTCTTTGGCCTGGTTTGATAACTACCTCTCTCAAAGAGTGCAGTGTATAAAGTCAGAACATCTGCTGTCTCAGCCACTGCCTGTCTCCAAGGGAGTACCCCAAGGCTTGATCCTAGGCCCCACACTCTTCTCACTTTACATCTACAACATAGCTCAGGCAGCAGGAAGCTCTCTCATCCATTTATGTGCAGATTATACAGTATTTTACTCAGCTGGCCCCTCACAGATGTTGTGTTAAAAGCTCTGCAACAAATCTTTCTCAGTGTCCAGCAAGCTTTCTCTGCCCTTAACACCTCCAAAACAAAGGTCATGTAGTTTGGTAAGAAGAATTCCCCTCTCACCACCGGTGTGATTACTACCACTGAGGGTTTAGGAGATTGAGGTAGTCACCTCATACAAGTACTTGGGAGTATGGCTACACGGTACACTGTCCTTCTCTCAGCACTTATCAAAGCTGCACACTAAGGTTAAATCTAGACTTGGTTTCCTGTTTCACCCCAGCTGCCGAACTAACCCTGATTCAAATGACCATCCTACCCATGCTAGATTACAGAGACGTAATCTCGAGTGGCTAGATGTTCTTTACCATTCAGCCATCAGATTTGCCACCAATGCTCCTTATAGGACACTTCACTGCACTCTATACTCCTCTGTAAACTGGTCATCTCTGTATACCCGTCACAAGACCCACTGGTTGATGCTTAATTATAAAACCCTCTTAGGCCTATCTGAGATACCTACTGCAGCCCTCATCCTCCATGTACAACACCTGTTCTACCAGTCACATTTTGTTAAATGTCCCTAAAGCACACACATCCCTGGGTAGCTCCTCTTTTCAGTTCACAGCAGCTAGCGACTGGAGCAAGCTGCAAAAACACTCAAACCAAACAGTTTCATCTCCATCTCTTCATTCAAAGACTCAGTCATGGACACTCTTACTGACAGTTGTGGCTGCTTTGCGTGATGTATTGTTGTCTCGACCTTCTTGCTTTTGTGCTGTTGTCTGTGCCCAGTAATGCTTGTACCATGTTTTGTGCTGCTACCATATTGTGTTGCTACCATGTTGTTGTCATGTGGTGTTGTTCCCATGCTGTGTTTATGTGTTGCTGCCATGCTGTGTTTATGTGTTGCTGCCATGCTGTGTTTATGTGTTGTTGTCGTCTTGGGTCTCTCTATATGTGGTGTCTCTCTTGTCGTGATGTGTGTGTTGTCCTATATTTTTTATTTTTAATGCCAGTCCCTGTCCCCGCAGGATGCCTTTTGGTAGGCCGTTATTGTAAATAAGAATTTGTTCTTAACTGACTTGCCTAGTTAAATAAAGGATCAATAAAAAATAAAATCCCTTCTCCATTCACAGCCTCCTTTCCGTTCTGTTTTGTGTCTCTCGCTTCCTCCCTTTGTTTTATTCTGGGAGTGGGTAAAACAAACATACATACAAGCACACACTCACACACACCACTGTGGTGATCTCATCTGAGATTATGTCGATCTGGATTACAGTGCTCATATTAAAGCCCCCCAGAGCAACATACATTAATAATAACACACAGCTATGTCGTCATAGTCACATGTAGCAACACACTCACATACATTGTCTTTGACATAACATAGAAATTCCCATTAACAAGTCACACAAACGTTTGCACCACAGGAGGTTGGTGGCACCTTAATTGGGGAGGACGGGCTCGTGGTAATGTCTGGAGTGGAATTAGTGGAATGGTATCAAATACATGAAACACATGGTTTGATTCCATTCCATTTGCTCCATTCCAGCCATTATTATGAGCTGTCCTCCCCTCAGCAGCCTCCACTGGTGTGCACATACTTTGCTTACTCAAAACATTTCCATTGGTGTGCTTACCTTACTATACTGTACTGTAATGTAACTATACTACTATTGTTTGACTCTAACTGTATACACTGAACAATGTAACATGTAAACTGTTGGTCCCATGTTTCTTCAGCTGAAATAAAAGATCCCAGAACTGTTCCATGAGCACAAAAAGCTTATTTCTCTTAAATGTTGTACACAAACGTGTTTGCATCCCTGTTAGTGAGGATTTCTCCTTCGCCAAGATAATCCATCCACATGACAGGTGTGGCATATTAAGAAGCTGATTAAACAGCATGATCATTACACAGGTGCACCTTGTTCTGGGGACAATAAAAGGCCACTCTAAAATGTATAGTTTTGTCACACAACACAATGCCACAGATGTCTCATGTTGAGGGAGCCTGCAATTGGCCTGTTGATTGCATGAATGTCCACCAGAGCTGTTGCCAGATAATTGAATGTTCATTTTCTCTACCATAAGCCGCCTCAAACATAGTTTTAAAGAATTTGGCAGTACGTCCAACTGGCCTCTCAACCATAGACCATGCGTAACCATGCCAGCTTAGGAACTCCACATCCGGCTTTTTCACCTGAGGGATCGTCTGAGACCAGCCACCTGGACAGCTGATGAAACTGTGGGTTTGCACAACCGAAGAATTTCTGCACAAACTGTCAGAAACCGTCTCAGGGAAGCTCATCTATCATGCTGGATGTCCTCACCAGGGTCTTGACCTGACTGCAGTTCGGCGTAGTAACTGACTTCAGTGGGCAATTGCTCACCTTCGATGGCCACTGGCAAGTTGGAGAGGTGTGCTCTTCATGGATGAATCCCGTTTTCAACTGTACGGTGAATGGACAGAGATACCGTGGAAAAATCCTGAGGTCCATTGTCGTGCCATTCATCTGCTGCCATCACCTCATATTTCAGCATGATAATGCACGGCCACATGTTGCAAGGATCTGTACACAATTCCTGGAAGCTGAAAATGTCCCAATTATTCCATGGCCTGCATAATCACCAGACATGTCACTCATTGAGTATGCTCTGGATTGACGTGTACGACAGCATGTAACTTCACACAGCCATTGAAGAGGAGTGGGACAACATTCCACAGGCCAAAATCAGCAGCCTGATCAACTCTATGCGAAGGAGATGTGTCGTGCTGCATTATGCAAATGGTGTTCACACCAGATACTGACTGGTTTTCTGATCCACGTCCCTACCTTCCTTTTAAAGGTATCTGTGACCAAGAGATGCATATCTTTATTCCTAGTCATGCGAAATCCATATATTAGGGCCTAATATCTTTATTTTAATTGACTAATTTCCTAATATGAACTGTAACTCAGTAAAACCTTAGAAATTATTGCATGTTGCCTAAAACATGTTGTGCAGTGTACATTCCTGTGGTATATACAGTACATCGTATGGCTGTCGACCATCCTGTATATGAACGGTAAGGATTGGGGCTAGGGTTAGGGTTGAACTAGGATGTAGACATGAAACTAGGGTTACGGTTGAACTAGGATGTAGACATGAAACTAGGGTTGGGGTTGAACTAGGATGTAGACATGAAACTAGGGTTAGGGTTGAACTAGGATGTAGACATAAAACTAGGGTTGGGGTTGAACTAGGATGTAGACATGAAACTAGGGTTAGGGTTGAACTAGGATGTAGACATGAAACTAGGGTTAGAGTTGAACTAGGATGTAGACATGAAACTAGGGTTAGGGTTGAACTAGGATGTAGATATGAAACGGGTTACGGTTGAACTAGGATGTAGATAGGAAACTACGGTTAGGGTTGAACTAGGATGTAGACAGGAAACGAGGGTTAGGGTTGAACTAGGATGTAGACATGAAACTAGGGTTAGGGTTGAACTAGGATGTAGACATGAAGCTAGGGTTGGGTTAGGGTTGTGGTTGGGGCTAGGCTAGGCTATCAACCGGGATGTTGATAGGAAACTAGGGTTAGGGTTAGGGTTGTGTTTGAGTCTAAGGTTAGGGTTGAACCGGGATTTAGACATGAAACTAGGGTTAGGGTTGAACCAGGATGTGGACATGATGCTAGGGTTAGGGTTGTGCTTGGAGCTAAAGTTAGGGTTGTTGTTGAGACTAGGGTTGAACCAGGATGTGGACATGATGCTAGGGTTAGGGTTGTGCTTGGAGCTAAAGTTAGGGTTGTTGTTGAGACTAGGGTTAGGGTTGAACCAGGATGTGGACATGACGCTAGGGTTAGGTTAGGGTTGTGGTTGAGTCTAGGGTTAGGGTTGAACCAGGATGTGGACATGAAGCTAGGGTTAAGTTAGGGTTGTGGTTGAGCCTAGGGTTAGGGTTGAACCAGGATGTGGACATGAAGCTAGGGTTAAGTTAGGGTTGTGGTTGAGCCTAGGGTTAGGATTGAACCAGGATGTGGACATGAAGCTAGGGTTAGGTTAGGGTTGTGGTTGTTGTTAATAATAGGATTAAGCTTGAACCTGGATGTGGATATGAAAGATAGGGTTAGGTTAGGGTTGTGGTCGACTCTAGGGTTGTGGACTCTAGAATGTGGACATGAAGCTAGGGTTAGGGTTGTGGTTGAGACCAGGATTAGGGTTGATCCAGGATGTCGATATGAAGCTAGGGTTAGGGTTGTGGTTGAGTCCAGGATTAGGGTTGAACCAGAATGTGGACATGAAGCTGGGTTAGGTTAGGCTTGAGGCTAGTGTTATGGTTAAACCAGGATTTAGGGTTAGGGTTGTGGTTGAACTAGGATGTAGACATGAAACTAGGGTTAGGGTTGAACTAGGATGTAGACATGAAACTAGGGTTAGTGTTGAACTAGGATGTAGACATGAAACTAGGGTTAGGGTTGAACTAGGATGTAGACATGAAACTAGGGTTAGGGTTGAACTAGGATGTAGACATGAAACTAGGGTTAGGGTTGAACTAGGATGTAGACATGAAACTAGGGTTAGGGTTGAACTAGGATGTAGACATGAAACTAGGGTTACGGTTGAACTAGGATGTAGATTGGAAACAAGGGTTAGGGTTGAACTAGGATGTAGATAGGAAACTAGGGTTAGGGTTGAACTAGGATGTAAACATGAAACTAGGGTCAAGGTTGAACTAGGATGTAGACATGAAACTAGGGCTAGGGTTGAACTAGGATGTAGACATGAAACTAGGGTTATTGTTGAACTAGGATGTAGACATGAAACTAGGGTTAGGGTTGAACCAGGATGTGGACATTAAGCTAGGGTTAAGTTAGGGTTGTGGTTGGGGCTAGGGTCAGGGTTGAACCGGGATGTTGATAGGAAACTAGGGTTAGGGTTGTGTTTGAGTCTAGGGTTAGGGTTGAACCGGGATTTAGACATGAAGCTAGGGTTAGAATTGTGCTTGGAGCTAAAGTTAGGGTTGTTGTTGAGACCAGGGTTAGGGTTGAACCAGGATGTGGACATGATGCTAGGGTTAGGGTTGTGCTTGGAGCTAAAGTTAGGGTTGTTGTTGAGACTAGGGTTAGGGTTGAACCAGGATGTGGACATGACGCTAGGGTTAGGTTAGGGTTGTGGTTGAGTCTAGGGTTAGGGTTGAACCAGGATGTGGACATGAAGCTAGGGTTAGGATTGTGCTTGGAGCTAAAGTTAGGGTTGTTGTTGAGACTAGGGTTAGGGTTGAACCAGGATGTGGACATGATGCTAGGGTTAGGGTTGTGCTTGGAGCTAAAGTTAGGGTTGTTGTTGAGACTAGGGTTAGGGTTGAACCAGGATGTGGACATGAAGCTAGGGTTGGGTTAGGGTTGTGGTTGAGTCTAGGGTTAGGGTTGAACCAGGATGTGGACATGAAGCTAGGGTTAATTTAGGGTTGTGGTTGAGTCTACGGTTAGGGTTGAACCAGGATGTGGACATGAAGCTAGGGTTAGGTTAGGGTTGTGGTTGTTGTTGAGACTAGGATTAAGCTTGAACCTGGATGTGGATATGAAAGCTAGGGTTAGGTTAGGGTTGTGGTTGACTCTAGATTTATGGACTCTAGAATGTGGACATGAAGCTAGGGTTAGGGTTGTGGTTGAGTCTAGGGTTAGGGTTGAACCAGGATGTGGACATGAAGCTAGGGTTAGGTTAGGGTTGTGGTTGAGACCAGGATTAGGGTTAAACCAGGATGTCGATATGAAGCTAGGGTTAGGTTAGGGTTGTGGTTGAGACCAGGATTAGGGTTGAACTAGGATGTGGATATGAAGCTAGGATTAGGTTAGGGTTTTGGTTGAGACTAGGATTAGGATTTAACCCGGATCTGGACATGAAGCTCAGGTTGGGTTTAGGGTTGTGGTTGAGTCTACGATTAAGGTTGAACCAGGATGTGGACAGGAAGCTGGATTTGGGTTAGGCTTGAGGCTAGTGTTATGGTTAAACCAGGATGTGGATAGGGTTAGGTTAGGGTTGTGGTTGAACCAGGATGTGGACATGAAGCTAGTGTTAAATTAGGTTTGTTGAGACTAGGGTTAGGGTTGAACCAGGTTGTGGACATGAAGCTAGGGTTAAGTTAGGGTTGTTGAAGCTAGGGTTAGGTTGAACCAGGATGTGGACATAAAGCTAGGGTTAGGTTGTGGTTGTTGTTGAGACTTGAATTAGGGTTGAACATGAAGGTGGACATGAAGCTAGCGTTAGGTTAGGGTTGTGGTTGTTGAGACTAGGATTAGGGTTGAACATGAAGGTGGACATGAAGCTAGGGTTAGGTTAGGGTTGTGGTTGTTGAGACTAGGATTAGGGTTGAACATGAAGGTGGACATGAAGCTAGGGTTAGGTTAGGGTTGTGGTTGTTGAGACTAGGATTAGGGTTGAACATGAAGGTGGACATGAAGCTAGGGTTAGGTTAGGGTTGTGGTTGTTGAGACTAGGATTAGGGTTGAACATGAAGGTGGACATGAAGCTAGGGTTAGGTTAGGGTTGTGTTTGTTGAGACTTGGATTAGAGTTGAACATGAAGGTGGACATGAAGCTTCATGTAGATCCTTTAAGAGAGGGATCATGACTGAGCATGTTTGAGTTCTATTAATATTCTATTAACATCTTCCTATGTGGACTGATTAGGAAACATCATCTTGTGGATGGAGGATTAATTGCCTTTGTTCCATAAAGATCACACTTCAAAAATAAACAGTGCAGCGGAGGATAGGAGATAATTACTCCACCAATTCACTCTGTCTAATTCCCCCCCCCCCACACCTTTCCTGAACCTCCCTTTATCCCTCTTTTTCTACTGTCTCATTTTACCAATTTCTTTTCATTTAGCACTCTGATTAGGAGGCGAGGTTACCTGACAGACGGTGCCATATCGACCAGGTTAAGGTTTCTTGTTCAGTGTACATTCTTGTGGTATATACAGTGCATGGTATTGTTGTCACCAACCTGTATAAGAATGGTAAGGGTTGAGGGTTAGGTTTGAACCGGGATGTTGATAGGAAACTAGGGTTAGAGTTATGTTTGTGGTTGAGGCTTGGGTTACTGTTGAACCCGGATGTGGACATGAAGCTAGGGTTCGGGTTAAACCAGGATGTTGATAATAAACTAGGGTTAGGGTTGTTGTTGAGGGTTAGGGTTGAACTAGAATGTGGATAGGAAACTAGGGTTATGGTTGTGGTTGAGGCTAAGGTTAGGGTTGAACCTGGATGTGGATATGAAGCTAGGGTTGGGGTTAGGTTAGGGTTGAGGTTGAGACTAGGATTAGGGTTGAACCAGGATGTCGATATGAAGCTAGGGTTAGGTTAGGGTTGTGGTTGAGACCAGGATTAGGGTTGAACTAGGATGTGGATATGAAGCTAGGATTAGGTTAGGGTTTTGGTTGAGACTAGGATTAGGATTTAACCCGGATCTGGACATGAAGCTCAGGTTGGGTTTAGGGTTGTGGTTGAGTCTACGATTAAGGTTGAACCAGGATGTGGACAGGAAGCTGGATTTGGGTTAGGCTTGAGGCTAGTGTTATGGTTAAACCAGGATGTGGATAGGGTTAGGTTAGGGTTGTGGTTGAACCAGGATGTGGACATGAAGCTAGTGTTAAATTAGGTTTGTTGAGACTAGGGTTAGGGTTGAACCAGGTTGTGGACATGAAGCTAGGGTTAAGTTAGGGTTGTTGAAGCTAGGGTTAGGTTGAACCAGGATGTGGACATAAAGCTAGGGTTAGGTTGTGGTTGTTGTTGAGACTTGAATTAGGGTTGAACATGAAGGTGGACATGAAGCTAGCGTTAGGTTAGGGTTGTGGTTGTTGAGACTAGGATTAGGGTTGAACATGAAGGTGGACATGAAGCTAGGGTTAGGTTAGGGTTGTGGTTGTTGAGACTAGGATTAGGGTTGAACATGAAGGTGGACATGAAGCTAGGGTTAGGTTAGGGTTGTGGTTGTTGAGACTAGGATTAGGGTTGAACATGAAGGTGGACATGAAGCTAGGGTTAGGTTAGGGTTGTGGTTGTTGAGACTAGGATTAGGGTTGAACATGAAGGTGGACATGAAGCTAGGGTTAGGTTAGGGTTGTGTTTGTTGAGACTTGGATTAGAGTTGAACATGAAGGTGGACATGAAGCTTCATGTAGATCCTTTAAGAGAGGGATCATGACTGAGCATGTTTGAGTTCTATTAATATTCTATTAACATCTTCCTATGTGGACTGATTAGGAAACATCATCTTGTGGATGGAGGATTAATTGCCTTTGTTCCATAAAGATCACACTTCAAAAATAAACAGTGCAGCGGAGGATAGGAGATAATTACTCCACCAATTCACTCTGTCTAATTCCCCCCCCCCCACACCTTTCCTGAACCTCCCTTTATCCCTCTTTTTCTACTGTCTCATTTTACCAATTTCTTTTCATTTAGCACTCTGATTAGGAGGCGAGGTTACCTGACAGACGGTGCCATATCGACCAGGTTAAGGTTTCTTGTTCAGTGTACATTCTTGTGGTATATACAGTGCATGGTATTGTTGTCACCAACCTGTATAAGAATGGTAAGGGTTGAGGGTTAGGTTTGAACCGGGATGTTGATAGGAAACTAGGGTTAGAGTTATGTTTGTGGTTGAGGCTTGGGTTACTGTTGAACCCGGATGTGGACATGAAGCTAGGGTTCGGGTTAAACCAGGATGTTGATAATAAACTAGGGTTAGGGTTGTTGTTGAGGGTTAGGGTTGAACTAGAATGTGGATAGGAAACTAGGGTTATGGTTGTGGTTGAGGCTAAGGTTAGGGTTGAACCTGGATGTGGATATGAAGCTAGGGTTGGGGTTAGGTTAGGGTTGTGGTTGAGACTAGGATTAGGATTGAATCAGGATGTGGACATGAAGCTAGGGTTAGGTTAGGGTTGTGGTTGTTGTTGAGACTAGGATTATGCTTGAACCTGGATGTGGATATGAAGCTAGGGTTAGGTTAGTGTTGTGGTTGAGTCTACGGTTAGGGTTGAACCAGAATATGGACATGAAACTAGGGTTAGGGTTTTGGTTGAGTCTAGGGTTAGGGTTGGACCAGGATGTGGACATGAAGCTAGGGTTGGGGTTTGGGTTGTGGTTGAGACCAGGATTAGGGTTGAACCAGGATGTGGACATGAAGCTAGGGTTAGTTTAGGGTTGTGGTTGAGACCAAGATAAGGGTTGAACCAGGATGTGGACATGAAGCTTCATGTAGATCCTTTAAGATAGGGATCATGACTGAGCATGTTTGAGTCCTATTAATATCCCTATCTTCCTATGGGGACTGATTAGAAAACATCATCTTGTGGATGGAGGATTAATTGCCTTTGTTCCATAAAGATCACACTTTAAAAATAAACAGTGCAGCGGAGGATAGGAGATAATTACTCCACCAATTCACTCTGTCTAATTCCCCCCCCCCCCCCCACACCTTTCCCTTTCCTCCCTTTATCCCTCTTTTTCTACTGTCTCATTTTACCAATTTCTTTTCATTTAGCACTCTGATTAGGAGGCGAGGTTACCTGACAGACGGTGCCATATCGACCAGGTTAAGGTTTCTTGTTCAGTGTACATTCTTGTGGTATATACAGTGCATGGTATTGTTGTCACCAACCTGTATAAGAATGGTAAGGGTTGAGGGTTAGAGTTAGAGGGTTAGGGTTAGGTTTGTGGTTGAGGCTTGGGTTACTGTTGAACCCGGCTGTGGACATGAAGCTAGGGTTCGGGTTGAACCAGGATGTTGATAATAAACTAAGGTTAGGGTTGTTGTTGAGGGTTAGGGTTGAACTAGGATGTGGATAGGAAACTAGGGTTATGGTTGTGGTTGAGGCTAAGGTTAGGGTTGAACCTGGATGTGGATATGAAGCTAGGGTTGGGGTTAGGTTAGGGTTGAGGTTGAGACTAGGATTAGGGTTGAACCAGGATGTGGATATGAAGCTAGGGTTGGGGTTAGGTTAGGGTTGAGGTTGAGACCAAGATTAGGGTTGAACCAGGATGTCGATATGAAGCTAGGGTTAGGTTAGGGTTGTGGTTGAGACCAGGATTAGGGTTGAACCAGGATGTGGATATGAAGCTAGGGTTAGGTTAGGGTTTTGGTTGAGACTAGGATTAGGATTTAACCCGGATGTGGACATGAAGCTCAGGTTGGGTTTAGGGTTGTGGTTGAGACTTGGATTAGGGTTGAACCAGGATGTGGACATGAAGCTGGGTTTGGGTTAGGCTTGAGGCTAGTGTTATGGTTAAACCAGGATGTGGATATGAAGCTAGGGTTAGGTTAGGGTTGTGGTTGAGGCTAGGGTCAGGGTTAAACCAGGACGTGGACATGAAGCTAGGGTTAGGGTTGTGGTTGAGTCTAGGGTTAGGGTTGAACCAGAATGTGGACATGAAGCTCAGGTTAGGGTTAGGTTATGGTTGTGGTTGAGACTACGATTAGGGTTGAACCAGGATGTGGACATGAAGCTAGGATTAGGGTTGTGGATGAGACTAGGATTAGGATTGAATCAGGATGTGGACATGAAGCTAGGTTTAGATTTGGGTTGTGGTCGAGGCTAGGGTCAGGGTTGAACCAGGATGTGGACATGAAGCCAGGGTTAGGGTTGTGGTTGAGACTAGGATTAGGATTGAATCAGGATGTGGACATGAAGCTAGGGTTAGGTTAGGGTTGTGGTTGTTGTTGAGACTAGGATTATGCTTGAACCTGGATGTGGATATGAAGCTAGGGTTAGGTTAGTGTTGTGGTTGAGTCTACGGTTAGGGTTGAACCAGAATATGGACATGAAACTAGGGTTAGGGTTTTGGTTGAGTCTAGGGTTAGGGTTGGACCAGGATGTGGACATGAAGCTAGGGTTGGGGTTTGGGTTGTGGTTGAGACCAGGATTAGGGTTGAACCAGGATGTGGACATGAAGCTAGGGTTAGTTTAGGGTTGTGGTTGAGACCAAGATAAGGGTTGAACCAGGATGTGGACATGAAGCTTCATGTAGATCCTTTAAGATAGGGATCATGACTGAGCATGTTTGAGTCCTATTAATATCCCTATCTTCCTATGGGGACTGATTAGAAAACATCATCTTGTGGATGGAGGATTAATTGCCTTTGTTCCATAAAGATCACACTTTAAAAATAAACAGTGCAGCGGAGGATAGGAGATAATTACTCCACCAATTCACTCTGTCTAATTCCCCCCCCCCCCCCCCACACCTTTCCCTTTCCTCCCTTTATCCCTCTTTTTCTACTGTCTCATTTTACCAATTTCTTTTCATTTAGCACTCTGATTAGGAGGCGAGGTTACCTGACAGACGGTGCCATATCGACCAGGTTAAGGTTTCTTGTTCAGTGTACATTCTTGTGGTATATACAGTGCATGGCATTGTTGTCACCAACCTGTATAAGAATGGTAAGGGTTGAGGGTTAGAGTTAGAGGGTTAGGGTTAGGTTTGTGGTTGAGGCTTGGGTTACTGTTGAACCCGGCTGTGGACATGAAGCTAGGGTTCGGGTTGAACCAGGATGTTGATAATAAACTAAGGTTAGGGTTGTTGTTGAGGGTTAGGGTTGAACTAGGATGTGGATAGGAAACTAGGGTTATGGTTGTGGTTGAGGCTAAGGTTAGGGTTGAACCTGGATGTGGATATGAAGCTAGGGTTGGGGTTAGGGTTGAGGTTGAGACTAGGATTAGGGTTGAACCAGGATGTGGATATGAAGCTAGGATTAGGGCTGAGGGTTAGGGTTAAACCAGGATGTGGAAATTTAGATAGGGTTGTGGTTGAGACTAGGATTAGGATTGAACCAGGATGTGGACATGAAGCTAGGGTTAGGTTAGGGTTGTGGTTGAGTTTAGGGTCAGGATTGAACCCGGATGTGGATATGAACCGAGGGTTAGGTTAGGGTTGTGGTTGAGTCTAGGGTTAGGGTTGAACCAGAATGTGGACATGAAGCTAGGGTTGGTGTTAGGGTTGTGGTTGAGACCAAGATTAGAGTTGAACCAGGATGTGGATATGAAGCTAGGGTTAGGGCTGACGGTTAAGGTTGAACCAGGATGTGGAAATTAGGCTAGGGTCAAATTAGGGTTGTGGTTGAGACTAGGATTATGATTGAACCAGGATGTGGACATGAAGCTCAGGTTAGGGTTAGGTTATGGTTGTGGTTGAGACTACGATTAGGGTTGAACCAGGATGTGGACATGAAGCTAGGATTAGGGTTGTGGTTGAGACTAGGATTAGGATTGAATCAGGATGTGGACATGAAGCTAGGGTTAGGTTTGGGTTTTGGTTGAGACTAGGATTAGGGCTGAACCAGGATGTGGAATGAAGCTAGGGTTAAGTTAGGGTTGTTGAGGCTAGGGTTAGGGTTGAACCAGGATGTGGACATGAAGCTCAGGTTAGGGTTAGGGTTAGGTTATGGTTGTGGTTGAGACTACGATTAGGAAAGAAACCAGGATGTGGATAGGGATTCTGTATTAGATAGGGATCATGACTGAGCATGTTTTCCAACAGATGAGTTCTATTAATATTTCCCTATCTTCCTATGGGGACTGATTAAAAAAACATCATCTTGTGGATGGAGGATTAATTGCCTTTGTTCCATAAAGATCACACTTCAAAAATAAACAGTGCAGCGGAGCATAGGAGATAATTACTCCACCAATTCACTTTCACTCTTTTGCTCACTCACTCTGTTTGTCTAATTCTCTCCCTCCCAGACCTCTTCTGAACCTCCCCGTATCCTTCTCTTTCTACTGTCTAGTTTCCCCCATTTACGTTTCATTTTGTCAGAAGCCTGATTAGGAGGCAAGGTTACCTGACAGCCGTTGCCACAGCGACCAGGTTAAGTTCTCTCTCTCTCTCCTCTCATACTTTCACTATAGGCCAAGTCAAAGAAAGAGATGAAGAGAGATGACGAGGAACAATCTAATATGACTCCAGCATGGTATTTCCCTAGTGGAAATTCCACACATGCTAAAAGTATGGTTTCTACCAGAAACATGGAAATGTCAATAAATGAAAGAGACCTTGTGTGTGTGTTGTGGAGGATGGCAGTTATAGCACTCCTCCATCGCTGTGTGTGTGTGTGTGCTATCTTTTAATACAGTACTTAAATGGGTTATTGCTCTGTGGTTCCCGTAGTGGCTTTGAGGGGTCAGGAGAATGCAAGGCCAATTAATCGGAGGTCGTTGAGCCTCTCACACTGTGTTACAATGAAAGACGTCTCATTCTAGGCTTACAGCCTGAGGATTTCACTCTGATCTTGAAAATTGGCAAACGACCAGCAGATCCTATCAAAATCAATCCAAAAGCTTAGCCGACAGTGTATGCCCATTATAAGACATTAGTTCATGTTAGTTCTCCACACGTGTCCTTCTTATATTTTCACCATAGAACCAATAACTGCCCAGTCTGATTTATACCTTCCTCTCTGTTATAAAGTAGAGCGAATTTGTATTTGATTTTGAATAGCCAGGTAATAGGGAATTGTTTACATGTTCATAATTAATTGAGTGACATTTACCTTCAGTTACACAGAATATCTCACCACCATGCGTTTCCATCTCCTCTCTCCCTTATTCCTTTCTCGAGCGTGCAGACGGGCTGTCAACAGTTTAGTGAAAATACCTTTTTTTTTGCGAAAAACATGTTACCACAAACAGATTTCACCTGCAGGAACAAGGTTTGAGAGTCCATGGCATACAGAGTTCAAGTGGAATATCACCTGCTGGGCAGCAAGAGCATGGTCCTCAAAGAGTGGTTGATGCATGCAGGGAAATAAGAGTCATTATATTTGTTTCTGAGCACATGCTCTGCTGTAAAACTGAAGTAGCCGAGCGGACCGGCGGGAAAGCGCACGGGCTCCATCTCTATTTGAGAGCATATACTGTAGATGGCATGTATTTTCCCTCCTGTCCGTGTGATAATGGGCCATTCTAAATCTAAACAAATTGGACATGTTAGTAAAGACAAGATTAAATTGAGAAGAGATTGATGGTTGAAAATGTGATCGCTTTTTTACTAATACGTTTTTACTAATACTGTGTGACTGTATTCTAAAGCGGTATCCGTAGTCATTAGATGCCGTGATCACAATATAGTGGCTACATCCAGGAAAGCCAAGGTTCCAAAAGCTAGGCTTAAAATAGTGTATCAGAGATCACGCAAAAATATTTTGCCGTGGCCTCTTATGTGGATGATAAAACCATTTGTTGGTCTGATGTGATTAATAAGGAGCATCTAGACACGGCGCTTGAGGAATTTAAGAAATTGCTTCTTCCAATTGATAAACAAGCACCTGTTAAAAAACTGACTGTTAGAACTCCCAAGGCTCCATGGATTGATGAGGAATTGAACAACTGTATGGTTTGAAAGAGACGGGGCAAAAGGAGTGGCTAGTAAGTCTGGCTGCACATCTGATTTACTGCAAATTAAGAAATGATGTGACTGAACTCAAATGATGGGCAGAAACACACATGCAACTCTCTTTCATCGAATCAGATGGTTTATCTATCACAAAACCATTTGATGTTGCCAATTATTTGAATGATTATGTCAGTTTAGTGTGAACCCCTTTAACTCCACCCAACACAGGATTCAATGTTCTCCAGCACACAACCCCAGCACAGAAGACCAGAACAGGTAAGTATGCTCAAGGTTAATTTGAATTGAAATTCATGGTTTAACATGGATCAGGCTCCGTTTCCCCACAGCAGACTGTGTCGACACAGTAGAGCCTCCCCTCAGGTAGGTTACCTTCCCCCTTACTACCTCAGGTAAGTATCGGGCATGCGGAAGTGACACGTCACATTATTCTGATATGGCACTGCAACAATATATTTATACTAAGGGAAGGCACTGCAAACATTATGGTGAAAGGCACTACAATCTAACCCTGGTGCTGAACAGAGTATGGGGCCCGTCGTTGGCCCTGCACTACTATGCCAACCCCTCTAAAGAACTCTCCTGCTATAGGACAAAATAGGGAGGGGGAAAGACAGACAAGACAACATACAAAATAAAATGAACATCTCTGTATGGCGATATCCAGATCCGCACAGCTGCCTGTCCTGGAACGCACCCGGTCTGAGAATTTGCTTGGCGAAGTCATCTCTGGCCCTGCCTCCACTTTCAGTGGTGTGGCAAAATGGCCCAGAGAGAGAAAGAGTAGTGTTAGGGGAACCCAGGAAGAATGGCGTCCCTTATTTGGCAGAGCTAAAGCTCCTAGATGTGCGTTGTACCAATGCCTATCTCGGTCCTCTGCTCTCAGAGCACCACTCAGCTCCAGAGCCCCAGTTCGTTTGGAAACTGTCATGGTCAAAACATATTGCTTCAATGGTTGTAAATAAAAAATGGCGAGGTCTATCAGTGATAAAAAGATGATCTGCTTTTTTGACACCACACTCCACAAAGAAAGCGGCACGTTTTGCTCTCGTAATTAGAGGGCTAATATTAACAATGTGCGTGCCAAACTCACACGGCTTAGAGTTGAAGAAAGACTGCATTGCTTCTCGTTTTTATAATTTTAGTTTCTAATTCTCAGAGTGAAAAAGACAACGGACACTATAGAAGCTTAACCAAGTTTATTCTTCCCAGAAGATCAATACAGCTGCATTCGACAAATACATTTCCACACAAGCACTGATATTTAACCCTTCCTCCTAGGCTGAGTCTCCTCCTACACATCTGTACAAACATTGTTCTTTACTGCTAGGCAGGACACTAAGTGAAACGGGCCATAAACTTTTATTTCTCCCTTAACGTGACCTGACCTGATCTCGACCCCCCCCCCATCACTAATCCATGGCTCTCTCCCCTTATCAATGCCTGCCACATGTGATCACTTCCCCACACTCAATATTTCAATAGGATGCCTGATATAATGTAAACGTTATACATTACCCTCTCTCCCTCAGTGACATGGATAAGTAGATTTCATATTCTCAGTACCCAACAATAAGAAACATTCACGTGTTGGAAATTCCAAATTGCTGTGTGTCATCATACACACAGCACTGGCAGACACACACTTACCCCAACACACATGCCAACAGGGGACTTTTCACAGTCCCCAAGTCCAGAACAAATTCAAGTAAATGTACAGTATTAGACAGAGCCATGAATGCATGGAACTCCCCATCCATCTCATTTAACGCAATTGAACAGCAAACCTTGTTTCAAAGAACAAATGAGGCTACACCTTACGGCACAACGCCTCTCCCCCATGTGACCTAGTTTTTGTGTGTATGTACTGACATGTATGTGTAACTGATAGATGCACACACACACACACACACACACACACACACACACACACACACACGTTAATGTTTTTAAATGCATGTAAATTGTAAAGTATTTTGTCTGTAATGTATCTTTCATTATGTATCAGACCCCAGTAAGACTAGCTATCGCCATGGGTGTCAGTTATTGCAGATCCTAATAAAATAAAATAAAAATCATACACACACACACACAAAAATAATCATAAAACACAAATTCCTTTTTTCTTTCCAGTGTCAAGGCACTCCAGGTACTCACCCAGTTGGATACAAAAATAATCTTGTAAAGCTAGAGCCTTACGCTTTCAAGTGTGTTACAATGGTATCAGATTAATGAGTGTGTGTTCTCTCTGGACTGTTCTCATTGCATTTACATGCATGCCACCACAGCTGACTTTGGTGTGGAGAGATGAGAGACGCATAGAGACCACAGCTGACTTTGGTGTGGAGAGAGAGATAAGAGACGCAAAGAGACCACAGCTGACTTTGGTGTGGAGAGAGAGATAAGAGACGCATAGAGACCACAGCTGACTTTGGTGTGGAGAGATAAGAGATGCATAGAGACCACAGCTAACTTTGGTGTGGAGAGAGAGATAAGAGACGCATAGAGACCACAGCTGACTTTGGTGTGGAGAGAGAGATAAGAGACGCATAGAGACCACAGCTGACTTTGGTGTGGATAGATAAGAGATGCATGGAGACCACAGCTGACTTTGGTGTGGAGAGAGAGATAAGAGACGCATAGAGACCACAGCTGACTTTGGTGTGGAGAGATGAGAGACGCATAGAGACCACAGCTGACTTTGGTGTGGAGAGATAAGAGACGCATAGAGACCACAGCTAACTTTGGTGTGGAGAGAGAGATAAGAGACGCATAGAGACCACAGCTGACTTTGGTGTGGAGAGATAAGAGATGCATGGAGACCACAGCTGACTTTGGTGTGGAGAGAGAGATAAGAGACGCATAGAGACCACAGCTAACTTTGGTGTGGAGAGAGAGATAAGAGACGCATAGAGACCACAGCTGACTTTGGTGTGGAGAGATAAGAGATGCATGGAGACCACAGCTGACTTTGGTGTGGAGAGAGAGATAAGAGAGGCATGGAGACCACAGCTGACTTTGGTGTGGAGAGATAAGAGATGCATGGAGACCACAGCTAACGTTGGTGTGGAGAGATAAGAGATACATGGAGACCACAGCTGACTTTGGTGTGGAGAGACAAGAGAGGCATAGAGACCACGGCTGACTTTGGTGTGGAGAGAGATAAGATATGCATAGAGACCACAGCTAACTTTGGTGTGGAGAGAGAGATAAGAGATGCATGGAGACCACAGCTGACTTTGGTGTGGAGAGACAAGAGAGGCATAGAGACCACAGCTGACTTTGGTGTGGTGAGAAAGATAAGAGATGCATGGAGACCACAGCTGACTTTGGTGTGGAGGGATAAGAGATGCGTGGAGACCACAGCTAACGTTGGTGTGGAGAGATAAGAGATGCATGGAGACCACAGCTGACAGTGGGGGCTTAGACGGAGGTAATTGAGAGGAACACTACAGTGTAGTAACAGATTGATCATTGGGGAGGGACAGTGCCAGTCTATTAATTTGCTTTCGAAATAGGGATGACATTCTTGAGCATAGCCTTTGTATTTATAGCTGCAGGAGAGACTCCATAATGTCATTGACGTGTTGTGAAGACCATCTCTCAAGAGATAGGAATTTCACGTGTGAGGTAGGCTAACTGTCAAGCAAACTGCTAAGTATGAAAGTATAAACGTTTTCATAGTTGTTAGACAGTTGATCTGTCAAGCATTCTGTCACTTCAATTATTGGCAAATGTTTGACCATCCTGACGCAAAATTGGACTGGTGATCAGTCAACAGTTTTTTTGTAATGCGACCTATTGTGGCGGAGAATGGTCTGTGGTTGGATTATAGTTGCGAGTGCGACTGATTACATAGCGCACTTGCAATAGGTCTGTCCTGCTTTGCGTCTCTATGGGAGTGCCAGTGCATCTCACACACCCACTGGCATTTCTTTCACACACGGAGTGGTGTGGAGAGTGGAGAGGAACGGCAACTGGGCATAGCAGCGGAGGGAGACAGAATCCGAATACCGCTAACCAAGACGCTCGGCTCTTCAATTTGACCTGGTATCATTTTCACGTCATACAGAGCAACGCTTATTGCTAGGATGCTTGTAATTGTATATTACACATAAAACGGCCCCTTTAATTCGTTTTTGTTTGTGTGTGTATGGGAGGGAGGGAGGGGGGGGGGGGGGGGGGAATACAACTTGGCATAGGTATTCAATGAAACCTTGCCTTCTCACGTATGCCTATGCCGTTCCTCTTTTAAATGAGATATGATCATTTATTATTAGAGCAAAAGCCAATTGTGTCAGGAAGAAGAGCGTTTGTTCCTCAAATTTGTCGAGTACAGTTTCCTCTTCTGTTTTTATACTACAGCCGACTATCAACTATTCTGCTTTGAATCCAGCCTAAAACAGTTTCATCTGCTGATACCCGACTGACTGAGCGGAGATGGGGGTAAGAGCTATTTCCATTCTAATTGGTGTGCGTAATAATGAGTTTATGAATGGGTAGCTGTAACCTATGGGGAATGTGTAGCGCACCTTAAAGATAATAAATATCATATTAGAATGGCATAGTCCACTATAGTATTTCGATGGCTTGTGATACCATGACAAATTGGTGTGACTTTACTTGCATGACTGTTAAACGTTTGCAGTGTAGCTATTTATGTCTATGTTGATTCAATGCAATTGCACGAATTACAGTCCCAATACCTTTAATTACTGTCTATTCTTTCGTTACATTATATTTTCTTGCCATGTCTGTGTTAAATAGCAACATTACTGACATTGTTATAATCTCCTATCTGCCCTGTTTTCCGAATTGCACCCGAACCGATCCGCGACACACTTCCACTCTTCTCCTCTCCAGATGCCAGTCGGTGCGTCATAATGGAGTTACCGGGAGAGGGGAATCTGTTGTTTCATTCCCGCTCCAAAATGGACATTAATAACGCTAAACATATGTAGGCTATCGATGGATGGACCTCGTGCCAAATTGAAAACAAGCTCTTCTCTAAACCCAAATCCCAAATTAGCCGGATGTTTTTTTTGGCCATTCACTATTTGGAAACTATATTCAATTGAATTTGAATGGCACATATAGATCTTGCCAATAAGAATTACAATATTTAGGCTAGGATACCGAAGAAAGGCAATGGTGATGCAGTAAGGATGGCGGACAACTTTATCAATCCTCGACATCTCATTAAATCTAAATAGGTCTAATTCCATTACATTATGAGTCTGGTTGTCATCATTTTGTTTCACGTTTTGACCCCTTGCTTTTATTGCACACTGATGGCCTCCGTGATTGTAATTTGGAATTGATGGAGAGGCGACGGGGACAGATTCAGAGGGTGGGTGTGGGATACTAAATGTCGATAGATTATATTTGAATTGACGACCACTTGTTTTATACCCATCCTACAGAGTAATATTTTAACTCGCGGAAGCTGTGAAAGTCGTTGCTTATGGATATACCGAAAGGGAATTAGTGGAGAGGTTCGGTTAGGGTACCAAACGGCGCAGACAGCTGCGTCAAAATGGATGCCCAATTCCCCATTTCGATGTGGGTTAGGGAGGTTGTCGTAGCCTAATAATCAAACATGCCAGTGCATGATTCTAACAGAAAACCTTGCTAATTTCCAGTGGCGATTTTGGCATATAAATCTTGGTGGGGCAAAACAAAATTATGTGGGATGCATGCCAGCAAAGCCACAACACAACACTAAACAATACATTCATTGCACTATACCACTGCTATACCTGGCAATCAGCGGAGCCTTGTCTGGCAACGAAACAGTTCATTCAGCCTCATTTACTGCCTTTTAAAAATCCATAACTGATATGGCTGACTTGCTTAAACAAATGTGGTTTCTACTGACAATTGAGATGTACACGCTGTGTCATAAGGGGAAGACAAGCAGATGAGAGGCAATCTGTAATTTTGATTAAGACAGTCATTTTGAAATGTACAGTGACAGAATTCAGAACATGGGCCGTTCTTACAGTGTTCTTCCTGTACACCAAGTCAGAACCGTAGGATAAATAAAGGGGGCATTTAAGCAGACAATGAAAGCTCTTACAATATTCAATGATTACATTTCTCAAAAACTGGTTATAGGCTTCATGTGCACCACTAAGTCAGAACAGTAGGCGCAATTAAAAGGTGAAAATATAGCAAATTATTGGGTGAAGCTACTAACAACTTACTACACAACATGCACTTAGTATTACTTTCTTAGCTACAGTATACATACAGGTGAAGTCGGAAGTTTACCAACACTTAGGTTGGAGTCATTAAAACCCGTTTTTTAACCACTCCACAAATTTCTTGTTAATTAACAAACTATAGTTTTGGCAAGTTGGTTAGGACATCTACTTTGTGCATGACACAAGTCATTTTTCCAACAATTGTTTACAGACAGATTATTTCACTTGTAATTCACAATTCCAATGGGTCAGAAGTTTACATGTATGTATGTAAACTTCCAACTTCAACTGTATCTCCCTGGCATGTTACATAATTTATGCAGCAGCATACAATACATTTTTGGACTCACCTTGTGATGAAGCCACATGGTCCTTCGTGGGCAAATTTTATCATCAAACTTTGTCATCAAAGTCTGACATTTCTCTGGATTTAAGGTGCTTTCAAGACAACTGGGAACTCGAGAAAAAAAAAGTTGAATCATGATGACGTCAGTGATCTTCAGGTAATAGCTCTAGAAAGAGGGTTTCCAATTTACAATTCTGAGTTGGATGAAAGTTCAAAACGTATTTTCCCAGTCGTAGCTTGTTTTTCCAGAGTTCCCAGTTGTTTTGAACTCACTAAAGTCATATTTTGCAGTTCCAAGTTAACAGGGGTTTTGAGCGCGGCATAAATCATGCTTCATTTACAGCATGGCCAATGTTGATGTTTATAATTTTAAACTAGGAAAAGAGACCCTTAATCTAAGACTTGGGACCACACTCCACTGATTCCTTCCAAACCACTCATTGTTGAAGTTGCAATTTCCAACTTGTTGTGTAATGTTTATGTCCAATGGCTGATGAGCACCGATACGTTTTATCTGTAATTTATCTTCCTTATTTCTCTTCATATGACGAGGATTAAAAAGGATTTGCCAGTAGATTGTCAACTTGATTCATGATGATGACTGCTAGCTAAGATTTTGAAAGTATGATGCCAGTCCAAAGCTTCTGTAGATATAACGTGATTTGACGTAATTTCATCTGTGGTCAATGAAATTGAGCCTTTTTGGATGGGCATTTCTAATGTAACTCTATGGCAGCACCCAAGGGGCTTGAATTTTCGAGCTCTACCCTTAGACTTGGCGGTGACGTAGTGTCCCCTTGAGTGACAGAACACTGAGGCAATAATGGCGCCACGCTCCGTATTTTCTGCTGCCTTGCCCCACCACCACGCTAGGAGTGTGGCGCACTGAGCTAGGCTGAAACACCTGCATTTTGGAGCTGCCTTACTCAAGAAAACATAAAAGAAACCATGTTTGTATGCGGCTTTATTAACTCAATGATATATATATATATATTTTTTTTTTAAACATTATTTGCAAACAGATATGTGATATGTGTTAATGCCAAAATAACATGAAATACAGGCAAGCCCCCAAAAATTCCCTGCCCCAATGACGGGTCGCCACTGCTCATTTAATTTCTGTCTGACACAGACTGCCAAAATCCTATTGATTAGTTATGGCAAAAATACAAAATGTTCCAATCCATCGTGGTATATCCTGCCTTAAACCGATGATTTCATGGTTTGCGATGAAATATGTTCCGTGCTATCCAAGATCCTTTGGATGTCCCTACCCCATTGAAATTTGAAATGGTTAGGGTTAAGATTGTGGTAAGGGTTAAAGTTAGGGTTAGGGTTTACGCTAGGCATATCCAAAGGATCCTGAATAGCATTGGCCAATGAAATACACAGGCCTTACTCCTTTAGTTGGACCTAATTTGGGGCGACAGTTGATCTCACGGGATGAGTATTAAGGCTATCATCAGTCTACTTGAAATGGTGTCACGCTGTCATGGTCGTAATTCCCGTCGGATAGCCCGGAGAGGGGGACCGCGTGCAACTCAATCATTTTCACACTTCAAACAGGGAGTCTGGCCAGAGTGAGCGGACTAAGGCTAGGATTTGTTGACATACCGCCATGGGGGAATAAAAACGGGGTGGTCAGGTTTATAAATTGTTATAGTTGACACCAAGGCCATTCAAATCAATCAATCAAGGCTGCCCAGGGACAAAATATGGGACTAGGTCAACCATTGAATTAGGCCTTGTGGTGGAGTGGTTCCTGCCGGAGACACTGATTTGAGACGATACCCCATAGAATGAGGGAGGGTACTGACGGAGATGGAGAATGTGGGAGGGAGGAAAGATAGCAGGGAAGTCTCTGTGGTGAGCAGTGGTGGGGAAAGTATCCAATTGTCATACTTGTGTCAAAGTAAAGATTCCTTAAAATAAAATGACTTGAGTTAAAGTAGGCCAGGAAAATACTGCTTGAGTAAAAGTCCAAAAAGTATTTGGTTTTAAATATACTTAAGTACCAAAATTAAATGTAATTGCTAAAATATACTTAAGTATCAAAAGTAAATGTAAAAAGCATTATCACGTTTCAGGTAAGACCCGAATGCAGACTGTGTCGAAGTAACAATGTTTATTACAGCAACAGGGGCAGGCAAATGACAGGTCAAGGCAGACAGGGGTCGATAATCCAGAGTAGTGGGGCAAAGGTACAGGACAGCAGGATCAGGGCGGGCAGAAAAGGGAAAAACAGGGGAAAACGGACAATCAAGAGACAGGAACAGAGGGAAAGACGCTGGTAGACTTGACGAAACAAAATGAACTGGCAACAGACAAACAGAGAACACAGGTATAAATACATAGGGGAAAATGGGCGACACCTGGAGGGGGTGGAGACAAGCACGAAGACAGGTGAAACCGATCAGCCGTGACAAGCATTTAAAATTCCTTATATTAAGCAAACCAGACAGTACCATTTTTTATGTATGTATAGCCAGGGGCACACTCCAACCCTCATCATTTACAAATGAAGCATGTGTGTTTAGTGAGTCCGCCAGAATGACCAGGGATGTTCTTTTGATAGCTGTATGAAATTGGACCATTTTCGTGTCCTGCCAAGCATTCAAAATGTAACGAGTACTTTTGTGTGTCATGGAAAATGTATGGAATATTGCAGTGCTAGCTGTGCCACTAGAGATTCTGGGTTCATGTCCAGGCTCTGTCACAGCCGGCCGTGACCAGGAGACTCATGGGACGGCGCACAGTTGGCCTAGCATCGTCCGGGTTAGGGGAGGGTTTGGCCGGCAGGGATGTCATTGTCCCATCGCGCACTAGCGGCTCCTGAGGCGGGCTGTGTGCACGCTGACACGGTCGCCAGGTGTACGGTGTTTCGTCCGACACATTGGTGCGGCTGGCTTCCGGGTTAAGTGGGCATTGTGTCAAGAAGAAGTGCTGCTTGGTTGGGTTGTGTTTCGGGTGACGGACGGCTCTCAACTTTCGCCTATCCCAAGTCCGTGCGGGAGTTGCAGCGATGAGACAAGACTGTAACTACCAATTGGATACCATGAAACTGGGGTGAAAAAGGTGTAAAAAAAAATATATATAATAATAAAAAAGATTGATGAGGGAAAAAACTATTGTATCCATTTTAGAATTAGGCTGTAATGTAGAAGGGTCTTGGTCAGCCATTGTTATGATTGATGGCTGAGAAGAAGAGTGACGGCTAGATTATGTATTCTGTTTTATTTCCTCCATGGCTGCCATTAATGTCCTTGGCTGTGGATGAATAACCAATCCCAGGGCTTCATTGGGAGACTGCTGTGGATGATGGAATGTGTTTGTGTTTAAGTGCATGTACTGTATGTATGTATGTATGTACTGCATGTATGTGTGAGACAGAAGATGTACATTGAGGGGGAGCAGTTCTGCTATATGTATACAGTAATCTGCCGTGACTACTGCATATAGCCTGCCCTTTACAGAGCATTCAGAAAGTATTCAGACCCCTTGACTCTGCCAAATTTTCTTATGTTACAGCCTTATTCTAAAACAGGTTAAATCACTTTTTCCCCTCATCAATCTACACACAATACCCCCTAATGACAAAGCAAAAACTGTTTTTAAGATTTGTTTTTCAAATTGATAAAACATTTAAAACTCATATCACATGTACATAAGTATTCAGACTCTTTATTCAGTACTTTGTTGAAGCACCTTTGGCAGCGATTACAGCCTCGGGTCTTCTTGGGTATGACACTACAAGCTTGGCACACCTGTATTTGGGGAGTTTCTCCCATTCTTCTCTGCAGATCCTCTCAAGCTCTGTCAGGTTCGAAGGGGAGCTTCTCTGCACGGCTATTTTCAGGACTCTCCAGAGATGTTTGATCGGATTCAAGTCCAGGCTCTGGCTGGGCCACTCAAGGAAATTCAGAGACTTGTCCCGAAGCCACTCCTGCGTTGTCTTGGCTGTGTGCTTAGGGTCGTTGTCCTGATGGAAGGTGAACCTCCGCCCCAGTCTGAGGCCCTGCGTGCTCTGGAACAGGTTTTTATCAAGAATCTCTCTGTACTTTGCCTCCGTTCATCTTTCCCTCGATCCTGACGGGTCTTCCAGTCTCTGAAACTGAAAAGAATCCCCACAGCATGATGCTGCCACCACCTTGCTTCACCATAGGGATGGTGCCAGGTTTCCTCCAGATATAACGCTGGGCATTTAGGCCAATAAGTTCAATCTTGGTTTCATCACACCAGAGAATCTAGGTTCTCTTGGTCTGAGAGTCCTTTAGGTGCCTTTTGGCAAACTCCAAGCAGGCTGTTATGTGCATTTTACTGAGGAGTGGCTTTCGTCTGGCCACTACCATAAGGTCTGATTGGTGGAGTGCTGCAGAGATGGTTATCCTTCTGGAAGGTTCTCCCATCTCCACAGAGGAACTCTGGAGCTCTTTCAGAGTGACCATCTGGTTCTTGGTCACGTCCCAGACCAAGGCCCTTCTACCCTGATTGCTCAGTTTGGCAAGGCGGCCAGCTTTAGGAAGAGTCTTGGTGGTTCCAAACTTCTTCCATTTAAGAATAATGGAGGCCACTGTGTTCTTGGGGACCTTCAATGCTGCAGAAATGTTTTTGTACCCTTCCCCAGATCTGTGCATCCACATAATCCTATCTCTGAGCTCTATGGACAATTCCTTCGACCTCATGGCTTGGTTTTTGCTCTGACATGGACTGTCAACTGTGGGACCTTATATAGACAGGTGTGTGACTTTCCAAATCATGTCCAATCAATTGTATTTACCACAGGTGGACTCCAATGATGAATGGAAACAGGATGTTCCTGAGCTCACATTCGAGTCTCATGGCAAAGGGTTTGAATAGTTATGTAAATAAGGTATTTCTGTTTTTACATTTTTGATACATTTGCAAATGTCATAATGTATTGTGTAGATTGGTGATTGATTGATTTTAGAATAAGGCTGTAAGGCAACAAAAAGTGGAAAAAGTCAAGGTCTGAATACTTTCTGAATGCGCTGTATGTAATGTGTAACGTTTCTTGACAGCATCTGCTAAGTTATAGGACCTGTATTGGTTTGTCTCCTCTCTATCAATGTCTGATTTATTGAACTAGTCTGGAATCTGAATAACCTGAGGACAGCCGATAAGCCACATGGTCTCCACTTTGATGAGTACAGCAAGTGTCGTAGTGTGTCCATGATATAGCTCTCATTTGCATTCTCCTCCCCGCCCCTCCTCTGTTGTGATTGGTTGAGCAACACCCATGCCCCAATTGTCAATCCAATAAATCAGTTTCAGTTGTACAACCATTATGCATCAGGTGAATCTATGTTGGTTAAACGTTAGCATGTACTAGAGTCCAACATTTAAGTTTTATGAACATCAAAGTAACACTTTCTGTGTAACCACACTTTCTGTGTAAAAATCTCAATACAGAATTGTAAGTCATTCTACAGTTAGATTCAGTTAGATTCTGAGATTCTAGATTCCCCCCCCCCCCCCCCCCACACACACACAAAAAAAGTGATGAGATTGCATTCAAAGTTGCTTTCAAATGCAGCGTTGTGTCAAGGCGTTGGTGACGGGGGGGAACTCCTTGTATGTATGAGTCACCAGTGCCAGTAAAGAGGGTGATTATGGGCCGTTGAATAATGCAGTCCTGACATCTCATCTGCGTTGATGGGACCTCTTGTTTCCTGCATGTCTGGTTTCCAACAGCTGTGTGTGTGTGTGTGTGTGTGTGTGTGTGTGTGTGTGTGTGTGTGTGTGTGTGTGTGATCCATACTGCTCTAATGTACGTCAGGGATCAGGGACATCCAATAAACCATGTCCTAGTAGTGAAAGGCCGTCATTGATTTCCAAGTTTGGCGAACATGACATCACTTCCTGTCAGAGGTGTGAAGACGGGCTTTTACTGTTTTTCCATCAGGGTAAATAGAACAGCTCGGTGATGCATGAGTTAAAAGGTGGTCAGTTAGATTAATATTTCTTAACAGTCCAGGGATTGGCTGTTGCCAGGAAACCTGGCTCATTTGTGGCCGGGTCTGTCAAGCTCATTCAGTCAATAGTAGCCATTTTGGTCAAACAGTGTGTGTGACCAGTGGGCTTTAGAGATATGATGTGTCTTTAGGGATCAGTAGAAGTGAATGAGTGAAGGGAAATGCCATTCAACCCATATGCAGCCCCGTCTTAAAGCACAGTCAAACAGCGAGGGCGCTCAAACGTCAAACGTCATACGCTTAACGCAATCACATGCCGAACATGATCAAGTAAACGATGTACTTACATCAATGTATGTCATTTGACAGAAGCCCCTACCCCCCCCACACTGGATGAACCGATCACAGGAGAAAAGAGAGAAGACAGATGGGTGGGCTTCTGGGGAGGGGGCAATGTAGGGATGGATGGATGATGGAGGGGGTGGGGGGGGCGGGTCTCCGGTCAGTGTGCGTCAGTGATTTCTAGGTCGATCCACTGATCGGCGTGTAGTGATGATCTGGTTCTCTGTGGAAGAGAGGTCTGTGGTCTACAGGATGTAGTCTGTGGCAAAGCACTCTGAAATATTCTAGAGCAGGTCTGCACTGGTACGGAAACTGTACTTCCTCTTTCTTGGGTATCAACACTTGGTTAAACACAGCTTCTGCAACCCCGTGGCCCATTTTCTAGCCTGTGGCATACATTCTGAAATTCAATTTGGCTAAAGGTAAAGTTAACTATATTTCCATGGTTCTTGGATATTACCATTTGTTGTGTAGGAAATTAAAGATTCAACAGCTTTAATCTGCAAACCTGTCGGCTACAAGTACCATAGGCTACTGCTGGTGCATTGGGATAAGGCATTATGCTCAGCCCAAAATCATAGTGTCTGAGACAAGGAGTTCTGATCTAGAATCAGGTCCCGCCTTTCAATGTAATCTCATTCATCATGATCTAAAACTGATCCTATATCAGCACTCATACACTGAGAATTTCTTCTTAGAAATTCCTCAGGTCGAGCCTGTACAAAAGTGCAGGCAGTGGTTAGTGCTGAGCAGGGGTCCTTCTAATGAACACGTCGGGCTAGTGTGTGCCTGAGTGGAAAGACTCTTGGGCATCAGCCTTGACTGTGAATGGATGTGTAGGCTACACGTGTGTGTGTGTAGTGGGCTGGGAGCAGAGAGGGAATAGCCAATAGAATTGAGCGAGGAAGCATTCAATATCATGAGTGGATGGTTGTATAATCAATTGTCTGTATTGGTGCGTATGTTATGAACGCACAGAATGACTGGGTAAAAATGGATGTGTGTGAATGGGTTAGTAAAATGACTCAGTGACTGGGCTTGTAGTGCTGGATATAGGTTCCAGTCTGAAACCTGTGTTCAAATCCCACCGCTGCCACAAACGGTATGTGGCTTTGAGATGAATCCCAACATGAGAAAGGTTCACACAGCTCAAAGTTTCCCTTGAATCATGCACTCCTTTCAGAACCATTCAGCTCTTCGTGAGCAAGGGAATGAGTGAATACGTGCAAGTGATAGAAGATAGGGGAGAGAGAAAATAGAGTCGAAGGTGAACGCGATTAAGAGAGAGAGTGGTAGAACACCGATAGAATGATAGAAGACGAGAGAGAGAGAGAGAGAGAGAGAGGGGGAATAAAAGAGAGTAAGGATTACTATATTGTTCAGTGGGTTTGTCCTATACTCTAGTAAACAGTGGTAATCCCACCTCCTGCTCCAGATTTTCACACTATCCCTCCTTTATGACAGATGGCTTACAATCACATCACTCACGCACGCAAACACACACGGGGACACGCTCACACATAGAGCTTCACACCGACCCAACATCATACTGAATCACATACACACACACTAAATACTTCATATACGAATAAGTAAAGGTACACATACACACACACTGTATACTTTATATACAAATAAGTAAAGGTACACATACACACACACTGTATACTTTATATACAAATAAGTAAAGGTACACATACACACACACTGTATACTTTATATACAAATAAGTAAAGGTACACATACACACACACACTGTATACTTTATATACAAAGAAGTAAAGGTACACATACACACACTAAATACTTCATATACAAATAAGTAAAGGTAGACATACACACACACTGTATACTTCAAATACAAATAAGTAAAGGTACACATACACACACTCTTACACCTACCATTACAATAACAGCCATACTTCACAACAACACCTCACACGCAATATGGCCTAGTATCTCGGTAGCTATATCATCTTAATGATTATCAGTCATGGCAAGTGGATTCTAATAGAAACAAGAGCGCAGAATAACAGGATGTTGGTGGTTTAACAGCAAACCATGAGATATGCTACTTTACCAAAACAGAAAACAAACACAAACCGTTGCCATAGCAAACAAAAGTCTGGATTAAACCTACAGATAAGACCCCTCCCAAATGTCCCTTCTCACCCCCTCCCCTCTGCCTTTTCAAAACTAATTTGAGAGCAACGGGATTTAAGTGGATTATCAGCATAGTCAGTTAGTGGTAGGCTAGGCAACTGAGGGGTTTAGTGGATGACATTTTGGCTCTACTGTGGAGGACTCCTGGGGTACTTCCTGGTTTGTGTGTGTTAGATTCTGGGAAACAGAAGCAGATGTAGTAGGAAGATGAACCACCAAAGGCTCCTGTGATGCATATCTTGTAAAATGTCAAGCTGCGGGATTTAGCTCTGATACAATGATTTGGAGTCGTCTCATAGGACAGGTTATATATCCATATCTGCAAGCTTTTGAATCTCTCCCCTGAGTGGCAATGTCTAGTCTTTGATCAAGCGATGCAGACTGTAATTCAGCCATGAAACGTGGTTACCTTGTGGACTGCGCAAGATGGATACAATGTGAATGTATCAGGGACGAAACCCAAAGCCCCGCTCATAGTGTGTTTTACTGTCTTACTGCGATTGAATAGAGACCCTAAAGTTGAGACGATACATTGCCACTTGTATGTATTAGGACCATATGGCACTGATAGGCACATACAGTGCATTTGGAAAGCCATGATGTGGTCCAACTCCCCAACCGGCTCGGGGGGCGAAGGTCGAGTCATGCGTCCTCCGAAAACATGACCCGCCAAACCGCACTTCCTATAACACCCACCCGCTTAACCTGGAAGCCAGTTGCACCGATGTGTCGGAGGAAACACCGTTCAACTGACGACCGAGGTCAGCCTGCTAGGCGCCTGGCCCGCCACAAGGAGTCGCTAGAGTGAGATGAGTCAAGTAAAGACCCCGGCCAAACCCTCCCCTAACCCGGACAATGCTGGGCCAATTGTGTGCCGCCCTGTGAGACTCCCAATCACGGCCGATTGTGATACAGCCCGGGATCGAACCCGGGTCTGTAGTGACGCCTCTAGCACTGCCTTAGAAATCTGTTCGACTCGGGAGGCCCACCATTTAAAAACTATTTTATACATTTGCAAAATTTTTTAAAAAACAACTCATTTTGCTTTGTCAGTCTGGGGTATTGTGTGTAGATTGATGAGGGAAAAAAACAATTGAATCAATTTTAGAATAAGGCTGTAATGTAACAAAATGTGGGAAAAGTCAAGGGTTCTGAATACTTTCCAAATACACTGTACAAAGACATAATGTGTGTTTCTTTGAAGAGTGTAACTGCTTGTTTAAATCATTTTGTATGGTATTATTCCATGTTCTATCTGTCTTGGTGGTCATTGTACACTGTGACATTCTCAAACCCATCCATAACAACAACTTTTGGTCATGTAGTGTACAAGAGGCATGTAAACACATACACACACATATAAGGCACATAGTTTAGTAGGTCTATCATTGACCAAATCTCCTCTCAGGACGTTCTCAGGACTTGCTGTGGTCCGTAGTCTCCCTGATCACCATGGCCCCCTGGAGCCACAGGGCCACTGTCATGCGCTTTCCATAGAAACGACCATGTGAGGTCCCGCTCACTGCTGCCACTGTGGCACTGTACTCTCACAAGGCTCGCATTGTCCACGGATGAGAGAAAGAGGAAGGGATGTGAAGAGAGTTTGGGAGAGAGAGAGAGAGAGAGAGAGAGATGAAAGGAGAGAAAGACACAGTAAAATAGAGGGTGGGTGTGGAGGGAGTAATTGAGGGAGGGAATGGTAGAGGAAGAAAGCATGTTTGGGTGCCTTTTCATTAGGTAGGAAATCATTAACTCATCACTTACAGTTAAATAGGGAGCTTGAGGCAGTCTTAAGGGAAACAAAGCAACAGGGGCAGGTGGGTCGAGGTGGTTAGATTCATTGAAATGGCGCCAATGTTCCAAAGTGACGTCGCTCAATGTACGCATTTACAAAGTTCCCACTTCAAACTTCAATATTTAAAAGAAAAAGCCTTCAATCAGGTTAACAAAAAAACAGATTTACCGCGAAAGACAACGGGTGGGGTCTACCTGGCACGAATGCAGCCTTTCCCGTTGAGATACCAAGACCGATCTGACAAGAAAATCCCAGAAATTGGTGTTTACCGGGAATACACTTGGTCACTCCTTGGCCCATACCTTGTCCCAATGACAGGAATTCATTTTAATGTTGGGAAACATAAACATTTGGATAGTTTCACTACCTATAGGAGACGCCTAGTAAAGTCGCCGAGTTTTAAACCATAACCCATTGGTCCTGGTTAGACAAAACCTTCCATTCTGGACCATGTTATACACACATCCTCCTGGCTGTTATACTTTGATCCTTTTCATGTGAAATATACAAAGCTAGAGTGGAAAATATTTAGGGAGCTTTGCCCAATCGTATAATTACGGCAGCCTTGCACTTCAATCTCTGTTTGCTTGTTTGATTGTGGCCTACACTCAAGTAGCTAACAGTGATATTGTGGGTTATCTGAGTGCATGAATTCCTATGTAATTGTGGCTTTGGCTTGTGGTGCACGTAGGATACCAGCTGGCACCAGGAAGCCCACTTCACTGCCATACTCAAAGTTACTACGGCAGCATTGAGGCATTCACAGCCTAACATGGTGCTTTTAGGATTAGCTGACCCACACTGTGTATTAGCCCAGCCTTTTTCTATGTAAAATATGGACGAGTCAGGGATCTGTGTTCTGAGGACTCTCTTTGTTTGTCTTGCAGTACGGACGGTCAGACAGCTACCGTGTGGCCACCACGACGGAGAAGGATGAGAAGGAGTCCCCCAAGAAGGCGGACTCCAAGGCAGACAAGAAGACCAAGGACATGGAGGAATTGAAGAAGGAAGTTCCCTTGGTATGTGGTGCATCATTCCTACTTCCTGTTTCCTGTCAGTGCACCGTGGGCCTAGAGCAGTGTGTCCTGCGACCGGCACTGGTCCCTGGGATGTTGCTAACTGGTCCCTCAGATGGCTTGCTGAACCCTATTTAGATTCATCTAGGGTGCTAGTTTTAGCCGAAGGAGAAAGGACCATAACTTGCCGGACACTGGTATAATAACAGTTTGAGAAACACTATCCTAAAGAGCACCCACTGGGCACAGACGTCAATTCAACGTCTATTCCTCGTTGGTTCAACGTCATTTCATTGAAACTACGTTGATTCAACCAGTGTGTTCCCAGTGGGCAGTCTTTATGTATTCTGTTTGGGACAGCAACAAAGTTGTTAATAAATGACTTCTCAGATGTTTGGACAATGGATTTTGACAGCCTGTATTCCTGAAAATCTATTTTATTGTTGGCAGTAAATTCATCTCATGGGTGTCAAGCAAAGGAAATAGTTTTTTGTTGTTGTTGGTACGAATAGTAGTCTCTGGCGAGAGGCACTTCCAATATAAACTAATCCTGTTTGAAGAAGATTTACTCTGTTATGAGGTGTAACAGTATAGGTTCCATCCCTCTCCTCGCCCCAACCTGTCCCCAGCGTTATTCACAATATATATTTGCAAGAATGTAGTTAAAACTAGAGATTTATTCAATGTTTTCAACTTTTCTCTTTTAGACGGAACACAAGATGTCCATCGAGGAGGTATGCCAGAAGTACTCTACCGACATAGTCCAGGTAAGTTCATCACCTCAAGACTTTTCCCAAAAAACCTGTGTTGGGGCTTTTAAAACGAAACATGTTAGAACATTAATGGTAATATCAGTTGTCACACAAAAATATCAGCCAATTCCTTTCCCTCCTCTCTCACCCCCTCTTCAGGGTCTGACCAATGCCAAGGCCGCTGAGTACCTGGCTCGAGACGGCCCCAACGCCCTCACGCCTCCCCCCACCACCCCCGAGTGGGTCAAGTTCTGTCGCCAGCTGTTCGGTGGCTTCTCCATCCTGCTGTGGACCGGCGCCATCCTCTGTTTCCTGGCCTACGCCATCCAGGCCGCCACCGAGGATGAGCCCGCAGGAGACAATGTGAGTGACAGACCCCCCCCCACAAAAGGGCCACCATTATCACTTGGCAGGGGACAAATGGATGCAAGGTTATAGATGGCCTTTTGGGTTCAGCTTAATGTAGTGTTTCCAAAACGTAGCATTAGGATTCAACTTGGGAGGTTGTGGCTGATTCTTACTTGGCACTAAAATATTTTGGAAACTCTATGACTTGGTGAACAAGGAAGTGTCTAGTGTCTAGTGTTGAGATGAGTCAGAGTCCCATGTGTTCCTTAGATCCAGCTATATGGTTCAACCAACCCTAAATGAATGTGAAGTATAGGCACCATCTAAAATGATAAATGGTTAAACAATATTTCTCTCTCTCCTTGCTCTCTGTCTCCAGTTGTACCCGGGTAATACTAAATGAGGCATTTGAATTTCCACGAATTTCATTGAATTTATCAATGACTTATTTCCTATCCTATGTATGTTCCATTAATTCAAAGTCAAATTCAAATTATTCTGCATCCTGTGTCCTATTTCAATCAAAATTCAAGAACTGAATTGGAATTGATCAGCCATTCTCAATTCAATTCTGAATTGACCCCAACCCTGCATGGCATGTGGCATTTTAGATCCAGCCATATAGTTCAACCAAACCTAAACAAATTAAAAAGCTCGCCACCATATTAACATGATCAAACAATGAAGTTATATTTTACCCCAGCAAACAGTGAACGTTCCTGCAACGTTAGGTAACGTTCCTGCAACATTAGGCAACGTTCCAACGGAGTCCCAGTTTGGTTTTCAGATCACTTTAGCATGACAACATCCCACGAATGCTTTTAAAATGTCCTGGGAAAATGTTATCTGATAAACATTAGTAGAAGGACATAATTAATAGTTGTAAAGAACGTTTGTATCAAATGTTCCAATACTGTTTTTATTTTTTAACATTGTTTGCTGCGTTCTCTCTCCCCAGTTGTACCTGGGTATCGTTCTCTCGGCTGTCGTCATCATCACCGGCTGTTTCTCCTACTTCCAGGAGGCAAAGAGCTCCAAAATCATGGAGTCCTTCAAGAACATGGTGCCCCAGGTAAACAAACCTCTTCTTAGACCTTTACCACCCTATCCTATTGTCTCCCTACGTTCCCAACCGGTTAGAGCAGGGTTCCTCAACTGGCGGCCAGCAAGCTGAATTTGGCCAGCAGTTGATTTTATTTGCCCCCCCCCCCCCCAAGTTTTCTGACCCCAAAAATATATATTTGTTTAACAAAATCGTGACATAAAAGACTGTAAAACAAATCAACTCCAAGTGATTTTAATTCTGGAAATGTGTTCCAAAGTATTCCCACACATAGTGTAGAGATATGTGTGATCCTATACAAATGTAAGAAAGGTTTGAGATGATCATGTATTAGTCAAATGTTACAACTGTTTGGGCACCTTGCGTTCAATTTGCAGTGTACAAATGATTTATAATCATGTTCCCGGCCCCCAGACCATCCCCTCGAGAGAAAAAAACGGCCCTGAATCTAGTTGATGATCCCTGACCGTAGGACTCGGTGTCTGTAATACTAATTCCAATCCTATTAGTCTCAATCATATGTGTTTTACAAATTAATAATCCAAACTTGTTTTTCTAGATGACAATGGGTGGGGTAGTTGTGGCAGTGACTCAAAATAACCTTTGACCCTAATCCATATGTTCCCCCTCAAAACACACTTAGCCGACATGGTTTTGGCCACTGTAACCAGTGGTTAGTCTATTCTATTCTAGTCTTTGTAAGTGAACATGATGCATATAGTCATTCAGTGGTGAGTTAATAGCTACTCAGACATCGGCTCAAATGTTCAGTCTCTGATAGGTCAGTGATAGCGTGTAGTTGGTTTTACTGTTACCCCAGTGTTACACCTGTATGCATAGTCACTTAATGGTTGGTTTATGGTTTCTACTTCACCATTGGGGTTTCCTCTGTCCACAGCAAGCGCTGGTGATCCGCGAGGGCGAGAAGATGCAGATCAACGCTGAGGAGGTGGTGGCTGGAGACCTGGTGGAGGTGAAGGGAGGAGATAGGATCCCCGCCGACCTCAGGATCGTCTCTGCTCACGGCTGCAAGGTAAACCTACACACACACACACACACACACACACACACACACACACACACACACCAAAAAAAGTGATTTCCATAAAAAAAATCAAATTTAAAAAACCTAACCCTAATTCTAACCCCTAAGCTTAAAATAACCTTTGGAGAATGTTCCTTGTTTACTTATCCTTGTGGAGACTTTTGAGGATTTCCTGTACCCACGAGGATATTAATACAAACTGATCAATACAAATGGATCACACACACACACACACACACACACACACATAGACTACACATTTTACATACAAGCTTTTTAAAATTGTAATCAAGTTCCCTGGATTTTGTCCTTCTCCTATAGGTGGATAACTCCTCCCTGACTGGTGAATCAGAACCCCAGAGCAGGTCACCTGACTGTACCCATGACAACCCCCTGGAGACCCGCAATGTCGCTTTCTTCTCCACCAACTGTGTTGAAGGTACGGTCGCCTTGGCAACTGCATTGTCCCCATCCCCCTCTTGGCCCATTTCCTTCTTCTCATCGCCATCATCATCATCATTGTTGTCGTCTTAACCATCATTGCCCCATCACTCTACATGTCGTCTTTCCATTCCTGTGTTTTCTTTCTGTTTCCTCTTTCTTCTTCTCTTTATCCACCTCTGAGCGGGTTTTAAGGTGGAAAATGCTGGCTGCCATAGCAACAAGGCACCCACCATTTTAACAAGCACCCAACCCAGCGCCCACGCACACTCTGTCTCGCTCTCCTTCTTTCTTTCACCTCTCCCTTCTTCTTTGAATTCCCCGGCTGCCCCCTTTCCCTTCCCATCTGCCCACAGCGCTTCGTCTTTGAGAACACTCCATCTGGTGTCAATATTAGCTTAGCGTCCACTTATGGCTCAGTGGTCTAATGGAAGTGTCAATAGAGGAGGAATGGCGAAGATTCAGCCAGTTCAGCTTTGACCTGCGGTAAGCGACAACTGCATAGCGTATATTTGTTTTTGTTTTAAGGCGACGTCGGAGGCGTAACTGCGTTGGAGCAACGTAATCCACACCTCGTTTCGGCTCGTATAAATACTTATTTGTTTTGTTGACTGATTTTTCTCAATTTGAGTGTCATTATTTTTTTATAGAGCCTACACTTTCTCTTTGGAAACTTCTAAAAGCGAGTGGGATGGCTGTGGCTTCGTGACGATGACCGCGAGAGCAGCCGCTCACCGATTTGACAGCTCCAACGCAGTTACACCTCCAACATTGCCTAAACAAAAAAAACGATGATATGGAATGCAATTGTCGGTTACGGCAGGTTAACGCTGATCTGATTGACTCTAGGCCTTAGTTGTCTGATGAAGCTAAGGCCAGGCACTGGTTACCTGTAGGCCCCAAATATACTAAAGAACTAGGATTTATTTCATAGAATGGTATATGCCGTCCCCATGTGGTCAGAACAGTGTATGGCACCTGCATTGGTGGCGATAAGAAATACTTCCGTGGCATTTCAGTAAAGAACACTTCAGCAGTTCAGTATTATAATTTTTTTGAATGATTACTTTCGGGACATTTACTATAAGGGAGTGATACAAAAAAATTATTATTAAAAACATTTGATTTGCACTTTGAGTTTTTCCTCAAAGTGCTTTTCGCTGAATGGGGGTAACTCAACATTTTACACATGGCACCACAAGTGGTATTCCAAATCTTTGACAATACACCAATATAACATGCAAGTAAAGTCATCTAACGTCCGTCTCTTCTCCCCACCGTCACCAGGCACGGCGCGTGGCATCGTGGTGTGCACCGGCGACCGTACCGTCATGGGCCGTATCGCCACCCTCACCTCCGGCCTGGAGTCGGGCAAGACCCCCATCGCCAAGGAGATCGAGCACTTCATCCACCTGATCACAGGCGTGGCCGTGTTCCTGGGCATCACCTTCTTCATCCTGGCTGTCTGCCTGGGCTACACCTGGCTGGAGGCCGTCATCTTCCTCATCGGCATCATCGTGGCCAACGTGCCCGAGGGCCTGCTGGCTACTGTCACTGTGAGGGGATATTTTGGTGGATTTTAGTGTCGTGTTGTGTGGTGTGGTGGACGGGGTTGCGAGGGGAAGTTGGGGGGGGTAGTGAAGAGTGGACTGTGTGTTTGTCTGTGTTCTTCTTTTTCCTCTGTGTCGGTGTCTTGTGCTGTACCTCTGTGTCTGTCTGTCTGTCTCTTACTATGTGTGTTATATCTCTGCGCTAATATTTCCATGTGTTCCAGTATCGCTGCGTGGTTATCCGTCTGTCTGTAATAATAGAGGCGCTTGTGTCTTCTTTGATGGTTGTGGTGGTGTATCTCTCTTCTCTCTCTTCTCTCTCTCTCTTCTCTCTCTCTCTCTCTTCTCTCTCTCTCTTCTCTCTCTCTTCTCTCTCTCTTCTCTCTTGTCTCTTCTCTCTCTCGCTCTTCTCTCTCTCTCTCCTCTCTTCTCTCTCTCTCTCTTTTCTCTCTCTTCTCTCTCTCTTCTCTCTCTTCTCTCTCTCTCTTCTCTCTCTCTCTCTCTCTCTTCTCTCTCTCTCTTCTCTCTCTCTTCTCTCTCTCTTCTCTCTTGTCTCTTCTCTCTCTCGCTCTTCTCTCTCTCTCTCCTCTCTTCTCTCTCTCTCTCTTTTCTCTCTCTTCTCTCTCTCTTCTCTCTCTTCTCTCTCTCTCTTCTCTCTCTTCTCTCTCTCTCTTCTCTCTTCTCTCTCTCTCTTCTCTCTCTCTTCTCTCTTCTCTTCTCTCTCTTCTCTCTTGTCTCTTTTCTCTCTCTCTCTTCTCTCTTCTCTCTCTCTCTTCTCTCTCTCTCTTCTCTCTTCTCTCTCTCTCTTCTCTCTCTCTTCTCTCTTCTCTTCACTCTCTCTTCTCTCTTGTCTCTTCTCTCTCTCGCTCTTCTCTCTCTCCTCTCTTCTCTCTCTCTCTCTTTTCTCTCTCTTCTCTCTCTCTTCTCTCTCTTCTCTCTCTCTCTTCTCTCTCTCTTCTCTCTCTCTTTTCTCCCTCTCTCTTCTCTCTCTCTCTTCTCTCTTCTCTCTCTCTTCTCTCTTCTCTCTCTTCTCTCTCTCTCTCTCCTCTCTCTTCTCTCTCTCTCCTCTCTCTTCTCTCTCTCTCTTCTCTCTTCTCTCTCTCTTCTCTCTCTCTTCTCTCTCCACAGCCCTTTGATTTCTGTGTACCTGTATCTCTCTCTCTTCTTCTCTCTTCTTCCCTCTTTGTATCTGTGTCTCTTTTTCAGGCTCTCTCTACACCTGCGTCATTCAGTGTCAGTGACTCCCCCCGGTCAGTTGTCTTCTATGACAACTGTTAAGAGAGACTGATAAATGCTAGGCTCGTGTTCATGTAAATGCTGGGCTGTTGCCACTCTCGCTGCTTGGCTAGTAGCCTGTATGGCCCATGATACGTTTTGCCATTTTGAAAGTCGCATGAAACACTCTGCGCCTGCCTTTCACTGCTTTTTACTCTGTGCTTGGCTTTCCTTCTCTTTCTTTCTATCCTTCTGCATTTCCCTTCTGGGCTGTGAAATATACTGTAGTATTTGTTTTGGCTCTAGTGCATTTTACTGTAATGGGGAGCGGGGGGTGTGGAATGACGGGGGTTTGTACAACTCCAGGTCTCAAGGGTAAGTGTGTAGTTATCTTGTATTGGTTGGTCATGGGTTTTTTCTCTGCAGATGCAAGTAAGTCGTTGATTGGTTTGAGGGTCTAGGGCGACTGCACCTGGAGTTGTACACCCCATGTTTTCACTTTCATGATTCCATACTAATCTATTTGTTACTTTCTTCCAACCCTGTCTTCTTTTCGCAATCTCTGTTGCTTTCTCTCTCTCTCTTTTCTCTTTCCTTTCTCTGTCTCTCTTTTCTCTCTCATTTCTCTCTCTCTCTTTTCTCTCTCATTTCTCTCTCTCTTTTCTCACTAATTTCTCTCTCTCTCTTTTCTCTCTCATTTCTCTCTCTCTTTTCTCTCTCCTTTCTCTCTCTCTTTTCTCTCATTTCTCTCTCTCTTTTCTCCTTTCTCTGTCTCTCTCTTTTCTCTCTCATTTCTCTCTCTCTCTTTTCTCTCTCCTTTCTCTGTCTCTCTTCTTCTTCTTCTTCTTCTCTCTCTCAGGTGTGTCTGACCCTGACCGCTAAGCGTATGGCTCGTAAGAACTGCCTGGTGAAGAACCTTGAGGCTGTGGAGACCCTGGGCTCCACCTCCACCATCTGCTCTGATAAGACTGGCACCCTGACCCAGAACAGGATGACCGTGGCCCACATGTGGTTCGACAACCAGATCCACGAGGCCGACACCACTGAGGACCAGTCTGGTAGGAGAGATGGGTTTAAGTTCACTGAACTCGTTGTTTATGTTCTTTACTATATAACATCAAAGTCAATACATCTTATTGTGATCACAGTTATTCATATGGTGGCACCAGTTTAGGTGATTTAGATAGTCTTGTAGTCGCTGGAATGAGATACAATTTTGCAAACCAGCAAAATGTGGTTTGCAGGCCTGATGTGGCAGAAGTTTCAGACCACTGTGTTAGGGAATAACTAGGCCATCAAAGATTGGCCTGATTTTGTTTGTAACATCTTGTATCGAAGGATTTGCATGTTCTTTGATGGTAGTACGTGTATTCATGCAGGCCTTGATGAAGGCTTCAGGGCTGCCTGTGAGCACAGGAATGCAACAACCATGTGTCTGCCACTAACAACTCTTCCTCCCTCTCTTCTCCCCAGGCGCCTCTTTCGACAAGAGCTCGGAGACGTGGTTGGCGCTGGCGCGCGTGGCGGCCCTGTGTAACCGGGCGCAGTTCAAAGCGGCTCAGGACCAGCTGCCCATCCTGAAGAGGGACGTGGCGGGCGACGCCTCCGAGTCCGCGCTGCTGAAATGTATCGAGCTGTCCTGCGGCAGCGTCAGGCAGATGAGGGAGAAGAACAAGAAGGTGGCCGAGATCCCTTTCAACTCCACCAACAAGTACCAGGTGAGGGACCAATATGGAGATATGTATCAAATTGTCTCAGAGTAGGAGTGCTGATCTAGGATCAGGTTACACCTATCCGTGTGATCTCATTCGCTGTGTTATAAAAGGCAAAAGCGACCCTGAATCAGCTGGATACACACGGCTCTAGGTCTAGATGTGGGTCCGACCCTGATCGTACCTGGGTCCGGGTTAGGGTGGAAGCTCGGGTCAGGGAAAACAAGGTTTTTTTAAATCCTTATATTAACAGTGTGTGTAAGGACTTTGTATAAGAGGCTGAACAACAAGTGTGTGATTGTGCTCCACCCCTTGCCCCTCCCCCCCAGCTCTCTGTGCATGAGACGGAGGACGAGAACGACAACCGCTACCTGCTGGTGATGAAGGGAGCGCCAGAGAGGATCCTGGACCGCTGCTCCTCCATCTTGATCCAGGGCAAGGAGCAGCCCATGGACGAGGAGATGAAGGAGGCCTTCCAGAACGCCTACATGGAGCTGGGAGGACTGGGGGAAAGAGTACTCGGTGAGACAGGAGGGATAGAGGACAGAGGAGGGATGAGGCAGGGAGTCCTGGGTCAACAAGAGGGTGGGAGAGAGGTATAGGAAGTCCCAGGGCGCTTGCACGGAGCCGGGAGGACTAGGAGGGAGAGTACTCGGGTAAGAGAGGGGGAGGGAGGGATGAGAAGAGGGAAGAGGGTAAGAAATGGGAACCTAAAGAGGCCTTTCAGAATGCATACACGAATACTGACAATAATACCAATTCTAATACTGTCCCTCCCCAGGCTTCTGCCACCTGCTAATGCCCGAGGACCAGTACCCCAAGGGCTTTGCCTTCGACTGTGACGACGTCAACTTCACCACAGAGAGCCTGTGCTTCGTGGGCCTCATGTCCATGATTGACCCTCCCCGTGCCGCCGTGCCCGACGCCGTGGGAAAATGTCGCTCCGCTGGCATCAAAGTCATCATGGTGACCGGCGATCATCCAATCACAGCCAAGGCTATCGCCAAGGGCGTGGGCATCATCTCCGAGGGCAACGAGACCGTGGAGGACATCGCCTCTCGCCTCAATATCCCTGTCAGCCAGGTCAATCCCAGGTAAGGAGTGTGTGTGTGTGTGTGTGTGTGTGTGTGTGTGTGTATGAGCATACTTTATCTATCTTGCTTTCACACATATATACAGTGAGTGGACACCACATTAGGAACACCTGCTCTTTCCATGACATAGACTAACAGGTGAATCCAGGTGAAAGCTCTGCTCTCTTATTGATGTCACTTGTTAAATCCACTTCAATCAGTGTAGATGAAGGGGAGGAGACAGGTTAAAGAAGGATTTTTAAGCCCTGTGACAATTGAGACCTGGATTGTGCATGTGTGCCGTTCACGGGCAAGACAGAAGATTTCAGTGACTGTTAACGGGGTATGGTAGTCGGTGCCAGGCACTCCGGTTTGTGTCAAGAACTGCAACGCTGCTGGGTTTTTCACACTCAACACTTTCCCGTGTGTATCAAGAATGGCCCACCACCCAAAGGACTTCCAGACAACTTGACACAACTGTGGGAAGCGTTGGAGTCAACATGGGCCAGCATCCCTGTGGAACGCTTTCAACACCTTGTCCAGATAAATTGAGGCTGTTCGGAGGGCAAAAGGGGGTGCCACTCAATATTAGGAAGGTGTTCCTAATGTTTTGTACGCTCAGTGTACTTTACCAAGCACTCAGTCAGTCAGATAGTCAGCCAGTCGCACCCAATTACTGGCATAAGCGTATGAACTACAAACCTTCTGCAGTTCTGTGTGTGTCTGTCTCAGTGATACTAACCGTACTCTCACTCAAATCAAATCAAATGTATTTGTCACATACACATGGTTAGCAGATGTTAATGCGAGTGTAGCGGAATGCTTGTGCTTCTAGTTCTGACAATGTAGTAATAACCAACGAGTAATCTAACCTAACAATTCCACAACTACCTTATACACACAAGTGTAAAGGGATAAAGAATATGTACATAAAGATATATGAATGAGTGATGGTACAGAACGGCATAGGCAAGATGCAGTAGATGGCATCGAGTACAGTATATACGTATGAGATGAGTAATGTAGGGTATGTAAACAAGGTGGCATAGTTTAAAGTGGCTAGTGATACATGTATTACATAAAGATGCAGTAGATGATATAGAGTACAGTATATACATATACATATGAGATGAGTAATGTAGGGTATGTAAACATTATATGAAGTAGCATTGTTTAAAGTGGCTAGTGATATATTTTACATCAATTTCCATCAATTCCCATTATTAAAGTGGCTGGAGTTGAGTCAGTGTGTTGGCAGCAGCCACTCAATGTTAGTGGTGGCTGTTTAACAGTCTGATGGCCATGAGATAGAAGCTGTTTTTCAGTCTCTCGGCCCCTGATTTGATGCACCTGTACTGACCTCGCCTTCTGGACTATAGCGGGGTGAACAGGCAGTGGCTCGGGTGGTTGTTGTCCTTGATGATCTTTATGGCCTTCCTGTGACATCGGGTGGTGTAGGTGTCCTGGAGTGCAGGTAGTTTGCCCCCGGTGATGCGTTGTGCAGACCTCACTACCCTCTGGAGAGCCTTACAGTTGTGGGGGGAGCAGTTGCCGTACCAGGCGGTGATACAGCCCGACAGGATGCTCTCGATTGTGCATCTGTAGAAGTTTGTGAGTGCTTTTGATGACAAGCCAAATTTCTTCAGCCTCCTGAGGTTGAAGAGGCGCTGCTGCGCCTTCTCCACGATGCTGTCTGTGTGGGTGGACCAATTCAGTTTGTCTGTGATGTGTACGCTGAGGAACTTAAAACTACCCTCTCCACTACTGTCCCATCAATGTGAATAGGGGGGTGTTCCCTCTGCTGTTTCCTGAAGTCCACAATCATCTCCTTAGTTTTGTTGACGTTGAGTGTGAGGTTATTTTCCTGACACCACACTCCGAGGGCCCTCACCTCCTCCCTGTAGGCCGTCTCGTCGTTGTTGGTAATCAAGCCTACCACTGTAGTGTCGTCCGCAAACTTGATGATTGAGTTGGAGGTGTGCATGGCCACGCAGTCGTGGGTGAACAGGGAGTACAGGAGAGGGCTCAGAACGCACCCTTGTGGGGCCCCAGTGTTGAGGATCAGCGGGGTGGAGATGTTGTTACCTACCCTCACCACCTGGGGGCGGCCCGTCAGGAAGTCCAGTACCCAGTTGCACAGGGCGGGGTCGAGACCCAGGGTCTCGAGCTTGATGACGAGTTTGGAGGGTACTATGGTGTTAAATGCTGAGCTTTAGTCGATGAACAGCATTCTCACATAGGTATTCCTCTTGTCCAGATGGGTTAGGGCAGTGTGCAGTGTGGTTGAGATTGCATCGTCTGTGGACCTATTTGGGCGGTAAGCAAATTGGAGTGGGTCTAGGGTGTCAGGTAGGGTGGAGGTGATATGGTCCTTGACTAGTCTCTCAAAGCACTTCATGATGACGGAAGTGAGTGCTACGGGGCGGTAGTCGTTTTGCGACTCTACTTTGTCTCTATACTGACGCTTAGCTTGTTTGATTGCCTTGCGGAGGGAATAGCTACACTGTTTGTATTCGGTCATGTTTCCGGTCACCTTGCCCTGGTTAAAAGCAGTGGTTCGCACTTTCATTTTCACGCGAATGCTGCCATCAATCCACGGTTTCTGGTTTTGGAATGTTTTAATCGTTGCTATGGGAACGACATCTTCAATGTACTTTCTAATGAACTCGCTCACCGAATCAGCGTATTCGTCAATGTTGTTGTTGGACGCAGTGTCTTCCTGTGTGTGTGTGTGTGCATTCCAGGGATGCCAAGGCGTGTGTGATCCACGGGACCGACCTGAAGGATTTGTCTCAGGACCAGATGGATGACATCCTGAGGAACCACACTGAGATTGTGTTCGCCAGGACCTCCCCCCAGCAGAAACTCATCATCGTGGAGGGCTGCCAGAGACAGGTGAGGGGCGCACGCACACACACACACGCACACACGCACACACATACACTCAGATACAGTCATGCAATGTGCACACACACACACAGAGACAGTCATGCAATGTGCACACACACACACACACACACACACACACAACCAGATACGTCTGGCTTCCTTGACATGAAAGGACTTTGAAGTGTAGAAATCTGAAGAAACAGATTCTCCACGACAGATTCTCATACAGTAGTAGATAGAATTTGAAGGCTTTTTCTAGGAGGCTTTTAACAATTTTCACTAACCTGTCTTTCAGGGTGCCATCGTGGCTGTGACTGGTGATGGTGTGAACGACTCTCCCGCCCTGAAGAAGGCTGACATCGGCGTCGCCATGGGGATCTCCGGCTCAGACGTGTCCAAACAAGCCGCTGACATGATCCTGCTGGACGACAACTTTGCCTCCATTGTCACCGGAGTGGAAGAGGGTGAGGGACAGAGGGAGAGGGGGAGGGAGGGAGGGAAGGAGTGAGGAAAGAAGGGAAGGAGGGAGGGAAAATGAGGGAAAGAAGCAGGGAGGAGAAAGGTAGGAGGGAAAGACGTATACAGATGCAGGATCTTAATTTGATCACACTGTTGCAGGAGAACTTTTCTGCAGCGCAAGAAATGAAAAATTGAAATTTATTCTAGATTTTTTTTTTTAAAGGCTTCTGAAGTTTGTAATTTCCACGTTGAAATGCCAGACTTGATTTTCCCTTATGAGAAATGTACCAACCCCTACAAAGATGCCCATTAATTATAATCCACACAATAATTCACATTTCCTGTTGCTGCAGGATTATTTTCCTGCTGTAGCAAACTGGCTCAAATTAAAATCCCACATCTGTATGCAGGATGAAACTGAAGGAGAGAACGGGGGTGGTGTGAACGACAGGTAGGAGGAAGAGAGTAAGAAAGGTCAGCGAGAGTAGAGAAGGAGACCAGACAAGAGAGGTAATGGAATATTTAGAGACAAAAGGAAAGCTGCTGTTTGGAAAGGTAACCTTATCTGCAAGATGAGCCTTGTTGTATAAAAATAAGACGTCTAATGATGTCGTCCTGGGCTAGCCTATACAAGCTTTTCCTCTTGTGACCCTCCAGGACGTCTGATCTTTGACAACCTGAAGAAGTCCATTGCCTACACCCTGACCAGTAACATCCCTGAGATCACCCCCTTCCTCTTCTTCATCCTGGTCAACATCCCACTGCCCCTAGGGACCATCACCATCCTCTGCATCGACCTGGGAACTGACATGGTGACACACACACACCCACCCACACATGCATGGCACATACATACACACACACTCAGGCAAATTGTAGTTTGTTCAATGCTTACTTACCAACAATGCAGTTTTAAGAAAGTACCCCCCAAAAAGTAAGAGATCAGAATAACAAATAATTAGTTAAAGAGCAGCGGTAAACAACAATAGCGGGGCTTTATACAGGGTATTACGGTACAGAGTCAATGTGGAGGCTATATACAGGAGGTACCGGTAGAGAGTCAATGTGGAGGCTATATACAGGGTATTACGGTACAGAGTCAATGTGGAGGCTATATACAGGGTATTACGGTACAGAGTCAATGTGGAGGCTTTATACAGGGTATTACGGTACAGAGTCAATGTGGAGGCTTTATACAGGGTATTACGGTACAGAGTCAATGTGGAGGCTATATACAGGGTTTTACAGTACAGAGTCAATGTGGAGGCTTTATACAGGGTATTACGGTACAGAGTCAATGTGGAGGTTATATACAGGGTATTACAGTACAGAGTCAATGTGGAGGCTATATACAGGGTATTACGGTACAGAGTCAATGTGGAGGCTATATACAGGGTATTACGGTACAGAGTCAATGTGGAGGCTATATACAGGGTATTACGGTACAGCGTCAATGTGGAGGCTATATACAGGAGGTACCGGTACAGAGTCAATGTGGAGGCTATATACAGGGTATTAGGGTACAGCGTCAATGTGGAGGCTATATACAGGAGGTACCGGTACAGAGTCAATGTGGAGGCTATATACAGGGTATTACGGTACAGCGTCAATGTGGAGGCTATATACAGGAGGTACCGGTACAGAGTCAATGTGGAGGCTTTATACAGGGTATTACGGTACAGAGTCAATGTGGAGGCTATATACAGGGTATTACGGTACAGAGTCAATGTGGAGGCTTTATACAGGGTATTACGGTACAGAGTCAATGTGGAGGTTATATACAGGGTATTACGGTACAGAGTCAATGTGGAGGCTATATACAGGGTATTACGGTACAGAGTCAATGTGGAGGCTTTATACAGGGTATTACGGTACAGAGTCAATGTGGAGGCTATATACAGGGTATTACGGTACAGCGTCAATGTGGAGGCTATATACAGGGTATTACGGTACAGAGTCAATGTGGAGGCTTTATACAGGGTATTACGGTACAGAGTCAATGTGGAGGCTATACACAGGGTATTACGGTACAGAGTCAATGTGGAGGCTATATACAGGGTATTACGGTACAGAGTCAATGTGGAGGCTTTATACAGGGTATTACGGTACAGAGTCAATGTGGAGGCTATATACAGGGTATTACGGTACAGCGTCAATGTGGAGGCTATATACAGGGTATTACGGTACAGAGTCAATGTGGAGGCTATATACAGGGTATTACGGTACAGAGTCAATGTGGAGGCTTTATACAGGGTATTACGGTACAGAGTCAATGTGGAGGCTATATACAGGGTATTACGGTACAGCGTCAATGTGGAGGCTATATACAGGGTATTACGGTACAGAGTCAATGTGGAGGCTTTATACAGGGTATTACGGTACAGAGTCAATGTGGATGCTATATACAGGGTATTACGGTACAGAGTCAATGTGGAGGCTATATACAGGGTATTACGGTACAGAGTCAATGTGGAGGCTATATACAGGAGGTACCGGTACAGAGTCAATTTGGAGGCTATATACAGGGGGTACTAGTACAGAGTCAAGGTGGAGGCTATATACAGGGGGTACCAGTACAGAGTCAATGTGGAGGCTATATACAGGGGGTACAGGTACAGAGCCAATGTGGAGGCTATATAGAGGGGGTACTGGTACAGAGTCAATGTGGAGGCTATATACAGGAGGTACCGGTACAGAGTCAATGTGGAGGCTATATACAGGAGGTACCGGTACAGAGTCAATGTGGAGGCTATATACAGGAGGTACTGGTACAGAGTCAATGTGGAGGCTATATACAGGGAGTGCTGGTACAGAGTCAATGTGGAGGCTATATACATGGGGTACCAGTACAGAGTCAATGTGGAGGCTATATACAGGGGTACCAGTACAGAGTCAATGTGGAGGCTATATACAGGAGGTACCGGTACAGAGTCAATGTGGAGGCTACAGTGCCTTGCGAAAGTTTTCGGCCCCCTTGAACTTTGCGACCTTTTGACACATTTCAGGCTTCAAACATAAAGATATACATTTTTATTTTTTTGTGACGAATCAACAACAAGTGGGACACAATCATGAAGTGGAACGACATTTATTGGATATTTCAAACTTTTTTAACAAATCAAAAACTGAAAAATTGGGCGTGCAAAATTATTCAGCCCCTTTACTTTCAGTGCAGCAAACTCTCTCCAGAAGTTCAGTGAGGATCCAATGTTGACCTAAATGACTAATGATGATAAATACAATCCACCTGTGTGTAATCAAGTCTCCGTATAAATGCACCTGCACTGTGATAGTCTCAGAGGTCCGTTAAAAGCGCAGAGAGCATCATGAAGAACAAGGAACACACCAGGCAGGTCCGAGATACTGTTGTGAAGAAGTTTAAAGCCGGATTTGGATACAAAAAGATTTCCCAAGCTTTAAACATCCCAAGGAGCACTGTGCAAGCGATAATATTGAAATGGAAGGAGTATCAGACCACTGCAAATCTACCAAGACCTGGCCGTCCCTCTAAACTTTCAGCTCATACAAGGAGAAGACTGATCAGAGATGCAGCCAAGAGGCCCATGATCACTCTGGATGAACTGCAGAGATCTACAGCTGAGGTGGGAGACTCTGTCCATAGGACAACAATCAGTCGTATATTGCACAAATCTGGCCTTTATGGAAGAGTGGCAAGAAGAAAGCCATTTCTTAAAGATATCCATAAAAAGTGTTGTTTAAAGTTTGCCACAAGCCACCTGGGAGACACACCAAACATGTGGAAGAAGGTGCTCTGCTCAGATGAAACCAAAATTGAACTTTTTGGCAACAATGCAAAACGTTATGTTTGGCGTAAAAGCAACACAGCTCATCACCCTGAACACACCATACCCACTGTCAAACATGGTGGTGGCAGCATCATGGTTTGGGCCTGCTTTTCTTCAGCAGGGACAGAGAAGATGGTTAAAATTGATGGGAAGATGGATGGAGCCAAATACAGGACCATTCTGGAAGAAAACCTGATGAAGTCTGCAAAAGACCTGAGACTGGGACGGAGATTTGTCTTCCAACAAGACAATGATCCAAAACATAAAGCAAAATCTACAATGGAATGGTTCAAAAATAAACATATCCAGGTGTTAGAATGGCCAAGTCAAAGTCCAGACCTGAATCCAATCGAGAATCTGTGGAAAGAACTGAAAACTGCTGTTCACAAATGCTCTCCATCCAACCTCACTGAGCTCGAGCTGTTTTGCAAGGAGGAATGGGAAAAAATGTCAGTCTCTCGATGTGCAAAACTGATAGAGACATACCCCAAGCGACTTACAGCTGTAATCGCAGCAAAAGGTGGCGCTACAAAGTATTAACTTAAGGGGGCTGAATAATTTTGCACGCCCAATTTTTCAGTTTTTGATTTGTTAAAAAAGTTTGAAATATCCAATAAATGTCGTTCCACTTCATGATTGTGTCCCACTTGTTGTTGATTCTTCACAAAAAAATACAGTTTTATATCTTTATGTTTGAAGCCTGAAATGTGGCAAAAGGTCGCAAAGTTCAAGGGGGCCGAATACTTTTGCAAGGCACTGTATATACAGGAGGTACCGGTACAGAGTCAATGTGGAGGCTATATACAGGGGGTACCAGTACAGAGTGAATGTGGAGGCTATATACAGGGGGTACCGGTACAGAGTCAATGTGTGGAGACACCGGTGTCGAGGTAATTGAGGTAATATGTAGAGTTATTAAAGTGACTATGCATAGAAAGTAACAGAGAGTAGCAGCAGCGTAGAAGGGGGGGGGGGGGGGGGGGGGGGGCAATGCAAATAGTCTGGGTAGCCATTTGATTAGATGTTCAGGAGTCTTATGGCTGTGGGGTAAAAGCTGTTTAGAAGCCTCTTGGACCTAGACTTGGTGCTCCAGTACCGCTTGCCATTCGGTAGCAGAGAGGACAGACTATGACTGGGGTGGCTGGAGTCTTTTACAATTTTTAGGGTCCTTCCTCTGACACTGCCTGGTATAGAGGTCGTGGATGGCAGGAAGCTTGGCCCCGGTGATGTACTGGGCCGTACGCACTACCCTCTGTTGTGCCTTGCGGTTATTTAGGTTGTCTGGTAGTCTCGTGTCACTGGGCAGCTCTTGGCTGTGCTTCCCTTTGTGATCTGTAATAGTTTGCGAGCCCTGCCACATCCAACGTGCTTTGGAGCCGGTGTAGTACGATTCGATGTTCGTCCTGTATTGCCGCTTTGCCTGTTTGATGGTTCGTCTGAGGGCATAGCGGGATTTCCGGGTTAGAGTCCTGCTCCTTGAAAGCGGCAGCTCTACCCTTTAGCTCAGTGTGAATGTTGCCTGTAATCCATGGCTTCTGGTTGGGGTATGTACGTAATTTGAGGTCAGTTGTCTCATCCAAGTGTGTGCTTTGGTCTGTTGTCCTTTGCACCACAAAGAGGTAATGTGTATTGACATCCACCGTCTTCTCCTAACCCTACTGTATGCCTACAGGTGCCAGCGATCTCCCTGGCCTACGAGGCAGCAGAGAGTGACATTATGAAGAGACAGCCCAGAAACCCAGCCAGGGACAAACTGGTGAACGAGAGGCTGATCAGTATCGCCTACGGACAGATTGGTGGGTTTTTAAAAGTCTATCCCTGTGTTCAGGTCGTTAGTCTGCGGTGGGATTGACTCCCGGCCTAATTCTAATTCTAGTTCTATAGGCAGAGTAAATAAAGCGAAGACATCTTCCTCTCTCTGTCTCTGTAGGGATGATCCAGGCTCTGGGAGGGTTCTTCTCCTACTTTGTGATCCTGGCAGAGAATGGTTTCCTTCCCTCTTTATTGGTGGGCATCAGGCTAAACTGGGACGACCGCTCCAACAACGACCTAGAGGACAGCTACGGACAGCAATGGGTACACGACCCTCCTTTCTCTCTCTTTTTTTTTTTATATATATTTTTTTTAACTCTTTTTCTTTCTCTCGTCTTTACTCACTCTGACTTTGTTTTACCCCTCTGTCATCTTATTTTCTTTCATCCAGTCCTCATTAGTTTCATTAAATGAATTGCTCTCTGAGTCATCACCACAGCTTTCCGCTTAGTCATCACCACAGCTTTCCGCTTAGTCATCACAACTTTCCACTTAGTCATCACCACAACGTTCCACTTAGTTACCTCTACTCCACTTAGTTCGCTCTTTAACCCTCCCTCCTTGTGATTTCCTCTCCCTGGCACGCCAGACCTATGAACAGAGGAAGATAGTGGAGTACACCTGTCACACAGCCTTCTTCGTCAGTATTGTGGTGGTACAGTGGGCTGATGTCATCATCTGCAAGACCAGGCGCAACTCTGTCTTCCAGCAGGGCATGAGGTCAGAACCCTTTATCTTTGCACCTGTCCTCTAATGACACAGACGTTTGGCATGATTCAAAAGCAGACCTCTTCTTTTCTCTATTCAGATTTTGTAAGGTTATGGAAGCCCCTCTACTTTATGTCTCTCATAGCTAGGATACATGTTGAGATTCATTATTTGTTTGTTTACAGGAATAAGATCCTGATATTTGGGCTGTTTGAGGAGACAGCTCTGGCTGCTTTCCTGTCCTACACCCCAGGCATGGACGTGGCTCTCAGGATGTACCCCCTCAAGTGAGTACTCCAGCCTCTATTCTCATTCACACAGAGCAACAGCACCCTCTACTGAGGGACGTTTATATGACAGTTACTTGACAGTAAAGGACCACTGTGTGGACTGGAGACTATTTCAATCCATTCTATGGGGAAATGATTGCCTCTTTTAAGGAGAGTTATTCACTCAGCTGAATGGCCCTCTGGCTTTTTCTTCCTCTTTCTCTCCATCTGTCTTTTTCTCTCTTTCTCTGTCTCAGGCCCAGCTGGTGGTTTTGTGCGTTCCCGTACAGTTTCCTCATCTTTGTTTACGATGAGATCCGAAAACTCATCCTGCGCCGAAACCCCGGAGGTACGAGTCTCTCACAAACACACTTACTGTACTCACCATAGACTTGGGTATGACGTATTACAGTACCCATAATAACATTTACTATGATAGAACTGGGTATCTTTCACAGAGCATTGTGGGTACTGTTGTACATCATGCTACAAAAACAATGTAAAAACAAGAAAATGCTGCTGTCAGGTTTGCTTAATATAAGGAATTTTAAATGATTAACCCTTTTATACTTCACTTTTGATACTTAAGTATATTTTAGCAATTATATTTACTTTTGGTACTTATGTAGATTTAAAACCAAATACTTTTAGGGTAGTATTTTGAGAGACTTTTAGTCATTTTCTATTATGGTATATTTACTTTTATTCAAGTATGAAAATTGGATACTTTTTCCACCACTACCTCTGATACAAATGTTTGCTGTTTTGTTAATAATTTGTCTCTCTCTTTCTCTCTATTCCCTTCGTTTTCTCCTTCCTTTCTCTTTAGGCTGGGTGGAAAAGGAGACATACTATTAAATTATCAAACCATTCTTTACTTCTCACCCCCCTTACCTCCCCCTCGTTTTCCTGCTCCCTACCTCCACCCCTCGTCCCTCTAATCACATACAAACCATACAAGAAACCGCATCTGAAAACTCATCCATTCCTCATCTCGTATTTTCAACCAACATCGCCTTGAGGACAAGAGGACCAACCACCGAGAAGGAGAGGAACAGGACGATCACGCCAGATCCCTGCGCCCCTCTTCGTCTCTGCCTTTTTTTTCTGCCAAAAGACTACAGCATAGTCAACACTGCCAATACTCTTCGAATGTTTACTACACTGTTATGACACTGTTTCTAAATGTGCTAATACACTGTCATGTACAAAATACCGGTATCGCTCTCCTCTATCGACAACAAAATGGCAGCTGCATCTAGATTCCCCCGGCGAGCGGTGTGGCGTCTTTGTCACCTGTTCCACCCCGCCATCCTCTCAACACGCCCCTCAAGCCACTCCCACCACTCCCTGACCCAATAGGTATAACAGAAAGATCCCACCGCGGACACCAGTAAACGTGGAATAATCTCCCACGGCCTCTACAGGGGTAAAAAAATAAAATCCCCCTCCTTCCTGCTCGTGTTCCCCTCCCTCCTCCTCCTGTTCCCCTCCCTCCTCCTGTTTTTCTGCCAATGTTGTTGTTGTTTTCTAAACAATTGTTCGTAATACTACGGTGTGTTTTTTAATGTTAGGAGTGGGTCTGGGAACTGCTCGTCTGTCTGTCCCTGTGCGACTTCCCCCTGTCCTTGTAAACCCCCCCCCCAACTAACCCCTGCTAAAAAAATGCAACAATCTTTCTGTATCCTAAGAAATAGAGATTTCTCTCCCATGTCATTATTTAAATAAGTGAGCAATGGAATAAGACACTGTACCTTACATGCGAAACAGCAGCAAGAAATGAAATAAAATATAAGGATTTCTCTTTTTTTCCCCAGTTTGGCCTCAGTTTTGTGTGTGGGGTTTGGCAGAGAAAGACAATACTGTAAATACATCTTTCACACTATCAACACTCCTGATCCCACTTTTAAGCCAGACAGAATGTCTCGAGTTACATACCAGCGGGATTGAAGGGTTGTCTGCCATGAGGTGTGTTGGGAGCGCCGATAGTGAGATGATCATCACTTCTTGCTACACTTATTTTCACACCGCACACAATTATTCTGCTCTACCTACTCACTCATCATGGTTGGGAAAATAATAATACTTGTTTAAAAAAAAATATGTATTCAAGGTAAAGTGACATAGTACATAGGTATTCATTCACCACCTCAGTGGAATACATACGGGCGATAATGATGACGCTGTCACGCCCTGAGCTTAGAGAGACGTTTTATTTCTCTATTTGGTTAGGTCAGGGTGTGATTTGGGGTGGGCATTCTATGTTATCTGTTTCTTTGTTTTTGGCCGAGTGTAGTTCCCAATCGGAGGCAGCTGTCTATCGTTGTCTCTGATTGGGAATCATACTTAGGCAGCCTTTTCCCCAGCTGTGTTTTGTGGGTAGTTATTTTCTGTTTAGTCTCTGTTACCTGACAGAACTGTTCGCTTTCGTTTTGTTACTTTGTTCGAGTTTCTTTGATCAATAAAATCATGAACACTTTCCACACTGCGCTTTGGTCCACTCATTCCGACGAGAGCCGTAACAGAACTACCCACCACAAAAGGACCAAGCAGCGTGGCCAGGAGGAGAAGGGATCCTGGGCACGGGAGAGAAGGGAGTTTAGGACATCGCGGACATGGGAGGAGATCATGGCAGGCGACAAAAGCCTGGCATGGAAACAGGCGGAGGCTGATGGAGAGGAGCGGAGAGATCAGGAGTTACGGCAGAGTGCTAGCTCTAAGCTCCAGACCTCCAGTGTGCTTTCACAGCCCAGTGCATCCTGTGCTGGTGCCCCGCACTTGCTGGATTGAAGTGGGTATCCAGCCAGGACGGGTTGTGCCTGCTCCACGAACCAGGCCTCCAGTGTGTCTCCCCAGCCTGGTGAGTCCTGTGCCTGCTCCACGGACCAGGCCTCCAGTGTGCTCCCCAGCCCGGTGAGTCCTGTGCCTCCTCCACGGACCAGGCCTCCAGTGTGTCTCCCCAGCCTGGTGAGTCCTGTGCTTGCTCCACGCACCAGGCCAGCAGTGTGGGTGAGTCCGGAGCCTCCGGCGACGGTCCCTAGTCTGGGGCCTCTGGCGACGGTCCCTAGTCCGGGGCCTCTGGCGACGGTCCCTAGTCCGGGCCCTCCGGCGACGATCCGCAGTCCGGGGCCTCCGGCGATGGTTCCCAGTTTGGAGCCTCCGGCGACGATTCACGGTCCGGAGTCCCCGGTGACGATCCACGGTCCGGTTCCACAGAAGCGGAGGGATCAGCAGAGGGAGTGGGGCTACGTCCCAAACCGGAGCCGCCACCGGGGGTAGATGCCCACCCGGACCCTCCCCTATAGGTTCAGGTTTGCGGCCGGGAGTTCGCACCTTTGGGTGGGGGTGGTACTGTCACGCCCTGACCTTAGAGAGCCATTTTATTTCCCTATTTGGTTAGGTCAGGGTGTGATTTGGGGTGGGCATTCTATGTTATCTGTTTCTTTGTTTTTGGCCGAGTGTGGTTCCCTATCGTTGTCTCTGATTGGGAATCATACTTAGGTAGCCTTTTCCCCACCTGTGTTTTGTGGGTAGTTGTTTTCTGTTTTGTATCTGTTACCTGACAGAACTATTTGCTTTCTGTTTTGTTACTTCGTTTGGGTGTTTTTTTTATCAATAAAATCATGAACACTTTCCACGCTGCGCTTTGGTCCACTCATTCCGACGAGAGCCGTAACAGACGCTCACATCCTCTCTGTACACCACCAGGATCTCACATTGCTGTACATCCATTGTTTTCTTTTTCCTCCCATTTAGATCCTGCTGCACTGTAGCTAGTAATATGGAAGCCATATAAGTCCTAAAAAAACTAACATACACTGGTAGTAAAAGTACCCAATTGTCATACTTGAGTAAAAACAAAGATACCTTACAGTTTTTTTTTGTTGCGATTGCTCACACACTTGTTGCGGAATTTGGCTCATTGTGTCAAAACTCTACACACAAGCCAAATAAGACACAACCCTTGGAGATGAACATCTCACTTCTGTCAGAACGAAACTCTGCAATCAAAACCTAACAATCCTTTTTCTAAATAGCATTTTTGCAACAAAATGATACGCACATGAACCATTTGAATGACTCTAAGGGGCAACAACACACTGATGTACTTTATACAAAACACTGCTGTCTTTAGTACTTTGTATACCTTTTTGATGTTCTCATACAGGCTTCTGTGAAAGATTGTTCCAGTGCAGTACATCTACTCACATTTTAATGAACGCAAAAATAGAAAGGCTTCAGAAAAAAATATATGCACCTTATTTTTTTGCCATTGCAGGTTTTTACAACAAAAAAACAAAGAAAAGTAGAATTACAGTAATCGATACAATATGTTACTGTAAACTCATGGAAACAAAAATAATTACAGCCAAGCTCTATACACCAATTGGCAACACCCACTTATCTCAGATGAGATCAGGGCCACATTGGTTGACCATGTGCTCAACCATGGATTGAGTATGAGGGAGGCTGGGCAGAGAGTTCAGCCCAACCTGAGCCGCTACACGGTTGCATCTATCCTCCATTCAGAAATGACAACCGGTAGTTACCTACCATCTACACTATGTTCTTTATGTACAGTGGCAAGAAAAGCTATGGGAACCCTTTGGAAATACCTGGATTTCTGCATAAATTGGTCATAAAATTTGATCTGATCTTCATCGAGGTCACAATAGACAAACAGTCTGCCTAAACTAATAACACACAAACAATTATATATTTTCATGTCTTTATTGAACACGCCATGTAAACATTCACAGTGCAGGGTGGGAAAAGTTTGTGAACCCTTGGATTGAATAACTGGTTGACCCTCCTTTGGCAGCAAACCAAACGTTTTCTGTGGTTGTGGATCAGACCTGCACAACGGTCAGGAGGAATTTCAGACCATTCCTCTTCACAAAACTGTTTCAGTTCAGCAATATTATTAGGATGTCTGGTGTGAACTGCTCTCTTGAGGTCATGCCACTGCATCTCAATCGGGTTGAGGTCAGGACTCTGACTGGGCCATTCCAGAAGGTGTATTTTCTTCTGTTGAAGCCATTCTGTTGTTGATTAACTTCTGTGTTTTGGGTCGTTGTCCTGTTGCATTACCCAACTTATATTACAGTTTTTTCCAACTGCTTACACACAAAATCTTTTCATGTCACACGATTTTTGAAACCTCTCACTCAAAGTGCAAAACTACACACCAAATGTGAAAAACCATAAGCTATTTCTCAGCCTTTGACTCAGATGTCAATTGCATAAAACACTTTTTTCAAAATACTACACACAATTTTCAACCTAAAACACAAAAATCTAACAGGAAGTGACTTGCTTTCCTTTTCCAAACACAACCAATCAAAATGCTACACTTATTCACCAGGTCACACACACACTCCTCACATGTGCAAACACTAATAGCTTAACTGATCACTAACCAATCACTGCTTTACTGTAGTATAGGCCTATAAATAGGTCAAAGGTCAGATTACCTGTTTTGTACAATGGATGCCAACAATGGACAGAGAGCAAGAGGAGTAGGAGGGAAAGGAAGAGGACGAGGGCAAAGAAGAGAAGGAAGGAGAGGCATCTCTAATGAGATTAGGGCAAAATTTGTTGATCATGTGATCAACCACGGTTTGACCATGAGAGAGGCTGGACTGAGAGTCCAGCCCAATTTGAGTCGATTTACAGTGGCGTCCATAATTCGAACCTTCAGAAATGAGAAGAGGTATGCAACTACAGTGCCTTGCGAAAGTATTCGGCCCCCTTGAACTTTGCGACCTTTTGCCACATTTCAGGCTTCAAACATAAAGATATAAAACTGTATTTTTTTGTGAAGAATCAACAACAAGTGGGACACAATCATGAAGTGGAACGACATTTATTGGATATTTCAAACTTTTTTAACAAATCAAAAACTGAAAAATTGGGCGTGCAAAATTATTCAGCCCCCTTAAGTTAATACTTTGTAGCGCCACCTTTTGCTGCGATTACAGCTGTAAGTCGCTTGGGGTATGTCTCTATCAGTTTTGCACATCGAGAGACTGACATTTTTTCCCATTCCTCCTTGCAAAACAGCTCGAGCTCAGTGAGGTTGGATGGAGAGCATTTGTGAACAGCAGTTTTCAGTTCTTTCCACAGATTCTCGATTGGATTCAGGTCTGGACTTTGACTTGGCCATTCTAACACCTGGATATGTTTATTTTTGAACCATTCCATTGTAGATTTTGCTTTATGTTTTGGATCATTGTCTTGTTGGAAGACAAATCTCCGTTCCAGTCTCAGGTCTTTTGCAGACTCCATCAGGTTTTCTTCCAGAATGGTCCTGTATTTGGCTCCATCCATCTTCTCATCAATTTTAACCATCTTCCCTGTCCCTGCTGAAGAAAAGCAGGCCCAAACCATGATGCTGCCACCACCATGTTTGACAGTGGGGATGGTGTGTTCAGTGTGATGAGCTGTGTTGCTTTTACGCCAAACATAACGTTTTGCATTGTTGCCAAAAAGTTCAATTTTGGTTTCATCTGACCAGAGCACCTTCTTCCACATGTTTGGTGTGTCTCCCAGGTGGCTTGTGGCAAACTTTAAACAACACTTTTTATGGATATCTTTAAGAAATGGCTTTCTTCTTGCCACTCTTCCATAAAGGCCAGATTTGTGCAATATACGACTGATTGTTGTCCTATGGACAGAGTCTCCCACCTCAGCTGTAGATCTCTGCAGTTCATCCAGAGTGATCATGGGCCTCTTGGCTGCATCTCTGATCAGTCTTCTCCTTGTATGAGCTGAAAGTTTAGAGGGACGGCCAGGTCTTGGTAGATTTGCAGTGGTCTGATACTCCTTCCATTTCAATATTATCGCTTGCACAGTGCTCCTTGGGATGTTTAAAGCTTGGGAAATCTTTTTGTATCCAAATCCGGCTTTAAACTTCTTCACAACAGTATCTCGGACCTGCCTGGTGTGTTCCTTGTTCTTCATGATGCTCTCTGCGCTTTTGACGGACCTCTGAGACAATCACAGTGCAGGTGCATTTATACGGAGACTTGATTACACACAGGTGGATTGTATTTATCATCATTAGTCATTTAGGTCAACATTTGATCATTCAGAGATCCTCACTGAACTTCTGGAGAGAGTTTGCTGCACTGAAAGTAAAGGGGCTGAATAATTTTGCACGCCCAATTTTTCAGTTTTTGATTTGTTAAAAAAGTTTGAAATATCCAATAAATGTCGTTCCACTTCATGATTGTGTCCCACTTGTTGTTGATTCTTCACAAAAAAATACAGTTTTATATCTTTATGTTTGAAGCCTGAAATGTGGCAAAAGGTCGCAAAGTTCAAGGGGGCCGAATACTTTCGCAAGGCACTGTATCTAATGACTTTTTTAGCATTACAGTAATGTACTGTAAAATACGTATGACTGCATAGAATTGCATAAACATTTGTACAGAGTGGAAAGGCAATGATGTGGACGAAGTATCGTGGCCAGACTCAGGCCGGAGAAGAGATGAAGCGTAGCTTAGCACTGTTGACTGCCCCCCCCCCCCCCCCCCCCCCCCCCCCCCCACCAATTCCTGTACTGACCCCTTGGGACGCCACACACACAATTGTGTTCTTTACTGTATTCTAAAGAATATACTTTTGGTTTACATATGTTTATGGTTTTGTTGTATGCTACTGTATACAACAGTAATGTTTGGCCTAATAAATATTTTCTGTTTCTACATTGCATTGGTGTCTACAGTGTACTTGTTACCCCGCTCAGCAGATTACTTTCACTGTAGAACATTGCATTGGTGTTTACAGTGTACTTGTTACCCCTCTCAGCAGATTTATTTCACTGTAGAACATTGTATTGAAATGTAGATATAAGCCTATGAAAGACCAAAGAGCTTTAGATTTAGAACAACAGTGTTTACATGGTATATCCAAAAATGTACTATTATGAAAGCAGTGTTTGCCATTTGATGCAAATGCTTCATTCTGACATGTGTTTATGTCATTTTGAATGCAGTGTTACATTTTGAAGGAGATGTGAGGCATTTAGCATTTTGTGTGTGCAGTTTTGGGAATTGTGTGTAGAGTTTTGAAAAAAAGGAGACAGTTTTGAAAACTTGTGTAAGCAGTTGGAAAAAACTGTAATCTTCAATTGGCAGACAGATTGCCTGATGTTGGTGTGCTGTGCCTTTTTTCCCCCACACATGCTGTTGTGTTTTCCTTCCAAACAACTCAACTGTAGTTTCATCTGTCCACAGGATATTTTGCCAGTAGCGCTGTGGAACATGTAGGTGCACTTTCGCAGACTTCAGACGTGCAGCAATGTTTATTTTGGACAGCAGTGGCTTTTTCCGTGGTCTCCTCCCATGAACACCATTCTTGTTTAGAGTTGTACGTATAGTAGACCCGTCAACAGAGATGTTAGCATGTGTCAGAGTCTTTAACTGACACTCTAGGATTCTTCTTAACCTCATTGAACATTCTGTGCTGAGGTCTTGCAGTCATCTTTGCAGAACAGCCACTCCTAGGGAGAGTAGCAACAGTGCTGAACTTTCTCCATTCATAGACAATTTGTCTTACCGTGGACTGATGAACATCAAGGTTTTTAGAGATACTTGTGTAACCCTTTTCAGCTTTATGCAAGTCAACAATTCTTAATCTTAGGTCTGCTGAGATCTCTTTTGTTCGAGGCATGGCTCACATCAGGCAATGCTTCTTGTGAATAGCAAACTCAAATTTTGTGAGGTTTTTTATAGGGCAGAGCAGCTCTAACCAACATCTCCAATCTCGTCTCATTGAGGGTTAGCTGACTCCTGACTCCAATTAGCTTTTGGAGAAGTCATTAGCCTAGGGGTTCACATACTTCTTCCAACCTACACTGTGAACGTTTAAATTATTTATTCAATATAAGACAACAAAAATACAATAATTTGTGTGTTATTAGTTTAAGTACACTATGTTTGTCTATTGTTGTGACTTAGATGAAGATCAGATCACATTTGATGACCAATTTATGCAGAAATCCAGGTAATTCCAAAGGGTTCACATACTTTTTCTTGCCACTGTGTGTATATTGTAGAATACTGCAGTCCGACATATCAATAGGCCTGTGTTACTCCGTGATTGTTGGCCAATGTTACAGTAATGTAATTTCATGTTGAAAGAAAATAGATTATTTTAGTTTACTGTAACCAATCATATCATATTTGTGGATCTTCTGCAGAACTGAGAGACGGCCAGGCCATGGTGGAAGACACCGGCTGTTCACACCAGAACAGGAGACCTCCTTTGTGAACATGGTGGTGGCAAACAATACCATTAGACTATGAGAAAAATCCAGAACCACATAATTGCAGACAACATCATGTTCAATAACATTCACCAGGTGGGCTTGTCTACATTGGACCGTGTTTTTCGGCGAAACTCAGAGAGGGTTAAAGAACAGCGCCATGAATATGTGCAAGTAAGTACTCTACTGTGAATGTATTATCATATCAGCACTGTATATACACATTACAATACTGTAATCCAGTGTATTGTGCCTCACCATATTGACTGCTCTAGGTCTGTCACACATTGTCTGTTTCGGAGAGTCTTGGAGCTGGAAGCGGCTGCAATTCAGCACGTTTATATTTAAATTGATGAGGCTGGCTTCTACCTAGCCAAAAGAAGGGGACGGGGACAGAACATTATTGGCCACCGTGCCATTGTGAATGTCCCTGGACGGCGTGGAGGGAATATCACCATGTGCAGTCGTTAGCCAGCAAGGCGTCCTCCATCACCATGCCAACCTTGGTCCCTACAACACCGCCCTTCTCATCACAATCCTGGACACACTACATGGTATCCTCATTCCAGGAGAGCAGAGGGGTGGACCAGAGCGAACCAGGTATGTTGTCATCTGGGACAACGTGAGTTTCCAACGGGCTGCTCTGGTCCGCAACTGGGTCATCAACCACCCGCAATGTATTGTTCTATACCTCCCACCATATTCCCCATTCCTAAACCCAATTGAATCGTTTTTTTCAGCATGGCGATGGAAGGTGTATGACCGCCATCCCCTCACACACATGCTTCTTCTTCAGGCAATGGAGGATGCATGAGGTGAAGTTGATGTGGGGGCTTTCGACGGCTTGATCCGTCACTCCAGAAGATTGTTTCCGCGCTGTTTAGCCAGGAAGAACATTGCTTGTGATGTAGATGAGGTGCTGTGACCAGACCACAATAGGCTGTAGGACGCAGCCTCGTGTCTTTCTTACATTTTGCATGTGTTTTTGTCTTTAGAGTTTTGAAAGAATGAGCCACTTTAATTTTTACATTTTGTACAGAAAATCCTTTATCTTACTGAACGTTTGTCCTTTTGGGTACGGCAAGTGTTTAATACAAAACACAAGTGTTCAAAAATACAGATGCTGAAGGAAACAGGTACAAAAGTAAAAATGAGTCCTATATCGACATAACCTGAAAGGCCGCTCAGCAAGGAAGAAGCCACTGCTCCAAAACCGCCATAAAAAAAACAGACTACGGTTTGCAACTGCACATGGGGACAAAGATCGTACTTTTTGGAGAAATGTCCTCTGGTCTGATGAAATAAAAATAGAACCTGTTTGACCATAATGACCATCGTTGGAGGAAAAAGGGGGAAGCTTGCAAGCCGAGGAACACCAACCCAATCGTGACGCACGGGGGTGGCAGCATCATGTTGTGGGGGATGCTTTGCTGCAGGAGGGACTGGTGCACTTCACAAAATGGATGGCATCATGAGGAAGGAAAATTATGTGGAAATATTGAAGCAACATCTCCAGACATCAGTCAGGAAGTTAAAGCTTGGTTGCAAATGGGTCTTCCAAATGAACCAAGCATACTTCCAAAGTTGTGTCAAAATGGCTTAAGGACAACAAAGTCAAGGTATTGGAGTGGCCATCACAAAGCCCTGACCTCAATCCAATAGAAAATATGTTGGCAGAACTGAAAAAGCATGGAGGCCTAAAAACCTGACTCAGTTACACCAGCTCTGTCAGGAGGAATGGGCCAACATTCACCCAACTTATTGTGGGAAGCTTGTGAAAGGCTACCTGAAACGATTTAAAGGCAATGCTACCAAATACTAATACAGGGTATGTAAACCTCTGACCCACTGGGAATGTGATGAAAGAAATAAAAGCTGAAATAAATCATTCTCTCTACTACTATTCTGACATTTCCCATTCTTAAAATAAAGTGGTGATCCTAACTGACGTAAGATAGGGATTTTTTACTCGTATTAAATGTCAGGAATTGTGAAAAACTGATTTTAAATGTATTTGGCTAAGGTGTATGGAAACTTCCGACTTCAACTGTATATTTGCGTAGGTATACATTACTGTAACAATCTTTTACAACAGTGTAACTACAGTATAACACTGAAAAGGCAAAAGGCATAAACCTTCTGGTGCGATATTCATAGTGTTTTGAGTTGAGCACATCCGTGTGTTGTTGGTTGGTAGACAGATCTAATCATTTGACCCGAGTGTGTCATTTTGATGCAAAAAAACCCCATTTTAGATAGAGAAAACAGTTTTGAATGCAGTGTTTGCTTTTGCTAGAGATTTACAGTTTTGCGTTTGTGTTTTGGGAAAATGGGCCAAAGATTCAGCAAACGTGTGTAAACAGTTGTGGAAAACTGTAATGTATATGTAATTGCTCAAATATACTTAAGTATCAAAAGTAAATGTAAGACTAGAAATCATTTAAAATGGCTTATATGAAGCAAACCAGACGGCACCCTCTTGTTTATTTATTTACGGATATCCAGGGGCACACTCAACAGTCAGACATCATTTACAAACTAAGAATGTGTGTTCAGTGAGCCCACCAGATCAGAGGCAGTCGGGATGACCAGAGATGTTCTCTTTAAGTGCGTGAATGGACAATTTTATAATGTCCTGCTAAGCATTCAAAATGTATCGAGTACTTTTGGGTGTAACGGAAAATGTCTGGAATAAAAAGTACATTATTTTCTTAGGATTGTAGTGAAGTAAAAGTTGTCCAAAATATAAATAGTAACGTACAGATACCCCCAAAAAGGTTTTACTTAAGTACTTTACACCACTGCACAGTACATATAATAGATATTCATGAAGAAATGAGTCCTGAATATTTGTGAAGATTAAGTCAATAGATATAGCCTATAAATATATGAAATTCCTGAAAAAAAAAGACATTTCAAACGACACACTTTGCAATATACTATGGGACATGAATACTTAAGGAACCATAGATCAAGAGTTTGATTCTAGTATATTCAGTAGTACCTTCCACTCACAAGGGTCATAAAAACAGTCATACTTCATCCCTTTATTTGAAAGGGTATACGACGGTCCCTTGTTATTGTAGAGCCCACAAATGATTTGATCCAAACATGTATTAGTATTCTTGAATCTTAATGAATGACCTATTGTTATTGAGATGTATTACATGAATGTTCACTTGAACATTATATTTGACATCCGCCTTGAGGGGCAGTGTTAGGGGGATTCATTTCTAAAGGTTTCAACTGTATCGCATAGGTTTACAGAGATGGGTGTGGGGTGTGGGTGTGTGCTTGCTTTAGTAATGGGCTTCTGAACGTGTGTGTGTGTGTGTGTGTGTGTGTGTGTGTGTGTGTGTGTGTGTGTGAGAGAGAGAGTGGGAGAGGGAGAGTTTGTATTTCATGAATACAATTACAGGGCTGAGGAAGCCAATGATGGCTTGCCCATTGCGCGCGCACACACACACACACACACACACACACACACTATCCTGGGGATATAGGTCAACCCGTTTGCACTGGAGCCAGCTTTCTAGACCTTCTCTCTCATGAGACTGACTGCCTCATCTCTCTCCATTGTCCATCAATTACTAGAAACCAGTTTTACCCAAATGGGCACATAAAACCCTTGATTGTTACAGCACATAAGTTACTGTAGCAGCTCCTGGGGCCAGGGGCCTTTGTGAGCCTTCGAAACGCAATACATATCTTTAATTATCGAGCTTACACTATCTCTCCCCGTCCCTCATAACAGTAAAACACAATTCACAAACGCAAACAGTAGCATCTGCTTCATAGAATAACAAAACATGCCTTGAAGCTAGCTACCCCTCAGCACAGCACAAATATGTCAGCTCATTATGATGCGCACACACACACACAAACACACACACAGGGGCTCTCTTTGGCAGCCGTCCCCCCTGTAATCTCCCCACAACGTGCCCCCCTCTCTCCCGCTTCACTGTTCTGTGTGATAGAATATCGATCGCTCGCCTCGGCGCGTCATTGAGGGGGGGAAAAGGGAGGGTATGGTCAGACATGCTCCAAGGTTGTTTCCTTGGCAACAGGAGGATGGGTCACAGTGTTGCCATGGCTCCTAGGTCGCCGGGGTCAGGTGGTGGGGGAGGGGTCAGTGGGTCGGCCAAATCTGTTTGGGTGTTAGTTAATGGGTAAGGGAGGTTGGGGTTGGGGAGAGCTCCTGCAATATTGCAGTGTTGGTAATGAATGTGTGGATACAGGGTGTGACACCGTCATGTACATATTACAGTGTAGGCACACACACACACACACACACACACACACACACACACACACACACACACACACACACACACACACACACACACACACACACACACACACACACACACACACACACACACACAAACACAGGAAAATATAAACAGGATATGGATATGTCTGATTACATAGTTCAAAGTAGTCTGACGCATACAGATGTGGGATCTTAATTTGAGCCAGTTCGCTACAGCTGGAACATTTACCTGCAGCAACAGGAAGTTGCAATGGCCACACGTGATTTACAGTAAAAGCTTTGAGAGCAAGCATCGGAACAGTATACAAATATCCGTTTTTATTTTCACAATGTAGTATTACAATCTCATTTGCATGCACAAAGACTGAACCCCCCCCCCCCCCCCCTCCCGTCACTTTCGATGTTATGGTGCTGTTAATGAAGTATAAGGGACTCTCACTCTCACTTCTCGTCGCTGTGGATTTTGGCTGAAGAGCTCTCATCAGTGTATGAGGACCATTTTCAGACACAAATGTGAAAGTTCACCGTCTTCACTGTGACTTCTTCTATTTCTAAAAGGATGGTCCCGCTCCGTTCTATAGAGAGCACAGCACAGCGCAACCACTGCAAAATGGGATCCAAGTAAGGGTAACTGTTTGAGGATGTGAAAGAGACAAGAGACACAGATCAGATGTGGATACTCAAAGTGGTTTAATCCTGATATGTATTAAGGGTGTGTACAAATATTTTGTAGGTTTACAAAATCAGGATTGTGGTTTGTCTTATGAGTACGAAAGGACATTAAATGGCACAAGGTGGAACCCCTCATTTGGACAGTAGGTATAGCTGCACAATTATGTGCCCTCAATAATGACCCTGAGGATGGAAAAAAATGAATGTAAAAAAATAGCTATTTCTCTGAAGCTTTGATCATATACATACATAAGGTATAATTTGCTTAGACACAGCAGAGTTGAGGTTTTAGCATACCAACACGCGTGGAGATAAATTCTCTGAAAACGTATTCCATCCTAAAATGGTTAAAAAATAAATAATGTCAAATGCAACAGACAGAACCCTGGACAGCTACATTTTCTCGGATGACATCTAAGATTGAAGGGTGCTTTTTGTAGACTTTTAACGGAAGGGAAAAATGAAAGCGCTCACTAATGTTGCCAGCCGTATGGGGTAAGTGAACCTACGAAATAGGACGATAAAGAAAGATAATTCATTCCATGCGTGAGGGAAAATGACAATCCATCTGTCGTCATACAATTAAACCCCGAACCATAGCAGTTCATAACTAGGACCTTATTCATTTAAAAAACAAGAACAGGTAACAAGTCGTGAAAAGTGTCCAGTTTCTCCAGCATCCTAAAGATCACGATGCCAAGCATCGACGCAGTTAGATTCGTCCAGTCAGATTGCAGAGAGGGTCTGCAGCCAGAAGAGGGCACTGACAGTCCTAATCCCAAACCTCCTCTTGCTTTGAGACTCCGAGTAAGAACCTTGAACATCACCTGTTCATTCTCAGTCCCCCCCCAAAAAGGCAGCGCTTTACATGATTCATTTTTCCAGGATAATAACAGAGGAGTCATTGATGGAACTACATCGTAACAAGTGAAAGTAGCGAGTTATATAGTAGGAAACGAACGGCTGTTCATTCCAAATGTAGGCTATAAGAGCTGCATAGTCGCTATTTAAATCATTGCACAAATATTGTTTTATTACCGAGAAATTATACAAGGTGTTCCTCTGATAGACTTACTATCAGACCCTACATTTTTATATACAAACCTGAATCGTATACGAAGTACATTCTAATCGCTTCTCCACAAATCAAGATAGAAACTAAATAAGATTAACCGTTCAAAACCAAGGTAATTTGAGCCTTGAAAGCAACAAAGCAAGTTTTATATTTTTTATAATAAACGTATTTAAGTTGTATAGCCTACCCAACAATAGTCATAATTCATTCATTGGTCGCGTTCCCCTGCTCAGACGTTGAATGCATCAACCAATGGATGCATGCCACATCATCGACTGTGTCATCAACTGACAGATTACTAAAGCATATGATAAGGTTAGCTGATATGTCAAATACCTATCTAGGCGTTGTAAGATCTGGCAGGCATCTGCCATGCCTGGGCAGAGGAACCCACCCATTGTTATCAATGCAGATATTGGGCATGTTCCTCTGACAAGGCGTTGCTTACGCATGCCAGATCTTACATCGCCTGGATAAGTATTTTACATATCATCTAGCCACATCATATGTTATAGCAATCAGGTGTCCGATGGCACAGTCAATGACATGGCACGCAACCATTGGTTGAGGCATACAAAGTCTGAGCAGGGGAACACGACCAATACCTGGCTGATTGCTCCAGATATGGTGATAGGATGTATATTTAAATGTCTCGAGCGCGCGGAGTGTCTCTTGAGCAACTTTTGCAAGGTGTCTGACTGCTGGACGTTGGTTCGTCGGGACAAAGTTTCTTCATTCAAAAAACGAGAAGAAAGGTAACATTGCCACAGATTTAACTTTCTTTGTGTTGTTAGACAATTGTTCATGACAGTTTGCCAAATGAATCACCAAACAATTTTACGTTTTCCCACCTCGGCAATCGCAGGCAATCTGTTCTACCAAAAGCTTAGTTTCCCCCTCAATTGACACCACAGACCAATTCAGATATATTTGACTTTTCTCTCAGTTGTGATGGTAGCCCAGCCCAAAATAATTTTCTGTCTCCATTTCAAATTGTGTTCCGTATTTCTGTCTGTAGGTATGCTCCTAATCAGGCTATCACAGGTGTAGTAGTCTACAGGTAATTGCACCACCATCTAACACTACATACTGTATATATACCACCATCTAACACTACATACTGTATATATACCACCATCTAACACTACATACTGTATATATACCACCATCTAACACTACATACTGTATATATACCACCATCTAACACTACATACTGTATATATACCACCATCTAACACTACATACTGTATATATACCACCATCAAACCATACATACTGTATATATACCACCATCTAACACTACATACTGTATATATACCACCATCAAACCATACATACTGTATATATACCACCATCTAACCATACATACTGTATATATACCACCATCTAACCCTACATACTGTATATATACCACCATCTAACCATACATACTGTATATATACCACCATCTAACCCTACATACTGTATATATACCACCATCTAACCCTACATATTGTGTATATATACCACCATCTAACCCTACATATTGTGTATATATACCACCATCTAACCCTACATATTGTATATATACCACCATCAAACCATACATACTGTATATACCACCATCAAACCATACATACTGTATATATACCACCATCTAACCATACATACTGTATATATACCACCATCAAACCATACATACTGTATATATACCACCATCTAACCATACATACGTATATATACCAGCATCTAACACTACATACTGTATATATACCAGCATCTAACACTACATACTGTATATATACCAGCATCTAACCCTACACACTGTGTATATACCAGCATCTAACACTACACACTGTGTATATACCAGCATCTAACCATACACACTGTATATATACCAGCATCTAACACTACATACTGTATATATACCACCATCTAACCCTACATACTGTATATATACCACCATCTAACCATACATACTGTATATATACCACCATCAAACCATACATACTGTATATATACCACCATCTAACCTTACACACTGTATATATACCACCATCTAACACTACATACTGTATATATACCACCATCTAACCCTACATACTGTATATATACCACCATCTAACCATACATACTGTATATATACCACCATCTAACCATACATACTGTATATATACTACCATCTAACCCTACACACTGTATATATACCACCATCTAACCCTACACACTGTATATATACCACCATCTAACCCTACACTATCCCCAGCACACCCCACCACCCCTTCCCACTACTTTGGCCCTAAGAGATCCTAAACCAGGTCATTGGTCATCGGCCTGGGAGTCTGGAACCACTCCTCTAAACCCCCCTGTAGTTCATTCTGCTGCTGCTACCCATTCAATCTCCTGGGATTTCCTTTCCATCTGTGCAGTACAATTAATGACCTTGTTAATGAACGCCAAGAAGCCAACGTTACTAACGCACAAACTGTTCGGGTCACTCTGTACTGGTCTACTAATCACAGGGACCCTCTCAGGCTCCCTCACACTTAGCCCACCATCCTCTACTTTCCTAACTGTCTCAGCATATGACACTTTCTGTCACGCCCTGATCTGTTTCACCTATCTTTGTGATTGTCTCCACACCCTCCAGGTGTTGCTGATTTTCCCCAGTGTATTTATCCCTGTGTTTCCTGTCTCTCTATGCAAGTTTGTCTTGTATGTTTCCAAGTCAACCAGCGGTTTTCCCGTTCTCCTGCTATTTGCATTTTCCTTTTTCTAGTCCTCCCGGTTTGACTCGTGCCTTTCTGGATTTTGTACCCGCCTGCCTGACCATTCTGCCTGCCTGACCATTCTGCCTGCCTGACCATTCTGCCTGCCTTGACTACGAGGGTGTCTGCCACTCTGTACCTCCTAGACTCTGATCTGGTTTTGACCTTTTTGCTTGTCCACGACCATTCTCTTGCCTACCCCTTTGGATTAATAAACATTGTAAGACTCCAACCATCTGCTTCCTGTGTCTGCATCTGGGTCTCGCCTTGTGCCTTGAGAACTTTCTGCACTGTTCTTACCGTGGAAACTTCAATCTCTCTCATTCGCACAGGACATTTCTGATCCCCAGCATCTCCAGGTGTTGTGGAGGAGAGCTCACGACTCCTAACCGTGGCCCATCAGTCCGTTCGGGTTGAGCGACACTGTCTCTTACCACACCCACAACTGAAATAAAGCTACACACCTTTTCCCCCCATGCCCTCCTGCACACCTCAGAATCTCCCTCCTACATACTGCTGCAACATGACCATAAACTTGGCACCTGAAACACTGTAGTGGGTTAGGAACAAAAGCTCTCACAGGATAACGTATATTCCCTAACATGACCTTATCCAGCAAACACTCTGCATCAAAACTCAGGACAGACAGGTCTCCTAAGTCTCGCACTCGCCACTGGGTCTGCATCTTCAGTTGCTTCCTCAACTTCAGTTGTTCCAACTCAACACTACCCTAGTTATCACTCCTTTCAGTGGTGCTCTGCCCCGGAGAGCACTGCAGGACACAGCTCTCGTCCCGAGCGACGAAACGTGTAGCGCCTGAGGCTAGCCTTCACACAAGAATTTGGTTCTGGGGTTCGAGAAGATCACAGGTGTATCCTAGGGAAGGTTATCTACTGAGCTGAAACATCTGTTTTTCATATAGTTTCTCTCGTGAACCTGGACATGGCAGAAATTAACAATCTATAAAATATGCATTTGGCTATATTTTAACCTACCTAGGCTATTTCCTATCACAGGCTTCATACTCCATTTTCAGTGGGCCTACCCCATCTTTTTGACGTTGAATTTCTGAAATGAAAAATAAACAATGTGTGAATGTCATATATTCAATTGGTACTGTCTCATATTCAATGCTGTAATAATTTGCTTATCTGGTTAAATGAATTCAAAGTAAATAAATAAAAAGTACTGTATTGACATTCACATTATATTCTAGTCTTGAACTTTCATTATCCAAGAACAATGCATGGTTATTGTTGAATGAAACCTTACTTTAAAGCTTAGGCCCACGTAATGGTTGGGTCATGAGCTGATGACCATCACCTGCTGCCCCGGCTTTAATCTCCCTCTGTCCACACACACACACACACACACACACGTGCCCCCTTTCCCCCTTTCTCTCTGCAGAGCCGGCAACTCAGTCGTCATGGAAACAGCCAAGATGCCGAGTAAGAGCGAGAGGGAGGACGAGGGCGAGATGGAGTACAAGAGCTGAAGTACATGTATATAATGTTTTTTTGAAGGCTACTTATGTATCTGGTGGTCCCTTTTAACCCACCGGATCTTAAACTGTGGCTGTTCAATGAAACTGCCTCAGTGGCTGTGCCCCCCTCACACACACACAGCAAAACTCAACTTTCCTACATCTGCTTTTCCCTCAAGGCTGCTTCTCTCTCTCTCAAACCCCTTCCACACTTTTGCACTGCTGTCTTATGTATTAGTTTCACCACTTTCCTCTCTCACCTGCTTTCTCTCTCTCTTTCTCTTTCTCTCTCTGAAAAAGCCAGATGGACAGAGGCCCTTTTATTCACAAGGGGCCTCATGCACGTGCCTCGGATAGAACACCTTAAAGCGTTTAATTCATGAGACAGCCCCCCCTCCTTCCTTCCTTACAAGAGAGGCCCCAAACATCCTCCCTCACTCTAACTCTCTTACACACTCTCTCCCTCTCCTTTGACAGTGCAAAAGGCTAGACCAATCACTGATTCGCCATGCTGTTAGCTGGGAGAGGAGGGTGGCCCGTGTGTGTGTAGGGGTTCTAGATGTATCCCTCCCACCAACATTGAATTGCAATCTGGCTATCTAAAAACTAAGTGAAGTTACTAGCTATATATACTCCCTCCCAAAGTGGAGCTCATATTTTACACCGTTGTACTGGAATAACTTCTTAATAACTTAGCTTTTTACTCTTTTTAACCTATTTGTAAGATTGTGCATTTTAACATTTTCATGAAGAGGTATTCCAAATACTGTGTGTTTTGTCTTTGTAGACCTATGTGGTGGTTGTATCAATCCATGTATTCACACAGCTCAGTTTCTGTGTGTACTTTACAAGGATTCAGGTTTTATATTATAAGATGAAGGTTAGCTACCACATAGCAAACTATGGTGAATGAAAAAGAACAGAATGCTCTCCTGTATTTGTTATGGATTCGATTTTATAGACTTTCAGGGGCGTCCAGTTGAATACAGAGACCTTCTCTGAAAATTGAAAGATCTATCAATAGGAGCATGTAGTTAGAAAACATATATATTTTAGACCGTATGAAATAGGCTACACGTACAAGGTTCAGTTACTAGAACATTCCATTCCTATAACACAGAAAATGCTTGATAATGTCATCATTTTCATCAACTGCTATCCATCAATATTGCAAAGAAGACCGACAATACGACAGAAGACCATGAGATATAAATGAGTTACCGCTATTTAGCTCAATGTGTATGCCTTTCTAACTATATATTTATCCTCATGTTACAATTCTGCCACTCTGAGCTGACTTGTGACCTATGGCAACGCACAGAAGATGGTCAGTCAGCCATAATGTTGGGGGTAAACTGCCGCTGTAGGCCACTCATTTGGACACTGCCCACGCCATAGGTTCTGACCTGCAGGTGATCCACGCCACCATGGAGAGAGCACATTCCTCCCTACATCAACAAGGTTTTGTAAAGCTTGACATTTCACGAGGAAGGCTACCTACATAATCGAAATGTATTCGATTGAAATAGATGCGGTTTTACTGGTAGAGAGAAGCTATTTAATGATGCCTCAAAGTCGCACTGACGGTCGAGGTGCCTTTGTCCCGGAAATTGGATTATTTACTGCCATTGAGACGTAATTGTTATCGAATGTGGCCAATATTTATTCGGGAGCACTCCAGATGACTTCGGTAAACATGAAAATAATAAGGCTCAACGAGCGGACCGGTGTGTTCGCGGATATCCAAGGCCGATACGCTGTCATGGGAAAATCAATGAACACACTGAGTTAATTATGAGAAATCAATTAAGAGGAGGGAATTGTCCCTTTAAAACAGCCGCAGCCATTTATACATTGACAAAGACAGAGGAGAGGAAGCGACTCACTTGGCTCGTCTGTCCGCATGCAGTTCAAAGCTCCTATATCCTTCTCACCCGCGCGTCTACTGTACGTTCTCTCGGCTAAGTGAAGCACAATGGGAGGAACATGGGAATCCTGTGTCTCTGTTGTATGACACTTGGCAGTTGATTGAAACCTAATTAAACTTGTTCATGGTATTATTTAATGTCAATTGTTTCGTGTTCATTTGTTGGCAATGTGAACGCCATTATATTCTCTCTATGTCTCTCATACACACACGCACACGATCACATGCACAGTCATTACATTGTCGTAGGACTTACATATTATCACGACAGCTGTGATGTCAGAGAGACTAATAACATATAATCTGAAATGTGCAGTGACCATAAGCCACTACTGTGTGTTCTAACACAGGTAGAACACACAGTAGTGGCTTGTGGTCACTACACATTTCAGAATAATTTCATTTCAAGCAGAAGCTATAGGCGGATAATAAAATGGAAATCCTATCGGCCAAGGGTGTGCCCCACAAGGGCAATTGGATTTCACCCCTAATTAGAAACGGGGTAAATGTTTGCAGGGTTAACATAGCCAGAAACACATTAGCACTTTTCATTTTACTCGCAAAAAACAATGCAAAGATTGAAGTCACTAATTCACAAATTCTTCAGGCTGTTTTTGTTTCTATTATTCTAATTATTGTTATTATTATTGTTATTAATACTACATGCCAAACATGTTTTATTTTAAAGGCCCATACATAAAGCATTATACCTTCAGGCTTTAATAAAGTAAAGAGTTACCATTATTAGTATTAACTTTTAACTCGTGTAAAAGCTACATGGTTGTAGATTAATTAACTGTGGACCTAATTTACATCCTTTGCTTCGATCTCAGTTTTATCCGGTTTCATCCATAGTCGGTGACGAGTTTGCGCCGCTATTCTATAGAAATTTGAAAAAGCTGACGTAAGTACACTTGGTTGGATATCAGTTATAGAAATACAAATAAACCCAATGTGAGCTTTTTTTTTAACCGACCCTATTGAAAGTTAGCCTGCTTCATGTATTTCGGCTGCTAAATTCATATTTGATAAACACATTTCAATGTTTCTGCATTTAAAATGTCTCAAGTAGATATGCCAAATTATGTTAATCTTCATATTCATATTGTAGGCTACCGAAGTGTGCATATGCTCACATGCAATTCATCTTAGTAGCCCTATGAATTCATTATTAAAGTTCTCTATAGCCAAAGGCAATGCGGTTTTATTTAAACTATTATTCATTGTATGAAGTGGGCTCTATTTTATTATCTCCGATTCTTTTTTTTATTCCAGTAAATTGAAGATTAATTCCAAATAATATTGAATTAAAATGCAACGCAGTGTAGCTGTAGGCAACAGGCTATTTGTCATCGTGTATTCGTTCTGATCAATGAATAGACGATTTGAATAAACTTGTCATGCACCTGGAAATGCGGCTTCATTGGTCAAGAGTTTGGCTCATGCCTATGAACGAGAATGTCCTTCATGACTCAGTTAGACGGATATAGAAAGAGAATGAGCATGCTTCTCTTTTTACAAAGCAACACATGTAGTTAGTGGCTTCATGTTTTAACATTCATTTTGACACGGTTACATGTGGGAAAAGGTCAAACCTCATTGGATTTAGTTGGAAATTACTGTCAAAAAGCATTTTCGAATTTTGTTTACATTGCTAATTATTTGCATATGAATATTGCCTCTGAATTATGTGTATTAATAATCTGTGTAGGTATGGTCGTTACTTTTGTCTTCTTCTTCAGTGTTGTAACGGTCGGGAATGAAATGACAGACTGTTTCATCATTCTGCTGGAAATATATGATTTTCCAATCCACAACTGTGTCAAATGCATATAAACCAATTAGTAATATATATAATAATAACAATCACCATATTAATAGTCATCATAATATACATATAATAATTAAAGAATAATATAATACTGTTATTTGAATGATCATATTGATGCGTTACGGACATTTCATTTATAGCTTTAACATGCATGAAAATAACGTGCGTGCCCTTTATACAAGCTGTGAACCAACATGTTCGTATCTTGAAGTAGCCTTGAAGTACTTCAAGTAGCCTTCCCACTGCAATAGAACTGCAGAAATAATGGGCCGACATGTACACAAGAAAACATCAAAACCAAACCGGTAAATCATTTCTGAAACTATTTTTCTCGATTGACAAGAATCTTTAAGCTTGCAGGAACCCACTAAATATCTAACTTGTCATGGTAGACGTGTTGTTATTCCCGAAAGAGGGTGTTTTTTATGAGTATTGCCTGCTTCATACATGTTGGGAGAGCGTCTGTCACCTACCGCAGCCAGACCCAGCCCATTAGAGGGACCCGGTGTCAAAGGGCAGGTGGTCACTCTCGCGATTGACGACAGACCGCAACTGCAACGTAGGCAGGCAGCCTCTATCGCGTCCCCATTGTGCTATAACGACGCTTTGTGCTATGTGGACACTATACATTTTTGTATGGATTTTGTATTGTAGATATATGGTAGTTGAGTCGTGGCCTGAGGGAACACATCATGTAATATTTGAAAATGTTTATAACTGCCTTAATGTTGCTGGACCCCAGGAAGATTAGCTGTTGCGGATCCTTAGTAAATACAAATGTAATTACTATCGGCACCACTAACGACTATAAATATTGACCTTGTTCAAGTTTATTTTACACGTAAATAAAATATTTGGGGAAAGCTATTGCTCTTCAGTAAAGGAATATCATACTGGAATAGTCAGCAAATGGGCAGCTTTTCCCAAAAGTATATGTTCGCCTACAAGGTAAATGTGTTTTGCTTTTATACATACACAAACTCTGCAGAATTTGAATCTTTGACATTTATTTTATACCATTTCATAATTTTATTTCTCATATACGCAAGGACTTATGTTTGATACGGGAGTTGTTATGTTTAATACGGGAGTTATCATGTTTAATAAGGGAGTTATCATGTTTAATAAGGGAGTGCTTTTGTTTAATAAGGGAGTTATTATGTTTAATACGGAGTCATTTTGTTTAAGGGAGTTATTACGTTTAATACGGGAGTTATTATGTTTAATACGGGAGTGATTTTGTTTAATAAGGGAGTTATTACGTTTAAAAATGAGTTATTATGCGTATAAACTCCCTAATAAACAGCTACATATAGCCTTAATTCTCGGCAGCATCCATATACTCAATGATTCTACAGTCGCTAGTGTTACTCGTTGAATCGTGGAAACACTATCAAGAGCAAAGTCAGATAAATGTTAATAACCCGATGGAAAGATTTTGACATGGGCATTGGTTGTCAGACCACGAGTGGACTGGACGTGAGATAGTAAGCCACATTGAGTAGTCAATGTCCCTATGTCATGACTATTAGTATTAGTAACCAGGGGGAAATAGTGAAGCACCAGATATGACTTCTGACCAAAGAAAATGGCTGCCGCTGATAATCCACAGTGAGGAAATAATTCCGAATGAGAAATGGAAAGTCAATATTGTGTTAAACATCGATTTTAACAAGTAGCCCCATCTATACAAAGTGGTGAATAAATAATGTAGTATCTTGTACACACACACTATCTCAAACCCATAGCCACCACTGTCTGCAGGGTTCATTGTCCAGGTGATCGGGATGCAAGCAGGCGATCAAGCAGAGAGGGGGGGGGGGGGTCAAGGTTAAATTTCATCCCAGACGGCTGGCCTCATTCGACTGAGGCTGACCCCTGTGGTCAAGCTGCCGCTGGCAGGGGATGTGGAGTAGAGAGGGAGAGAGAGGGAGGAGGAAAGGGGTGAATATCTAACTTGCTCCCCCTGGACTGCTCCTGTAGCTCAGCCACTGGGGTGGTGGTCATCACTTCCTCTCCCTCCCTCATTCAGTCCTCTCCATACTACATCCCTCGATCCCTTTCTGTGTGGCGAATTAACACTTGACCTTGACTGGTGTACCCCGGCCTACTCCCTCAACCCCTGACCCTCCTCGCACCCCATACACCCTGTCTGAGAGAGCCTCAGCCCCTGACCCTTCTCACACTCCTTTTTTTAACATTTGAATCATTTAGCAGACGCTCTTATCAAGAATGACTTACAGTACATTTTTGTACCTTTTCACACTCCACACACTCTTCATCCCTCAGCCCTTGACCCTCCTCACTCCACACACTCCTCATCCCTCAGCCCCTGACCCTCCTCACTCCACACACTCCTCATCCCTCAGCCCCTGACCCTCCTCACTCCACATACTCCTCATCCCTCAGCCCCTGACCCTCCTCACTCCACATACTCCTCATCCCTCAGCCCCTGACCCTTCTCACTCCCCACACTCCTCAGCCCCTGACCCTCCTCACTCCACACACTCCTCATCCCTCAGCCCCTGACCCTCCTCACTCCACACACTCCTCATCCCTCAGCCCCTGACCCTTCTCACTCCACACACTCCTCAGCCCCTGACCCTCCTCACTCCACACACTCCTCACCCCTCAGCCCCTGACCCTCCTCACTCCACACACTCCTCAGTCCCTGACCCTCCTCACTCCACATACTCCTCATCCCTCAGCCCCTGACCCTCCTCACTCCACACACTCCTCATCCCTCAGCCCATGACCCTTCTCACTCCACACACTCCTCATCCCTCAGCCCCTGACCCTCCTCCCTCCACATACTCCTCATCCCTCAGCCCCTGACCCTCCTCACTCCACATACTCCTCAGCCCCTGACCCTCCTCACTCCACACACTCCTCATCTCTCAGCCCCTGACCCTCCTCACTCCACACACTCCTCATCCCTCAGCCCCTGACCCTCCTCACTCCACACACTCCTCAGTCCCTGACCCTCCTCACTCCACATACTCCTCATCCCTCAGCCCCTGACCCTCCTCACTCCACACACTCCTCATCCCTCAGCCCATGACCCTTCTCACTCCACACACTCCTCATCCCTCAGCCCCTGACCCTCCTCCCTCCACATACTCCTCATCCCTCAGCCCCTGACCCTCCTCACTCCACATACTCCTCAGCCCCTGACCCTCCTCACTCCACACACTCCTCATCTCTCAGCCCCTGACCCTCCTCACTCCACACACTCCTCATCCCTCAGCCCCTGACCCTCCTCACTCCACACACTCCTCATCCCTCAGCCCCTGACCCTTCTCACTCCACACACTCCTCAGCCCCTGACCCTCCTCACTCCACACACTCCTCATCCCTCAGCCCCTGACCCTCCTCACTCCACACACTCCTCATCCCTCAGCCCATGACCCTTCTCACTCCACATACTCCTCATCCCTCAGCCCCTGACCCTCCTCACTCCACATACTCCTCAGCCCCTGACCCTCCTCACTCCACACACTCCTCATCTCTCAGCCCCTGACCCTCCTCACTCCACACACTCCTCATCCCTCAGCCCCTGACCCTCCTCACTCCACACACTCCTCATCCCTCAGCCCCTGACCCTTCTCCCTCCACACACTCCTCATCCCTCAGCCCCTGACCCTTCTCACCCCACACACTCCTCAGCCCCTGACCCTCCTCACTCCACACACTCCTCATCCCTCCGCCCCTGACCCTCCTCACTCCACACACTCCTCATCCCTCAGCCCATGACCCTTCTCACTCCACATACTCCTCATCCCTCAGCCCCTGACCCTCCTCACTCCACATACTCCTCATCCCTCAGCCCCTGACCCTCCTCACTCCACACACTCCTCATCCCCCAGCCCCTGACCCTTCTCACTCCACACACTCCTCAGCCCCTGACCCTCCTCACTCCACATACTCCTCATCCCTCAGCCCCTGACCCTCTTCACACACCCCACATCCCGCAGCCCCTGACCCACCTCACACCCCACATCCCTCAGTCCCTGACCCTCCTCACAACCCACACCCCTCATTCCTCAGCCCCTGACTCTCCTCACACCCCTCAGGCCCTGACCCTCCTCACACCCCACACCCCTCATCCCTGACCCTCCTCACACCCCACACCCCCTCATCCCCTACTGCTTTAACACATGAATTCCATCTTTATGACACATGTTCACTCTGCAGTAAAACACACTCACATACACACACAGACACTTTTCAGACTGTTTTGATTCTGTGGCGATAATTGAATAGTGTAAAAACTCACAATTTTGCTAAACTCACAATTCTATTGGTTGCTCACTGTTGTTATATTATCCTTTCAAAATACTTTAAAAAAATAAAATCATGTAAATTCACAATTACTCCCTTTACTGAAAAACTGTTAAGATTGAGCGAGACACATGTTGAGTCGAACACGTGCCCTCTAGACCCCCTTTGACACACCCACATCTCTGTAGTTACTAGTGGGGAGTCCCCTCCCAGTCACACCACTGGATGTAGAGGTTTTCCATTGTCGACACAGAAGGCCCAGACTCGTTTGTCTGTCAAAAGAGTTGACACAGCCAGGATATTTTTGGGGGGCTGATTCTCTTGGCACGGGGACTGCAGTGCAGTGAGAGACCACCGTCAAATGGATGGCGCCAGCGAGCGCCTGCCTCTCTCTCTTAACGTCCCCACCAATCTCACCAGCCCAGGGGTTCAAATAGAAAGGTAAAGGGGGGGGGGCGGTTTTGGAGGGGCGAGCCAATGATGAAAGGAGGGTGGAAATACGCCTCACGAAGCACTTGTCTCGATACCCCCCCCCCTCCCTCCCAAAACACCCCTCTCTCTTTTTCTACCTCAATTCTGACTCGAATCCCTTCCTACTCCCCTGCAAATGTTCCTTAATCCCAAATGTGTAGGACCCCCAGTCTCCCTTCTTTGTGCCTGTAATTCCGTAACCTCCCTTGATTCCTCTCTGGGCTGGACTCTGGCTCTCTCTCTTATCACTGCCCAACACTCTCAGCAAGTCCTGTCCATGCCTCTCCCCATTCCTCACAGCACCTCGTCATCTCTGCTTTTTTTTTAAATCTCTCTTTCTCTGACAAATGTCAGTTTCCTTCCATTTCTCTCTCACGCTGTTGTCGTTCTCTCTCGACGTTTTTGCGGTTGCTAGAACACGTTTGTACGCGCTGGTTCATGGTCGCACACACACACACACACACACACACACACACACACACACACACACACACACACACTTTATCCCTCCCCTGTGCTTTCCTATTGTCGAACAGAATTCCCATAGCTTTTGTCAAGCGATGCTCGAACACGCTAAGTCATGTTATTTTAAAGCCCCTTGTCAATGGATTTACTTGGAAAGTATCTCGCCCTATCAAAGGAGAAAAGAAAATAACCGAATAAGCACCATAAATCTAAACATTTGTATTGTATACCGTTCCCTATACCCGGTTGGTGTACTGCCTCTCACCAACACTCTTAAAATACCTGCTTGCGTTCTAATTAATTATCCTCGTCCAAAAACAAATGAAGATGCTACGGTGCCTCAGCAGGGCCATTAAGTCCTGTGAGTGGATGTCTCTTAATCCGACGTACAGACATAATGTTCTGAGACTACCAGTCTGAGGTAGAAGCAATTGCACCCCATTTTCTCTCTGAACAGGGTGTTCGATGCTGAGTGCATTTATTTCTCCAGTGGAATGCTGACAGTGGAGATGCACTGGACGCTGGCCCTCTTCCGTTTTTTATAGCCCGAAAATGATGTGCCCCTATGTTTGTCTATTATACATGCATTAATAGACATGAATAACAAGCAATATACATTTTACAAGTTGTATTCAAATAATACAGGTATAATACGCTATGGTGCGGTTATTATAGTGCGCTGTAAGACTTAATAATCCCATATAATGTTTTATTCATCTCCTAATGATCTTGACTAAATAACAACTATTTTGAATCTGTTGAAAATGTCATTTGACAACCATATTATAAACAATATAAAAGGTTTAACTAAGTGAATTTTATTGAACTGGCTTTTTTTATCGAAATGTTCTGGCCATTGGCGGTTAGTTGTCAATATCAGGATTCCATATAACACGTAAAACATTTTTTTTAACTAAGTGAATACATTCTAAACAGGCTGAACTCAATTTATGTCATTCGTATTACTCTTTAAAAAAAAATCTGAAATAGACTGTTTAGTCTGCACAAGGTGCAGTGTTTCCATGAAATTATGTATATAGTTGTTATTGAACCTTTTGCTCATGTGTTTGTGTTTGTATTTAGGCCTTTATTCGGTCTTTCTCTGTCTGTGTCTGTCTCTCTCTGTGTCTGTGTCTGTGTCTCTGTCTCTCTCTGTGTCTGTGTCTCTCTCTGTGTCTCTGTCTGTGTCTCTGTCTGTGTCTCTGTCTGTGTCTCTGTCTCTGGCTGTGTCTCTGTGTCTCTGTGTCTGTGTCTGTGTCTCTGTCTGTGTCTCTGTCTCTCTCTGTGTCTCTCTCTGTGTCTCTCTCTGTGTCTCTCTCTGTGTCTCTGTCTGTGTCTCTCTCTGTGTCTCTGCCTGTGTCTCTCTCTGTGTCTCTCTCTGTGTCTCTCTCTGTGTCTCTCTCTGTGTCTCTCTCTGTGTCTCTCTCTGTGTCTCTCTCTGTGTCTCTGTCTGTGTCTCTGTCTGTGTCTCTGTCTCTGGCTGTGTCTCTGTGTCTCTGTCTCTGTGTCTGTGTCTCTGTCTGTGTCTCTGTCTCTCTCTGTGTCTCTCTCTGTGTCTCTCTCTGTGTCTCTCTCTGTGTCTCTGCCTGTGTCTCTCTCTGTATCTCTCTCTGTGTCTCTCTCTGTGTCTCTGTCTGTGTCTCTCTCTGTGTCTCTCTCTGTGTCTCTGCCTGTGTCTCTGGCTCTGTCTTCTTTTCTCGCTTACTCTTTTCCTCTTTCTCTCTGTGTGTGGATCTGATTAAAATACCTATGGGTTCAGCTAGGTATCAGGGTATGGATGTGATTATGCAAGTGTGTGTGTGTGTGTATGGGGGCGAGTGTCATATCGATAGGTTAATAGCCCCAGTGTCAGATTCAATAACTCCCTGATTAGTTGTCAGTTCACTAATCCACCAACAAGTGAGGAGTTATTGGTCTCACCATTGATTTTTGCACCACAAGTAATGCCAGGGAAAGCTGGGGTTCGGCGAGGGGGTGTAACTATTGATTGACCCCAAATAAACCCTGCACGCCCCCCTCTCACCCACCCCGCGGCACCTCTCTCTACTTTCCTGATTGGATACTAGTAGATACTATGGCGGAAAGCCGGAACCCTATTGGTTGGTCATAGCGTTTGGGGTGTAATAACTGATGATGTATTAGTTGGACGTGTTGATTGACAGGTGGACTCACATGGTCACACATGGATGAGTGACCCTTTATTTGGCCATCTGATGGACCGTTGAGCCAACTGGCCATGCTGACCAAGCAACACTCAGCAGGCAGACGCCACTTTAATCACACAGTGACCGTTAATTAAAGGAGTGAACGACCACCATTTTGTTTTTGTTTTCTCTGAAGATCCCCTTGAGCAGCGGTACGCCATTTTTTTTTGTTTTCATTTGAGAGCCCAACGACTGCTACATGTTGTGAAACAACTTGAGTAAATTTAATCTCTCAGTCCTTAAAAGACGTCTCTTTTATGGACAATGTCCTCGTTTCTCTCATATGGATACTTCTGTTCTTCTCACCACCTATCTATTCTGTTCTTCTCACTACCTCTCTATTCTGTTCTTCTCTCCACCTCTCTTCTGTTCTTCTCACCATCTCTCCATTCTGTTCTTCTCACCACCTCTCTATTCTGTTCTTCTCACCATTCTCCATTCTGTTCTTCTCACCACCTCTCTATTCTGTTCTTCTCACTACCTCTCTATTCTGTTCTTCTCACTACCTCTCTATTCTGTTCTTCTCACTACCTCTCAATTCTGTTCTTCTCTCCACCTCTCTTCTGTTCTTCTCACCATCTCTCTTCTGTTCTTCTCTTCTCTCCATCTCTCTATTCTGTTCTTCTCTCCATCTCTCTATACTGTTCTTCTCACCATCTCTCTTCTGTTCTTCTCTTCTCTCCATCTCTCTATTCTGTTCTTCTCTCCATCTCTCTATTCTGTTCTTCTCACCACCTCTCTATACTGTTCTTCTCACCACCTCTCTTCTGTTCTTCTCACCACCTCTCTATTCTGTTCTTCTCACCACCTCTCTTCTGTTCTTCTCACCACCTCTCTATTCTGTTCTTCTCACCACCTCTCTATACTGTTCTTCTCACCACCTCTCTATTCTATTCTTCTCACCATTTCTCCAATCTGTTCTTCTCACCATTTCTCCAATCTGTTCTTCTCACCACCTCTCTATTCTGTTCTTCTCTCCATCTCTCTATTCTGTTCTTCTCACCACCTCTCTATTCTGTTCTTCTCTCCACCTCTCTATTCTGTTCTTCTCTCCACCTCTCTATTCTGTTCTTCTCTCCACCTCTCTATTCTGTTCTTTTCTCCACCTCTCTATTCTGTTCTTCTCTCCACCTCTCTATTCTGTTCTTCTCTCCACCTCTCTATTCTGTTCTTCTCTCCACCTCTCTATTCTGTTCTTCTCACCATCTCTCTATTCTGTTCTTCTCACCATCTCTCCATTCTGTTCTTCCCACCACCTCTCCATTCCGTTCTTCCCACCACCTCTCTATTCTGTTCTTCCCACCACCTCTCTATTCTGTTCTTCTCTCGATCTCTATTCTGTTCTTCTCACCACCTCTCTATTCTGTTCTTCTCACCACCTCTCTATTCTGTTCTTCTGACCACCTCTCTATTCTGTTCTTCTCACCACCTCTCTATTCTGTTCTTCTCTCCATCTCTCTATTCTGTTCTTCTCACCACCTCTCTATTCTGTTCTTCTCACCACCTCTCTATTCTGTTCTTCTCACCACCTCTCTATTCTGTTCTTCTCACCACCTCTCTATTATGTTCTTCTCACCATCTCTCTATTCTGTTCTTCTCTCCACCTCTATTCTGTTCTTCTCTCCATCTCTCTATTCTGTTCTTCTCTCCATCTCTCTATTCTGTTCTTCTCTCTATTCTGTTCTTCTCTCCATTTCTCTATTATGTTCTTCTCTCCATCTCTCTATTCCCCCTCCTTCATTCCTCACTCAACATGTCCTTCCTCTCTCCTTTCACTCTAACAGATTCCCAACAGTACTCTCATCTTATCTCTCTCCCCCCTCGCTCTGTGTAAGCAAGAGAGAGGTTGTTAAACATTTTTCTTCTCTCTTAATTGTTTTGACTTGTGCCACTGGCATCCCGATTAGGGCTCATTGATTTCCCAGTGCTAAGTGCATTGATTCCTACATTTCTTATTGATCCTGGTTCTAAATCTACCCACACACACAGTCTCAGTGCACATGGCCACAGCACAGAGTGAATGAGAGTGAATGAGAGAGAGAGTGACAGAGAGAGAGAGAGAGAGAGTGAAACAGAGGGAGTGCAAGTGATAGAGGAGAGAGGTTAGAGAGAGTAGGTGACCCGATTACATACAGTAGAATGAAAATAACTTGTCTGTGTTTAAAGGAGATTCATGTTAAGAGTGGATATGGAGAGAAAGATTTCAGAGGAAAATACCACACACACACACTTTCGCCCATAGCTACGGTCTCAGACCAGATTGAGCAATAGTGTCTCTTATGCCCTTATGCCCTATTTGGACCCCCGGCTCACAGGACTCGGCACAGGCTCCGGCAGCATAAAGGCTCCACCAGGTGTGGCCACAAAAAGTCCCTTTTGCATGTCTTCAATCCATTACACCCCAACACAGGGATGAAAAAGAATGCGGAATATGTGTGAAATGTAGACTGGGGTGGAGGGAAGCGTGAGAGAAAACAGGCTCAATAAGAATAAGAATGTGTGTGACTGTGAAATACGGATGTGCTCAGAATATGTATGAAATTACTTGGACAGTTAAGTTGGACAGTTTAAATTAAGGACAAGAACAGCAGGCTATGTGTGAAAGGAAGGCCGAGCCAAAGCCCACATTTGACACACATCCTTACTATGACTTTGCCATGTATTCCATTGCATCAGCTGAGCTTGCAACCTGTCAGTATGGGTGCTGGTGTGCTCATGGCGTTGCTGCGGCGATGGTCATGCTACTTGTCCCGTATTGACTGCTAACATTTTACGGCCATGTTTATTTTGTCTTCCCGCCGGTGTAGGTATAATAACGGACGCGTAGGGTGACTATTGGCAGGGGCCGGATGGGCTATTGACAACGTGTCAGCATTGATCATTTAGTCAAAGCTGCAAGGACAGCGAGACGGAGAGAGCGAGAGAGAGGGAGCGAGAGAGAGAGACAGCGAGGGAGCGAGATCCTGGTAGATAAAATGTCAAAAAGGACAGATAAGAAGGAAATGACGAGAGCTTGAGATGTATAATTGAATTGTTTTAATTAGAAACTGTGTGTGAGTCAGGGACAATAGAGCTCTGTTTCTCTGTGTTAGGGGCTTGTTAGAGTAGCGAACGATGTGGTGATATAATTGTAAGCTGGTATTGATTGGGGGCGCCTTGTTATTGATGAGAGAGAATTTAATTCGGCCAACTCGTTTGTCAACATGACATTGCCATTTAATAATGAACTCTCTCTCTCACACACAGGCATGAGGGGTGTGTGGGCCAAATCACTGGGGAAGCCAAGCCCCACAAAAAAAGCCATATTGCAACCTATATGCTGTGATAATTGTGTTGTTTTCTCTATAACCTGTTAGTTCATATGTCACGTGACCGTGATATATAGGCCTAAAGGCCGAGACAATAAGAAGACACAGTGGCAGAATAAATTCAACCACACCTTTGTTTCGTCACAAAACCGGAGAGCAACATCTGTCCAGTGAAGTCCACAAAGCATGTTGCCTGTAACAAACATGACCTACAGCACGGTCAAGTAAGTTAACGTTTCCCACATTTTCGGACTAATAAACAACTATTGATTTAGAACCACGGAGACTTACCACAAGTCGCAAAGTCAACAGGAGCTGCTTCCACTATTCCAGCACCATTTCAACTTCAACATCGTCAAATCACCTCATGCTTAATCTAATACAATTTTGTCCAATCAATGTAGGCTAAATATGATGCTAAATATGATGTGTGGGTGTGTGTGTGAGCAAGTAGAAAAAACATGTTGACTCACCCTACTTGTAGAGAAACGTCAACGCCATCCTCATCGATTTCATGTTGACGAAATGGTCTATCTCTGTCATAAAGTACACACTTTTATTTTTTGTTGTCTTAACAATGTAGGAATTAATGGTTGGAACAGAATCCACGTTATAATCAGTGGCCAGTACAGAGAATTAAGTAAAACCACAAGTCCAAATCCTTGTCTCCATCCATGGCTTATTTAGGAAAGGGACTATTTTAGCTAGCTAGCCACCGGAGGACAACAACACAACGAGATGCAACAATTCAAGTTGTTTCTGTCAATTATCTATTTCTCTTGATGCAATGTGATAGGAGTGAAGCCAAATCCAAACTGGCTTCCCTTGACACTGTTTTTTTGGTGCGCCAGGACCATTCACAGTTGAACTCACTCAGTCTCGCTCAGCTCAATACTGATGGGCTATTATGCCAAATGCTCGATGGCTTCCCTTGCGTTCAATGCTACGGGCGGGCTACAACGTCAACATATTTATGACCAGACAGCATCTGATAGATGGCCTACACATACAGAGGGGCTCTGTTTCGCTCGCTCGGATGCTTTCTCCGGTGAAATACATTTAGCCTCTTGCAAATTGATGGAAAACTATGAAAACACAGAGAGATGAAAGATATATTATTGGAGTGTTTTTCTTTCTTTCTTGGGGAAACTTGGCTTCCCTTGGCTTCCCTTGCGTGCGCACACACGCACACACGCGTGCGCGCACACACACACACACACACACACACACACACACACATCGTCATTACATTCTCACAAGACTAACAAATATACAATTAACGTATATAAAATAGCTGCAAAAAGAGTAGCAAGTTTTTCTATGTGCCAAAATATTAATTCACAGATTTTTATATATTTTTTCATTTTAGTCATTTAGCAGACGCTCTTATCCAGAGCGACTTACAGGAGCAATTAGGGGGGAGTGCCTTGCTCAAAGGCACATTGACAGAGCCTTGGAATTCGAACCAGCAACCTTTCAGTTACTGGTCCAACGCTCTAACTGCTAGGCTACCTGCCGCCTATAATAAACATATATTTTTTTAAATAATTTAAACCAGAATACTTATCATTGCATATTGGGATTCAGTGTCATATATCATATTGATATGATTTCAAATAAATAGATTATGGAGAAGAAGAGTCACATGGTGGTGATGAAGATGATGATTATGATGATAGGCTACACATGCCTATATGTTCACTCACCTTATACAATAGCATGCATTGTCTGCATTTCCCAAGTTCTTTCTTCCATGATGTGAAAATGATCTGGCACAAAAGCAGACGGTTTCCCCTGCGAGCAACCAGCGTTTACTGAGCCTGGGCCAGCTAGCCGACTCCGGGAGTGTGAAAGAGAAGGCTGAAGGCAGGCAACATACTGTGGTCTACTACTCTGCTGTAGCCTGTGTGTGTGTCTAGTTCAACCTGCTTTAGTTTGTATGATATTGATAGACCGTCAGTAGACAGGATTGTGTGTTACGTTTCATATGGTATGTATTGTATTATGTATTAATCCATCATCCATTTCGTATGACATGTTACAAATGACAATTTGTATGATATGTTACGAATGGCAATATGTACAATACAGTGCCTTCAGAAATTATTCATACCCCTTGACTTATTCCACATTTTGTTGTGTTACATTCTAAATGGATTAAATGGACTTTTGTCTACCCCATAATGACAAAGTGAAAACATGTTTTTAGAAATGTTTACAAATTGCTTGAAATACAGAAATATATAATTATGTTCACCCCTGAGTCAATACTTGCTAGAATCACCTTTGGCAGCGATTACAGCTTTGAACAACTGGATTGTACAATATTTGCACATTCTTCTTCTTAAAATTCTTCATGATCTCTCAAGTTGGTTGTGGATCATTGCTAGACAGCCATTTTCAAGTCTTGTTATAGATTTTCAAGCCGATTTAAGTCAAAATTGTAACTATGCCACTCAGGAACATTCAATGTTGTCTTGGTAAGCAACTCTTTTTGGCCTTTGTTTTAGATTATTGTCTTGCTGAAAGGTGAATTGTCTCCCAGTGTCCGTTGGAAAGTAGACTAAACCAGGTTTCCCTCTAGGATTTTTTTGTGTGCTTAACTCTATCACGTTTCTTTTTATCTACAAAAAAAACTCCCTAGCATAACCAAAACATGATGCTGCCACCACCATGCTTAAAAATGATACGGTTGGTACTCAGTGATGTGTTGTTTTGGATTTGCCCTAAACATAACGCTTTGTATTCTGGACATAAAGTTCATTTCTTTGCCAATTTTGTTTGCAGTTTTACGTTAGTACCTTCTTCAAAACGTGCCTCCTGTTTGCAATAAGAAAAAACAAAGCTGTACTGGCTTCTTTCTTTTCAATATGTCATTTAGGTTAGCGTTGTGGAGTAACTACAATGTTGTTGATCTATCCTCAGTTTTATCCCGTCACATCCATTCAACTCTGTAACTGTTTTGAAGTTGCTATTGGCCTCATGGTGAAATCCCGAGCGGTTTCCTTCCTCTCCGGCAACTGAGTTAGGAAGGACGCCTGTATCTTTGTAGTGATTGGGTGTATTGATACACTATCCAAAGTATAATTAACAACTTCATCATGTTCAAAGGGATATTCAATGTATGCTTTTTTTTTACCAGTAGGTGATCTTCTTTGCGAGGCATTGGAAAATGTACCTGGTCTTCGTGGTCGAATCTGTGTTTGAATTTCACTGCTCGACTGAGGGACCTTACAGATATTTTTATGTGTTGGGGTACAGAGATGAGCTAGTCAAAAATTCAAAAATCATGTTAAACACTATTATTGCATACAGAAAGATTCCATGCAACTTATTATGTGACTTGTTAAGCACATTTCTACCCCTGGACTTATTTAGACTTACTAAAAAAAGGGGTTGAATATTTATTGATTCAAGATGTTTGAGCATTTCATTTTTATATAAAAAAATAAAAATAAAAACATAATTCCACGTTGACATCATGGGGTGTTGTGTATGCCAGTGATACATCTCAATGTCATCCATTTTAAATTCAGGCTGTGAATGTGGAAAAAGTCAAGGGGTGTGAATATTTTCTGAAGGTACTGTACGTTACGAATTGCATTTTGTACAATATGTTTACGAATATGTCAAATGTACAATATGTTACAAATTTGCTAAATTTATGATATGTTACAAATTCCAATTTCTTGTGGCTAATGCTAGTTAGGTGGCTAATGCTAATGTTCGGGTTAAGGTTTGGAGTTAGGTTTAAGGTTTGGGTTAGGGGAAGGGTTAGGCCACGGTTTCCCAAACTCGGTTCTCGGGACCCAACGAGGTGCACGTTTTGTTTTTTGCCCTAGCACTACATAGCTGATTCAAATCATCAAAGCTTGATGATTAGTTGATTATTTGAATCAGCTGTGTAGTACTAGGGCAAAAAACTAAACATTCCCCACTTGGGGTCCCGAGGACTGAGTTTGGGGAAACACTGCTTAGGGGAAGGGTTAGCTAACATGCTAGGTAGTTGCCAATTAGCTAAAATGCTAAAGTTGTCCAAGGAGATTCAAAAACGCAACCTTTGGATTTGCTAGACTTCGTGTTATATGCCCACCAATCCACCCTTCTTTAGTTTTTTTCCTAAAGTAACCTATCTTATGTAACCATTCCAAACATGACATATCATACTAATTTGAGTGTTTCGGTTTCAAGTTAACTATGTTATGTCTAGTCTGAGACCAGTCTGTTCAGGCCTGTGTGTGGGGGATGTTCTCTGTTATCAAATCAAATCAAATTGTATTTGTCACATGTGCAGAATACAACAGGTTTAGACCTTACAGTGAAATGCTTACTTACAAGCCCTTCATCAACAATGCCGTTTTAAGAACACACCTAAAAAATAGAAAAAGTAAGAGTTAAGAATAACAAATCATTAAAGAGCAGCAATAAATAACAATAGCGGGGCTATATACAGGGGGTACCAGTACAGAGTCAATGTGCGGAGGCACCAGTGTCGAGGTAATAGAGGTAATACGTAGAGTTATTAAAGTGACTATGCATAGATAACAGTAGCGTAGAAGGGGAGGCAATGAAAATAGTCTGGGTAGCCATTTGATTAGATGTTCAGGAGTCTTATGACTTGGGGGTAAAAGCTGTCCAAGAAGCCTCTTGGACCTAGACTTGGCGCTCCGGTACCGCTTGCCATTCGGTAGCAGAGAGGACAGACTATGACTGGGGTGGCTGGAGTCTTTGACAATTTTTAGGGACTTCCTCTGACACTGCCTGGTATAGAGGTCCTGGATGGCAGGAAGCTTGGTCCCGGTAATGTACTGGGCCGTACGCACTACCCTCTGTAGTGCCTTGCGGTCGGAGCCCGAGCAGTTGCCATAACAGGCAGTGATGCAACCAGCTGAAAAACATTTTGAGGATCTGGAATTCTCTTGATGCAATGTGATAGGAGTGAAGCCAAATCCAAACTGGCTTCCCTTGACACTGTTTTTTTGGTGCGCCAGGACCATTCACAGTTGAACTCACTCAGTCTCGCTCAGCTCAATACTGATGGGCTATTATGCCAAATGCTCGATGGCTTCCCTTGCGTTCAATGCTACGGGCGGGCTACAACGTCAACATATTTATGACCAGACAGCATCTGATAGATGGCCTACACATACAGAGGGGCTCTGTTTCGCTCGCTCGGATGCTTTCTCCGGTGAAATACATTTAGCCTCTTGCAAATTGATGGAAAACTATGAAAACACAGAGAGATGAAAGATATATTATTGGAGTGTTTTTCTTTCTTTCTTGGGGAAACTTGGCTTCCCTTGGCTTCCCTTGCGTGCGCACACACGCACACACGCGTGCGCGCACACACACACACACACACACACACACACACACACATCGTCATTACATTCTCACAAGACTAACAAATATACAATTAACGTATATAAAATAGCTGCAAAAAGAGTAGCAAGTTTTTCTATGTGCCAAAATATTAATTCACAGATTTTTATATATTTTTTCATTTTAGTCATTTAGCAGACGCTCTTATCCAGAGCGACTTACAGGAGCAATTAGGGGGGAGTGCCTTGCTCAAAGGCACATTGACAGAGCCTTGGAATTCGAACCAGCAACCTTTCAGTTACTGGTCCAACGCTCTAACTGCTAGGCTACCTGCCGCCTATAATAAACATATATTTTTTTAAATAATTTAAACCAGAATACTTATCATTGCATATTGGGATTCAGTGTCATATATCATATTGATATGATTTCAAATAAATAGATTATGGAGAAGAAGAGTCACATGGTGGTGATGAAGATGATGATTATGATGATAGGCTACACATGCCTATATGTTCACTCACCTTATACAATAGCATGCATTGTCTGCATTTCCCAAGTTCTTTCTTCCATGATGTGAAAATGATCTGGCACAAAAGCAGACGGTTTCCCCTGCGAGCAACCAGCGTTTACTGAGCCTGGGCCAGCTAGCCGACTCCGGGAGTGTGAAAGAGAAGGCTGAAGGCAGGCAACATACTGTGGTCTACTACTCTGCTGTAGCCTGTGTGTGTGTCTAGTTCAACCTGCTTTAGTTTGTATGATATTGATAGACCGTCAGTAGACAGGATTGTGTGTTACGTTTCATATGGTATGTATTGTATTATGTATTAATCCATCATCCATTTCGTATGACATGTTACAAATGACAATTTGTATGATATGTTACGAATGGCAATATGTACAATACAGTGCCTTCAGAAATTATTCATACCCCTTGACTTATTCCACATTTTGTTGTGTTACATTCTAAATGGATTAAATGGACTTTTGTCTACCCCATAATGACAAAGTGAAAACATGTTTTTAGAAATGTTTACAAATTGCTTGAAATACAGAAATATATAATTATGTTCACCCCTGAGTCAATACTTGCTAGAATCACCTTTGGCAGCGATTACAGCTTTGAACAACTGGATTGTACAATATTTGCACATTCTTCTTCTTAAAATTCTTCATGATCTCTCAAGTTGGTTGTGGATCATTGCTAGACAGCCATTTTCAAGTCTTGTTATAGATTTTCAAGCCGATTTAAGTCAAAATTGTAACTATGCCACTCAGGAACATTCAATGTTGTCTTGGTAAGCAACTCTTTTTGGCCTTTGTTTTAGATTATTGTCTTGCTGAAAGGTGAATTGTCTCCCAGTGTCCGTTGGAAAGTAGACTAAACCAGGTTTCCCTCTAGGATTTTTTTGTGTGCTTAACTCTATCACGTTTCTTTTTATCTACAAAAAAAACTCCCTAGCATAACCAAAACATGATGCTGCCACCACCATGCTTAAAAATGATACGGTTGGTACTCAGTGATGTGTTGTTTTGGATTTGCCCTAAACATAACGCTTTGTATTCTGGACATAAAGTTCATTTCTTTGCCAATTTTGTTTGCAGTTTTACGTTAGTACCTTCTTCAAAACGTGCCTCCTGTTTGCAATAAGAAAAAACAAAGCTGTACTGGCTTCTTTCTTTTCAATATGTCATTTAGGTTAGCGTTGTGGAGTAACTACAATGTTGTTGATCTATCCTCAGTTTTATCCCGTCACATCCATTCAACTCTGTAACTGTTTTGAAGTTGCTATTGGCCTCATGGTGAAATCCCGAGCGGTTTCCTTCCTCTCCGGCAACTGAGTTAGGAAGGACGCCTGTATCTTTGTAGTGATTGGGTGTATTGATACACTATCCAAAGTATAATTAACAACTTCATCATGTTCAAAGGGATATTCAATGTATGCTTTTTTTTTACCAGTAGGTGATCTTCTTTGCGAGGCATTGGAAAATGTACCTGGTCTTCGTGGTCGAATCTGTGTTTGAATTTCACTGCTCGACTGAGGGACCTTACAGATATTTTTATGTGTTGGGGTACAGAGATGAGCTAGTCAAAAATTCAAAAATCATGTTAAACACTATTATTGCATACAGAAAGATTCCATGCAACTTATTATGTGACTTGTTAAGCACATTTCTACCCCTGGACTTATTTAGACTTACTAAAAAAAGGGGTTGAATATTTATTGATTCAAGATGTTTGAGCATTTCATTTTTATATAAAAAAATAAAAATAAAAACATAATTCCACGTTGACATCATGGGGTGTTGTGTATGCCAGTGATACATCTCAATGTCATCCATTTTAAATTCAGGCTGTGAATGTGGAAAAAGTCAAGGGGTGTGAATATTTTCTGAAGGTACTGTACGTTACGAATTGCATTTTGTACAATATGTTTACGAATATGTCAAATGTACAATATGTTACAAATTTGCTAAATTTATGATATGTTACAAATTCCAATTTCTTGTGGCTAATGCTAGTTAGGTGGCTAATGCTAATGTTCGGGTTAAGGTTTGGAGTTAGGTTTAAGGTTTGGGTTAGGGGAAGGGTTAGGCCACGGTTTCCCAAACTCGGTTCTCGGGACCCAACGAGGTGCACGTTTTGTTTTTTGCCCTAGCACTACATAGCTGATTCAAATCATCAAAGCTTGATGATTAGTTGATTATTTGAATCAGCTGTGTAGTACTAGGGCAAAAAACTAAACATTCCCCACTTGGGGTCCCGAGGACTGAGTTTGGGGAAACACTGCTTAGGGGAAGGGTTAGCTAACATGCTAGGTAGTTGCCAATTAGCTAAAATGCTAAAGTTGTCCAAGGAGATTCAAAAACGCAACCTTTGGATTTGCTAGACTTCGTGTTATATGCCCACCAATCCACCCTTCTTTAGTTTTTTTCCTAAAGTAACCTATCTTATGTAACCATTCCAAACATGACATATCATACTAATTTGAGTGTTTCGGTTTCAAGTTAACTATGTTATGTCTAGTCTGAGACCAGTCTGTTCAGGCCTGTGTGTGGGGGATGTTCTCTGTTATCAAATCAAATCAAATTGTATTTGTCACATGTGCAGAATACAACAGGTTTAGACCTTACAGTGAAATGCTTACTTACAAGCCCTTCATCAACAATGCCGTTTTAAGAACACACCTAAAAAATAGAAAAAGTAAGAGTTAAGAATAACAAATCATTAAAGAGCAGCAATAAATAACAATAGCGGGGCTATATACAGGGGGTACCAGTACAGAGTCAATGTGCGGAGGCACCAGTGTCGAGGTAATAGAGGTAATACGTAGAGTTATTAAAGTGACTATGCATAGATAACAGTAGCGTAGAAGGGGAGGCAATGAAAATAGTCTGGGTAGCCATTTGATTAGATGTTCAGGAGTCTTATGACTTGGGGGTAAAAGCTGTCCAAGAAGCCTCTTGGACCTAGACTTGGCGCTCCGGTACCGCTTGCCATTCGGTAGCAGAGAGGACAGACTATGACTGGGGTGGCTGGAGTCTTTGACAATTTTTAGGGACTTCCTCTGACACTGCCTGGTATAGAGGTCCTGGATGGCAGGAAGCTTGGTCCCGGTAATGTACTGGGCCGTACGCACTACCCTCTGTAGTGCCTTGCGGTCGGAGCCCGAGCAGTTGCCATAACAGGCAGTGATGCAACCAGCTGAAAAACATTTTGAGAATCTGAGGACCCATGCCAAATCTTTTCAGTCTCCTGAGGGGGAATAGGTTTTGTCGTGCCCTCTTCACGACTGTCTTGGGGTGCTTGGACCATGTTAGTTTTTAGTGATGTGGACACCAAGGAACTTGAAGCTCTCATCCTGCTCCACTACAGCCCCTTCGATGAGAATGGGGGCGTGCTCGGTCCTCCTTTTCCCGTAGTCCACAGTCATCTCCTTTGTCTTGATCATGTTGAGTGAGAGGTTGTTGTCCTTGCACCACATGGTCAGCTCTCCGACCTCTTCCCTATAGGCTGTCTTTGGTCATGCAGTCATGAGTGAACAGGGAGTTCACATGTTTGGGACTGTTCACGCACCCCTGGGGGCCCCCGTGTTGAGGATCGTGTGGCAGATGTGTCAGGATGTCCAGGATCCAGTTGCAGAGGGAGGTGTTTAGTCCCAGGGTCCTTAGCTTAGTGATGCGCTTTGAGGGCACTATGGTGTTGAACGCTCAGCTGTAGTCAATGAATAGCATTCTCACATAGTTGTTCCTTTAGTCCATAGAGATTGCATAATCTGTGGATCTTTTGGGGCTGTATGCAAATTGGAGTGGGTCTTGGGTTTCTGGGATAATGGTGTTGATGTGAACCATGACCAGCCTTTCAAAGCATTTCATGGCTACAGACGGGAGTGCTACGGGTTGGTGGTCATTTAGGCAGGTTACCTTAGTGTTCTTGTGCACAGGGACTATGGTGGTCTGCTTGAAACATGTTGGTATTACAGACTCAAACAGGGAGAGGTTGAAAATGTCAGTGAAGACACTTGCCAGTTGGTCAGTGCATGCTCAGAGTACACGTCCTGGTAATCCGTCTGGCCCTGCGGCCTTGTGGCTATGGAGTGCGTGATCACACAGTCGTCCGGAACAGCTGATGCTCTCATGCATGTTTCAGTGTTACTTGGCTCGAAGTGATCATAGAAGTTATTTAGCTCGTCTGGTTGGCTTGTTCAACTGGGCAGCTCCTGGCTGTGCTTCCCTTTGTAATCTGTAATAGTTTGCAAGCCCTGCCACATCCGACGAGCGTCGGAGCCGGTGTAGTATGATTCTATCTTCGTCCAGTTTCTTAGTCCTGTATTATGTGCGCCAATGTTTGCCTTGGTAATGTTTGTGTAGCCTATGTTTGGCCATTGTTTCATTGGTGATTATGGCCAGGAGACTAAGATGGTGGCAAACCACATGCATGTTAAACAATGGTTATAACATTTCAGAAAATTAAAGGAATCCCTTGATGGGTCTACCAAAATGTTCCTCTCCTCTCCTTCAAATCCACACTCCTTCCTTACGCAGACGCACAAAACATACTATATTCTACCAGAAATAATTGCTTTTGTCTGGAAGGAGTTTGGTTGGGGGACCGGGGTTCTCAGCGCGTGCCCTCTCTGCAAGGGGGGTTCGTGAAGGACAACTAGTCGCTTCTTTTTTTCTCCCTCTCCCTTGTTCGTTGGACATGCGGATGTCATCTGTCAAATGGAGAGGGGCGTAAACGGGGGAGAGGGGGAGAACGGGGACAATAAACCTCACCGCACCATTGTGGTGTCTATGCGGAGATGAAATCAAAAGCACGTCCAGAACAGATCCCCGTCTCCATTCTTAGGCTTGATAACGATATATATAAAACTAGGAAATAGTAATTACGCTTTATCCACAACCGAGGTGATATACATTTTATGACTTTTTCACCCTCCAGTTTGGTTATTAGCATTGGCAATTCCTCAGGCTTTTTATGATATAGGCCCATAATTGATCGATAACTCATTAACAACAGCTCCCACCACAGAAGCACTGCGAGGGAGAGGGAGGGAGAGGGAGAGAGAGCGGGGGAAAGAGAGATCAGGCTCAGCGCTTTCGATTTTCCCGTATTGACTGCGATGTTTAGCGTATAGATTTTTCTATTTAAAAAAATCTATGTCGGCAATAATCTTGAGTGTAAGTGCGCGGCACAGATTGTGGTTTTATAAATGACAGCATACAATGTATCGGCGGAGGGATGGGAGGGGGTGTGGCTGTGGGAATGGATGCCTATCCTCGGATGTACACGCTGGGCTACAGCTGTAGAAGTTCACCATTAAACTGACCAAAACACATGCAGTCCCCCCCCCCCCCCCCCCCCCCTAATTTAGCATCTCTATATCTCTAGTTCAATTACTCATACCATAACACGGTGTTGCTATGCTGGCAATGCTGACCGTAACCTTGCATTGCGTAGATATAGCATACGTACATGTCTGAGAAGTGCGAGAGAGAAAAAAAAATCACCTGCTGAAAAATATATCAAACACCAACTCAGTATACGTGTCTATTGTGTAACCTAATCGATTAGGTGACCACCACGATTATCGCCGTCCGTATGATGAAGTGTAATCAAGAGATCAATACAGAGAATAAGAAGTCGTATATGGGGTTACTAAGAAAAGGGAGAGAGCAGGGGTAGAAGGGAGCGGGGGGAGGAGAAGAGAGAGGGGGAGAGAAAGAGGGGTGGGGGAGTGTAGGCTGTACGGCGGGTGCTCTCTCGCCTCAATGTAGCGAGCAGCGGTGTCAGAGCGCTTTCAGACTGGAGAGAGTCGGACCGAACGAACTGGGGTTCCCAAATAACGGGAACATAGAGACAGACACACAGACGGATGGCGGGACAGAGCCAAAGAAAATATACCGCATAACGGGTACCGTGTTTGTTTTTCGTTCAGCTTTCGTTTAGTAAAAAAAAAGAAGAAGCAGGTTTATGTATTTATGTTTTATTTATCGATTGATTGCGTTTTAATTACCGACCTGTGAAAGAGAGAGGGGGAGGAGCAAAAGCCAGATGGGGGTCCCTGTGTAGCCTTACTTATTATTTAATTATTTAAATGTATCAAATAATTTAATTGTAGGCTATATTTTATCATACTGCTGCTTTGTGTGCATGTATTCGTGAGCTGACCGATAGCAAGACTGCTAATAACCAAATATAAAGAACCCCAAATAACAACTTCACACTGAACAGTTGTTAAGCCTTTCTATTCCGACAATACACCTGCTATAACAGTAAGTTAAAAAAATAGTTTTTTAATGAAAGTAAAACTGGATAGATATTTATTTAGAAGCTTAAACCAAAGCAAAGCCGATCGAGGAAAAGGAGGCCGCACACCTGTCTTGATAAGCAAAACATATGGAAATACCTTCAAGAATATAAGAAAATAAAATTCGATACAGTTGATATCTAGGATGTTTTGTAGCTACATACAGACCGAACTTTTACCAATGAGAAAATACCAGCGTTAGAGAGTCACACTACGTATTCTGTCAATGACTATCAACAGAAGCCTATTTTACATATAGCTGGCCTGGTGTCCCGACTGTCCGTCTGTGTGTTATTCTCAAGTGATGACCGTTGTCAGATCTATGAAGGGACCATACATCCACATCGATATGACAGAGGCACAAAACCAAAAATGTGAATGTAGCATAGGCTAGATACCAACTCAACCAAATATTCGTACCGCTAAACATATTTTGAAACGTCTACCTGGAAAGCATACGAAGAAAAGCAAAGAAGAACAGAAGACAAGCGCAATTCGAAGAAAACTGCAAATAAAAACCAAGACGACAGCGGATCATGTTTGTTCCCTTGCCGGTGCCGTTCGTCTTTCAGAGAACTGCTTCCGACTTCAGCGCCTGGCGTCTCAAGTCACCGCTGGCTCTACGCTCCAGCTCCGGTAAGACCTTTGCTTATCCCGCTATAGCTGTTTCATTGGCCATGCTCCTCTACATTCCACATGCATGAAAAAAACTGAGTCAGGAAATACCTGTCCACTGAACTAGCAAGTCCTTTAGATCACCTCTTGAATAATCAACAAGGATGAGAACATTTGGCTTGAATTGTTTATTCTCTCCGATTCGAATCACCCGCACTCCCCCCACCCAAAAGACGTTCGAATGTTTGTATAAAAATCCAAAGTGCAAAAAAACATATTATTCCCCAAAAAATTTCAAGGAAATGTGGTTCATTATTTACATCCTTTAAACAGTTGCCTATGTGAGGTGTCCCACGCTGTTCCAAGACCCTTTTCTCTCCCCACTTCCATCCCCATCTGTCTTCTCCGCTCCGTCTGCCTCTGTCTATGCACCCGTCTCTCCCGTTTTCGTCTCTTGGACGGTTAAGGGATTATTCATGTTAATTTATCGATCTGGCGGAGATCGATCCCAGGCCCGCGGAAAAAAAGAGGGACAGATGGTGAGAAATCTTGCGACAAGGCTGGGAGTGGAAAAGATTGAACGAATTACAGGCCATTCTACTTCAATTCTCATATTCTGCGTGAAGTTGATAGTCCTAGTCAACATATGTTATCAATTAATACAATTAGGATTTTTTGTTGTTGTTGACTGTTTTGTTGTTGCAACAACATGTGGAGTATAATAACTATCTTGTCTTGAAGCATCTTTGACACTTTTTGGTGGTGGTGGTTCTATCTAACGACGAGAGCGAGGGAAGGGGGGCGGGAAGGTGATGCTGTCCCCGTCTCCATCCAAGTGGAAATTTCAAATGACAGATGGGACCGATTATATGCACTTCTCCCGGGTTGTGATGATCATGCAGGCTATCTCCTTAACTACATGTCACCAGGAGAAAAACGGTTGACATTTTTAATGAGTGCTGGTGGTGGAGGATGGCTTGACAGGTGCCCTGTATGTCCATTGCTTTTGCTGTGACCGAGAGGGGTGGGAAGAGGGGGACAGCCATCATAGGTCATTATTAAATTAAAGGAAAAGGTATAGGTTAGGAGGGAATAATAATGGACACATTTTGGAAGATGTTTAAAATTGAATAAAACAAATGGTGACATTAGTGATGCAGTTGAGGGGAGTTTGCATCTTTTTATTTTGTGAAAAGGGGTTATCCACTGATGATGCGAGATAATAATTGTATCCGCTTATGGGTTTACCCACGTATTTACCCCTAATGTTCAAGGTTGACCCACACATCCCTGGGTAACACGTTTCATAGCTTATTCCAGTATAGAGGTGTGAGTAGCATATAAAGTGAACATACTCCCATATGCATACTTGAATAGAAGTGTATAAGTCAATACTCATCTAAAACATGAGGGCTAGAAAAGTGAATATACCCCCTCTTTTTCTTCTGTCTTCTTTCATTCCTCCAAGTCCCATGAGGAAATGGGTAAAAACATAACACAAAGATGGTCGGTCAGCTAGTAAAGAGCATCTCTCTCTCTCGCTCTCTCTCTCTCTCTCTCTCTCTCTCTCTCTCTCTCTCTCTCGCTCTCTCTCTCACACACTCTCTCTCTCTCTTTCTCGCTCTCGCTCTCTCTCTCACACACTCTCTCGCTCTCTCTCGCTCTCTCTCGCTCTCTCTCGCTCTCTCTCGCTCTCTCTCTTACACACTCTCACACACTCTCTCGCTCTCTCTCGCTCTCTCTCAATCTCTCTCTCGCTCTCTCTCAATCTCTCTCTCGCTCTCTCTTGCTCTCTCTCAATCTCTCTCTCGCTCTCTCTGGCTCTCGGTCGAGTTGCCTGGCCTTCTGATCTAAAGATCAGATGATGGAGAGAGAGGGGGCTGCTGGGGGTTCAATCCCAGCATGCTTAGGGAGAGAGAGAGAGATGCCAAAGTGGGGGTGTTAAGGAGTGAAATAACTGGAGAAAGAGGGAGAGAGATTGGGCTACCAAGTGTATCTAAGCTAAGAACTCATGGGTTGCGTTGAATGCTGTATTTATGGCAAACCCACTAACCCCATAAAAGGGTTTTTCCGGACACCATTTCGACGGCAGTTTGTATTATCGTGGTGTTTTTGTTCGGATTTGCATGTCCAGTCAGAAAACACCGCATTAGGCAAAATGAGATTGGCTCAGATTTGGAGTTCAGATTTGGTTTGAAATGCATTTGGAATTGGTTTAAGGGTCAGTTTGCAAGTTTAGAAGAAGCTGAAGTATAGTATCAGAGGTATATGTGTAGAAGTAATAACATAGTAATACCCTATTAATAGTAATAGCATATGTTATTATATCCATAGAAAGATGAGGGAAATGTTACCGAAGTCTAATTGCAATAGATGGTTTTGGCAGAAATAAGTCAGGTACTTGACCTGCCATTACCCCGTTAGTGCCTTAGGCTTTGACGTTGGTCGAAGCCAGAACAAAGAAAACAAAATGCTTTTTTATTTAGCTTTAAAAGTTCCAGAGTTCTTTTTGCCCATGAAAAGCCATCAAATTCAGAGTGAGTCTGTCTGTCTGGTGAGAAACTGTGAATGTTTTGCAGCAGTGGTGATTCTTGCAGTCATCGAGTAAACTCCATGTTTTGACTGTCCAGGCAAATTTTCATCGAAATGACGTGGAAACAACGTTGGTTAAACCAGTGTGCGCCCAGTGGGTAGAGTTTATTTGAAGAGTTCACAGTTGCAGAGGCATAATATCTAACAGGATACATTTCTGCTCCAGCTATCCGACCACTCCACCACACACTGTTACCTCCATGCTGCTATAGAACTGCCTCCAGCCCACACCCCAACTCCTCACCTCTCTCTGTCCAGGAGGAGGCTGTGCACCTGGGCTTGGCGAGGGGAGAGAGGGGGGTGGATGGGTGAAGGCTTGGAGGCCTGCATTAACTGGTTAGTATTTGTGTGTGTGTGACAGCTCGGGTCTGCGAGAGAGGACGGACAGGTTGTGTACTTGATAACCTCACATTGAGGGAAATTATAGAGTTGTTTTATCTGAACCAGTAAGAATTCACAGTTTTTTTTAACCTTGCTCTGCTATTGATCAGGCTTCATTGACTACTCACTGTGTGTGTGTGTGTGTGTGTGTGTGTGTGTGTGTGTGTGTGTGTGTGTGTATAGATCGGATTTAAGCGGAACTTCAGCGAGTCCCAGTGCTAACATGATTGCGAATGACAATATGTCCACCAGGGTTTGTTAGGGACATAATGGGGAATCAATAAACACAACAGAGATGTCAATACAACATGCTTTATTGCATTAAGCCACCTCTCCCATCTCTGCCCCTAACACCGACCCACTCTATTTGTCTCTAGCTGCCTCTCTCTTAAACACACAGTCACACACACACTTGATTTTTTTACATTTTTTTTTAGGTCTGACGATAATGAACTCACTGCAGACCACTGATGTAGACTAGCTGTAGAGATGAGAAATATAAACGGACCTCTAGATCAGTGTTTCCCGACCCTGGTCCTCGAGTATCTCCATCATTACACATCTTCGTTGTAGCCCTGGACAAACACCCTATTGAGGGCTTGATGGTTAGTTAACAAGTTGAATCAGGTGTGCTTGTCCAGGGTTACAATACAAATGTGTGCTGTTGGGGATACTGGAGGACCAGGGTTGGGGAACACTGCTCTAGATATGGGAGGTAGATTTCGGCTCCCTAGCTTGGCTCCTACTGCCCATGTTACCATGGATACATTCATAGGCCATTAGATACATATAGTAATAAAGGTGAACACTGTCTCTCTTCTCTCTCTCCCTCCTCCACTCAGCTTCCCTTCAGAGCCTTGATGGTCACAAAGACCATTAGGAGCCAAATTGGCCTTATTCAGGACACAATGCTATATTTGACTAGCCTGAGTGAATTTGTGTACCGGTGTGTGCACGTCCTTGTACATCTTTGTGTGTGTCTATGTGTGTCTCCATGCAAGTGTCTTTGTGCATCTTTGCGTGCGTGTGTGGAATCTTTTGAGAGTGTGTGAGTGCTAGTGTCCATCGCACATTACCCAAAGGATCGGCAAGCACAGCAGGGCCTCCTTTTTCAATGCATAAACCTCTCAGTGTTCAATGGTCAGTGTCTGTACGCCCGTGGAATGGAACTCATTCTCAACCCTTAATCGAATGCACTTGGTCACAGGCCCCCTTTTCTCAAACAAACAAATAGCGTACAGCGTACAAGCAGGCACGTTGTAGTAAGTCATGTTTGTGCCCACATCTCATTCTACACTCCCCTCTCCCTCCCACAATACATTGCCTTGGCCCTGCAATAGTACTGGAGATGAATAGACTAGCGAGCTAGCCCGCCGACTACGCCATAGTAAAAAACCTGCAGGCTTTTCTGCTGATTAGCGGCTGATCTGGGGTCAGGGTTAGCCACCTCTTAATTAAACAGAATAATTTGGTTTCACACTGTACAGCAACATAACACTGGGAGAGAGGAGGGCGGTGCTTTGGCCCTTTGTGACACACGCCAGGCTGTTATCCCATCCCCTCTTGTGTGCTTCTCAATGAGGCCTGGAATGAAAAGAGGGAAAAGTGCCCTGAAGGAAAAAAGGGCCTGCTCTTTTGATTCCCGGGGGCTTATCATAACGAGGAAGAATGTGGGACTTTTTTCTGTTTTAGGAAGCGAATAGCGCCGGGGCTAAAGCACCTTGCTGATGAATTCAACTTTAGTTAGGGTGAGATTAAAAGGAAAAGAGAAGGATGCACAGTGTGTGTGTGTGTGTGTGTGTGTGTGTGTGTGTGTAGTGTAGCTCCACTCCTCTGCACACATGTTGGCAACAACAAACCGTATAGTTGGATTGAATAGACCCCAGAAACGTATCCTTTGTGTGGCCGGTTCATGTGTTTGTGTGGCCGGTTCATGTGTTTGTGTGGCCGGTTCATGTGTTTGTGTGGCCGGTTCATGTGCTTGTGTGGCCGGTTCATGTTTTTGTGTGGCCGGTTCATGTGCTTGTGTGGCCGGTTCATGTGCTTGTGTGGCCGGTTCATGTGCTTGTGTGGCCGGTTCATGTGCTTGTGTGGCCGGTTCATGTGCTTGTGTGGCCGGTTCATGTGCTTGTGTGGCCGGTTCATGTGCTTGTGTGGCCGGTTCATGTGCTTGTGTGGCCGGTTCATGTGCTTGTGTGGCCGGTTCATGTGCTTGTGTGGCCGGTTCATGTGCTTGTGTGGCCGGTTCATGTGCTTGTGTGGCCGGTTCATGTGTTTGTGTGGCCGGTTCATGTGTTTGTGTGGCCGGTTCATGTGTTTGTGTGGCCGGTTCATGTGTTTGTGTGGCCGGTTCATGTGTTTGTGTGGCCGGTTCATGTGTTTGTGTGGCCGGTTCATGTGTTTGTGTGCCTTGGCGGACAGACTGTTGCGCCGGTTGATACTTTTAGGTGATTAAAAGGGACTTGGTCCTGTTTGATTGAATGCCACCCCCCTCCCCCATTCCCCTCCACTGGTTAGGGCCGTTTTGGGAGAGATTTAGGCCCCCCCCCAATTTAATTTAGCGGATGGGAGTTATGATAATGAACGGATGGAAGAGGGGGGGGGGGGGGGGGTTGGAGGGATGGATGGATGGAGGGGGGGAAGGAGGGAGGGGAGGGTTCCCTTATTTACCTCAGGGACACTCTGTCCTTCCTTCCTCCCTCCTGCCGTTGCGAGTGCAAGGGGTGACTGCCAGGGGTTTGAGTGAAAAATGTAATATCATGCACCCACAAATGTATGCGTGCAGCAGACAGAAGTAACGTGACAACAATGGAGCGGAGGCTCTGCGTCCAGCTTTTAATAAATCGGAGTGGTCGGGCGCTTCAAACTCTTCTGCTGTGGGCTTTCACATCCCCCACCCCCCCATCCAACCCCACCCCAGCCCCTCCCATTCTCAAATGCAGATGCACTTTAGATACACGGCACACTCACATGTTTCCACTCACACATGCAGTATGTATGTCTGTACATACACAGGAATGTATTAACACTTGGTTGGACCAGAGTACCTGGAGGCTGTAGACAAGAGTACAGATACACAGATGCTACAGACACACCAAACTCATGCTCGTGTATGAACAATCAGATACCAATAGGCCATTGAGGAGTTTTAGTGTCTACTGAGTGTGCTCACAAAGGGTAGTCGGCCTTTAATACGGACACACATTTGCTTATCGGAAGGAAAAAGTCCTTTCCTCTGTTCCGTGCCCGCCGCCTTATCACAGTCCCCCTCTGTTCTTTTTCATCCTCTCGTTTTGCTCCAGGAGAGGAGTGCTCCGTCCTGAAATGAAATGAATCTGTTGTAGTACACCGCCACCTCTTCTCCCCCTAGCTCCCTCTCTCTCTCTCCCCCCTCTTTCCCCCTACCCCCAGCTCAATGTCATTCTCTCTTTACAGTATGGGGAGGGTTGAAGTCGTCACTTTAACCTCTCCATATTGGATATGAATCTTTTAGCCAGCCTCACTCTCGCAGTAATACTCCGAGAGCCCTAATCCACACACACATTTACACTTGCATGTTCTCACACACACACACACACACACACACACACACACACACACACACACACACACACACACACACACACACACACACACACACACACACACACACACACACACACACACACACACACACACACACACACACACACAGTAGACAAACCATCCTCTGGCCTTTTCTCCGGGGGGCTTCAATCAAACACATGGTTATAAATCTGTGTGCCTCACCAATGCAGCAGCAGCAACACTTTTTAAAGGCTACATCATTTTGAAGGCCCCTAGTGTGACAATAGGTATTTAGAGGCCTCTTTCCAGCCTTTCTTCTCCTCACAGCATATTGTTGTATCCTATTTGGGCTGTGGCCTTGGTTGAAGCTACCCTTTATTAGGAGGAGTGTATTGAATGAGGAGGAGCCTGCATTGCAGAAAGAAGATAGAGAGCTACTTCTCCCTTCTCCCTAATTGCACCCCTCAGGGATTTGGGAGTGAAAGCATGCATGCATAGTGCTGAAGTAGGATAGGTAAAGCTGAAACCCCCATCACTACTCCACCATATGAATATGGTAAATCTCCCGTCCGCTCGTGGCATAATTCTCTATAGAAAATGGGTCCTAGTATACCGGTATTCCTAAGGGGGATTTCCTAAGAAGATTCTGTTATTTAGGCTAGCTCTCCCTTCTCCTTTTTCTGGGGGGGGGGGGGGTTAAAAGGCTAGCTAGCTGCTGCCCAATCCAACTATCACAGTGTCGCACACAGACCAGAACTGCTGTTGTAGACCCAATGTTCACTCACTAGCCCTATCGCTATCTTCTTCAGTCCGCGCATTGCTTTTTGCAGTCGTCGTTCCCCATCCCTACGCCTCTGTGTAGCTAGCTAGCCGGAGCAAGGTACATTTAGTCGCTGCCCTAAGGCAGTACAGACCGTGGTCAGGCACTGATGATTTTAAACAGATCATTTGCATTCTTAACATTTCCACTGGAATTAGCTTAGAGTTATTGCCTACTCCCCGTTGACCTTTAATAGATGGGCGAATCTGTGCTAGACTAAACGGGTCAATTCGAAGATGTCTCAATATAATGCATAATGAGTCTGACTATCTATTTACGAATTCATATTTTATTGTGCCAAACATGCTAAATATTGAATGGAGAAATAACGTGTGTTGTCCGTACAGACGTCCCCTAAATAGGCTTCAATCCCCATGTCACCCTGCTAGATATGCACAAATATTAGCGTTTGAATTTAGCCATGATAAAATATGAATGCTAGTATCCTCAGATGCTACGTGCCTCAATCACGTGAGCTGAGGCGTGAGTATGCTTTTAGATGAAATGGGCTAAGTGTGTGTGTTTACCAGCCCCCCTCTTGGAGCAAAGTCTGTGGCCCTAACCCCTCTGCCCTCTTTTGTTTCGCTGTGAGGGGTGCAGGGGGGGTCCGGTGGGCTGACCTCTGACCTTTTTCCCCTCCTCACTGCCCCTCCCTCTGTTCTCCCTCCTTCTGCTAATTCATATGCAGCCGTCCCATCAACCCCCATTCTATTCTCCTCTTTCATCTGTCCACGCCTGGCCTATCTGTTGTGTCACGTCTCAAGTTCAAGGCCCGGAGCTTCGCAGTAGTTGGGCTATGCTGGCCATGACATTGAGTGAATTAGCTGTCTACTCTTTACATTAAAGACACCGATGAAGATATTTAGACATTGGGGTTAGAAGTGATCTTTTTATAAAGGGGGCTTGAAATGAAGAAATGGTGTTACATTTTTGTTATGGACTCAAAGTGCAATATAAGTGGAACGGATGTTGGAAAGGCTTTCTGAGCAGATAGAGAATGAGCAGATGGGATCCAGATTAGTTGGATATCCACTGAGACTAGTTTGTTTTGTGATACAATTCTTAGTCAGATCGTTAGTTTGATATTTTCTTTGTTACATTTGCTAGTGTTTCACGTACAGGCTTTCCAGTCCCGTGTGGCTCAGTTGGTAGAGCATGGCGCTTGCAACACCAAGGGTTGTGGATTTGATTCCCACGCGGGACCAGTATGAAGAAATAAAAACGTTGGAAAATATATGCTCTCACTCTGCATAAAGAGCATTTGCTAAATGACAAAAATATAAACTCATGTGCACACACACACTGTTTGTGCAAATGCACACACTCCATTGCCAATGCTAGTACTTCTATGGTTCTCATTGACATTGAACATAACATGAGGACCAAATGTAAAATCACTATGAGAAAATGTCTCTATTGTGGACCCACACTGGAAGAAAAAGCCAAATGATCGCAATGAATGAAAATGGCCATTGGGTAAAACCCACATTCTGCGTTCTTTGTGGAAATTGCAGCTACACATCTCCCAAGGATGCCCGTCTGAATGCATTGTGGGAAGCAATTTGTGGCACCTCCGAGTGTTAGCAAATGACTGTGCTCATGGTATTCCTGGTCATAATGGAGCGCCGAGTAGCATAATTGAATGATTATTAAGGTGAACTCCAGGTGGTGCTCCTTTTTCACATTTTTTACTCTTTTTTTTTTTAATGGTTCGTTGTAAACTATTTAAAGGGGGTGAGCGAGAGCAGTAGAGAAAGAAGGCGTAAGCAGGGATCAAACCCCCGCCGGCTGGGGGGCATATACAGTCCAGGGTCGGCAGCACTAATACCATACGAGCCCCCGGCACTATACGACTGTATTTCAGGCACAAAGACCCTGTATTTCCCCGTAGTTTACTGTATTTCATCACATAGGAGAATATGATACTCTTTAGGTAACCTGTCAAATCTTTCTTTATGTCATGGCTTGGTAACAGCTGAGCCCCGCCCAGAGGAACTACTACGTAGGGGACCGGGAACTCTTGGCAGTCTAGAAGGCTCTGAAGGCGTAGAGGCACTGGCTGGAGGGGTCCAAGCACCCTTCCTGGTGTGGACGGACCACCGCAACCTGGAGTACATCAGGGCAGCGAAGAGGCTAAACCCGAGACAGGCCAGTTGGGCACTATTCTTCGCCAGGTTCCAATTCACGATTTCCTATAGGCCAGTCTCGAAGAATGTGAAGAAGGACGCCCTGTCTCGCCTCTATGACGCAGAGGAGAGGCAGGGAGAGAAGAACCCCATCATCCCTCCGTTCCGCATCATCACGCCAGTGGTATGGGATGTGGACGCCGACATACGGCAGGCCCTGCGTACAGAACCCGCACCTGTACAGTGCCCGGAGAACTGCGCCTACGTGCCCACAGGTGTGCTGGACCGCCTCCTTTCCTGTGTCGGGCCATCCTGGGATAGGCTGTACCATCGCCTGCCTGACAGAGAAGTACTGGTGGCCCACCTGGCTAGGGACGTCCAGGTTTACGTCTCTTCCTGCTCCATCAGTGCTCAGTCACGCAGACACCTCCTTTATGGAAAGCTCCTTCCCCTGCCGGTTCCACAACGACCCTGGTCTAACCTCTCGTGGACATTGTCACTAACATTTCCACCTCCCAGGGGAACACCACCTTTCTCGTCATTGTGGACCAATTTTCCAAAGCTTGTCGCCTCCGTCCTCTGCCTGGGCTTCCGTCGGCCATGCAAACCGTGCAGGCTCTTTTCACGCATGTCTTCTGGCACTATGGGATCCCAAAGAATATTGTGTCAGATCGTGGCCCTCAGTTCACCTCAGGGTATGGAAGGCGTTCATGGAACGCCTGGGGGTCACAGTCTCACCTCCAGGTATTGGGTGTGGAATTGACGAGAGACAGGGTGCTGAAATGACTAGAGAGGACAGGGTGCTGAAATGACTAGAGAGGACAGGGTGCTGAAATGACTAGAGAGGACAGGGTGCTGAAATGACTAGAGAGGACAGGGTGCTGAAATGACTAGAGAGACATGGTGCTGAAATTACTAGTCACATGGTGCTGAAATGACTAGAGAGAGGGTGTTGAAATGACAAGAGAGACATTGTGCTGAAATTACTAGTCACATGGTGCTGGAATTACTAAAGAGACAGGGTGCTGAAATGACCAGAGAGACAGGGTGCTGAAATGACCAGAGAGACAGGGTGCTGAAATGACCAGAGAGACAGGGTGCTGAAATGACCAGAGAGACATGGTGCTGAAATGACCAGAGAGACATGGTGCTGAAATGACCAGAGAGACATGGTGCTGAAATGACCAGAGAGACATGGTGCTGAAATGACCAGAGAGACAGGGTGCTGAAATGACCAGAGAGACATGGTGCTGAAATGACCAGAGAGACAGGGTGCTGAAATGACCAGAGAGACATGGTGCTGAAATGACCAGAGAGACAGGGTGCTGGAATTACTAAAGAGACAGGGTGCTGAAATTACTAGAGAGACAGGGTGCTGAAATTACTAGAGAAACAGGGTGCTGAAATGACCAGAGAGATAGGGTGCTGAAATGACCAGAGAGACAGGGTGCTGGAATGACTAGAGAGACATGGTGCTGAAATGACCAGAGAGACAGGGTGCTGGAATTACTAAAGAGACAGGGTGCTGAAATGACCAGAGAGACAGGGTACTGAAATGACTAGAGAGACATGGTGCTGAAATGACCAGAGAGACAGGGTGCTGGAATTACTAAAGAGACAGGGTGCTGAAATGACTAGAGAGACAGGGTACAGGAAAAGAGCGAGTGTAAACCTCGTTGAACGACGCAGGACGATACCCGTAAAACACAATATATAAAGCCCACCGCATAACAGCTGCACCAACGCATAGGGACTCACACCACCAACAGACATGGGAACAATAACCGGCAAAGACAGCGAGAACAGAGGGCACATATATAACATACTAATCAGGGGAAATGGGAACCAGGTGTGTGTAATCAGACAAGACAGTCCGGGGTTGATGATAATGGATCCCGTTCAGTGAAGCCTAGAAAGCCAACGACGTAGACCTCCGGAACTGGTGAACAGAATGAGCAGCAGTACCGGGGGGGAGGGGGGGGGGGGGGGGTCCGTGTCAAATGATGTGCAGTTTTCCTTTACACTTCCATCTTATCACTCTATATTTATTGAATATGATGAATTATGTTTTTCACATGCATGTACATAATTATTAGCATCATTTGTAAATGAGTTTTAATTGATATACCGTACGTTATCAAATGATTGGGCAGACAATTGTTGTGCCAGTAAATCTGGAAGACAGACGTAATACATGAACAAGCTATTATTGGCTCTGAATACTTATGTAGATAAGGTATTTCTGTTTTGTTATTTTATGAATTCGTAAAAATGGCCAAAAACCTGTTTTTAATGGGGTATTGTGTGTAAATTGTTGAGGGAAAAAAATCTATTTAATACATTTTAGAATAAGGCTGTAAGGTAACAAAATTTGGAAAAAGTCAAGGGGTCTGAATACTTCCCGAATGCGCTGTACAAGCTGTTGTATATGTTTATATTTGGATACACCGCCTCACACCTTACAAGAAAACGTTCCTTTACTAATGAACCCAATTGTTTTTTAACAGTTTTGTTTCTCATTGAATTTTGGGGCAGCACCCAATAAACTCAATCAAACGACAGGAGTTTTATTTCACACATCATATCTCTCATTTCTCTTGCACACTCTCTCGCTCATGTAATGAGCACTACTGTACTTAAGAGGGGCTGTAGGTAGGATAGCAGGCTAGGAAATGAGAAATGACCCCCTCCAACACTCCTCTCCTTGATCCTTCCCCCAGGAAAGAATGAGAGAAAGAGAAGAGAGAGGTAGGAGGGATGGGTCGGATGAAGGGGGACAGACAGAAGGCATTAAAATTCATGGGCTTTTTATTTTCTGTGCTGAAAATCAATACTGTCTACTATGGATGAGGTGAACAGTGGACAAAAGTGGTTGCGGGGCCAGGGAGGGAGGGAGGAGTGGAGGAGAGGAGGGGGGGGGGGGGGTCGTCAATATTACCAGTGACACAGCCACTGCAGGCCAAGGTAAAAATAGGGCTGGACAGTGATGGGGGAGGGGAACCAAGGGTTCATTAAGTCTGACCAACGGTGTTGGCTGCACAACAGGCCCTATTGTCTGAGCATCAGGACACACCAAACAGCACCCCCACACACACCAGAAAAGTCCAGCCCTGACAGAGGACCATATAGGATTGTGCATGTGCATACATATACCTGTCAGTCGGAATGCTTTGAAACAACACTCCTTGCCGTTCTATAGTGGTGGTAGTGGTGAGCTAGAGGGAAGATCTCCGCTGCACACACACACACACACACACACACACACACACACACACACACACATATATATATAGCATGAGGACCGGTGGTTACTATGGCGATAGGTGTGCGCTAGGGCCGGTGGTTTTGAGGCGTAAACCGTCATAAATAATGGATCCACATTGAAATGCAACAGGTTGCACCTCTGGCATGTTGGGTAAAATTGGCTTTTTGAAAATGTATTTTTCATAAGGATCGTCTCTGCACACGTGTGCTTTCCCATTTACATACGTTTGCATTTGAAATTTCCTCAACAGGTCAACGAGAGTAGATAAGGGTTTATTAAATTCAGTCACTCACCAATTGGGTGCCAAAGCAATATCAAAGTGACAACTAGTAACTAGAATGTCTTGTGCGTAATATTTTCCAAACGGAATTGATTTTGCCGCAGTTAGAACGTTTTATGCCAAGTGAAAAGCTGGAAAATAAATTGTTACATCTTTACGTAATTATATTGAATCTCACAGCATTCTGACTCTTTATCCCATTAATAGATATCAAATACATTTTAGAATGAGGCTGCAATGATGAACTTACAGTAACATTATTTATCAATTTTGATCAATATTGATCATTATTTATATATATTTTTTGCCAATACGGTGGTGTGTTCTTCATACTCAGGTGTGTCCTCAGGAGAAACATGCCAACGTCAGCTGAAGAAATGAGCTGGATATTCAGTCAGAATATGGATGAGGCAGCTAACTCAATATGACTGAGAGAGAGTTGGTGTGTGGAGACTTTTTGAACATCATAGTATAAGAATATTTGAGTGAAGGTTGGACATATGAGTTTTTAGGGCACTTGGGAGTTGGAGTGAGTGAAATGTCATATAGGATGTATGCGGTGTGAATGCATGTGCCTGCATGCTTACATGTGGTGCATAACTGTGTGGGCACTATATTAGGAGAACAGTATCCACGGCTAGATAATGCCAATAGCATTGGTTATTTCTCTATGTACCAGAGTATGGTCCACTTAGCTCCCCGAGAAGGCAAAGTGCACAGAGTCAGAGTCTCGGACTCCGTCTGCGTATTGATAGGTAGGCTAATAAGTAGGCGTCCAGTCTAGGCAGGTGCAAGATGGATGTCGTGGATGGGAGGAACCATTTGAAGTGGCAATGTGTCTGGTTGGCAGTGGGCCAGGGCATCAATAAAGCCAACTAGAGTTTGAGAGCCAGTGAGAGCCATTGAAGGTCCATTTGTCTCAGGCGCAACAGCACTCCCCTGGACCCCGCAGTGACACAACCCCAAATTAGAACCACGGTGGTGGTATAGCACAGCCTCATTAACACTATACTGCAGGGGATGGTGCTCTGTGTGTGTGTGTGTGTGTGTGTGTGTGTGTGTGTGTGTGTGTGCGTACGTCTGCGTGTGTGTGCGTCTGCGTGTGTGTGCAACTAATGAATTGCATAGATAGAAGTGTCTCATTATGTGAAATAACATAGTAGTTATTGTTTGTGTTAACATATAGTAGTTATTGTTTGTGTTAACATATAGCAGTAATTGTGCGTGTTAACATATAGTAGTTATTGTGTATGTTAATATATAATAGTTATTGTGCTTGTCAGCATATAGTAGTTATTGTTTGTGTTAACAAAGAGTAGTTATTGTGCGTTTTAACAAATAGTAGTTCTTGTTTGTGTCAACATATAGTAGACATAGTGTGTTAACACAAACTATATCTACTATATGTTAACACAAACTATATCTACTATATGTTAACATATAGTAGATATAGTTTGTGTTAACATATAGTAGTTATTGTTCTGGGTAACATATACTATTTATTGTTTGTGTTAACATATAATAGTTATTGTTTGTGTTAACATGTACTAGTTTTTGTGCATTTTAACATATAGTTGTTATTGTTTGTGTTAACATATAGTAGTTATTGTGCATGTTAACATATAGTAGATATTGTGCATGTAAACACATGGTAGTTATTTTGTGTGTTAACATATAGTAGTTATTGTGTGTGTTAACATATAGTAGATATAGTTTGTGTTAACATATAGTAGTTATTGTGTGTGTTAACATATAGTAGTTATTGTGTGTGTTAACATATAGTAGTTATTGTGCATGTAAACACATAGTATTTATTTTGTGTGTTAACATATAGTAGTTATTATGTGTGTTAACATATAGTAGATATAGTTTGTGTTAATATATAGTAGTTATTGTATATTTTAACATATAGCATATAGTAGTAGTAGTAGTTGTGCTTGTTAACATATAATAATTACTGTTTGTGTTAACATGTATTAGTTTTTGTGCATTTTAACATGTAGTAGTAATTGTGAGTGTAAACACATTGTAGTTATGTTGCGTGGTAACATGTGGAAGTTATTGTTTGCGTTAACATATTGTAGATATTGTGCGTGTTAACATGTAGTTATTTTTTGTGTTAACATATAGAAGTTATTGTGTGTGTTAACATATAGTAGTTATTGTGTGTGTTAACATATAATAGTTATGTTGCATGTTAACATACAGTAGTTATTGTTTGTGGTAACATATAGTAGTTATTGTTTGTGTTAACATGTAGTAGTTATTGTGCGTGTTAACATGTTGTTGTTTGGGTTAACACATAGTAGTAATTGTTTGTGTTAACATACAGTAGGTATTGTTTGTGTTAACATCCAGTAGAAATTGTTTGTGTTAACATAAAGTAGTTGTGCGTGTTGACATGTAGTAGTTATTGTTCATGTTAACATAAAGTAGTTATTGTGAGTTTTACCATATAGTAGTTATTGTTTGTGTTAACATATAGTAGCCATTGTTTGTATTAACTTATAGTACTTATTTTTTGTGTTAACATATAGTAGTTATTGTTTGTTCTAACATGTGGTATTTATTGTGAGTGTTAACATATAGTAGTTATGTTGCGTTTTAACATATAGTAGTTATTGTTTGTTCTAACATATGGTATTTATTGTGAGTGTTAACATACAGGAGTTATGTTGCGTTTTAACATATAGTAGTTATTGTGCAAGTTAAGATATAGTAGGTATGTTGCGTTTTAACATATAGTAGTTATTGTGCAAGTTAAGATATAGTAGTTATGTTGCGTTTTAACATATAGTAGTTATTGTGCAAGTTAAGATATAGTAGTTATGTTGCGTTTTAACATATAGTAGTTATTGTGCAAGTTAAGATATAGTAGGTATGTTGCGTTTTAACATATAGTAGTTATGTTGCGTTTTAACATATAGTAGTTATTGTGCAAGTTAAGATATAGTAGTTATGTTGCGTTTTAACATATAGTAGTTATTGTGCAAGTTAAGATATAGTAGGTATGTTGCGTTTTAACATATAGTAGTTATTGTTAACATATAGTACGTGATCAGCCCATGGCACTCTGGCAGGCCTCTGTTTGAATCAGCTCTCATTCGCCCCCACCTCACAGTAGAAGCCTCAAACAAGGTTTTAAAGACTGTTGACTTCAAGTGGAAGCCTTAGGAAGTGCTATATGACCCCATAGACTCTGTATATTCGATAGGCAATGAGTTGAAAAACTACAAATCTCAGATTTCCCACTTCCTGGTTGCATTTTTCTCAGGTTTTTGCCTGCCATATGAGTTCTGTTATACTCACATACATCATTCACACAGTTTTAGAAACTTCACTATCCAATACTACTAATAATATGCATATATTAGCTTCTGGGCCTGAGGAGTAGGAAGTTTACTCTGGGCACGCTTTTTCACATTCACATCCGAATGTGAAAATGCTGCCCCCTATTCCAAACAGGTTTTAATGTGCGTTTTAACATATGGTAGTTATTGTTTGTGTTAACTTATAATAGTCATTGTGAGTGTTAACATATAGGAGTTATTGTGCATGTTTATAGTAATTATTGTGTGTGTTAACATATAGTAGTTATGTTGCGTTTCATATATAGTAGTTATTGTTTGTGTTAACTTATAATAGTCATTGTGAGTGTTAACATATAGTAGTTATTGTGCATGTTAACATATAGTAATTATTGTGTGTGTTAACATATAGTAGTTATGTTGCGTTTCATATATAGTAGTTATTGTTTGTGTTAACATATAGTAGTTATTGTTTGTGTTAACATGTAGTAGTTATTGTGCGTGTTAACATATAGTAGTTATTGTGAGTGTTTCCATATAGTAGTTATTGTTTGTGTTAACATATAGTAGTTATTGTGAGTGTTTCCATATAGTAGTTATTGTTTGTGTTAACATATAGTAGTTATTGTTTGTGTTAACATATAGTAGTTATTGTTTGTGTTAACATGTAGTATTATTGTGAGTGTTTCCATATAGTAGTTATTGTTTGTGTTAACATATAGTAGTTATTGTGAGTGTTTCCATATAGTAGTTATTGTTTGTGTTAACATATAGTAGTTATTGTTTGTGTTAACATATAGTAGTTATTGTTTGTGTTAACATGTAGTAGTTATTGTGAGTGTTTCCATATAGTAGTTATTGTTTGTGTTAACATATAGTAGTTATTGTGAGTGTTTCCATATAATAGTTATTGTTTGTGTTAACATGTAGTAGTTATTGTGAGTGTTTCCATTTGGTAGTTATTGTTTGTGTTAACATATAGTAGTTATTGTTTGTGTTAACATGTAGTAGTTATTGTGAGTGTTTCCATATAGTAGTTATTGTGCGTGTTAACATATAGTAGTTATTGTTTGTGTTAACATGTAGTAGTTATTGTGAGTGTTTCCATTTGGTAGTTATTGTTTGTGTTAACATATAGTAGTTATTGTGCGTGTTAACATATAGTAGTTATTGTTTGTGTTAACATGTAGTAGTTATTGTGAGTGTTTCCATTTGGTAGTTATTGTTTGTGTTAACATGTAGTAGTTATTGTGAGTGTTTCCATTTGGTAGTTATTGTTTGTGTTAACATGTAGTAGTTATTGTGAGTGTTTCCATTTGGTAGTTATTGTTTGTGTTAACATATAGTAGTTATTGTTTGTGTTAACATGTAGTAGTTATTGTGAGTGTTTCCATATAGTAGTTATTGTGCGTGTTAACATATAGTAGTTATTGTTTGTGTTAACATGTAGTAGTTATTGTGAGTGTTTCCATTTGGTAGTTATTGTTTGTGTTAACATATAGTAGTTATTGTTTGTGTTAACATGTAGTAGTTATTGTGAGTGTTTCCATATAGTAGTTATTGTGCGTGTTAACATATAGTAGTTATTGTTTGTGTTAACATGTAGTAGTTATTGTTTGTGTTAACATATAGTAGTTATTGTTTGTGTTAACATATAGTAGTTATTGTTTGTGTTAACATGTAGTAGTTATTGTTTGTGTTAACATGTAGTAACATATCGTTGTTATTGTGCGTGTTAACATATAGTAGTTATTGTTTTTGTTAACATATAGGAGTTATGTTGTGTGTTAATATATAGTAGTTATTGTTTATAATATAGTAGTTATTGTTTGTGTTAACATATAGTAGTTTTTTTGCGTGTTAACATGTAGTAGTTTGTTGCATGTTAATATATAGTAGTTATTGTTTGTGTTAACATATAGTAGTTTGTTGCATGTTAATATATAGTAGTTATTGTTTGTGTTAACATATAGTAGTTTGTTGCATGTTAATATATAGTAGTTATTGTTTGTGTTAACATGTAGTAGTTTGTTGCATGTTAATATATAGTAGTTATTGTTTGTGTTAACATACAGGAGCAATTGTTTGTGTAATCATGTAGTAGTTATTGTGCATGTTAACATGTAGTAGTTATTGTGCATGTTAACATGTAGTAGTTATTGTGCGTGTTAACATATAGGAGTTATTGTTTCTATTAACATGCAGTAGTTATTGTTTGTGTTTACATGAAGTAGTTATTGTTTCTATTAACATGCAGTAGTTATTGTTTGTGTTTACATGAAGTAGTTATTGTGCGTGTTACCATATCGTAGTTATTGTGCGTGTTAACATATAGTAGTTATTGTGCATGTTTACAAATAGTAGTTATTTTGCACGTGAACATATTTTAGTTCTTGTTTGTGTTAACGTACATTAGGGACTGTTTGTGTTAAGATATAGTAGTTTTTGTGCAAGTTAACATATAGTAGTTATTGTGCTTGTTAACATATAGTACTTATTGTGTTTGTTAACATATAATACTTATTGTGTTTGTTAACATATAGTAGTTATTTTGCATGTTAACATACAATAGGTATGGTTTGTGTTAAGATATAGTCGTTTTTGTGCATGTTAATAAATCCTCTTGAAACTAGGGGGCACTATTTATATTTTTGGAAAAATAACATTCCCAAAGTAAATCGCCTTTTTCTCAGGACCAGATGCTAGAATATGCATATAAATGACAGCTTAGGATAGAAAACACTCTAAAGTTTCCAAAACTGTCAAAATATTGTCTGTGAGTATAACAGAACTGATATTGCAGGCGAAACCCTGAGGAAAAACCAATCAGGAAGTGCCTCTTGTTTTGAAACCGTTGTGTTCCTATGCAACCCTATTGGCCATTGAAAAGGATATCAACCAGATTCCTTTTTTCTACGTATTCCCTAAGGTGTCTACAGCATTTTGACGTAGTTTCACACCTTTATGTTGAAGAATGAGCGTAAACGACTACATTGCGTAAGTGGCCAGCTGAGGGCTCTCAGAGTGATTCTTGCGTAAAAGACAGAGGTAGTCATTTTTCCTCTCGCTCCTACTGAAAAGCCAATTGTCCCGGTTGATATATTATCGAATAGACATTTGAAAAACACCTTGAGGATTGATTATAAAAAACGTTTGCCATGTTTCTGTCGATATTATGGATATTATTTAGATTATTTTTTTTGCCGTTGTTGTGACTGCTATTTCCGGTGGATTTCTTAACATAACGTGACCAACAAATGGAGGTATTTTGGATATAAAAATAATGTTTCTTCGACTTGTAATATAACTTTTTGAAGTTTTTGTCCGACGTAACGCTGACCAGAATGAGCGTTTGGATATGTATACCAAACACGCTATCAAAAGAAGGTATTTGGACATAAATAACAGACATTTTCGAACAAAACAAACATTTATTGTGGACCTGAGATTCCTGGAGTGCTTTCTGATGTAGATTATCGAAGGTAAGGGAATATTTATCATGTCATTTCTTGTTTATGTTGACGCCATCATTGCGGCTATTGTGACTTTTACTTCTGAGCGCTGTCTCAGATTATTGCATGGTTTTCTTTTTCCGTAAAGTTTTTTTTAAAATCTGACACCGGCTGCATTAAGGAGAGGTATGTCTATAATTGTAAATGTGTATAACTTGTATTATCATCTACATTTATGATGAGTATTTCTGTTGAATGATGTGGCTATGCAAAATCACTGGATGTTTTTGGAACTAGTGAATGTGACGCGCCAATGTAAACTCATATTTTGATAAATATGAACTTTATCAAACAAAACATACATGTATTGTGTAACATGAAGTCCTATGAGTGTCATCTGATGAAGATGATCAAAGGTTAGTGATTAATTTGATCACTATTTGTGGTTTTTGTGACTCTGGCTGGAAAATCTTTGGCTGGAAAAATGGCTGTGTTTTTCTGTGGCTACCTAACATAATCGTTTGTGGTGCTTTTGTTGTAAGGCATACTTGAAATCGGACACTGTGGTGGGATTAACAACAAGATTAGCTTTAAAATGGTATGAGATACATGTATGTTTAAGGAATTTTAATTATGAGATTTTTGATGTTTTGAAAATGGCGCCCTGCACTTTCACTGGCTGTTGTCATATCGCTGCCGTTAACGGGATTGCAGCCATAAGAAGTTTTAACATATAGTAGTCATTGTTTGTTTTAACATGTAGTAGTTATTGTTTGTGGTAACATATAGTAGTTATTGTTTGTGGTAACATACAGTAGTTATTGTGCATGTTAACATATGGTAGTTATTGTGCGTTTTACCATATAGTAGTTACTATGCGTTTTAACATATAGTAGTTATTGTTTGTTAACTTATAGTAGTTATTGTTTGTGTTAACACACAGTAGTTATTGTTTGTGTTAACATATAGTAGTTATTGTTTGTGTTAACACACAGTAGTTATTGTTTGTGTTAACATATAGTAGTTATTGTTTGTGTTAACACACAGTAGTTATTGTTTGTGTTAACATATAGTAGTTATTGTGCGTGTTAATATACATTTGTTTCTGTGCGTGTTTACATATAGTAGTTTTTGTGAGTGTTAACATATAGTACTTATTGTGTGTGTTAACATATAGTAGTTATGTTACATGTTAACATATAGTAGTTATTATGCGTGTTAACGTATAGTAGTTTTTGTGAGTGTTAACATATAATAGTTATTGTTTATGTTAACATTTAGTAGTTATGTTACATGTTAACATATAGTATGTATTGTTTGTGTTAACATATAGTAGTTATTATGCGTGCTAATGTATAATAGTTATTGTTTGTGTTAACATATAATATTTATTGTTTGTTTTAACATACTAGTTATTGTTTGTGTTAACATATAGTAGTTATTGTGCGTTTTAATATGTAGTAGTTATTGTTTGTGGTAATATATAGTAGTTATTGTGCGTTTTAATATGTAGTAGTTATTGTTTGTGTTAACATATAGTTGTTATTATCAAATCAAATCAAATGTATTTTGTATAGCCCTTCGTACATCAGCTGATATCTCAAAGTGCTGTACAGAAACCCAGCCTAAAACCCCAAACAGCAAGCACGATGGCTAGGAAAAACTCCCTAGAAAGGCCAAAACCTAGGAAGAAACCTAGAGAGGAACCAGGCTATGTGGGGTGGCCAGTCCTCTTCTGGCTGTGCCGGGTGGAGATTATAACAGAGCATGGCCAAGATGTTCAAATGTTCATAAATGACCAGCATGGTCCAATAATAATAAGGCAGAACAGTTGAAACTGGAGCAGCAGCACGGCCAGGTGGACTGGGGACAGCAAGGAGTCATCATGTAGTCCTGAGGCATGGTCCTAGGACTCAGGTCCTCCGAGAGAGAGAAAGAGAGAAAGAGAGAATCAGAGAGAGCACACTTAAATTCACACAGGACACCGAATAGGACAGGGGAAGTACTCCAGATATAACAAACTGACCCTAGCCCCCGGACACATAAACTACTGCAGCATAAATACTGGAGGCTGAGACAGGAGGGGTCAGGAGACACTGTGGCCCCATCCGAGGACACCCCCGGACAAGGCCAAACAGGAAGGATATAACCCCACCCACTTTGCCAAAGCACAGCCCCCACACCACTAGAGGGATATCTTCAACCACCAACTTACCATCCTGAGACAAGGCCGAGTATAGCCCACAAAGATCTCTGCCACGGCACAACCCAAGGGGGGGTGCCAACCCAGACAGGAAGATCACATCAGTGACTCAACCCACTCAAGTGACGCACCCCTCCCAGGGACGGTATGAAAGAGCCCCAGTAAGCCAGTGACTCAGCCCCTGTAATAGGGTTAGAGGCAGAGAATCCCAGTGGATTGGTTCGTTGGTTGGTTCGTTGCTTCAGAGCCTTTCCGTTCACCCTCCCACTCCTGGGCCAGACTACACTCAATCATATGACCCACTGAAGAGATGAGTCTTCAGTGAAGACTTAAAGGTTGAGACCGAGTTTGCGTCTCTTACATGGGTAGGCAGACCATTCCATAAAAATGGAGCTCTATAGGAGAAAGCCCTGCCTCCAGTTGTTTGCTTAGAAATTCTAGGGGCAATTAGGAGGCCTGCGTCTTGTGACCGTAGCGTACGTGTAGGTATGTACGGCAGGACCAAATCAGAGAGATAGGAGCAAGCCTATCTAATGCGTTGTAGGTTAGCAGTAAAACCTTAATCAGCCCTTGCCTTGACAGGAATCCAGTGTAGGGAGGCTAGCACTGGAGTAATATGATCCAATTGTTTGGTTCTAGTCAGGATTCTAGCAGCCGTATTTAGCACTAACTGAAGTTTATTTAGTGCTTTATCCGGGTAGCCAGAAAGTAGAGCATTGCAGTAGTCTAACCTAGAAGTGACAAAAGCATGGATACATTTTTCTGCATCATTTTTGGACAGAAAGTTTCTGATTTTTGCAATGTTACGTAGATGGTTAAAAGCTATGCTTGAAATGGTCTTGATATGTTCTTCAAAAGAGAGATCAGGGTCCAGAGTAACGCCGAGGTCCTTCACAGTTTTATTTGAGACGACTGTACAACCATTAAGATTAATTGTCAGATTCAACAGAAGATCTCTTTGTTTCTTGGGACCTAGAACAAGCATCTCTGTTTTCTCCGAGTTTAAAAGTAGAAAGTTTGCAGCCATCCACTTCCTCGTCTGAAACACATGCTTCTAGCGAGGGCAATTTTGGGGCTTCACCATGTTTCATTGAAATGTACAGCTGTGTGTCATCCGCATAGCAGTGAAAGTTAACATTATGTTTTCGGGTGACATCCCCAAGAGGTAAAATATATTGTGAAAACAATAGTGGTCCTAAAACGGAACCTTGAGGAACACCGAAATTTACAGTTGATTTGTCAGAGGACAAACCATTCACAGAGACAAACTGATATCTTTCCGACAGATAAGATCTAAACCAGGCCAGAACTTGTCCGTGTAGACCAATTTGGGTTTCCAATCTCTCCAAAAGAATGTGGTGATCGATGGTATCAAAAGCAGCACTAAGGTCTAGGAGCACGAGGACAGATGCAGAGCCTCGGTCTGATGCCATTAAAAGGTCATTTACCACCTTCACAAGTGCAGTCTCAGTGCTATGATGTGGTCTAAAACCAGACTGAAGCATTTTGTATACATTGTTTGTCTTCAGGAAGGCAGTGAGTTGCTGCGCAACAGCCTTTTCAAAAATTTTTGAGAGGAATGGAAGATTCGATATAGGCCGATAGTTTTTTATATTTTCTAGGTCAAGGTTTGGCTTTTTCAAGAGAGGCTTTATTACTGCCACTTTTAGTGAGTTTGGTACACATCCGGTGGATAGAGAGCCGTTTATTATGTTCAACATAGGAGGGCCAAGCACAGGAAGCAGCTCTTTCAGTAGTTTAGTTGGAATAGGGTCCAGTATGCAGCTTGAAGGTTTAGAGGCCATGATTATTTTCATCATTGTGTCAAGTGATATAGTACTAAAACACTTGAGCGTCTCCCTTGATCCTAGGTCCTGGCAGAGTTGTGCAGACTCAGGACAACTGAGCTTTGAAGGAATACGCAGATTTAAAGAGGAGTCCGTAATTTGCTTTCTAATAATCATGATCTTTTCCTCAAAGAAGTTCATGAATTTATCACTGCTGAAGTGAAAGCCATCCTCTCTTGGGGAATGCTGCTTTTTAGTTAGCTTTGCGACAGTATCAAAAAGGAATTTCGGATTGTTCTTATTTTCCTCAAATAAGTTAGAAAAATAGGATGATCGAGCAGCAGTAAGGGCTCTTCGGTACTGCACGGTACTGTCTTTCCAAGCTAGTCGGAAGACTTCCAGTTTGGTGTGGCGCCATTTCCGTTCCAATTTTCTGGAAGCTTGCTTCAGAGCTCGGGTATTTTCTGTGTACCAGGGAGCTAGTTTCTTATGAGAACTGTTTTTAGGGGTGCAACTGCATCTAGGGTATTGCGCAAGGTTAAATTGAGTTCCTCAGTTAGGTGGTTAACTGATTTTTGTCCTCTGGCGTCCTTGGGTAGACAGAGGGAATCTGGAAGGACATCAAGGAATCTTTGTGTTGTCTGTGAATTTATAGGACGACTTTTGATGTTCCTTGGTTGGGGTCTGAGCAGATTATTTGTTGCAATTGCAAACGTAATAAAATTGTGGTCCGATAGTCCAGGATTATGAGGAAAAACATTAAGATCCACAACATTTATTCCATGGGACAAAACTAGGTCCAGAGTATGACTGTGGCAGTGAGTGGGTCCAGAGACATGTTGGACAAAACCCACTGAGTCGATTGGAGTCTTTTGGTGTGGGTCTGTGGACTTTTCCATGTGAATATAGAAGTCACCAAAGATTAGAATATTATCTGCTATGACTACAAGGTCCGATAGGAATTCAGGGAACTCAATGAGGTACGCTGTAAATGGCCCAGGAGGCCTGTAAACAGTAGCTATAAAAAGTGATTGAGTAGGCTGCATAGATTTCATGACTAGAAGCTCAAAAGACGAAAACATCAATTTTTTTTTTTTGTAAATTGAAATTTGCTATCGTAAATGTTAGCAACACCTCCGCCTTTGCGGGATGCACGGGGGATATGGTCACTAGTGTAGCCAGGAGGTGAGGCCTCATTTAACACAGTAAATTCATCAGGCTTAAGCCATGTTTCAGAAAACAGTTTTCAACCAGCGATTGAGTTGTGAGACTGCTGTAGAGCTCATCACTCCCCCTAACTGGGAGGGGGCCAGAGACAATTACTTGATGCCGACACATCTTTCTAGCTGATTTACACGATGAAGCTATGTTGTATGTTATGCATGTTAACTTATAGTAGTTATTGTTTGTGTTAACATATAGTAGTTATGGTGCGTGTTAATATACATTTGTTTCTGTGCGTGTTTACATTAGTAGTTTTTGTGAGTGTTAACATATAGTAGCAATTGTTTGTGTTAACATATAGTAGCAATTGTTTGTGTTAACATATAGTAGTTATTGTGATTGTTAGCACATAGTAGTTATTGTGCATGTTAACATGTAGTAGCTATTGTGCGTGGTAACATAAATGTTGTTATTGTGCGTGTTAACATATAGTAGTTTTTGTTTATGTTAACATATAGTAGTTATTGTGCGTGTTAACATATAGTACTTATTGTGTGTGTTAACATTTAGTAGTTATGTTACATGTTAACATATAGTATGTATTGTTTGTTTTAACATATAGTAGTTTTTGTTTCTGTTAACAAATAGTAGTTATTATGCATGTTAACGTATAGTAGTTATTGTGCGTGTTAACATACAATAGTTATTGTTTGTGTAAACATATAATATTTATTGTTTGTTTTAACATATACTAGTTATTGTTTGTGTTAACATATAGCAGTTATTGTGCATGTTAACATCTAGTAGTAATTGTGCATGTTAACATATAGGAGTTATGTTGCGTGTTAACATATAGTAGTTATTGTGAGTTTTAACATATAGTAGTTATTGTTTGTGTTGACATATAGTAGTTATTGTTTGTGTTAACATATAGTAGTTATTCTTTGTGTTAACATATAGTAGTTATTGTTTGTGTTAACATATAGTAGTTATTCTTTGTGTTAACATATAGTAGTAATTTGTTGTGTTTACATATAGTAGTTATTGTGCTAGTTAACATACAGTAGTTAATACAGGTGGAGAACAGGAGTGCTTCTTAAAGAAAAACTAACTGTCTGTGAGAGCCGGAATTCTTACTGGTTGGTAGGTGAACAAATACTTATGTCATGCAATAAAATGCTAATTAATTACTTAAAAATTAAACAATGTGATTTTCTGGATTTTTGTTTTAGATTCCGTCTCTCACAGTTGAAGTGTATATAGTAAAACGCACATTAACTGCACCTGTTTGAACTCGTCACCTGTATGAAAGACACCTGTCCACACACCCAATCACACAGACTCCAACCTCTCCACAATGACCAAGACCAGAACGATAAAATTGGATAAAATTGTAGACCTGCACAAGGCTGGGATGGGCTACAGGACAATAGGCAAGCAGCTTGGTGAGAAGGCAACAACTGTTGATGCAATTATTAGAAAATGGAAGAATTTCCAGATGACGGTCAATCACCCTCGGTCTGGCGCTCCATGCAAGATCTCACCTCGTGGGGCATCAATGATCATGAGGAAGGTGAGGGATCAGCCCAGAACTACACGGCAGGACCTGGTCAATGACCTGAAGAGAGCTGGGACCACAGTCTAAAAAAAAAACATTAGTAACACACTACGCCGTCATGGATTAAAATCCTGCAGCGCACGCAAGGTCCCCCTGCTCAAGCCAGCGCATGTCCAGGCCCGTCGGAAGTTTGCCAATGACCATCTGGATGATCCAGAGGAGGAATGGGAGGTCATGTGGTCTGATGAGACAAAAATAGAGCTTTTTGGTCTAAACTCCACTCTCCGTGTTTGGAGGAAGAAGAAGGATGAGTACCACCCCAAGAACACCATCCCAACCGTGAAGCATGGAGGTGGAAACATCATTCTTTGGGGATGCTTTTCTGCAAAGGGGACAGGACGACTGCACCGTATTGAGGGGAGGCTGGATGGGGCCATGTATCGCAAGATCTTGGCCAACAACCTCCTTCCCTCAGTAAGAGCATTGAAGATGGGTCGTGGCTGGGTCTTCCAGCATGACAACGACCCGAAACACACAGCCAGGGCAACTAAGGAATGGCTCCGTAAGAAGCATCTCAAGGTCCTGGAGTGGCCTAGCCAGTCTCCAGACCTGAACCCAATAGAAAATCTTTGGAGGGAGCTGAAAGTCCATATTGCCCAGCGACAGCCCTGAAACCTGAAGGATCTGGAGAAGGTCTGTATGGAGCAGTGGGCCAAAATCCCTGCTGCAGTGTGTGCAAACCTGGTCAAGAACTACAGGAAACGTATGATCTCTGTAATTGCAAACAAAGGTTTCTGTACCAAATATTAAGTTCTGCTTTTCTGATGTATCAAATACTTATGTCATGCAATAACATGCAAATTAATTACTTAAAAATCATACAATGTGATTTTCTGGATTTTTGTTTTAGATTCCGTCTCTCACAGTTGAAGTGTACATATGATAAAAAGTACAGACTTACATGCTTTGTAAGTAGGAAAACCTGCAAAAATTAACATATAGTAGTTATTGTTTGTGTTAACATATAGTAGTTATTGTGTATGTTAACATATAGAAGTTATGGTGAGTGGTAACGTATAGTAGTTATTGTGAGTGTTAAAATATAGTAGTCATTATGCGTGTTAACGTTTAGTTGTTATTGAGCGTGTTAACATATACTAGTTATGTTGCATTTTAAAATATTGTAGTTATTGTTTGTTAATATATTGTAGATATTGTTTGTGTTAACATATAGTAGTTATATTGCGTGTTAACATATAGTAGTTATTGTGTTTGTTAACATATAGTAGTTATTGTGTTTGTTAACATATAGTAGTTATTGTTTGTGTTAACATATAGTAGTTATTGTTTGTGTTAACATATAGTAGTTATTGTGAGTGTTAACATATTGTAGTTATTGTGAGTGTTAACATATTGTAGTTATTGTGAGTGTTAACATATAGGAGTTATGATGCACGTAAACATATAGTAGTTATTGTTAGTTTAACATATAGTAGTTATTGTGAGTGTTAACATATAGTAGTTATTGTGAGTGTTAACATATAGTAGTTATTGTTTGTGTTAACTTATAGTAGTTATTGTGAGTGTTAACATATAGGAGTTATGATGCACGTAAACATATAGTAGTTATGGTGCGTGTTAACATATAGTAGTTATTGTTTGTGTTTACATATAGTAGTTATTGTTTGTTTTTACATATAGTAGTTATTGTTTGTGTTAACATATAGTCGTTATTGTTTGTGTTAACATATAGTAGTTATTGTGTGTGTAACATATAGTAGTTATTGTTTGTGTTAACATAAAATAGTTATTGTGCGTGTTAGCATATTGTAGTTGTTTGTGTTAACATATAATAGTTATAGATTGTGTTAACATGTAGTAGTTATTGTGCATGTTAACATATAGTAGTTATTGTTCCTGGTAACATAGTAGTTATTGTTCCTGGTAACATATAGTAGTAATTGTTTGTCTTAACATATAGTAGTTATTGTTTGTGGTAACATATAGTAGTTATTGGTTGTGTTAACATATAGTAGTTATTGTGTGTTTTAAAATATAGTAGTTTTTGTGAGCGTTACCTTACAGTAGTCATGTTGAGTGGTAACAGATAGTTGTCATTGTGCGTGTCAACATATAGTAGTTAATGTTTGTGGTAACATATAGTAGTTATTGTGCGTGTTAACATATGCTAGTTATTGAGAGTGTTAACATATAATAGTTATTGCTTGTGGTAACATATAATAGTTATTGTTTGTGTTTTCCATCATGATGGAGCACCTTGCCATAAGGCAAAATTGATAACGAAGTGGCTCGGGGAACCAAACATCGATATTTTACTCTATATTTTGGGTCCATGGCCAGGAAACTCCCCAGACCTTAATCCCATTGAGAACTTGGGGTCAATACTCAAGAGGCGGGTGGACAAACAAAAACCAACAAATTCTGACAAACTCCAAGCATTGATTATTGAAGAATGGGCTCACGTTAGTCAAGGTTGTGGCCCAGAAGTTAATTGACAGCATTCCAGGGCAGATTGCAGAGGTCTTGAAAAAGAAGGGTGAACTCTTCAAATATTGACTCTTTGCATCAACTTCATGTAATTGTCAATAAAAGCCTTGGAAACTTATGAAATGCTTGTAATTATACTTCAGTATTTCATAGTAACATCTGACACAAATATCTAAAGACACTGAACCACCAAACTTTGTGGAAATTAATATTTGTGTCATTGTTTGTGTTAACATATTGATGTTATTGTGAGTGTTAACATATAGTAGTTATTGTTTGTGTTATCATATATTAGTTATTGTTTGTGTTAACATACAGTGGTTATTGTTCGTGTTAACATATAGTAGTTATGTTGCGAGTTAACATATAGTAGTTATTGTTTGCATTAACATATAGTAGTTATTGTTTGCATTAACATATTGTTGTTATTGTTTGTGGTAACATATAGTAGTTATTGTTTGTGTTAACATATAGTAGTTATTGTTTGCATTAACATATAGTAGTTATTGTTTGCATTAACATATTGTTGTTATTGTTTGTGGTAACATATAGTAGTTATTGTTTGTGTTAACATATAGTAGTTATTGTTTGTGTTAACATGTAGTGTAGTTATTGTTTGCAATAACATACTAGTTATAGTTTGTGGTAACATATAATAGTTACTGTTTGTTTTAACATATGGTAGTTATTGTGCGTGTTAAAATATAGTAGTTACGTTGCTTGTTAATATATACTAGTTACTGTTTACATTAACATACTAGTTATTGTTTGTGGTAACATATAGTAGTTATTGTTTGTGTTAACATATAGTAGCTATTGTTAGCATTAACATACTAGTTATTGTTTGTGGTAACATATACTAGTTATTGTTTGCATTAACAGATACTAGTTACTGTGAGTGTTTCCATATAGTAGTTATTGTTTGTGTTAACATATAGTAGTTATTTTATTATTAATATATAGTAGTTATTGTTTGCATTAACATATAGTAGTTATTGTTTGTGGTAACATATAGTAGTTATTGTTTGTGGTAACATATAGTAGTTATTTTTTTATTAACATGTTGTAGTTATTGTTTGCATTAACATATACTAGTTATTGTTTGTGGTAACATATAGTAGTTCTTGTTTGTGTTAACATATAGTAGTTATTGTTTGTGTTAACATATAGTAGCTATTGTTTGCATTAACATATACTAGTTATTGTTTGTGGTAACATATAGTAGTTATTGTTTGTTAACATATAGTAGTTATTGTGAGTGTTAACATATACTAGTTATTGTTTGTGGTAACATATAGTAGTTATTGTTTGCGTTAACATATAGTAGTTATTGTTTGCATTAACATACTAGTTATTGTTTGTGGTAACATATAGTAGTTATTGTTTGTGTTAACATATAGTAGTTACTGTTTGTTTTAACATTAAGTAGTTACTGTTTGTTTTAACATATGGTAGTTATTGTGCGTGTTAAAATATAGTTGTTATTGTGCTTGTAAATATATAGTAGTTACGTTGCTTGTTAGCATATGGCAGTTATTGTTTGTGGTAACATATAGTAGTTATTGTTTGCATTAACATATAGTAGTTATTGTTCGCATTAGGATATAGTAGTTGTTTGCATTAACATATACTAGTTATTGTTTTTGTTAACATATAGTAGCTTTTGTTCGCATTAACATATAGTAGTTATTGTGCGTGTTAACATATAGTAGTTACGTTGCTTGGTAATATATTGTAGTTATTGTGCGTGTTAACATATAGTAGTTACGTTGCTTGGTAATATATTGTAGTTATTGTGCGTGTTAACATATAGTAGTTACGTTGCTTGGTAATATATTGTAGTTATTGTGCGTGTTAACATATAGTAGTTATTGTTTTGTGGTAACATATAGTAGTTATTGTTTTGTGGTAACATATAGTAGTTGTTTGCATTAACATAGATTAGTTATTGTTTCTGTTAACATATAGTAGTTATAGTTTGTGTTAACATATAGTAGTTATTGTGCGTGTACATATATAGTAGTTACGTTGCTTGTTAGCATATGGTAGTTATTGTGCGTGTTAAAATATAGTAGTTAGGTTGCGTGTGAATATATAGTAGTTATTGTTTTGTTAACATATAATAGTTTTTTTGCATGTTAACATATAGTAGTTATGTTGCGTGTTAACATATAGTAGTTATGTTGCGTGTTAACATATAGTAGTTATGTTGCGTGTTAACATATAGTAGTTATGTTGCGTGTTAACATATAGTAGTTATGTTGCGTGTTAACATATAGTAGTTATGTTGCGAGTTAACATATAGTAGTTATGTTGCGTGTTAACATATAGTAGTTATTGTTTGTGTTAACATATAGTAGTTATGTTGCGTGTTAACATATAGTAGTTATGTTGCGAGTTAACATATAGTAGTTATTGTTTGTGTTAACATATAGTAGTTATTGTTTGTGTTAACATATAGTAGTTATTGTTTGTGTTAACATATAGCAGTTATGTTGCGAGTTAACATATAGTAGTTATTGTTTGTGTTAACATATAGTAGTTATTGTTTGTGTTAACATATAGTAGTTATTGTTTGTGTTAACATATAGTAGTTATGTTGCGTGTTAACATATAGTAGTTATGTTGCGTATTAACATATAGTAGTTATGTTGCGTGTTAACATATAGTAGTTATTGTTTGTGTTAACATATAGTAGTTATGTTGCGTGTTAACATATAGTAGTTATTGTTTGTGGTAACATATAGTAGTTATTGTTTGTGTTAACATATAGTAGTTATGTTGCGTATTAACATATAGTAGTTATGTTGCGTATTAACATATAGTAGTTATTGTTTGTGTTAACATATAGTAGTTATTGTTTGTGTTAACATATAGTAGTTATGTTGCGTGTTAACATATAGTAGTTATTGTTTGTGTTAACATATAGTAGTTATTGTTTGTGTTAACATATAGTAGTTATGTTGCGTATTAACATATAGTAGTTATTGTTTGTGTTAACATATAGTAGTTATTGTTTGTGTTAACATATAGTAGTTATGTTGCGTGTTAACATATAGTAGTTATGTTGCGTATTAACATATAGTAGTTATGTTGCGTGTTAACATATAGTAGTTATTGTTTGTGTTAACATATAGTAGTTATTGTTTGTGTTAACATATAGTAGTTATGTTGCGTATTAACATATAGTAGTTATTGTTTGTGTTAACATATAGTAGTTATGTTGCGTGTTAACATATAGTAGTTATTGTTTGTGTTAACATATAGTAGTTATTGTTTGTGTTAACATATAGTAGTTATTGTTTGTGTTAACATATAGTAGTTATGTTGCGTGTTAACATGTAGTAGTTATTGTTTGTGTTAACATATAGTAGTTATTGTTTGTGTTAACATATAGTAGTTATGTTGCGTGTTAACATATAGTAGTTATGTTGCGTATTAACATATAGTAGTTATGTTGCGTATTAACATATAGTAGTTATGTTGCGTGTTAACATATAGTAGTTATGTTGCGAGTTAACATATAGTAGTTATGTTGCGTATTAACATATAGTAGTTATGTTGCGTGTTAACATATAGTAGTTATGTTGCGTGTTAACATATAGTAGTTATGTTGCGTGTTAACATATAGTAGTTATGTTGTGTGTTAACATATAGTAGTTATGTTGCGTGTTAACATATAGTAGTTATTGTTTGTGTTAACATATAGTAGTTATGTTGCGTATTAACATATAGTAGTTATTGTTTGTGTTAACATATAGTAGTTATTGTTTGTGTTAACATATAGTAGTTATTGTTTGTGTTAACATATAGTAGTTATGTTGCGTATTAACATATAGTAGTTATGTTGCGTGTTAACATATAGTAGTTATGTTGCGTGTTAACATATAGTAGTTATTGTTTGTGTTAACATATAGTAGTTATGTTGCGTATTAACATATAGTAGTTATTGTTTGTGTTAACATATAGTAGTTATTGTTTGTGTTAACATATAGTAGTTATTGTTTGTGTTAACATATAGTAGTTATGTTGCGTGTTAACATATAGTAGTTATTGTTTGTGTTAACATATAGTAGTTATGTTGCGTATTAACATATAGTAGTTATTGTTTGTGTTAACATATAGTAGTTATTGTTTGTGTTAACATATAGTAGTTATGTTGCGTGTTAACATATAGTAGTTATTGTTTGTGTTAACATATAGTAGTTATGTTGCGTATTAACATATAGTAGTTATTGTTTGTGTTAACATATAGTAGTTATTGTTTGTGTTAACATATAGTAGTTATGTTGCGTGTTAACATATAGTAGTTATGTTTCGTGTTAACATATAGTAGTTATGTTGCGTGGTAACATATAGTAGTTATTGTTTGTGTTAACATATAGTAGTTATGTTGCGTATTAACATATAGTAGTTATGTTGCGTGTTAACATATAGTAGTTATGTTGCGTGGTAACATATAGTAGTTATTGTTTGTGTTAACATATAGTAGTTATGTTGCGTATTAACATATAGTAGTTATGTTGCGTATTAACATATAGTAGTTATGTTGCGTGTTAACATATAGTAGTTATGTTTCGTGTTAACATATAGTAGTTATGTTGCGTGGTAACATATAGTAGTTATTGTTTGTGTTAACATATAGTAGTTATGTTGCGTATTAACATATAGTAGTTATTGTTTGTGTTAACATATAGTAGTTATTGTTTGTGTTAACATATAGTAGTTATGTTGCGTGTTAACATATAGTAGTTATTGTTTGTGTTAACATATAGTAGTTATGTTGCGTATTAACATATAGTAGTTATTGTTTGTGTTAACATATAGTAGTTATTGTTTGTGTTAACATATAGTAGTTATGTTGCGTGTTAACATATAGTAGTTATGTTTCGTGTTAACATATAGTAGTTATGTTGCGTATTAACATATAGTAGTTATGTTGCGTATTAACATATAGTAGTTATGTTGCGTGTTAACATATAGTAGTTATGTTGCGAGTTAACATATAGTAGTTATGTTGCGTATTAACATATAGTAGTTATGTTGCGTGTTAACATATAGTAGTTATGTTGCGTGTTAACATATAGTAGTTATGTTGCGTGTTAACATATAGTAGTTATGTTGTGTGTTAACATATAGTAGTTATGTTGCGTGTTAACATATAGTAGTTATTGTTTGTGTTAACATATAGTAGTTATGTTGCGTATTAACATATAGTAGTTATTGTTTGTGTTAACATATAGTAGTTATTGTTTGTGTTAACATATAGTAGTTATTGTTTGTGTTAACATATAGTAGTTATGTTGCGTATTAACATATAGTAGTTATGTTGCGTGTTAACATATAGTAGTTATGTTGCGTGTTAACATATAGTAGTTATTGTTTGTGTTAACATATAGTAGTTATGTTGCGTATTAACATATAGTAGTTATTGTTTGTGTTAACATATAGTAGTTATTGTTTGTGTTAACATATAGTAGTTATGTTGCGTGTTAACATATAGTAGTTATGTTTCGTGTTAACATATAGTAGTTATGTTGCGTGGTAACATATAGTAGTTATTGTTTGTGTTAACATATAGTAGTTATGTTGCGTGTTAACATATAGTAGTTATGTTGCGTGTTAACATATAGTAGTTATGTTGCGTGTTAACATATAGTAGTTATGTTGCGTGTTAACATATAGTAGTTATTGTTTGTGTTAACATATAGTAGTTATTGTTTGTGTTAACATATAGTAGTTATGTTGCGTGTTAACATATAGTAGTTATGTTGCGTATTAACATATAGTAGTTATGTTGCGTGTTAACATATAGTAGTTATGTTGCGTGTTAACATATAGTAGTTATGTTGCGTATTAACATATAGTAGTTATTGTTTGTGTTAACATATAGTAGTTATTGTTTGTGTTAACATATAGTAGTTATGTTGTGTGTTAACATATAGTAGTTATGTTGCGTGTTAACATATGGTAGTTATTGTTTGTGTTAACATATAGTAGTTATTGTTTGTGTCAACATATAGTAGTTATGTTGCGTGTTAACATATAGTAGTTATTGTTTGTGTTAACATATAGTAGTTATGTTGCGTGTTAACATATAGTAGTTATTGTTTGTGTTAACATATAGTAGTTATTGTTTGTGTTAACATATAGTAGTTATTGTTTGTGTTAACATATAGTAGTTATTGTTTGTGTTAACATATAGTAGTTATTGTTTGTGTTAACATATAGTAGTTATGTTGCGTGTTAACATATAGTAGTTATGTTGCGTGTTAACATATAGTAGTTATGTTGCGTATTAACATATAGTAGTTATGTTGCGTGTTAACATATAGTAGTTATGTTGCGTGTTAACATATAGTAGTTATGTTGCGTGTTAACATATAGTAGTTATGTTGCGTGTTAACATATAGTAGTTATGTTGCGTGTTAACATATAGTAGTTATGTTGCGTGTTAACATATAGTAGTTATGTTGCGTGTTAACATATAGTAGTTATGTTGCGTGTTAACATATAGTAGTTATGTTGCGAGTTAACATATAGTAGTTATGTTGCGTGTTAACATATAGTAGTTATTGTTTGTGTTAACATATAGTAGTTATGTTGCGTGTTAACATATAGTAGTTATGTTGCGAGTTAACATATAGTAGTTATTGTTTGTGTTAACATATAGTAGTTATTGTTTGTGTTAACATATAGTAGTTATTGTTTGTGTTAACATATAGTAGTTATGTTGCGAGTTAACATATAGTAGTTATTGTTTGTGTTAACATATAGTAGTTATTGTTTGTGTTAACATATAGTAGTTATGTTGCGTGTTAACATATAGTAGTTATGTTGCGTATTAACATATAGTAGTTATGTTGCGTGTTAACATATAGTAGTTATTGTTTGTGTTAACATATAGTAGTTATGTTGCGTGTTAACATATAGTAGTTATTGTTTGTGGTAACATATAGTAGTTATTGTTTGTGTTAACATATAGTAGTTATGTTGCGTATTAACATATAGTAGTTATGTTGCGTATTAACATATAGTAGTTATTGTTTGTGTTAACATATAGTAGTTATTGTTTGTGTTAACATATAGTAGTTATGTTGCGTGTTAACATATAGTAGTTATTGTTTGTGTTAACATATAGTAGTTATTGTTTGTGTTAACATATAGTAGTTATGTTGCGTATTAACATATAGTAGTTATTGTTTGTGTTAACATATAGTAGTTATTGTTTGTGTTAACATATAGTAGTTATGTTGCGTGTTAACATATAGTAGTTATGTTGCGTATTAACATATAGTAGTTATTGTTTGTGTTAACATATAGTAGTTATTGTTTGTGTTAACATATAGTAGTTATGTTGTGTGTTAACATATAGTAGTTATGTTGCGTGTTAACATATAGTAGTTATTGTTTGTGTTAACATATAGTAGTTATTGTTTGTGTTAACATATAGTAGTTATGTTGCGTGTTAACATATAGTAGTTATTGTTTGTGTTAACATATAGTAGTTATGTTGCGTGTTAACATATAGTAGTTATTGTTTGTGTTAACATATAGTAGTTATTGTTTGTGTTAACATATAGTAGTTATTGTTTGTGTTAACATATAGTAGTTATTGTTTGTGTTAACATATAGTAGTTATTGTTTGTGTTAACATATAGTAGTTATGTTGCGTGTTAACATATAGTAGTTATGTTGCGTGTTAACATATAGTAGTTATGTTGCGTATTAACATATAGTAGTTATGTTGCGTGTTAACATATAGTAGTTATGTTGCGTGTTAACATATAGTAGTTATGTTGCGTGTTAACATATAGTAGTTATGTTGCGTGTTAACATATAGTAGTTATGTTGCGTGTTAACATATAGTAGTTATGTTGCGTGTTAACATATAGTAGTTATGTTGCGTGTTAACATATAGTAGTTATGTTGCGTGTTAACATATAGTAGTTATGTTGCGAGTTAACATATAGTAGTTATGTTGCGTGTTAACATATAGTAGTTATTGTTTGTGTTAACATATAGTAGTTATGTTGCGTGTTAACATATAGTAGTTATGTTGCGAGTTAACATATAGTAGTTATTGTTTGTGTTAACATATAGTAGTTATTGTTTGTGTTAACATATAGTAGTTATTGTTTGTGTTAACATATAGTAGTTATGTTGCGAGTTAACATATAGTAGTTATTGTTTGTGTTAACATATAGTAGTTATTGTTTGTGTTAACATATAGTAGTTATTGTTTGTGTTAACATATAGTAGTTATGTTGCGTGTTAACATATAGTAGTTATGTTGCGTATTAACATATAGTAGTTATGTTGCGTGTTAACATATAGTAGTTATTGTTTGTGTTAACATATAGTAGTTATGTTGCGTGTTAACATATAGTAGTTATTGTTTGTGGTAACATATAGTAGTTATTGTTTGTGTTAACATATAGTAGTTATGTTGCGTATTAACATATAGTAGTTATGTTGCGTATTAACATATAGTAGTTATTGTTTGTGTTAACATATAGTAGTTATTGTTTGTGTTAACATATAGTAGTTATGTTGCGTGTTAACATATAGTAGTTATTGTTTGTGTTAACATATAGTAGTTATTGTTTGTGTTAACATATAGTAGTTATGTTGCGTATTAACATATAGTAGTTATTGTTTGTGTTAACATATAGTAGTTATTGTTTGTGTTAACATATAGTAGTTATGTTGCGTGTTAACATATAGTAGTTATGTTGCGTATTAACATATAGTAGTTATGTTGCGTGTTAACATATAGTAGTTATTGTTTGTGTTAACATATAGTAGTTATTGTTTGTGTTAACATATAGTAGTTATGTTGCGTATTAACATATAGTAGTTATTGTTTGTGTTAACATATAGTAGTTATGTTGCGTGTTAACATATAGTAGTTATTGTTTGTGTTAACATATAGTAGTTATTGTTTGTGTTAACATATAGTAGTTATTGTTTGTGTTAACATATAGTAGTTATGTTGCGTGTTAACATGTAGTAGTTATTGTTTGTGTTAACATATAGTAGTTATTGTTTGTGTTAACATATAGTAGTTATGTTGCGTGTTAACATATAGTAGTTATGTTGCGTATTAACATATAGTAGTTATGTTGCGTATTAACATATAGTAGTTATGTTGCGTGTTAACATATAGTAGTTATGTTGCGAGTTAACATATAGTAGTTATGTTGCGTATTAACATATAGTAGTTATGTTGCGTGTTAACATATAGTAGTTATGTTGCGTGTTAACATATAGTAGTTATGTTGCGTGTTAACATATAGTAGTTATGTTGTGTGTTAACATATAGTAGTTATGTTGCGTGTTAACATATAGTAGTTATTGTTTGTGTTAACATATAGTAGTTATGTTGCGTATTAACATATAGTAGTTATTGTTTGTGTTAACATATAGTAGTTATTGTTTGTGTTAACATATAGTAGTTATTGTTTGTGTTAACATATAGTAGTTATGTTGCGTATTAACATATAGTAGTTATGTTGCGTGTTAACATATAGTAGTTATGTTGCGTGTTAACATATAGTAGTTATTGTTTGTGTTAACATATAGTAGTTATGTTGCGTATTAACATATAGTAGTTATTGTTTGTGTTAACATATAGTAGTTATTGTTTGTGTTAACATATAGTAGTTATTGTTTGTGTTAACATATAGTAGTTATGTTGCGTGTTAACATATAGTAGTTATTGTTTGTGTTAACATATAGTAGTTATGTTGCGTATTAACATATAGTAGTTATTGTTTGTGTTAACATATAGTAGTTATTGTTTGTGTTAACATATAGTAGTTATGTTGCGTGTTAACATATAGTAGTTATTGTTTGTGTTAACATATAGTAGTTATGTTGCGTATTAACATATAGTAGTTATTGTTTGTGTTAACATATAGTAGTTATTGTTTGTGTTAACATATAGTAGTTATGTTGCGTGTTAACATATAGTAGTTATGTTTCGTGTTAACATATAGTAGTTATGTTGCGTGGTAACATATAGTAGTTATTGTTTGTGTTAACATATAGTAGTTATGTTGCGTATTAACATATAGTAGTTATGTTGCGTGTTAACATATAGTAGTTATGTTGCGTGGTAACATATAGTAGTTATTGTTTGTGTTAACATATAGTAGTTATGTTGCGTATTAACATATAGTAGTTATGTTGCGTATTAACATATAGTAGTTATGTTGCGTGTTAACATATAGTAGTTATGTTTCGTGTTAACATATAGTAGTTATGTTGCGTGGTAACATATAGTAGTTATTGTTTGTGTTAACATATAGTAGTTATGTTGCGTATTAACATATAGTAGTTATTGTTTGTGTTAACATATAGTAGTTATTGTTTGTGTTAACATATAGTAGTTATGTTGCGTGTTAACATATAGTAGTTATTGTTTGTGTTAACATATAGTAGTTATGTTGCGTATTAACATATAGTAGTTATTGTTTGTGTTAACATATAGTAGTTATTGTTTGTGTTAACATATAGTAGTTATGTTGCGTGTTAACATATAGTAGTTATGTTTCGTGTTAACATATAGTAGTTATGTTGCGTGGTAACATATAGTAGTTATTGTTTGTGTTAACATATAGTAGTTATGTTGCGTGTTAACATATAGTAGTTATGTTGCGTGTTAACATATAGTAGTTATGTTGCGTGTTAACATATAGTAGTTATTGTTTGTGTTAACATATAGTAGTTATTGTTTGTGTTAACATATAGTAGTTATGTTGCGTATTAACATATAGTAGTTATGTTGCGTGTTAACATATAGTAGTTATTGTTTGTGTTAACATATAGTAGTTATTGTTTGTGTTAACATATAGTAGTTATGTTGCGTATTAACATATAGTAGTTATTGTTTGTGTTAACATATAGTAGTTATGTTGCGTGTTAACATATAGTAGTTATTGTTTGTGTTAACATATAGTAGTTATTGTTTGTGTTAACATATAGTAGTTATTGTTTGTGTTAACATATAGTAGTTATGTTGCGTGTTAACATGTAGTAGTTATTGTTTGTGTTAACATATAGTAGTTATTGTTTGTGTTAACATATAGTAGTTATGTTGCGTGTTAACATATAGTAGTTATGTTGCGTATTAACATATAGTAGTTATGTTGCGTATTAACATATAGTAGTTATGTTGCGTGTTAACATATAGTAGTTATGTTGCGAGTTAACATATAGTAGTTATGTTGCGTATTAACATATAGTAGTTATGTTGCGTGTTAACATATAGTAGTTATGTTGCGTGTTAACATATAGTAGTTATGTTGCGTGTTAACATATAGTAGTTATGTTGTGTGTTAACATATAGTAGTTATGTTGCGTGTTAACATATAGTAGTTATTGTTTGTGTTAACATATAGTAGTTATGTTGCGTATTAACATATAGTAGTTATTGTTTGTGTTAACATATAGTAGTTATTGTTTGTGTTAACATATAGTAGTTATTGTTTGTGTTAACATATAGTAGTTATGTTGCGTATTAACATATAGTAGTTATGTTGCGTGTTAACATATAGTAGTTATGTTGCGTGTTAACATATAGTAGTTATTGTTTGTGTTAACATATAGTAGTTATGTTGCGTATTAACATATAGTAGTTATTGTTTGTGTTAACATATAGTAGTTATTGTTTGTGTTAACATATAGTAGTTATGTTGCGTGTTAACATATAGTAGTTATGTTTCGTGTTAACATATAGTAGTTATGTTGCGTGGTAACATATAGTAGTTATTGTTTGTGTTAACATATAGTAGTTATGTTGCGTGTTAACATATAGTAGTTATGTTGCGTGTTAACATATAGTAGTTATGTTGCGTGTTAACATATAGTAGTTATGTTGCGTGTTAACATATAGTAGTTATTGTTTGTGTTAACATATAGTAGTTATTGTTTGTGTTAACATATAGTAGTTATGTTGCGTGTTAACATATAGTAGTTATGTTGCGTATTAACATATAGTAGTTATGTTGCGTGTTAACATATAGTAGTTATGTTGCGTGTTAACATATAGTAGTTATGTTGCGTATTAACATATAGTAGTTATTGTTTGTGTTAACATATAGTAGTTATTGTTTGTGTTAACATATAGTAGTTATGTTGTGTGTTAACATATAGTAGTTATGTTGCGTGTTAACATATAGTAGTTATTGTTTGTGTTAACATATAGTAGTTATTGTTTGTGTTAACATATAGTAGTTATGTTGCGTGTTAACATATAGTAGTTATTGTTTGTGTTAACATATAGTAGTTATGTTGCGTGTTAACATATAGTAGTTATTGTTTGTGTTAACATATAGTAGTTATTGTTTGTGTTAACATATAGTAGTTATTGTTTGTGTTAACATATAGTAGTTATTGTTTGTGTTAACATATAGTAGTTATTGTTTGTGTTAACATATAGTAGTTATGTTGCGTGTTAACATATAGTAGTTATGTTGCGTGTTAACATATAGTAGTTATGTTGCGTATTAACATATAGTAGTTATGTTGCGTGTTAACATATAGTAGTTATGTTGCGTGTTAACATATAGTAGTTATGTTGCGTGTTAACATATAGTAGTTATGTTGCGTGTTAACATATAGTAGTTATGTGGCGTGTTAACATATAGTAGTTATTGTTTGTGTTAACATATAGTAGTTATTGTTTGTGTTAACATATAGTAGTTATGTTGCGTGTTAACATATAGTAGTTATGTTGCGTGTTAACATATAGTAGTTATTGTTTGTGTTAACATATAGTAGTTATGTTGCGTGTTAACATATAGTAGTTATGTTGCGTGTTAACATATAGTAGTTATGTTGCGAGTTAACATATAGTAGTTATTGTTTGTGTTAACATATAGTAGTTATTGTTTGTGTTAACATATCGTAGTTATTGTTTGTGTTAACATATAGTAGTTATGTTGCGTGTTAACATATAGTAGTTATGTTGCGTGTTAACATATAGTAGTTATGTTGCGTGTTAACATATAGTAGTTATGTTGCGTGTTAACATATAGTAGTTATGTTGCGTGTTAACATATAGTAGTTATGTTGCGTATTAACATATAGTAGTTATTGTTTGTGTTAACATATAGTAGTTATTGTTTGTGTTAACATATAGTAGTTATTGTTTGTGTTAACATATAGTAGTTATGTTGCGTGTTAACATATAGTAGTTATGTTGCGTGTTAACATATAGTAGTTATGTTGCGTGTTAACATATAGTAGTTATGTTGCGTGTTAACATATAGTAGTTATGTTGCGTGTTAACATATAGTAGTTATTGTTTGTGTTAACATATAGTAGTTATGTTGCGTGTTAACATATAGTAGTTATGTTGCGTGTTAACATATAGTAGTTATGTTGCGTGTTAACATATAGTAGTTATGTTGCGTGTTAACATATAGTAGTTATTGTTTGTGTTAACATATAGTAGTTATTGTTTGTGTTAACATATAGTAGTTATGTTGCGTGTTAACATATAGTAGTTATTGTTTGTGTTAACATATAGTAGTTATGTTGCGTGTTAACATATAGTAGTTATTGTTTGTGTTAACATATAGTAGTTATGTTGCGTGTTAACATATAGTAGTTATGTTGCGTGTTAACATATAGTAGTTATGTTGCGTGTTAACATATAGTAGTTATGTTGCGTGTTAACATATAGTAGTTATTGTTTGTGTTAACATATAGTAGTTATGTTGCGTGTTAACATATAGTAGTTATGTTGCGTGTTAACATATAGTAGTTATGTTGCGAGTTAACATATAGTAGTTATGTTGCGAGTTAACATATAGTAGTTATGTTGCGAGTTAACATATAGTAGTTATGTTGCGTGTTAACATATAGTAGTTATTGTTTGTGTTAACATATAGTAGTTATGTTGCGTGTTAACATATAGTAGTTATGTTGCGAGTTAACATATAGTAGTTATGTTGCGTGTTAACATATAGTAGTTATGTTGCGAGTTAACATATTGTTTATGGGTACACACAAACACATCACACACCCCATACACTTATGAGGTGTCTATGTCTTTTAGTTTCATCCTCGATAACACCTCCAAAAGCAAACCCTCCCACTCTCTCTCACACATACACACACACTCACAACTTGCTCTTAGGCCCGTCTGTTCCCTTAGCGACCGTTTCCAAGGTGCTCATTCCCCAGGGCCAGGGGAGGGGACTTGTGATGTTAGGCATGCCTAACGATACACCTGTAGCTGCTACTGCTTTCTTCCTCCTTCCCTTCATCCCTCCCTACCCGTATCCCTCCGCTTTGGTGCTCAGCCTCCTTTCCCACTTACAGCAGTCCATCTCATATAACCATAGAACATCAACTCAGCTCAAAGGAACTACTTTCTGAGGGCTAAATATTTTGTGTGCAGAGGATTAATTTTGGTCACATACTCCGTTGTCAATGTGTTTATTTATATGTATTTTATTGTGATAGTTTTGCCTTTTGGTTCGTTTCTAGGGTCCTCAGTAGGCAGTGACTGCATACTGGTAAGAAGATCCTACTTCTGAGCAGGTGGGACACCATTATTTTAGCTTAATCTTTTCTAAGGTAAAACCGGATATGTTGTCAGAGCATTATTGGTACTGTAGTACATCACGCTACATGTGTAACTACCCATGTCTTAAGGGATCAGCTTGACCCCTCACCCTGGGTCGTTGCCATGTTCTTTTTCTCTTACTACCCGAGAAAAATACCTCAATGTGTTAAGTTCACTGCTCTCTGATTCGCTGTGCTGGGATGGGTCTCGTAGTCTGAGATATTTAGCATCAACAAAGTCGAGGAGTGGAAGTAGGCCAGTTTGATGAACTCTGACACTCTGCTTCCCCCAGGCCCTCCCCTCTTTCGTTCCCATTTCTAATTGTTCTACCTCTGCCGCCACAACTGTTGCACTTCAAATTGTTTTCAAACTCTCAACCTCCCGTTTACAACTCCCCTGCCCTGTCTCTCTCCCTCTCATTCCCTCTCTCTCTCTCCCTCCCTCTCTCTATCTCTATTGATCGAGTCATAGTTTTCCGTCTTCAGTGTGCTGGCTGGCTGGCTTTAATCAATACAGATAATTGTCTGCTTTCTCCCGATGCCAAACAGTCTGTGTTTTTTCTCAATGAATCCAGGTCTTTCCCCTTCGCACCCCACCCCACTCCCCTCGCCCGGGAATCCCTCCTTTAATGACAGGAGATAACCTGCTTTCCTTACCGATTTTTCTCCCCCTCCCTCCTTCACCCCTGCTCCCTCGTTCATCGATCGGCGTGAGATATCACCCCTCGTGCCCCGTCTACGAATGTAAACACGGCGAACACGTGGCGTTTGTGAGTACAAACATACACTTGTATACACACACACACACACACTTCATATCAGCTAGGCCCAGGCCCCATCATACCTCACTCTTGCACGTACATCAAGCCTGGTACATGTTAATAGGCTACGTGACTGTTTAGGCAGTTAAGTGACTTTACTAAGTGCCAATGGACTCTGCTGGGATTAACATGTGTTTTGAGACGTCTGTTGGGCTTCACTCAACATTGTGCACTCCAATCAACTTTTGCCTGTCAGGTACACACATATTCACTGAAAGTGTTCTAGTTTTATTCACCTATTTATTTATTTTTACCTTGAATAATCAACATTGTCCAGAAACGGTCCTATTTATATTCGAGTTTGATGGTCAAAGTTCACTTTTATGATCATAAAAAAAGTTGCACAAATTGATAGACTTGACGTGCTCTTTGCTAACTTGACAAACACAAAACCGATACTGTGATTGGGAAACACTCCACTAAGTCCAACTAAATGCACTTAATTCATTGACAGCATGGGCTCGATCATGCAATATAATTATTACCTAGGTAGCCTCATACGGGCAAGGCCACTCTTTAATGACATGGTCTATACGCAAAGCCCCTCAAATCATCTCAAAAGAACTAGACTTCACACTGAGCTGCAATGTGATCTGGCAGACCACATACAACACTCTGGAATGGAGAGCGTGAATAGCATGCAACGGGCATATGAATAGAAGGTGAAAGGTTATGAACATTCCAGACATACATTAAGGCATTGTATGCAAAGCCAACGTATACAGAACATAGAGGAACTAGAGCAAACAACATACGAACGTGCAAAGTGAAAATGTTACAAATGTATGCGCAAGGCCAACCATTTCAGCATATTTAGCAAGAGTAGGTCTATAGAAATGTCATATGAAACTACAACAAAAGCATGAATAGAAACTACCTCAAGGACCATTACAGAGTTCAATGTATTTTTACATGTATTTTTTACAGTACATGTATTTTACAGTACATATATTTTTTACAGTATATGTATTTTTTACAGTGCATGTATTTTTACAGGTTGTACCTCCTGTAAACAATACAAATGCAGTATATGCGTTAAGATTTTTCCCATAGTCCTTCGCCCCTTGAATTAAAGCACATCCTGTTATCTGTCCCCTAGCTGTTATGATCTGTGCTTCTTCTCACTCCGTTCAACAACTTGAGTGAAACAGAGAGACACAGTGAAGAGACATTGCGGCCATTTTGTTTCTCTTGTTTTGCCGCTTGCAATGTGAACGAGCCCTGATCCAATTTATACTGGTCAGTGGTGTGAAATGGCGGTCAGCCGGGGATAAGAAGGGCTCTCCAGCCACTCGGGCCTCGTTGCAGCTGTGTTTAACTGCCCATAGATGAACATGACACTGTGCTGGTCCAGTATGTAGCCTACCAGCATGCCTAGAGCCGCGGCACATGAACAGGACACACACACAGATCTCTCCAAACCTCTATACTCCTGTATTGTATGTGGCCCCTGTTGTTTTGTAACAAGTTCAATCCACCGTCCTATATATGGAATCATTTTTCCTTTTTCCCATCGAGGTTATCATTGTTATAGTCTCCCCTGCAGTTTCAACTAATTCAAAAAACGAACACACACACACACACACACACACACACAATTACACACACAATTGCTGCTGCATTACACAGACTACCAGTATATAAGGAAACATTTTTGACCAGTACAATCAGTAATTGTATGATTGTATGATTGCTCCAATGGGCAGTTGCTATGTTCTTACACAGTTATGTTCCACTTTGACAATTTCTATTCCTCACAAAATGGATTTCCAGGGATATGAGCTGAAGGGATGACAATACAAACATGGATTTGCTTGAAAAACCACGGGAACACTTGATTTACCTTATCTTACAGTACCTTACTTACCCTGCAGGTATAATGGTTTACATCTGGTAAGTGTTGAAGCCTTGATAATAATGCTTATAAAATATATGTTTTTTTTGTTTCAAGCTATAAGTAGTAATTGTTTAGAACATCTGATTGATAGATAGCTAGATTGTTCCTACATCATCTCCTATTGTGCTAGTCATTACAGACGTGGGATTTTAATTTGAGCCAGTTCTCTACCGCAGGAATATAATCCTGCAGCAACAGGAAATGTTAATTATTATGTGGATTATAATTAAGGGACATTTTTGTAGGGGTTGATCCATTTTTTTTGTTGTAAGGGAAAATCAAGTCTGAAATTTCAGTGTGGAATTTTTCAAACTTCAGAAGGCTTTTCAAACCTCAAATACACTATATGTTTTATATGTCCTGCATTGCAGGAAAGTTCTCCTGCAACAAGGGGGATCAAATTAAGCTCCTACATCCTGCTTTTTTTAGGTTACTCTGTAAAAACCTGAATCTGCAGAAATCATTTAATCAATTTGTATTATGTTTGATCATTCAAACAGATTTTATTTGTCTGAGACACTTGCATTTGACCTTGTGTGATTATGAATGTAGTCAAAACTTAAGAAGTATACAAGCCTGCTCTCTAAACAATTGGCCAGTTTGAGCATTTTACCAAACGGAACAGAGCAGGACAAAGAACAGCAATGTATTTTCCATAGGACTTTCGGCCAACTCCAATCCTTGCCAACACACACGCACGCTCATTCAAACCTGTTTTTTTTTTTGTCCTTGGCGACAATTGCCGTGCTTGACGACCATACAGTGCGGGCATGGCAACACAACGTTCACCATCTGAGAGAGGAGAAGGACCGTTGTGTGTGCCATTTGGTGAGTGAAATAAGTGGTGGTGAGATGGTCAGAGGGTCCGCTGATGGAGGGAAGGTAAAAATAGAGAGAGAAGAGACACTTTTGACTGGGGGGGGGGGGGGGGGCTGTGGCCAGCAACATTCGCAAATACAAAAGAAACTATGGCCCTCGGAATCAGCCATCCCGCCAACCCAAAATGGAGTTTGTTAACTGAACGACGAGACAGTGTTATAAGACAAGGCAGTCTTCTGTCTGTAGCCTGCGTAACTCGGGCTGGAGTCTGCCTCGGGGGAATTGTGGGTGCGGATCACAGGCCCAAGAGCGACACACTGCGATGTTGCAAGAAAACCGATCGTCCAATCGCACTCGCCGTGGAATTTGTTGTACGCCCGTTTGATTCCCCTGTTATCCTCCAAATTCTGAATCGGCCCCTCTTATCCCTAGTCCTACCGTGAGCGGTCACGCTTCAAACTCAGGGATTTCTGGGCCGAATCCAGCAGCTTTCATAATAAATAAATGCATCTGTTTCATACTTGTAAAAAAATATATTCATTCAGTGTTGGAACAGACTTTTCTACATAAAAAAAAAAAAATATATATATATATTGTGCTTTTGCTGAGGGTCATTTTTACTGGCAATTGCTAGAATAACAAAAATATGAGGGGAGGGAATGACAAAGGAGGAAGGAATATGGAAGACCAGTGGGGGTGAATATATGGACACTTATGCTCATGTTTTCATTCACATTTATATTCTCTGGCCTCTGGGATTTATGTGTGTGACTCGGGCATTGTGTTTGGAGTGCGGTTAGGTAAATAAAAAGCTAGGCGGTCTGCCTCTTAACCTCTGAAAACAGGGAGATGCAAATTTGAATCCCCCAGCGAGCCGAGCCAGAGAGCGAGGAGATAGGGGTGAGGGAAAGAAAGGGGGGAGCGGGGAAGAGGAGGAGGGTGCAGAGTGGAGGCAGTGGACGTTGTGAAAGTGCCTCCGAAGCCCGCGGGTCGCTGCAACCCCTGTGAGGGGCCCCGATCGATACAAACTCAGAGCAATAAAGCTTTCTCCCTGTCATCTCCGCAGAATACAAAGCAGAATGGGGAAGGAAGGGAGAAGGGGGGGGTGAAAAGCTGTTCCGCTAGCCAGACCAATTTCCTAACCCCCACCCCCCCACCCCCCCTCCATCCCCAACCCCAAACCACCACCTTCTTTCTTTCGCTCTCTCTTTCAGACCCTTCTTTTCCCCTCAGTTTTTCCACAGCTCTTCATGCCCACTTACATCACGTGTTATATAATTAATGGTGTTTGAATAAATAGACTCAATAATTCATCACTGTGATTTTAAAGAGATTGATAGAGCAGAAGACTGAACTGAACAAGTGTGGGTCCAAAGGAAAGGTGAAACGCTGAAAAAAATGGAAGGTTGAAGGGAAAGAGGGAGGGGGGGGTGAGAGGTTTGAAGGGAGGTGATGGCCTGAGAGAGAGAGAGAGAGAGAGAGAGAGCGAGAGAGAATTTAACAGGACAGAGAGAAAGACTGGAAGAGGTCAAATAATAAAGAGGTCAAATAACCTTTCTCTTTAATTCAGAGCCAATTTATGTCTAGGACAATCGATACCCCTATAAACCGAGCAATCTAACGCAGACCATAACCCATACCGTAGATCACATTGTTTTGTTGGTTAGGAGGCGCTGTCATGTCGAATGACTGTCTGTCTGCGCTTTCATCACACTTTTGATGCTGATGGATATTCACAGCAGTTTAGCCCTGTTTATGTCCATAGAAATAGAATCTATTCTATTCATTTAAGTCATTCTATTTCTACGTTTATCGCCCCTTGTTGTTCAAGACAAGAGTGTCGCTCGACATTATTATATCTGAAGCCTTTACACTTTCATTTTGGCCACATCCACATCTCTTTTTCTCCCTCTCTCTCTCTCTCTGGACTGTATGACCGTCGGCCTGTCTGTCTTGTCATTTCATTCTCTTGAGTCCTATCTGTTCCCTCTCTATTCTGAAGAGGCACTGTGTCTTTGTTACCCTCATTGTCACCCCCTCTTCCTTCTGTCAGTCCTCCTTTTATTGGAAAAGCCCAATACACTACTGCCACTACTGTCCTTTCCCTCCATCTTTGTGAATTGATCCCTTTATCCCAAGTCTCCTACACTCTCTCTCTCCTCCTCTTTCTCTCTTTCTCCATCTCTCCCCCCCCCCTCTCCCTCTAATACTCTGGTCATCCCTCTTTCCATTCTCTCTGCCACTGTCCCAACACCAGCTTTCCTCCCTCCCTCTCTCCACCTCTTCCTCCATCTTTTTGCGTCCAGGCGTCCACCCCAACGGAGGAAAGGATGAAGGGAGGAAAGTAACACACAGAGGCTATTTCCCCTTCTCCTCCCCCCTCTCCTTCCATTTCTTTGTTTATCTTCATCCCTCCGTCCCGCTCCCTGGGGAGGTCAGTAATAATGTTGGAGACGGAGTGAGGGAGGGAGGTGCGATTATTGTCTTGTTGGGAGTCAGAGGGATCGATCGGGGCTAGAAATATGTGGTGCGAGAAAGAGGTACTGTATCGGATATAATAAACACTCCAGAGAGATGCATTCGCACACACACACACACACACACACGACACATACATCTGCACAAATAATTGCCTACCTGCACACACTCACTCTTGAGAGCCACTGAAAGACTCTGAAAGAAACTCAACATTGCTGTAAGAGACAAGCAAAAGAAAGACACAGTCCTTAAGGATTTTTTTCAAAGTCATCCAAATATGTGAAGACACCTTGCAATGGTTTCAGAATGTCTAAACAACCTTTGCGTCATTCAGAGTTGTGTTTTCTTCCTATTCAAGCTTATCAATGAGTTGGGCTAATGGATTGAAAAACATACTTATACTTAATGATTAACACGCACCGAAACACACACTTACACACTTCTACACACACACACAGGCACATACACACACAGGCCATACACAGTGATCTTTCACTGCTGTTGCCTGGCAACGTGCCTATGTGTCCTGTTGGAGCACAGAGCTGTCCAGTGATGTCACGACCAACGCTGCTGACCAGTGATGTCACGACCAACGCTGCTGACCAGTGATGTCACCAGCAACGCTGCTGACCAGTGATGTCATGACCAACGCTGCTGACCAGTGATGTCACGACCAACGCTGCTGACCAGTGATGTCACCAGCAACGCTGCTGACCAGTGATGTCATGACCAACGCTGCTGACCAGTGATGTCATGACCAATGCTGCTGACCAGTGATGTCATGACCAATGCTGCTGACCAGTGATGTCATGAGCAACGCTGCTGACCAGTGATGTCATGACCAACGCTGCTGACCAGTGCTGCTGCACCATGTAGCTCTGTGAACCGGGGACAAATAGGAAAGGAGATAAGGTACGCGGTATAGAGAAAGATAGACGGATAGAGAGATAATGAAAGAGAGAGCGGAGTAGAGGAGAGCAGTGATAGGTGCAGAATGAGAGGGGGAAAAGTGATAGATGAGCAGCTTTCAATGTTGCTTTACAATCCAAGCTTTTCCGATGAATCTTATTAAGTCTACAAAGAAGTGGCCTAACGCTGCATCAATCCTTGTCAAGTAGTATATCCTCAGAAATGCACTGTTTTTTCATATATATTTTTCCAGAGATTAATCTATTTACAGAAATGTGTAACTTTTTTATTTTATTTTATATAAAACATCCAGAACAGTCTACATCTGAAGTTGTGAAAAGCAGTGGTAGAAATTGCTGAATGTGTGCGCGTGACTCCTAACAACTCCGCTTACGATCAACTCCCCGTGAAAGACCGTGCGGTTGGTCGCATGCAAAAGGTCACGTCTTCTTCTCCATCTCCTCAGTGGGCCTGCTCAGATGCAATTCAGCAAGCCTTTACACTGATTTACCTATCTCTCTGACTGTTGGGATTCTTAGAACACAGATCCTATATGTTGGTCCTCAGGACAATGATAGCGCATACATGGGGAATAGCAGTCAGCAGTAACATTGGATCCTGTGGGGGCAGAGCACAAGTGAGCCCCATAGACCACAGGGTCCCCAGATGACTCCTCTGTGTGTGTGTGTGTGTGTGTGTGTGTGTGTGTGTGTGTGTGTGTGTGTGTGTGTGTGTGTGTGTGTGTGTGTGTGTGTGTGTGTGTGTGTGTGTGTGTGTGTGTGTGTGTGTGTGTGTGTGTGTGTGTGTGTGTGTGTGCGCGAGAGAGAACGAGAGATGGCGGGGTTGGGGCCAGGTCAGAATGAGGCAGGAGGTGCGGGGTGAATAGGTTGTTTGCTGTTGGTCGGGGCCATGTGGCTGACCTCTTGACATCCACACGCCTGCCTGGACCCTCCGCTCTCCCCAAAAAGGCCCCCCCTGAACCCCCTCACACTGCCCCCTCCACACACAACAAACACGTCGTCTGTCACGGTCCCCAGACAGGCGTGAACGAGGGGGAGCAAGACCCCTTCAGCCATCCTCCCTCCTAACCACTCCCACTCTCCTCCTAATTCCCTGTCAGTGACCCTGAGCATCCCTCCCAACCCCCTTCTCGGCCCCAGTCAGCGTCCCGCGCCGCCCAAAGACAGATACATCATCTGCCGAGAGGCCCCCAACTCCCATTAGCACTGATAGACTGGGGGCCCTCGCAGCCTGCTGGCCGAGGTATATAGGGATGGGCTGGGGGGGTTGGGATGGGCTAGGGGGAAATTGGACCCCTGGTCAGAGGGGTGATGATGGGGGAAGTGGGGGGTAACAGTATGACTGTTAAAAACACTTTTTACATGACTATTTTCATGTATTGTGTGGATGAGGTGATTGTGTGATTGTGTGAGTGTGTGTGTGTGTGTGTGTGTGTGTTAAAGCAGTTTTATAACTTTCATCTTCCAGTATTTCCATCTCCTCTTTTTAAATACATATTGTGGAGATGCAATGGACTTGAACCATATACTTGACAGCATACACTTTGAGCAGTGTTTTGGTGGTTTTGTGATTTTCAAAGAGTTACAGACTGTCCGAGCTCTTACCAGGCCAGAAGCAGGCAATACTGTCTATGTAATAAAACATAATCTAAGGTAGTTGAATTGTGAGCGTTTATGTGCTGCTGTTATGAGAAAATACAGTGTGATATGATGTGTCCTACAGCAGTCAGTGACCTCCCTCAGAATCAGCAGGTTAGTGCTGCCACCATGTGGTGGTATTTAGCTACTGCAATTTCCTCTACCTGTTAATCTGATCCAACTGATTCTCAAACGAAACGGAATTTCTGGTCGAAATTTTTATTACACACAATATGTAATGATAAGAAAGTACTGTATCTGCCTACATAGGCGACTGTGAAGAAGTGAGAGTAAGAAATTGGAAAAGAAGAGCCGCATGGGCTGAGTGAATGTGAGCGGAAGGATATTTCTCCTCGTATGACCAGTAGTTTCCATCAGCCACCCAAGCACTTTCCAACTGCGACACTTTCAGTCGTTCACTCGTTCTTTCCTTTTCGTCTTTGGGCTTGCTGTTTTCTCTTCTTCTGCCCAGCCTGTCATGTTCTTTCTCCCACTCTGTACGTTCTGAAACCACCTCTCCTTTCTTCCTCCTCCACCTTCTCAGACATTGAACTTGATACTGACCCTAATACCCATTTTTTTTCAATTACTTTGCTGCAATTTGTATGTGGTACTTTTTCACAACTCTAAGCACAAAAATCTAAACAGATCATCAAAATGTCTCATGTTTCAAAACTCGGAAGTACATTTTCAATTGACTGAGTACAAGAAACAAATTCACAAAGTAACTTGTTCACTGCACCAAATCACTCTTTGAATGTGTATACATATTCAATAAAGGTATCTGCTTTTCAAAATGCAAAATTCACTTTACTTTGGATTTTCTTGTAATTTGTTTACAATACAATTAACTATCATACTGCTCAAAACTCATAACTACTGAAGCAAAAGTATGTTGTGCTAGTTAACGTACACCACAGGTCAAAAGTTTTAGAACACCTACTCATTCAAGGGTTTTTCTTTATTTTTTACTATTTTCAACATTTTAGAATAATAGTGAAGACATCAAGACAATGAAATAACACATAGCACAAGTGTTAAACAAATGAAAATATATTTGAGATTCTTCAAATAGCCACACTTTGCCTTGATGACAGCTGTGCACACTCTCGGCATTATCTCAACCAGCTTCATCTGCAATGTTTTTCCAACAGTCTTGAAGGAGTTCCCACATATGCTTAGCACTTGTTGGCTGCTTTTCCTTCACTCTGCGGTCTGACTCATCCCAAACCATCTCAATTTGGTTGAGGTGGGGATTGTGGAGGCCAGGTCATCTGACGCAGCATTCCATCACTCTCCTTCTTGGTAAAATAGCCCTTACATAGCCTGGAGGTATGTTGGGTCATTGTTCTGTTGAAAAACAAATGATTGTCCCACTAAGCCCAAACCAGATGGGATGGTGCATCTCTGCTGAATGATGTGGTAACCATGTTGGTTAAGTGTGCCTTGAATTCAGACAGTGTCACCAGCAAAGCACCCTCACCCCATAACACCTCTTCCTCCATGCTTTCCGGCGGGAAATACACATGCGGAGATCATCCGATCACCCACACCGAGTCTCACAAAGACACGGTGGTTGGAACCAAAAATCTCCAATTTGGACTCCAGACCAAAGGACAGATTTCCACCGGTCTAACGTCCATTGCACGTGTTTCTTGGCCCAAGCAAGTCTCTTCTTCTTATTGGTGTCCTTTAGCAGTGGTTTCTTTGCCACAATTCGACCATGAAGGCCTGATTCACAGTCTCCTCTGAACAATTGATGTTGAGATGTGTCTGTTACTTGAACTCCGTGAAGCATTTATTTGGGCTGCAATTTCTGAGGCTGGTAACTTTAATGAACTTATCCTCTGCAGCAGAGGTGACTCTGGGTCTTCCATTCCTGTGGCGGTCCTCATGAGAGCCAGTTTCATCATAGTGCTTGATGGTTTTTGCGACTGCACTTGAAGAAACTATCAAAGTTCTTGAACTTTTCCGTACTGACTGACCTTCATGTCTTAAAGTAATGATGGACTGTCGTTTCTCCATGGTTATTTGAGCTGTTCTTGCCATAATATGGACTTGGTATTTGACCAAATAGGGCTATCTTCTGTATACCCCCCTAACTTGTCACAACACAACTGATTGGCTCAAATGCACTAAGGAAAGAAATTCCACAAATTAACTTTTACGAAGGCACACCTGCATTCCATGTGACTACCTCATGAAGCTGGTTGAGAGAATGCGAAGAGTGTGAAATGCTGTCATCAAGGCAAAGGGTGGCTATTTGAAGAATCTCAAATATAAAATACATTTTGATTTGTTTAACACTTTTTTGGTTACTACATGATTCCATATGTGTTATTTCGTAGTTTTGATGTCTTCACTATTATTCTACAATGTAGAAAATAGTACAAATAAAGAAAAACCCTTGAATGAGTAGGTGTTCTAAAACTTTTGACAGGTAGTGTATATAGTTTGGTCATTTTGTTATTTTATTTAACTTTTATTTAACCAGGCAAGTCAGTTAATAACAAATTCTTATTTACAATGACCGCCTACCCCGGGCCAAACCCTAACCTGGATGATGCTGGGCCAATTGTGTGCCGCCCTGTGGGACTCCCAATCACGGCCGGTTGTGATACAGCCTGGAATCGAACCTCACTTCATTCGGAGTCCAGAACTGCTGATAACTGCTGAACACTGTATCAATTTGACATCAATTTATGTTGGAATGTAAAACCAAATCATATATACAGTGCATTTGGAAAGTATTCAGACCCCTTGACTTTTTCCACATTTTGTTACCTTACAGCCTTATTCTAAAATGGATTAAATACATGTTTTCCCTCATCAATCTACACACAATACCCAATAACGACAACGCAAAAACAGGTTTTTTGAAATATTTGCAAATGTATTCAAATTAAAAAACAGAAATACATTATTTACACAAGTATGATGACCCTTTACTATAAGACTCTAAATTGAGCTCAGGTGTATCCTGTTTCTATTGATCATCATTGAGATGTTTCTACAACTTGACGGAGTCCCACCTGGGGTAAATTCAATTGATTGGACATGACTTGGAAAGGCACCCACCTGTCTAAGGTCCCACAGTTGACAGTAAATGTCAGAGCAAAAACCAAGCCATGAGGTCGAAGGAATTGCCCGTAGAGCTCCGAGACAGGATTGTGTCGAGGCACACATCTGGGGAAGGGTGTCAAAAAATGTCTGCAGCATTGAGGGTCCCCAAGAACACAGTGGCATCTATCATTCTTAAATGGAAGAAGTTTGGAACCACCAAACTCTTCCTAGAGCTGGCCACCCAGCCAAACTGAGCAATCGGGGGAGAAGGGCCTTGGTCAGGGAGATGACAAAGAACCCGATGGTCACTCTGACAGAGCTGCAGAGTTCCTTTATGGAGATAGAATAACCTTCCAGAAGGACAACCATCTCTGCAGCACTCCACCAATCAGGCGTTTATGGTAGAGTGGCCAGACGGAAGCCACTCCTCAGTAAAAGGCACATGACAGCCCGCTTGGAGTTTGCACCTAAAGTCTCTCAGACCATGAGAAACAAGAACTCTTTGGCCTGGATGCCAAGCGTCACGTCTGGAGGAAGCCTGTCACCATCCCTACGGTGAAGCATGGTGGTGGCAGCATCATGCTGTGGGGATGTTTTTCAGTGGCAGGGACTGGAAGACTAGTCAGGATTGAGGGAGAGATGAACGGAGCAAAGTACAGAGAGATCCTTGATGAAAACCTGCACCAGAGCGCTCAGGACCTCAGACTGGGGGCGAAGGTTCACCTTCCAAAAGGACAATGATCCTAAGCACATAGCCAAAGACAACGCAGGAGTGGCTTCAGGACAAGTCTCTGAATGTCTTTGAGTGGCCCAGCCACTCGAACCCGATCAAACATCTCTGGAGAGAGCTGAAATTAGCAACGCTCCCCAACGTGACAACACTTGAGAGGATCTGCAGAGAAGAATGGGAGAAACTCCCCAAATACAGGTGTGCCAAGCTTGTAGCGTCATACCCAAGAAGACTCAAGGCTGTAATCGCAGCCAAAGGTGCTTCAACAAAGTACTGAGTAACTAATGTAAATACTAAAGTAAATGTGATATTTCTGTTTTGTATTTTTAATAAATCGGCAAAAAATGAAATTATAAATGTTTTGTCCAACATACGGAGCAAAGTACAGAGAGATCCTTGATGAAAACCTGCACCAGAGCGCTCAGGACCTCAGACTGGGGGCGAAGGTTCACCTTCCAAAAAGACAATGATCCTAAGCACATAGCCAAAGACAACGCAGGAGTGGCTTCAGGACAAGTCTCTGAATGGATAAGGAAACTGTAAGACTGGCATATTTCTCAACATGTTCACAACCTGCCAATGGATACAAATGATAAAAAATGGTGCATGTCAAGTTATAGTCAAATACTGTATGTAAATTATATTAACCATCTACTATTCTTTACATTCAGCACTTCAAAAAGGAGAGTTGTATATTGTATTTTTTGCTATTGGATTAAATGCTATTTAAAATGACTAAATGGTAAGCCTATGAGCAATTTGTATTTCACGGAAAAAAACTTGTATTATGCATGAATGACTCAGGCTGAAAGATGTCTTAAACCCAAATGAATGCAGGATCAATGGTTCTGAACATATGATAGGGGTATTACAAGTGCTATCAGTTCAGTGTTTTGTAATTAGGGTTTTAAAAATGTACCACTTACAATCAGAAAAATATGCCGAAGAGATTGAAAAAAAAAACGGTCATAAAATTGCCCCCCCCCCCCCCCCCCCACACACATACTCCACTCCTCCCACTCTTATTTATACCAATATCCCCCTCTTTCTAGTGTTTTTTTCCTTCGCTCATGCACTACATATGTTTACAGGATGTGGCGGGAGGAGGATGGGGGTGTAGAGGGGGACGGTGAAAGAGTCGTAGTGGGAGGAGGAAGGATTAAGAGTGAGGTGATAAGGTGGTGTTCATCATCACCATCTCTTTAAACTCACATATTAGCATGTAGAACAGAGCCTGAACCATAAGAGGCCTAATATTAACATTTATGATTTATTATTGCTCTAATTGTACTGTTCAGGCTCAGCAATAGCTATTTTCATATATACTACATTTTAGGCCTTGCGTGAAAGAGTGAATGTGGAAAAAAAGACAATAAAAAGAGAGGAAAGGCAAAAAAGAGAAAAAAAGCAGTAAGGTCAGTACTGAAGAAAGACTTTCTTCCCTTAAGATGGTGGCTATGGTGAACAATAATGTCTGATTCGCAGGTAAGTACTCCACTCTTCGTCTTGTACCAATTACTGGTTAATGGTCTCTCATGGGGTGGAGGCTTTGGGGGTTAATTAGCGTTGCCGTCAGTAACAAGCACTGCTAATTAGTGAACATCAAAACGAGCTTTGCCGGTCATAATGGAATGTCAGGTCATCTCTCCCGAGAAGGACCAACGTGTGTGTGTGTGCGTTTGCGCGCGTAAAGTATAGGCTCACGTACAGGCTACCATGGTAACATTTTACCGCTACTTCTAGTGTATAACCATTGTTAGGCAGTGTGTATTTGCATGTCTTTGTGTTACTCTATAACACCGCCTCTCTTTCTGGGGATGGAGGTGATGCAATGTGAAGACTAGTGATGGAAAGTCAAGTGTGTAAAGTAGTAGGCTATTCCATAAAAATGAATTACAGGACAGAGGCAGGGACTGACATTAAGGTCAGAAAGACACAAGCTAGGACTATGTTTTGGTTGTCCGAAGATTATCATCACTTTTCTGAAAATGTGAATGAGCTGTTAACACGCAGTCATATACAGTAGGCCTAATGCCTGCCTTTCCCCTACACATAGGGGAGGAATAACAAAGATAACCAGGCTTCTGACTTTTATTGATTTTGGTTGTTGTCAGTACAAAAAATTCAGAGCAGGCTCAATTTGCCCACCTGCCATAATTGCCCCAAAAATTGCCTGCTTTTCACGTTAACAATGGGGAGGGGGGGGGGGATTAGAATTCTTTGCAGTTTGGTTGTTTTCACTCAGAGCAGCAGGCTCAACTTTCGCGGCATATAATTAAAGGATAATTAGAGCCATTCGAATTGTAACACATTTAAACCAGTGACTCACCATGGTGTCAGTGTTGAAGGTGGAAGAATTTAGGCATCCAAAAATAGCTAACTGAAATGGTAAGCCTATGGATGCTGGGTGTAAGATGCTCAGAGTTTCGCTCATAAGCATTGAGGCTTATTACGGTAGACAACCTATTTGACCTTGTCTTCAAGTAGGATTTGTTGGTCACTAATGTAATAAAACAGTGTATTCACTTTATTCTTTTGCAAACTATTTAGGCACATTGATTGGTAAAATACATGGCTCGAAAATAATCATTGCTCTTGAGGAAATCTACACGCGCAAATATGCAACCAGAACTTGATAGTAGGAAGGACACCGCCAAAACCAAATCTTCCGATATATATTTGTATTTTCTCATGAATGTCGATAACCCAGGTAACTCTTGAATTATGTCAATGTTTGAAAATGTGAAGTTTGTAGGTTTTAATAACAGCTAGGGTAAATGTTTATCTATTCAAATGTTGCTAATTAGTGTACATCAAAACGAGCTCTGTCCGTGATAGTTGTAATGAAATGTCAGGTCATCTCTCCTGAAGAAGACCAACGTCTCTCTGTGTGTGTGTGTGTGTGCGTAAAGTATAGGCTCATGTACAAGTTACCAGGGTAACATTTTACCGCTACTTCTAGTGTATAACTATTGTTAGGCGGTGTGTATTTGGCAGTGTGTATTTGCATGTCTTTGTGTTACTCTATAACACCGCCTCTCTTTCTGGGGATGGAGGCAATGCAATATGAAGACTAGTGATGGAAAGTCAAGTGTGTAAAGTAGTAGGCTATTCCATAAAAATGAATCACAGGACAGAGGCAGGGACTGACATTAAGGTCAGAAAGACACAAGCTAGGACTATGTTTTGGTTGTCCGAAGATTATCATCACTTTCCTGAAAATGTGAATGAGCTGTTAACACGCAGTCATATTCAGTAGGCCTAAAGCCTGCCTACACATAGGGGAGGAATAACAAAGATAACTAGGCTACTGGATTTTATTGATTTTGGTTGTTGTCAGTAAAAAAATCTCAGAGCAGGCTCAATTTGCCCACCTGCCATAAATTGCGTGTCTTTCACGTTATCAATGGAGAGGAACCAGACGTCAGTTTTAGGATAGGCTATTGGAAAATGTGAAATTCTTTGCAGTTTGGTTGTTTTCCCTCAGAGCAGCAGGCTCAACATTTGCTGCATATAATTATAGGCCTATTAGTCTATAGTTAGAGCCATTTATAATTGTAACAAAGCTAAACCAGTGACTCACCGTGATGTCAGTATTGAGGGTGGAAGAATTTAGGCATCCAAGAATAGCTCATAGAAACCGTAGACCTATAGAGGCTGAAAGGGTGGGTGGAAGATCCTCAAAAGTTTCGCTTATGTGCATAGAGACTTATTACTGTAGACAGTCTATTTGATCTCGTCTTCAAGTAGATTTTGTTGGTCACTAATGTAATAAAACCGTGCGTTCACTTGATCCTTTCGCAAACGATTTAGGCAAATTGATTGGCCAAAATAAATGGCGCGAAAATAATCATTGCTCTTGAGGAAATCTGCAGGTATGCACAATTAGTCACGCGCAAATATGCAACCATAGCTTGATAGTAGGAAGGACACCGCCAAAACCAAAGCTTTCGATAGATATTTGTATTTTCTCACGAATGTCGATAACCCAGGTAACTGATATCATTGTTTGAAAATGTGACGTTTTTAGGCTTTCGTAACAGCTAGGCTAAACGTGTATACATTCAAATGTGAATATTTAGATTAGAGGTAAACACAACGAATGGAAAATGTCGGAGTTGTTTTTCATGACACGACGTTCATTTCAGGTTCACAAGGCCTAAAATGTATTATTATTTGAAATGTAATTTTTGCAGGTAATACACTGCAATTAAAACAACTGTAGACTGTTATACGATTTTGTAAGACATGCATGTAAATAGCTTAGCCTATTAGCTTGTTAAATGGCATGCGCTCCATCATACATCGTTATTTGTGTCTTAATTAACCGTTTTTTATTACTATTCAAGACGGATTATGAAAAATAGTTTTGATTTTAAAAAAGGCTATATTTGGAGCATAATACATTTCTGTCAAAAACGTGTGTGCAGAAATGAATTCATTTGCATTTGAACTTCTAATCTATTGTAGAGAAATTACCTGTTGTAAATCATTTGTCTAGGCCTAGGCAATTAAATTCTCGAGGTTTTTGACACAGGTTCCCAAAAATATAGACTTACCCTATATAAAATGAGTTAGTCTCCAATTATGTGAAATATGTATTATAATTTGTATTGTGTATGTATTTGGAAATCTTGAATACCACTTTCACATTTATGTTTTACGTTAATAATTTTATTAACGATTCTGTAAAAACATATGACAGCGTTATTCATGCTGCAATTTTCCCTCCAGAAAATCACATTCCTTTGGATTTATGGTGGGGAGATTTGAAAAGACATGATCTGTGCCGCCAGGTTTCATAACCATTTCACTTGCGTTCATTAAGCCAGCCTGATGGAAATATAGTGTGTGGCCTCTCTCTCAATCCTTGTGTGCATAGCATGCGTTACGGCATAACATTGAACATGTCCCTGTGACACTCATAAGCGGGGAAGCCACTGTGCGAGCCAAGGAGGATTGGAGATGGAGGGCAGGGGAAGAAAGGGCGAAGGAGCTTTTCTCCCTGTGAATCTCTCATCCTCATCCCTCCATATACGCTGGGCGGGCTGGGGATGTTTGTCAGTTGGAAACATGTTATATTTAACCTGCTTCCTTCTCTCCCCTGCAGATATCAGGATGTCAAAACCAGCAGAGGATGAGAAGCCTGGGGCAGACTTTCCAGGGGAGAGCACAGGTAACCATTTTGAGACTGCATTATGTGTTGCTTTGATATCAGTTATCGTCATGTGCCATCATTAGGCCTGTTTCATGTTTGAATGAAAGGATGATGTGTGTGTCCACATCTGTTTATGTTGTCGTATTGATTGGGGAGAGTGGGCTAATCTGGTGTGTTGTTTTTGGATGTATTTACATTTTAGTCATTTAGCAGGCGCTCTTATCCAGAGCGACTTACAGCAGCAATTAAGGTTTAAGTGCCTTGCTCAAGGGCACATTGACAGATGTTTCACGCAGTTAGGGATTCAAACCAGCGACCTTTCAGATACTGGCCCAACGCGCTTAACTGCTAGGCTACCTGCCGCTCTATGACACAACACATCCACAATAAGAGACCTGAAATCTTCTTCTTTGGTCACGTTTCTCACATTTTCCGAACAGAAAGTGAGAATGTTTTTGTCAGACTTGTTTGTATGACTTATGCACGTGACACTATACCACCATATAAGTCACTGCTCAGAGTCATGTTGTCACACACCTATGTGTTTTAACTAGACAGCTTGGGCTGTGTTAGTAATTGAAATTTGAAGTAACCTGTTTAAGGTTTTGCTGCAGCCCGAGGTATTTACAGTCGATCATGACGGGGTTATTAGAATTCCATCTTATACTTTTCTCCTCTCTCTTTCTCACCCTCTTTTTATTTTATTTTATCTTACAGACTCTGAGAGGAACAGTCCTGATGCCAATGATCAGGTATGTCATTTCAATTGAATTAATTGTAAAATTACGTTTGTTGTTGATTTATTGTTATTCGTGTTTTTATTTATTGCTGTCGTTTGCTCTAAGGTTGTAATAAGATTATCTGTGCATATAGTAGAACCTCAAAGATCCAAAAAGTTAAGGACTAACCAGTCAACCCAACGGGCAATATTAAACCGGGACATAAATGCAAAAAAACTCATCTTAGGCTACAGACAAACATAAATGTCGCTTAGATTTGGTAAAAACATACCAGATATGTACAGTATCTGGCTAAATAATTTTTTTAAACATACGCAATCATAATTTTGTATAAAGGTTTGATGCTGTTTTAAGGTGAATTTCAAAGTGTTATAGACATTTCAGTGTTCAGAACCACCTCGATTCCCAAATTTGTCCTGAGGTCCTACAGCTGTACTTTTTTTGGATAGGTTTGAATTAATGTGAAAATGATTAGGAAACACATGGATTCAATTGATATTCTGTCAATCTGGAATGGCACCTGTGTTTATGGCTTCGCAGTTGAATAGATTTAAAGTTCTGTGTCTGAATGGATTCTATTGTTGCCATTCGTCTCATCACAGGTTCAGCCAATGAAAACGAGTCCCTTCAGTCTTTCTCCTACCTTGAGCAGCATCAAGGTGAGTGAATTAGTGCACTCACATGCGAGAGAGACGGTGTGTGTGTGTTTGCACAGCCCACTTTATAAAGACATGCTGCAGAAGAGGGGGGGAAATTAGCTTTTCCTTTCTCTTCAGAAAGAGACTATGGACATTGATGTATAGAAATTGAGGGAGATCGAGGAAAAAAAGAGTGATGGGCAGATGGATGGATAGGACAGGTCAGAAATCCTCAGCTAACTTGGAATATTCTAAAATTATTTAGACAAAAGAGCTCAACATTTTATGCATGGTAATATATTTTGTACTGTGTGTTGTGCCATTAGGGCTAAAATGCTGATCAAATGTATAAATACTGAACAAAAATATAAACACAACAATAGGAGAACCTTCCTGAACAACAACCATCTCTGTAGCACTCCACCAATCAGGCCTTTTGTTTTAACCTTTATTTAACTAGGCAAGTCAGTTAAAACCTTTTGTGACAGTATTTTCATTTTTGGAAAAATAACGTTCCCGTAGTAAACAGGATATTTTGTCAGGACAAGATGCTAGAATATGCATATAATTAACAGCTTAGGATAGAAAACACTCTAAAGTTTCCAAAACTGTAAAAAATATTGTCTGTGAGTATAACAGAACTGATATTGCAGGCGAAAGCCTGAGAAAAATCCAATCCGGAAGTGCCTCATGTTTTGAAAGCTCTGCGTTCCAATGCGTCCCTATTGAGCAGTGAATGGGCTATCAACCAGATTACTTTTTCTCCGTATTTCCCAAGGTGTCTACAGCATTGTGACGTAGTTTTACGCATTTATGTCGGGTAAAATACAGAGGTAGCCATTATTCCAATCGGTCCTACTGAAAAAACAATTGTCCCGGTGGATATATTATCGAATAGATATTTGAAAAACACCTTGAGGATTGATTATAAACAACGTTTGCCATGTTTCTGTCGATATTATGGAGCTAATTTGGAATATTTTTCGGCGTTTTCGTGACTGCAATTTCCGGGTGATTTCTCAGCCAAACGTGAAGAACAAACGGAGCTATTTCGCCTACAAAAATAATATTTTTGGAAAAAAGGAACATTGGCTATCTAACTGGGAGTCTCGGGAGTGAAAACATCCGAAGCTCATCAAAGGTAAACTATTTAATTTGATTGCTTTTCTGATTTCCGTGACCAAGTTACCTGCAGCTAGCTGGACAAAATGCTATGCTAGGCTATCGATAAACTTACACAAATGCTTGTCTAGCTTTGGCTGTAAAGCATATTTTGAAAATCTGAGATGACAGGGTGATTAAGAAAAGGTTCACTTGTGATTTTCATGAATGGGAATATTTTCTAGGAATATTTATGTCCGTTGCGTTATGCTAATTAGTATCAGTTTACGCTCTCTCATGCGGGATGGGGAGTCATTAGAGGTTAAGAATAAATTCTTATTTATAATGACAGCCTACTGGGGAAATTTGGTTTAACTGCCTTGTTCAGGGGCAGAACAACAGATTTTTACCTTGTCAGCTTGGGGATTCGATCCAGCACCTTTTGGTTACTGGCCCAATGCTCTAACCACTAGGATACCTGCCGCCCCTCAGTAAAAGGCACATTTCAGCCCGCTTGGAGTTTACCAAAAGGCACCTAAAGACTCTCAGACCGTGATAAACAAGATTCTCTGGTCTGATGAAACCAAGATTGAACTCTTTGGCCGAATTCCAAGCGTCACGTCTAGAGGAAACCTGGCACCATCCCTACGGTGAAGCATGGTGGTGACGGCATCATGCTGTTGGGATGTTTTTCAGTGGCAGGGACTGGGAGACTAGTCAGGATTGAGGGGAAGATGAACTGAGCAAAGTACAGAGAGATCCTTGATGAAAACCTGCATCAGAACACTCAGGACCTCAGACTGGGGGCGAAGGTTCACCTTCCAACAGGACAATGTCCGTAAGCACACAGCCAAGACAACGCAGGAGTGGCTTCAGGACAAGTCTCTGAATATCCTTGAGTGGCCCAGCCAGAGCCCGTACTTGAACCCGATCGAACATCTCTGGAGAAACCTGAAAATAGATTTGCAGCAACGCTCCCAATCCAATGTGACAGCACTTGAGAGGATCTGCAGAGAAGAATGGGAGAAACTCCCCAAATAGAGGTGTGCCAAGCTTGTAGTGTCATACCCAAGAAGACTCAAGGCTGTAAACGCTGCCAAAGGTGCTTCAAGAAAGTACTGAGTAAAGGGTTTGAATACTAATGTAAATGTGATATTTCTGTTTTTTATTTTGAAGAAATCAGCAAAAAAATTTAATTGAACTGTTTTTGCTAAAAAAATATATATTTTACAATAAGGCAACCTAACAAAATGTGGAAAAAGTCAAGGGGTCTTAATACTTTCCGAAGGCACTGTTTATGTGACCCACTGGCTTGATTCGGTCTTATGTAGCAAAATTTGAAATTATGTTTTTTACATTGGATAAAAGTAGAGACTCCAGAGCTAGACAATGGTATATCATACACTACAGTTGAGGAACAATGGGAAAGTAATTATCAGTGATGCGATATCCAACATTTTCCTTGCCAAAAATAACCGATATAAAAAATGTGCAGCCTTTTAAGAATTATAGTACAATTAAATAGCTAACACACCACATGAATGCAGCGGTCTAAAGGCACTGCATCTCAGTGCAAGAGGCGTCACTACAGTCCCTGGTTCTAATCCAGGCTGTATCACATCCGGCCGTGATTGGGAGTCCCATAGGGCGGCGCACAATTGGCCCAGCGTCGTCCGGGCCGTCATTGTAAATAGAATTTGTTCTTAACTGACTTGCCTAGTTACTGTAAATCAAGGTTACACACACACACACACACATCACACTGACCAAAAAGTTATTTTGTTGGCATTTACGATGTCCCCATTACCAGTCAAACATAATTAAAACCTATTTCTTTCACTTACTTGCTGTGCCGTTTTGTTGTTCATTTGTTCAGTCGTTTCATTCTCAACCAGGATTTCTGTAGAATGCCGTTTGGGTCTTTGCGTGTCAAAAAAGAAACATGTCAAATAACACTAGATAGCTAGGTATCCTCATCTAAAATAACCCAAATTTATAAGACCGTTCTTATTTGATGAATGGTTGTCGGACCCATCTACGTGAAGCTGGCCACAATAAGGATTAGCCACAATAGTGGACTTTGCGGGTAGCCTTCAAAATAAAAGTATGGCATAATTCTACTATTTGTATTCATTTGGATCACTGTCAATCACATATGCTTATTTTGAAGGCAAACCGCAAACTCCACTATTGTGCCTAAATCTTATTGTGGCTAGCTTCACAACACTTAAACCGGTCTGGTCGAGCGTCACTAGACAGATGACGCTATCTGGCTGCTAATATCTTTAGCTTTGGGCAACAGGGTTAAGTAGCTGGCAAGCTATTTATTTTCATGAACTGAAGTTCATTTCAATAGGTGAACAACAAGTGGCAACCTAGCTAATACTTACTCACAAGGATTCTTAAATCATTGCTAAGAATAATGAAAATGACTGCAGTTGCTAAGAATAATGAAAATGACTGCAGTTTCTACTGGTCATTGTTTGCAGGCTGGTTGTATTTGTGCTAGCTAGGTACCAAGCTAAAGCTAGCTATCCCAGAAGTTGCTGTCGAACAAATGATGCTTTATTACCAACTCAGTATTGTAAAGACTGGTTTTGTACAGCTTTGACAGTGCTACTGTATCTTTTTTGACACGCAAATACCTGAACGGCGTTCCATAGTATGTATGTCGTGAAGCTAATAGCAGTGACACTATTACTGTGTAACTCCGGTAGGGCAACATCTGAAAAATAGCACACTTGGTAGTGTGTACCGGTGCTCGACCAGTCGGCGAAGCCAACATTACCCACGACAGAGTACGGTTGATTGTCAAGGGCAACGAATTCCATTATCTTGGCTTTAATGGATTTCGTCTTTGAGTTGTCTCGCTGAAATGTTCTTACTCTTTCAAATGACTTGTTGGCTGCTCGATCCACACAGCAGACATTGTGTGGGCTAGGTTAGGAATGCTGTTGCATGTGTAGTGCAAAATTGTATTTGTCTTATTACGTTATATAAGTTATATAGGTATGCGCTGTAACTTTGACATCGGTTTTTAACATTGGCGTTAAACTAAACTAGACATATTGATTCTGACATGCTTGCTGATATATCGTGCATCCCTAGTAATTATGCTTTGTAAGTTGATAAACTTGTAACCCCACCTTTGAGACTCCGCCTGCATATTTGCAATCAAACGCCAGAATTTTCTCCATCTCGTTAGCTATCATACTCTGCTTCCACCGGACATTCCACTGATTTCAAAACTCGGTCCATTAGCAACACTTTTGCAGGTCTTTGTGATATCTTTAAAAAAAATCTGCGTTAGGAAGGATTACCTACACATACTAAGCAGCTCATGTTATAGACCGAAGCATGCTACATGGCAGACCAATCCGAACTCATCTCTTGACATGTTCAGCCCATCCATTGTCTCAGCCAATCATGGCTAGCGGGAAGATTCCTGACTTTCTCTGTGGCTAAACTAATTCGGCTCATCATTTAACAATTTTATTTGTATTTCCAGATGACATACACATTTGTTAAGGCAAATAAAAGTTCACATGTTCCAGAAGGCATTTCTTTTTTTAACAAACAAATTCATGTTTATGTTCAAATGCCTTTCCTGTGAAGTAATGAAGCGGGACCTACGCCTAGTTTCCTGAAACGAGTCACATATCCACTAAACAAAAATATAAATGCAACATCAGGGCCTAAAATTCACTGCCACTGTGTCATGTAGATGGAAAAAACCTGCCAGGCCCTCAGATTTTTTACCAGCCTGAATATATTTTTGCTATAATTACATAAAAAAAACTGATGACCATGCTTTGTAATGTTTCTAAAACAAGAAATGTATTATTAAGAAGTAATGTGGTATTTTGCTAAAAAAAAAAAAATTTGTGACCTGTGTCTTTTACCCCAAATATCAGATGATTAAAAAAATTCAACTGCCCATTTAAGGGAGGGAGGTTACCGTGGTAAGATTTGGGATGTGACTAGTAATAGAACGCTTCTCTTCGCTATCAGTTGAAGCAGAAGATTCAAACTAACATTTGAAAACAGCCAAGCTTGTGAACAAAACAATGCATTAAGCCAAGAAACCGGAGGACTTTGCTGACTTGAGTAAATTATACCAACTATTATGCTTGTGCAAGCTCCTTGTATCTATCAGCGCTTCACTCACAGTGCACAAAGCTGTTGCTGCGCAAGGTGGGATCTAGGATTTGTATTTCTTTGTGCGATTAGCAGATATGGAACAAAACAGCAGAAATACTTTGAAAACAGCTTTGCACATATTCTAATACTTGACTTTTGACTATATTTTGTATTCACAAATTCAAATGTAATGCGCCCACTCTAGAGCCCTGAAAATGTACCACCTGCCAACGTGGCTGTTGAAATAGCCATTCTTACCCGCTAATACCTAAATCTACCCGCATTTGGCAGGTGTTAATTTTAGTGAGCATTTTTCTTTGCCAAGATAATCCATCCACCTGACAGGTGTGCATTATCAAGAAGCTGGTTAAGCAGCCTCATTACAGAGGTGCACCTTGTGCTGGGGACAATAAAAGTCCACTCTAAAATGTGCAGTTTTGTCACACAACACAATGCCACAGATGTCTCAAGTGTTGAGTGAGAGTGGAATTGCTATGCTGATTGCAGGAATGGCCACCAGAGCTGTTGCCAGGAAATTTGATCTTCATTTCTCTTCCATAAGCCACCTCCAACCTTGTTTTAGAGAACTTGGCAATACATCCGTCCGGCCTCACAACCGCAGACCACGTGTATGGCGTCGTGTGGGCGAGTGGTTTGCTGATGTCAATGAACAGAGTGCCCCATTGTGGCGGTGGGGTTATGGTATGTGCAGGCATAAGCTACGGACACCGAGCAACATTGCATTTTATCGATGGCAATTTGAATGCACAGAGATACTGTGACGAGATCCTGAGCCCATTGTCGTGTCATTCATCCACCGCCATCACCTAATGTTTCAGCATGATAATGCACGGCCCCATGTCGCAAGGATCTGTACACTATTCCTGGAAGCTGAAAATGTCCCAGTTCTTCCACGGCCTGCATACTCACCAGACATGTCATCCATTGAGCATGTTTGGAATACTCTGGATTGACGTGTTCAAGTACCCACCAATATCCAGCAACTTCGCACAGCCATTGAAAAGGAGTGGGACAACATTTAATCAGGAGTGGGACAACAGTTCACAGGCCACAATCAATTGAGTGGCCCAGCCAGAGCCTGGACTGGAACCCGATTGAACATCTCTGGAGAGACCTGAAAATAGCTGTGCAGCAACACTACCTATCCAACCCGACAGAGCTTGAGAGGATCTGCAGAGAAGAATGGGAGAAACTCCCCAAATACAGGTGTACCAAGCTTGTAGCGTCATACCTGTCACGATCGTCGAAATGAGCGGACCAAGGCACAGCGTGAGTTGAGTTCCACATATTTAATACAAAGTTAAACTTCAAACAACGAACGTTAAAGCCGTGGTGCAACATGCACACACACAAAACAATATCCCACAAAACAGGTGGGAACAAAGGACAACTTAAGTATGATCCCCAATTAGAGACAACGATAATCAGCTGGGAACCATACACAAAAACAAACATAGAAATACAAATACTAGAAAACCCCCCTAATCACGCCCTGACCTAAAACACCATATAGAACCCAGAGGGCTCTCTATGGTCAGGGCGTGACATCGGTGCAGAGGAAGGCTCCTGCCATGGAGCGGGACTGGACACCGTGCCTGGACTGGGCATAGGCGCAGAGGAAGGCTTCAGCCTAGGAGCGGTACTGGACACGTGCCTGAACTGATGACACACTCCTCAGGTCGAGGGCGTGGAGCCGGCACAGGGCGTACCGGGCTGGGAGGCGCACTGAAGGCCTAGTGCGTGGAGCCGGCACAGGTTTCACCGGACTGATGACGCACTTCAGGGCGAGTGCGGGGAGCCGGCACAGGACGTACCGGGCTGGGAAGGCGCATTGGAGGCCTGGTGCGTGTTGCCGGCACAGATGGCACCGGACTGATGACACGCTCTTCAGCATGCCTGCGCTGCAGCATACTCCTCGCCAACACCTCTCTCCGGGATCCCTCATTAAACTCCTCCACCGACTCCCAGACGGGCTCTGGCGCTCTCCGCTGCTCAGCCGACTGCCCCTTGTGGTGCAACATGCACACACACAAAACAATATCCCACAAAACAGGTGGGAACAAAGGACAACTTAAGTATGATCCCCAATTAGAGACAACGGTAATCATTGGGAACCATACGCAAAAACAAACATAGAAATACAAATACTAGAAAACCCCCCTAATCACACCCTGACCTAAAACACCACAGAGAACTCTGAGGGCTCAGGGCGTGACAATACCCAAGACTCGAGGCTGTAATCGCTGCCAAAGGTGCTTCATCAAAGTACTGAGTAAAAGGTCTGAATACTTATGTAAATGTAAAATGTTTAGTTTTTTTTATTTTAATACATTTGCAACAATTTCTAAAAAGCTGTTTTTGCTTTGTCATTATGGGGTATTGTGTGTAGATTGATCAATTTTAGAATAAGGCTGTAACGTAACAAAATGTGGAAAAACTCTAAATATATGTTTTTGCTCCAATCAGGTTATTTCTGGACCGTATTTCTGTCTATTTAAGGGACCCATTTTGGCAACTAAAATGAGGCTTGTGTACCAGATCCCCAAAAACATTTTTATGATTATTCTTTTGAGCTTTAACCTTATTCAATGTTTTGATATTATTCACCCTGCAGAGTAAAAGTGAGGCAGTACCTGAGATGATCTCCACCCATGTGCCGCCTCCTTCCCAGCAGCAGACGCCTCACCCTCACACACAACTCATGTTGGCAGGGAGTCAGCTGGCAGGGGTAAGCACTGGCACAGATGTAATGTGTAGGCGGTTAGGGTGATGGACAGTAAGCATTTTCTGCTTCGCTCATGCTCTTGCTTGCATCTCACCAAGGTTGGAGTGAATTCCATTTTCATTCAATTCTGTCAATTAAGAAAGTAAACGGAAATTCAAATTCCAATCTTCCTCATTCCTGAATTGACTGAATTAAAATGGAATTCATCCCTTCTGCCTCTCTATCTCTTCTGCTTTTTCCCCTCCTCTCTTTGGGCAAACCCTACCCTCTCCTCCACCACCTCCTCTTCTTCCCGCCTCTTCCTCAGCTGGCTGCCCTCTTACCTGCGCAGCAGCAGCTGTTGCTTCAGCAGGCCCAGGCTCAGCTCCTGGCCGCTGCGGTGCAGCAGTCCAACGCGGCTCATGCTGCTCATGCCGCTCACGCAGCCGCCCAAGCCAATCAGCAGCAGCAGCAACAACAGCTGACCAAACAGGAGCAAGCCCCGCCCCAGCTCACCCTTTCTCAGCCTATCCAGCTCACCGCCCAGGTAGGAGCGGCCAGTCACGGATCAGATATGACCAGCTTTAAGCCAATCTAACTCACTAACCAACACTTCTCTGTCAGAAGTGTTTCTCTATATACTCTTAGGTGTTATTACTTTGAAGGTTGGGGCTGTGCACATTTGGGTTCTTTGCTAATTTCTTTGCATTGTATTGTGTGTATGTTGCTCTGTTCAGAAATCATACATGACTCGTTGACCCTTTTCTCTCTCTCGCTTCCTCCTGTAGGATATCCAGCAGCTGTTGCAGCTGCAGCAGTTAGTCCTGATGCCCGGCCACCACCTGCAGTCTCCTCAGTTCCTCCTGCCTCAGGCCCAGGGACAACAGGGGCAGCAGGGTAAGTGGGACCTACTAAGTAAGTGGGAACCACCATCATCAACACTGTCACTTCCTCTTGGCACAAAACATCATGTATAGCTTGGGTGTTCTGATCTAACTGCTTAGTTCTAAAACAAGTTAGAATAAAGTTGTAACAATACAGTTAAAAAACAATAAAGTAGTGTTCATTGAATTACAATACTTTAATAGTGTTAACGGCTTCTCCGTTGTGTTCCTTAGGTTTGCTCTCGACACCTAATTTAATTCCGCTACCTCAACATCAGCAAAGCCAGGGGAGTCTTCTAACTATTCCACCCAGGCTGGGACTGCAAGCACAGGTATAGTATTATTGAAAACCACCACACCACATATGTGTGTGTGTGTGTTGAGACTGGACTTTATAACATACTGTACTACATACTTGTAAGTAGGGTAGGGATCTGCCTCTACAAGCAGAAAACAAAGAGCTCTGTGGAATCAGTGCTGGTGCATTGATCCAAACGCTGATCTAATCAAACACCAAACCCGTAACCCAGAGTGTGTTTGAATTGATCCACAGTTTAAACATGGCTAATGTCAGTGTGCCAGCCACCCCTCGCCATTCCGCAGGAATGATATGGGTTTATGTCTCCCGTACTGTAGCGTCGCCATGGTGATGGCCTCTCATCTTTACAGAGGGACAAGAGCGGGGATGTCGGGGTGACCTCCGGGGCCTCGGCAGCCCCCATGACCTCAGTGACCTCTGGCCCTCACGGCGAGGAGCCCAGTGACCTGGAGGAGCTGGAGCAGTTCGCCCGCACCTTCAAACAGAGACGCATTAAACTGGGCTTCACACAGGTACGTTTGTATGCGTGCGTGGGTGTGTGCGTGTATTGTGATAAAAGGGCAAGAGAACCATGAGCAATTTGATCAAGCTAGACTACATATGGGTCAGAGTGTGTGTTGGTGTGTGTGTGCGTGGGTCAGAGTGTGTATGTGTGTTTGCAGTGAGGGGGGGCAGGAGGAGCTAGAGGCCAGAATGAAGATGACTGTTTAACACAAATTCTCTCTTCCCTCAGGGTGACGTAGGCATGGCGATGGGGAAACTGTATGGGAATGACTTCAGCCAGACCACCATCTCTCGCTTCGAGGCCCTAAACCTGAGCTTTAAGAACATGTGCAAGCTCAAGCCTCTGCTTGAGAAGTGGCTAAACGATGCGGAGACCATGGCGATAGACAGCATGCTTCCCAGCCCGAACTCTCTCTCCTCCCCCATGATGGGGTTTGAGGGCATGCCGGGGCGTCGCAGGAAGAAACGCACCAGCATCGAGACCAACGTCCGCGTGGCCTTAGAGCGCAATTTCATCTTGGTGAGAAAGAGATACGTCCCACAACAGACTCCTAAGGAACACACTCAAATGACATTCTACTCCCTACCCTGCACTCACAGTGGAGTACATAAAACAATGACTCTGTTCACAACAGTTTATTTCACTTTTGGATTAACATTTCATTTAACGTAAATAAATATTTACCCTTGCTTGGTATTTTCTAAATATTGCTGAAACTGTTGAATGTAACATTGACAACATGTCAGCTTTATGCGATATAAAATGTTTGTGGCCTCTGACAACATGATTGACCATGATTTTTGACTGTGTTCCCTCCAGAACCAGAAGCCTAACTCAGAGGAGATTCTCCTGATGGGCCAGCAGCTCAACATGGAGAAGGAGGTGATTCGGGTCTGGTTCTGCAACCGGCGCCAGAAAGAGAAGCGCATCAACCCTTGCAGTGCCACCCCTCCCCTGCCCAGCCAGCCCCCCTCCATGACGCACAAAACCCCCTGCTACAGCCCGCACATGGTATGACCCCGCACTCACCCCATCCCCACTCTCCCCACCATGCCTCTCATTGGCAGGCCTTTGGTCCTTTGCCTCCCTGTTCCTTAGTTTGGAAACAAACTGTATAAATACAAGTCAGGCATCATGAGAGGAATAGATCTTTGACTCTCTGGATCTATGGACTTGCCCCCCTCCCTCTGCATGACCCCATGTGTGACCCTGTGGCCTAACCCATCCTGCACTGCTCCACTCTCAGCACCGTGCAAATGACTACACTGTTGTATGAGGTGCCAAATGTTACAGACCAACCCACACGTCATCACAGTTACACCATGAGAGCATGTTTCTTCTCTCTCTCCTCCTCACGGCCTATCCACCGCTCCTTTTCTTTCTTTCTTTCTTTCTTTCTTTCTTTCTTTCTTTCTTTCTTTCTTTCTTTCTTTCTTTCTTTCTTTCTTTCTTTCTTTCTTTCTTTCTTTCTTTCTTTCTTTCTTTCTTTCTTTCTGTTCCTCTCCCTCCAGGTGTCCAGTCAGGGGCTGCACCAGGCTGCCACCAGCCTCAGCACAACAGGTGAGGAAATAGATTTTTGGATACATTTGTGTTTTTGTGAAGCTAGGCCATAAGTGCCAGAGGTCTAAATTCCCTTTAGTGGATTAAGACATAGAGACGAGTGCAGATGCCCAGTACCATGGACATTGGGAAAACCTAGCAATGTAACCAAATGTACTGTATACCATTCATATTACCACTGATGGTTCGCGCTCTCTTTCTCAGTGACCAGTCCATTACCCTCGGTGACCTGCCCTCTGACCCACTGTGGCTCTGCATCCACCAGCTCCACCCCCTCCTCTAGGACTCCGCCTCCACACAGCACAGCCAGCCCCGCTCCTTCCACCCTCAGTACCCACAGCCTGAACGCTGGGTGAGTGTCTTGTTTGTCTGTCTCTCTCTCTCTCTCTATCTACTACTCTACACTTACTCAATCTAACACTGAACAATCCCTCATACTCAACAAACACACTTTCATATTCGCTGGGTTAGTGTCCCCTAATTATATAATTATACTCTATCCTCTCTGTCCCTTGCACACTCAACGACTACTGCTCAATAGAACACTGACTCCTAACACTGAATCCTCAATATCTGCTAAACTGTGTCCGCAGCCAATAAAGTCAACTTTGAGACTGGATGAGGTGATATTTACTGACTTGCTGGGAATTCGTGGTATGGGGCTACATGGGGAATGTCATGTCACCCCACCTGTTTAGCAGCAAATCTGAAAGTTCTCACACATATGAAGAAACATGAATATTTGTCAACCCAGAGTCAGACCCAGGCCAATGCATGAATTGAAAACATGTTGTGTATCCTTAATAGAAAAACCTGAGGGTGTTTGATTAATGAGCTTTCACTTAACCCTCTTGGTCCTTTTCTCTATCTCTGCATGTGTGAATGTGTGTGTATGTGCACATGGGGGAATATGGATCCATACATATTCCAGGAACACAATGATGGGAGTAAGCACAGGGATGAACCAGGCTCTCGTCAGCAGCAATCACCTGGCCACAATGCAAGGTGTGTTTGTCTGACAAAATCGGTGTGTATCCAGATTATGGACTGTATTCTGACTTCTGATAAGCACGCGCAACACTGCCTGGCGTAAATCGTGACTTGGTGTCAATAGGATCCAATTTTGACTTAAGCGTGCAGATCTCAAGTCAGAAAAGAGGATGTCCCTCCATTTGCCATCATTTCAACATGCGAATTCAGATCAGTTGAAATTGCATGTCTTCACACCATCCCATTCCATCCATATCACCACCAAGTAGATCATGGGAGTGTCGTGTGTGTCTGTGTGTATGTGCCAGGCGTTTTACTGTAAGCTCTGACTGGCTAAGCTCTCCTTGCTCTACTCATACCACGTTCTCTCATCTGTTGCAATGTCTCACCTTCATCATCACCATCCTTCATCTCACCATGTCATCAGTTACAGTGTCACCCAAATCGATGCCGATGTATCTCTGGTAGGTGTATTCACTTATTCTTTCTCCTCTACCTTTCTCTTCCCCCACCAATCCTTCCACCTGCCTCTCTCACCCCGTCCCCTGTAACTCTATCATGGTTCAGCTCTGGCTGCCAGTGGTGGGCAGCTGCCCATTTCCAGTCTTGAGGCCGGAGGTCAGATGATCCTGGGCGGGGCGGGGGTTCGCCCCTCCCTATTCCTCAACCGCCACACCCTCCTGCCTATGGCGTCCCACCAAGCCGGCGTGGGTTTGGTCGGCGGTCCCAGGGGAGCCTCTCCACCCCCCGGCGCCAGTGGCATGGACGTCGACTCCTGCTCTGCCTCTCCCTGCTCCAGCCCCGCCTCCTTCGGCTCGTTCAGCGAAGCCTCACCGCCGCCGCTTGGCGGGGCCATGGCCGAGTGACGACGACACAACCCAAAGGATCCTATCAGAAGGAGGAGGAGGAGTTTTAGTGGAGCTTTACAGAAACACCTCACCTTTCAACCAAAGCCATCTCTCTCTCCCTCCATTTGTCGCCTCCTCTCACTCTCCCGGAGTCTTTCAAAGCCAAAAAAAAATACACAGATTGAAAGAGGAAGAAGAGAGCGAGGAAGAATGGAGAGGAGGAGAGAACAGGAGAACGGTGGAGATTTAAACCAAAAAATATATATATCTATACAGTTGGAGAGGTGGCATTGTGGAACACAGTGAATGCTAATGTTCATTTACTCCTTTCTCTGGAAAAGAACAAATGAGCTGAAAAACCTGATGAAAAAGAGGGCAGGGATGAGAACTGAACTAAGACTGAGAGAGAGATGGGTGGCAAGGACAGGAAAAGAAGGAAAGAAAAGACTTTCAACAAGCTTCAGCAGATGGATGGAAAGAGAACCACATTTTTAAAAAACCTACAGGGGAAAAACACACAAAGACAAAAATGACAAACATGCCAAAATCTCCAAAACCGAAATACCAAAAACTGAAACCAAAAAAACGGAGAGAAAAGCTTTACTTAAAAGACTTATGATTCTGATCTGTCCAGGATCAGCACATCAACCACACTTAACAAGGCCAAAAACATGTATCATTTCATCATAATATATTATTTTAAAGTTTTGTTTTCAACACTTTTACAACGCTTACTTTTAGTATTTTATATGATTTGAGCTTTGGGTTATGTCATAGCAAATGATTTGATATAGATATCTTAGTAGTGTCAGTCCTCCCACATATCTCTACCTACCTCTCTAGTGGCTCTACAGTTTTAACCTAGTTACAGTATTAAACTGTGTTGTGGATTTAGCAGTCAGACTAATAACAATTAGTAACTTTCCAACTTATTTTGTGGTTTATTTTCTTATTTCTGATTTTTCTAATGATCATCGTAATTATCATCATCATCATTAGGGTTATTATCTTCAATATTTGTTTAATATGATGAGATATTTTTATTTTTCTAGGCAGGTCAGTTAAGAACAACTTATTTACAATGACGGCCTACCCCGACCAAACCCGGATGACGCTTGACCAATTGTGCGCCGCCCTATAGGACTCCCAATCACGGCCGGTTGTGATACAGCCTGGATATTATTGCCTCCTTTGTTTCATAACTTATTTTATACAGTGGACTCAAATTATTGACACCCTTGATAAAGATGAGCAATAATTACTCTGTAAAATGAATTATTAAAATACTGGGCTATATTGTATGCAACAAAAAAATGGGAAGTTATGTTATACGAATAATTGCTCAGAGAAAGAGATTCTGTTTAACTAGCAATACAAAAAAATACAAATAAAGATAGGGGTCAAAATTATTGGCACCCCTGTTTTCAATACTCCAGCATCCTCCCCTTGTAAGGACGCTGAGCCTTTTTCTAAAATGTTTTATGATATTGGAGAACACGTTGGGAGGGATCTTTGACCATTTCGCCATACAGAATCTCTCCAGATCCTTGATATAATTTGTCTGCGCTTATGGCCTTCCATCTTCAATTCAAACCACAGGTTTTCAATGGGGTTCAAGTCTGGAGACTGAGGAACGTTTTCACCACTGGTGTGCGTGGCCAAAGAGATCCATTTTCATGTTATCTGAACATAGAGCTCTTTGGCCAAGCACACCAGTGGTGGGTTTGGTGTTGAAAAACCGAAGCATATGCGTAAAAGTACCTCATACCAATGGTAAAATATGGTGGTGGATCTTTGATGTTATGGGGCTATTTTGCTTCCACTGGTCCTGGGGCCCTTGTTAAGGTCAACGGCATCATGAACTTTACCAAATACCAGGGCATTTTTACCGAAAACCCGGTTGCCTCTGCCAGGAGGCTGACACTTGTGGAACTTCCAGCAAGACAATAACCCCAAGCACTAATCAAAATCCACATAGAAATGGTTAATTGACCACAAAATCAACATTTTGCAATGGCCATCTCAGTCTCTGGACTTGAATCCCATTGAAAAATTGTTGTTTGAAGGCTCAGTGTAGTTATCCTCGCAACGTGAGGGTGCTAGAGTATTTTAAACAATAATTCTGACCACTATCTTTTTTAGATTTTCTTGTATTACATGTTAAAAAATATATATTTCTCTGAGCAATTGTATTAGTGTAAAATATAATTTCTCCTTGTTTAAAGAAAACAACAAAATAGCTCAGTATTTTTATAATTTATTTTATACCATTTTTTTTTATCACCTTTATCAAGGGTGCCAATAAGGATGGACCTGACTGTATATGAACACCAAAATGTACTCTACTGCCTGTTGCTTCAAGCACACACACACACACACACACACACACACACACACACACTACACTACACTACACTAGAATGTATTGAGATGTTGAACTAAAATAATCCTTTATGCCTTTCATTATATTTGTTTGCCTGTTTTTTTAAATACACTACCGTTCAAAAGTTTGGGGTCACTTAGAAATGTCCTTGTTTTTGAAAGAAAAGCTATTTTTGTCTATTAAAATAACATCAAATTGATCAGAAATACAGTGTAGACATTGTTAATGTTGTAAATGACTATTGTAGGAAACGGCTGATTTTTAATGGAATATCTACATAGGCGTACAGAGGCCCATTATCAGCAACCATCACTCCAGTGTTCCAATGGCACCTTGTGTTAGCTAATCCAAGTTTATCATTTTAAAAGGCTGATTGATCATTAGAAAACCCTTTTGCAATTATGTTAGCACTGCTGAAAACTTGTTTTGATATAAGAAGCAATAAAACGGGCCTTCTTTAGACTAGTTCAGTATCTGGAGTATCGGCATTTGTGGGTTCGATTACAGGCTCAAAATGGCCAGAAACAAAGCACTTTCTTCTGAAACTCATCAGTCTATTCTTGTTCTGAGAAATGAAGGCTATTCCATGCAAGAAATTGCCAAGAAACTGAAGATTTAGTACAACGCTGTATACTACTGTGTACTACTACTTCTGATCAATTTGATGTTCATTTAAATGGATAAAAAAACATACATTTCTAAGTGACCCCAAACTTTTGAACGGTAGTGTATATAATTTCCATATAATTCCACCAACTTCATATCATTCACTTCCAGTCAGTCACTCTTGGATACCAAAGCATTGTTTCTCCCGACTGGAAGAGCCGGGAAACAAGTGTTCAGACAGAAACCTCAGCAGTGTCAAAAACCAAATACCCAATAACAGGACGACTCCACACCAAAAAAAAGTGACAGCATCCCTCCCAGTCCCCAACCCCCTGCCCTCCATCCCTTCTGTCCCTCTCCTTTGCCTCGAAAGATGGGGTGAAAGGGCCAAAAAAGAAGAGAAGAAAACAAGAAGACTACCCAGAGAAGTCAAAGGCAAAAAAAGGATCTGTTGAAAACTGCAGGGGAAAACCGAGGAGAAAGCTGGAACGGAGGACCAAAACCAAAAAAAAACCTAACCAAAACCTCCGTATGAGCAACTAAACTGAACAGATAAGAAACCAAAAACCAAATACAACACGTTGTAGACGAAGAGGAGGAGGAAGAGAGAGGGAGGGGTCAAGCCCTGTCTGTCACAGTCTGAGACAGAGGCTTTCCCTCTCATTCTCTCCTCCCTCCTCCATTTGTGACCTCCTTTGTTCAGCCTTTTCCTGGACGGAATAGCTAATGACCTCGCGGAACTGAATTTTTAAATATATATTTTTCGTTTTTGCTTTTCATGGTCTGTCTATCGATTGCTGTATGACTTTGTCTCATTGCTTTCTACTTGACGGGGTGATTTATTGCCTATTTTCATATCTTGTCTGGGTTCTTTTTTGTTGTAGTGCTTTTTTCATTAGGTTGTTGGAAAGAATACTGTGAAAATGTAGCTTCCAAACTTTTCTTTGATCAAGAATGTCGTGAAAAAGCCAAAACTGAATACCAAAAGCGAAACTTTTTGACACAGACATACCAAATACCAACCAAACCAATGCACAATTGTCAGAGAGGAACAGTTGGATAACTGTGTTTGTGCTAGGTTTTCTGGATAGATATATAGAAAGACTGGTAGAGCAAGAAAGGTACTGTGCGAGCGTGTGCATTCAGGCATGCTTCCATACATGATTGCCCGTATACCTGTGTGTGAGATATGGATGGTGTGTATGTGACAGGAGAGGAAAAGTGAGATCGAATGAGTGTGGGGAAAGATTTATTCTCTTGCATATTAACCAACCCATAAAGATTCAGTACACACTGTTCTGTCTAGTGTACCACAGAATAGTGTTTGATAAAGGCATGGAACTTCACGAGTGAAATGAAGCATACTTGGGCACATATAGGCAGATATTAAAGGCAACCGATGATAATATTGTGGGGAGGGGCGGGCGGAAATCAACTGAAAACCAGTTGACAGACACTTTTAGAGGGGATGTATCTGTTAGTGCTTCAATAGATTTTGTAGGAAAAAATATATATGTTCTACTGCTTATTTATTGCTAATGTATAAAAGGCTGTGAAGTGATCCTTGATACAAATGTTGATGATAACAATGACTTGATTTTAGACCAAAAGCTTTAAACTATCTCTCTGGGGATCTTTGTTTGAAGATGTGTATTTATTCATGTTCAGGGGAGGATACATTTCTTTGCAAATGATTTGTACGTTATGAACTCCCACCTGTTTATTTATTGATTCATTTGTTTATGTAATTTATTTGTTCTATTTCTGGATTGGGACCTTTGAGGTTCTATTTTGGGGAGAGGTGATCTTGAGATTAAGACAAGAAGACAAAATGCTTTAAAACACAAAGAAAAAGGCAGAGCTTTAAAACAAACTGAAACCAAATGTAAAGACTGTGGGTGTCATCTCATTGCCCATGTCAACTGTTTAAAACCCTAACCTAACGGAGAGGAAGAGAGGGAGAGCCTATCAAACTGATCCATGAAATGGGTACATTTTAGAGTTATAGTGGACCCTGAATTTTCTCCTTTCTCTTTTCTGCTTACACCTGTGAGTGTCAATAGCAGTTCAGACACGTCTAGATGCCTCTAGATGTTCACACTTTCTCCAGCTCGCCCTTTCTCTCTCTCTCTCTCGCTGTCTGGTCCCGTCTTTCATTTCAAGGCGAGGGCGACGTCATATATATACCTCATATTCTTTGATGAAAAACCAAATAGACAGAAGCTTTAATAAGACATGTGACCCTGGTCGTCTTGGCTCAGGAGAGGGATACAAGAAGTGGCCTGGCTATTGAGTTTGATGAACAAGCCTTTAGAACACTTTATTTTTAAACGGTTAAAGAAAAGACGTTTGTAAGCAGTTTCCTCTGTTTTATAGGTCACTCCTCAGAAGTAGATGCACCACTCCTCTCTCCTTCAGTGGGTCTTTGATTTCTGTTGACAATGTTGTGAGGGTACTGGCGGTGTTTATGGCAATGTTTCTTCTGAGAAGGTGTGTGTGTGTGGGATATTGACATGATGCTAATACTGTACAGTATGTGTGCCTGTGTAGGGCTCTCCTGTGGTGGACCGAGAATGATACCAAAGTCAAACCACCACAGTGAGACCACACACACAAAACACGCGCACACACACAGTTAATCCATGTGTATATAAACATTCAGGAGTCTTCATAAAGACTGTAAATGCTACATAATGGTGTATATTACCCATCATTGACATCAAAAGACATACCACTGTCTTCAAGAGCACTTAATGCTATGAAGCAATGCGCCTTGAATTGTGACCATTTTATACTGTAGTTATAAGTGGCTATGAATGTTTGTTTTATGTGCTTATTAAGAATATCCTCAATTTATAGGTCTCCATGAACTAAGATATTTCTTTGGCCTTGAGAACACAAATATGTCTGAACGTCACATCAAATCAAAGTGCATATAGTAAAAGAGAGAACAAACAGTGAATTTGGCACATATTCTTTGTTTATTTTTTAAACATATTTTTTTCTACAGTACAGCTTAAATCCAAAGGTAATTTCATTAGTACGGCAAAGAAAGATTTTACTAATGAAAACCTCAATAGTGAAAACCAAAGAACTCCACCAACCTTTTTTATTTTACACATAAAAAATTCCCATTTTTCTTTTTGATGGTAAAAACTCAAAGTTCTCTTTAATACAATGTTTGGTGATGATGATGATAACTATGATGCTGATGATGATAACTAAAACACTGCTCTCTAACTTTGTATCTGTTACGACCCATTTCATTTATGTTTGTGAGTAACCTGCTTTTACCTCAAGTCTCTCTCTGAGTTAGTAACCTGTTTTTTTTATTTTGTTCCCAACTGTTAGCCTGTCCCTTATTCATCGCTATGGGTGTGCCTGTTGTTTGGGGGGGAGGGGGACAAATGAAACAGTAAGTGTTAGGAATAAAGTGCGAATTTAGACCAATCTGTCCATGTCTTTTATTTATTTGCCCTCTTGGTGTTCAAAACCAGTTATTGAATGTCTTGCATATGACTAAAGAGATATTTTTGCAGTGCCGCCAGTATGTAGATTTAAAGTAGGATTTTGAACTCAATTTGAAGCTGAGTTAAATCAGTTAACAGTTAACATTGCTTTATTGAAAAAAAGGGATCCAAATGGGTATTTCTGCATCAGGAGAAGAATAAAGTATATTGTCTTCTCCCTGAAACCCTATTACCGGTTTTGGTCAAGAAAGCCCTAAGTCGGTGAACTCATGAATAACTGTCTATATGCAAAATAGAGTCCTTGATAAGAGTAGATACACAAAGAAAAGTAGGTTAGAGGTCCAATGTCTCTAGTCTAGATACACTACATGACCAACAGTATGTGGACACCTGCCTCTCCGAACATCTCATTACAAAATCATGGGCATTAATATGGCGTTTGTCCCCTCTTTGCTGCGATAATACCCTCCACTCTTCTGGGAAAGCTGTTGGAACATTGTTGCGGGCACTTGCTTCCATTCAGCCACACGAGCATTAGTGAGGTCCGGCAATTACGCCTGGCTCACTATTCATCCCAAAGGTGTTCGATGGGGGCTCCGTGCAGCCCAGTCAAGTTCTTCCGCACCAATCTCAACAAACCATTTCTGTATGGACCTTTCTTTGTGAACGGGGGCATTGTCATGCTGAAACAGGAAAGGGCCTTCCCCAAACTGTTGCCACAAAGTTGGAAGCACAGTATCGTCTAGAATGTCATACAGTATGCTGTAGCGTTAAGATTTCCCTTCACTGGAACTAAGGGGCCTAGCACCGAACCATGGAAAACAGCCTCAGACCATTATTCCTCCTCCACCAAACTGTACAGTTAGCACTATGCTTTGGGGCAGGAAGTGTTCTCTTGGTTATCCACCAAACCCAGATTCGTCCATCAGATTGCCAAATGGTGATGTGTGATTCGTCACGCCAGAGAAAGTGTTTCCACTGCTCCAGATTCCAATGATGGCAAGCTTTACACCACTCCAGCCGATGCTTAGCATTGCGCATGTTGATCATAGGCTTGTGTGTAGCTGCTCGGCCATGAAGCTCCCAATGAAGCTCCCGACAAACAGTTATTGTGCTGACGTTGCTTCCAGAGGCAGTGTGGAACTCTGTAGTGAGTTGCGCGCTTCAGCACTCGGCAGTCCTGTTCTGTGAGCTTGTGTGGCCTACCACTTCGCGGCTGAGCCGGTGTTGCTCCTAGACGTTTCCACTTCACAATACCAGTACTTATAATTGACTGGGGCAGCTCTAGCAGGGCAGAAATGTGAATAACTGACTTGTTGGAAAGGTGGCATCCTATGACGGTGCCACGTTGAAAGTCACTGAGCTCTTCAGTAAGGCCATTCTACTGCCAATGTTTGTCTATTGAGATTGCATGGCCGTGTGCTCGTTTTTCTACACCTGTCAGCAACAGGTGTGGCTGAAATAGCTGAATCCACTAATTTGAAGGGGTGTCCACATACTTTGTATATATATATTATATAAATAATCAGTGCCATTTAAGATGAGGGAGGACAATATTTTTTCATGAACATGGCCTTATTTCTATTACATTGGATGACTGTCATTCATATTGCATTCACTCAGTTCAATGTAACATGGATAGGTTTAGGCTACTACAGGATACTCACATTTTCCCTATACTCATCGTGAGGTTGCTACAAACTAGCCTATGAATGAAAGTTTGCAACATAGGTGCACACAGGTCGAGAGACAAATTTGAGGTGACAGACAGTGACACATGGACTGATGGTGACATTCAATACCACCGTGCACACACTTGCCTGCATCTAGCTGATCTATGGTGTAATCGTTGGTCCAACAGTTGCAAACAAGAACTTCTATTGGACAAATTCAGGTATGTTTATTCTCGTTTTGTCCCGTTTAGGAAACATTTTTCAACAGAATCAGCGGAATAAATACATCCCTGATCACGCGTAAACACAGTTCACTTTCATAGTAGTCAAGTTGTATTCCTTCTCGCATCTATGCGCTCTCACCTCTTCCCATTGCTTGTGTACTTTAATGCACTTCACATCAACTGTATGTCACCAAGCGAAAAAAACTTTCCAAGCCTAACCGCTACACACAGTCTACTTCGCTGTCACCATCTAAAGTAACGTCATAGTCAGCATAGCTAATAGAATTAATGCTTTAGTAAACCCGCTACAAACATGCAGTAATGTTACAGTAAACAGTCAGTATAGTCATAGCCAGCTAGCTAGCATAGCATCCCTCTGTAGGCTGAACCAGCTAGCTGCATTTTCTAGCTAAGTAAGTGCAACTGAAAGTGAGAAGAAAAAAAATGACACTCTATTTCTCAAAACTCTTCAACTGTTGTCTTTCTTTCTCTTTGAGTCAACTACTCACCACATTGTATGCACTGCAGTGCTAGCTAGCTGTAGCTTATGCTTTCAGTACTAGATTAGTTATCTGATCCTTTGATTGGGTGGACAACATGTTAGTTCGTGCTGCAAGAGCTCTGATAGGTTGGAGGACATCCTTTGGAAGTTGTCATTTATTACTGTGTAAGTCTATGGAAGGGGGTGAGAACCATGAGCCTCCTAGGTTTTGTATTGAAGTTAATGTACCCAGAGGAGGATGGAAGCTAGCTGTCCTCCGACTACACCATGGTGCTACCCTACAGAGTGCTGTTGAGGATCCTGTAGATCTTCATTGCAAAACAGTGTGTTTAAATACATTTTTTGGTGACGTGATTATATTTAGTATAGTTTTATCTAAAAAGGATAACTTTTTAAATGTTTTAAAACATTTATTTTTATGAAATTCACTGAAAAGGATGGTCCTCCCCTTCCTCCTCTGAGTAGCCTCCACGTATGTATATATATTTTTAACCTCTTTCCACTGTTCAGTCATGCACGCTATTCTTACTTTATTTTGAAATAGGTGTAAGTTATTCAGGTATAATTTTATAATATCATCATGATTAACCCAAATTCAGCTATAGTATGCTATACCTACACTGGGGTTTAGAGTTTGGTCAGACTTTGTGCAGTCTTTCTAGTAAATTAGTGGGTGGCATAGTGTTTTTCAGTTTTAATCGAGGATATCGTGGATCGTCTGGGATTGATATACAATACTCATCCTACATGATGGATACATTAATTAATTGAGATTAGACTGTTGCTGCTTCCCAGAATCATGGAAGAAGCCTTACGGCTCACACATGACATGAATTGGAAAATATCATCCTTCTTTTCAGTATATGACAATAACAGGGGTAGATCCCACAGAGGGCGATTACCAAGTAACCAAAACCAAACAGACTTGCGTCATCTTAATCGAGTGACAAAACTCACTTTAAATCATCCTTTCACAAGACTGCGTAGTGTCTGTCTGAGAGTTAATGCGGGTAACAATCTCCCGATGCTTTTGGTCTGGTGTGGTGAATGGTAACAAACTCCTGATGCTTTTGGTCTGGTGTGGTGGATCTGGGTGGCCTAGTAGTGTAGGAGGGAGGGAGGGAGGGAGAACCGACGAGGGATCTTTCCAGTCAGTCCCAGTCCTTCTTCCTCTCTTCTGGGAAGTCTTGTTTATCCTACATGTGTTAGCCGAGGAATCCATCAAGGGCTAGTAACGAATGGAGAGCCTGCCGGGCTGTTGTAGAGGGCGTCTGTGTGTGTTGGGCATGCACACACGTTCCACTGCCTAGTGAGGTGAGAGAGTCCCCCCCCCCCCCCCCCCCCCCGTAATACACAGTTGAGACTATTGGCTATTTCTCTACTAATGTTTATTGCCAGTGTGTCTCAAATTCACCAACAGACACCACATAGACTGGTGTGGGCTTAGTGAAATGCCACATTCATGCCCACACTGGCCCATTTAAATGTATAATGGAGCGTGGCATGGCCCAACACATTCTGCGTTGTTATTGGCAATTGCTCTGACGTCTGATACATCAGCCTACTAATAAGAGCCACCACTAGATGGACACCTACACAAGAATGAGAAAACATGCTTTGAGAAGGCCTGGCTGAGCTATGTGTAGGAACAGTCAATCATGGCACCCATGTACTGCTGCCGATTTAACATATACAAAAGTGTTTTTCATGTATGATTTTGAAGGGGACCTAATCTTTTATTCAGACCAATATAGAACGGAGTATAAAACTTTTCCTTGAAAATCAGAGCAGGGCCTTCTGAATGACAAATAAAACAAATGTACTGGAAGTTGAGTACTTTGCATTCCTGACTTGAGAATAACTGGTAGCGTCAACCTGTACAGACGCGTCATGCGGGTTTAAGCTCATTTGAATACATATTTGAATTAGAGGTAAACACAAGTATTTGTGCAGGAAACACTGTGTACTGAGGAGGAACAATTCACTTCTTTAAATGTTATGCCTAAACGTGCAAATGTGTACGGTTTGGTTCGATTCTGACGTGAATAAGAAAGGGCCAGTTTGACTTCTTCCTGTTTGAAAGATATCCTGCAGCTGCATGATAAATGCCATATACCGGTAAGTGTATTCCGGTGGGAACTAACAAAGGATTTCCACTGTGTTAATGGATGAATCACACGTTTATGTGTAGGAAGTTTCATTGTGATAATGAATGAATCACATGCAGAGGACCTATATTGACCTGTAGTCTACTTAATTTCTGCCTGTCACAAATAACTATCACAACAAATACCACTGTAATCATTTACACAGTTGAGTCAGCTAGTTACAGAGAAGACTTCCTCTCTTAACATGACCTGACCCAGAATAAAATCAAATAAGACTGCTACACTTCCGGGAAAAGCTCAGGGCCCTAGTATAAACTATGGCTATAACTATCCTCCTGATTCTTTCCTGATCAGGATGATCACCTTTGGGACCCGAGGATGAGCTGCTCTATGTCTTTTGACGACTGCCACCCTCTCCATGTGTCATCTCTTGTAGACACGCGTAGTCCCGGATGACGCAACTGTCTGTCTGCTCAGTGTGCGACCACACATGGTTGAAGTTGGCGCTCGCCCCTGGACCGCCGGCTGGCTGGTTCTCCGCTCAGTAGTCCTGGCACTCTGTGCCAACCGCCATGCTTATTTTCCTTATGTGCCCAAAGGGAGCCATCGCATGTAGACTCCACCCTAGCCGAAAAACGACGAAACCTCCCAGAGCTGCAATTTAAGGTTGAGGCAGAAGTTTCTGTTCCCCAGTCCAGGTTTTTTTTATCCTATGTAAATAGTGGGTGTGTTGAAATTCAGTCTGATTTCAGACCTAGTTTACAGAAAGCAAGAGATGGCAGGCGTAAAACGACGATAGAGTAAGGGTAGAGAGAGAGGGTAGAGAAAGAGCGAGGGCAGAGAGAGAGAGAGAAGTGGGAAGTGGTGTGCATGTTGCCAATCGGAATAGGAAGGGGAAGTTCCTCGTGAGATACAGGAGACCCTGTCCTCACATACACACTGAACTCAATATAGACTGACATCGTTCCACGCATACCTCTGACTTCTGCCTCTCTCACTCTCCCTCCCCCTTTCTCCAGCCCTCTCACACTGTCATATACACACACACACACTTTCCCGTAACTTTTCCCCCCCACTCTCCCCTCCTATTCCTCTCGTAAACTTTCCCTCTCCCATACTGTTAATCTCTCTCTCTCTCTCTCTCTCTCTCTACACTTCTGTACATTATAGATTTGGCGCACAGCCAGAAAAATAGGTCAACTATCTCTCTCACATTCCTCTCTGCAGTTTCTCTTCCTCAAGGATTCAGTGTGGCCTGTCTCTCTCTTTGAGGTTCCACAGTACTTTATTTAAACTTCCTTGGGAGGGTACGTGTTTGAGTTATTTTATATGTGTGCCGCTTTAGAAATGCTTACTATAGCCAAACAATTTGAATAGAAATTGTAATTATATGCATAGAGCAGCTTCACAGAGACGTGTTTGTTTGCAATGTGCAGATATCGTGCATATTAGAACCTCTAAAATGTAAAGCTGGGCTAGAAATTCATTTGTGAAACTATCCGATTTCCTCCAATGAACTTCCAACAGTCTAATAACGGGATCATTTGAGGGTCTTTCTTGCCCCTCTGTCTTTGTATTCTCCTTCTAGAATCTAGACCTTTGTTTGCCTTTTCATAAACCCCTCTCTCCCCCTCCTGAACCGTCCCCTTTATAACCTCCCTTGCCTCTTCCGCCCCCGGCTCTTATCTTCCATGGCCTCGTCATCCCCTCTTCTTCCATTTCGGTCCCCTCTTTCCCCAGGGCAAGAGCGTAGTAATCCCATTACACATGTGTGAATACCAGCTGGGAAGGAGCGGGAAGAGGAGAAAATGAACCATGTGTGTGTCTATATAGTACGGGTGTCTGTCTCCCCTTTCTCCAGTCTAAAGTATGTAATCTACTGTTGGAAGTATTTCAGTGCTGGTAAGAGACGACAGGGCACAGGCAGGCACAGTAGAGGTTAGCTTGGGAAGGGTTTGTAAGGTGAGGACGCCAGACAGCAGAGACAGACCCAATGTGTTTCCTGAAGAGTTCAAGCGCCAAGAAAATAAACAAGCCTTTTGATCACAAAGGCCCTATTCACTCCGTCTCCCTCTCTCGCTCTCTGCTTCTCCCCCTCCCCCCTCCGTCCTAGGCCTTCCACTTACCCTTGCTACTCTCGCCATTAAATCTCCACTTTCCCTCTCTCCCCCGGACCCTTCTCTTTCTTAATCCCCTTTCCTCCTTTAAAACCCTTCCTCCCTCTCTTCCCTCCATCTCACCCCTCTTTTCCTAAGGAGCTGTGCCTCAGCTGTGTGTCTGTCACTTGTATGACTTGAGGGCCTCAGTTCATATTGTCTTTGGGCTTTGAAAAAGCCTTGAAGATATGTGTGCCCCTTATCATCTCGTGGGGGAAAGAGAGCTGTAGAGTGTTGAGGAGACTGTGACACTGAAAATATCTTCATCGTCATAACATCATTGACACTCAAATGGTAGTGAGTGACAAATGCCATCCTCACTTAACTCTCCTTCATCCCCTACTCAATGGCTCTTTTGTGTATGCCTATTTGTTTTTTAAATGAATGCAGATGTGTTGGTGTGAACTGGTCTCTCCCCATATCAGTGTCGGCACTTGTGTGTTCTGTTGTTCATTGTGATTCCCTCAGCACCACTTAGAAAAGGAAAAGAGATCACCTCATTACAATACTGTGGTTTAAAATAATACATTTGATGTAACCTCTGGTCAGATTATATAACCTTAGCTAAAACATCAGGTTGCTTACCCTATATTTCAAATCTCACAATATGGATAGACTAACATTGATTAACCGTTGTGAACTATTTTGTTGTGTTACAGCCTGAATTTAAAATGGCTTTTTTTTTTTAAATGTGTCACTGGCATCGAGTACAACAGGTTTAGAGACCTTACAGTGCCCTTAACCAACAATGCAGTTTTAAGAAAAATAAGTGTTTACTAAAGTATTTACTAAAATGGTGACTTTAAAACAGTTTCAGAGTTTAATGGCTGTGATAGGAGAAAACTGAGGATGGATCAACAACATTGTCAATTCTAGGTCCTTCACAATACTAACCTAAATGAAAGAGTGAAAACAATTTTAAAAAATATTCCAAAACATGCATCCTGCTTGCAACAAGGCACTTAAGTAATACGGCAAAAAGTGTGGCAAAGCTTTTAGTCCTGAATACAAAGTGTTATGTTTGGGACAAATCCAGAGTAACACTCTCCATATTTTCAAGCATAGCGGTGATGCATCATGTTATGGGTATGCTTGTAATCGTTAAGGACTGGGGAGTTGTTCAAGATAAAAAAGAAATGGAATGGAGCTAAGCACAGGCAAAATCCCAGAGGAAAAGCTGGTTTAGCCGCTTTTCACCAGACACTGGGAGACTAATTCACCTTTCAGCAGGACAATAATCTAAAACACAAAGCCAAATCTACACTGGAGTTGCTTACCAAGAAGACAGTGAATGTCCATGAGTTTTGACTTAAATCTACTTGAAAATCTATGGCTAGACATGACATTTTTTATCTAGCAATGATTAACAACTAATTAGACAAAGCTTGAATCATTTTGAAAATAATAATGGCAAGTGTTGCCCAATCCAGGTGTGGAAAGCTCTTTTGTATTTAACTAGGCAAGTCAGTTAAGAACCAATTCTAATTTACAATGACGGCCTACTCCGGCCAAACCCGAACGACGCTGGGCCAATTGTGCGCCGCCCTATGAGACTCCCAATAACGTCCGGATGTGATACAGCCTGGATTCAACCCAGGGACTGTAGTGATGCCTCTTGCACTGAGATGCAGTGCCTGAGACCACTCTTAGAGACATACCCAGAAGGATTCACAGCTGTAATTGCTGAAAAAGGTGATTCTACAAAGTATTGACTCAGGGGTGTGAATACTCATGTAAATGAGATATTTCTGTATTTCATTTTCAATAAATTTGCTAACATTTCTAAAAACATGTTTTCACTTTGTCATTATGAGGTAATGTGTGTAGATGGGTGAGATTAGTTGTATATATATATATATATATATATATATATATATATATACAAACACATTTTTAATTCAGGCTGTAAAACAACAAAAATGTGAAATAAGTCAAGGGGTATGAATAGTTTCTGAAGGCGCTGTTGGTCCTGAAAATATGCCCTGTCTCTCTGTCCCCCCCCCCCGCCCCCCCAGCGTCTGTCTGTCACTCTGATTAGGGACGCCAAGGTCACCCCACAAAGGAGGAGAAGAACCCTTAACGTTCTTCTAACGTTCTGATTAATCGTCTCAAACTCAACCAGGGCTTATCATTGCACTAAGGTTCAGAAAAGGTTTTATGGAAGGACAAGTCCAAACATGACTATCAATGGCTCAAGATCAGGGGAAAATGAGTGCTCCCTCTTGTTGAAGCCGTGGCATATCAAGGCAGACCGTGGTACTGCAGTCATTGTTTGCAGAAAACAGGAGTGATCCCCTATTAAAGTGAATGGGAAAATGGCAATCTTTGAGGTCAGTCTTCATGTAAATAAAAAAAACATTAAAATCCAAGACAATCGTGGTACCAATAATTCATTCTATATACCAGATGTATGTCGTTGAACTATTATTTTAAAATCACACAAAGAAAACGTTCTAAGGATAATTTAGTTGCTAATGGCATCCTTTAGTATCCCAGTGGGCCTTCAACTTGAATTAAGACGTCCGCATGCTTCGCAGTTCATGCATATATCATGAGGACATTTTGTGGCGTTTATCTCTCTCGTTATTTTGGCTGTTCGGCCACACAACATTTTATCTTGATGTATGCCGAAGTTGGTAAACTGTTTTTTTATTTTTTATTTTTACCTTTATTTAACCAGGCAAGTCAGTTAAGAACAAATTCTTATTTGTCATTCAACGAGAGACAACTCGTCCTCGTGCACATTTGTTCACTTGAGAAATACTGCACCAAACATCCTAGTCAGATGCAAATTTGCGTGACTGAGATCTTCTCTGCAAAAACGTCAAAATGAATGACAGATTTCTTTAGTTGTCTTTTTGAGGTGCATACTGCCTATGGCGTCTCAAAATGGCCACGAACTGAAGCACGCTGAGGCCTTTAATCAATGAGAGGGGGCAACACTGAGCTAGCCTGCTATGTCACTTCCTGGAGTACCTAAAACTGTGCATGTTATGCAAAGATGGTGGATAAATAAAGATAGTTTACTCAGGCCATTTACCATTTTTTATTTTTTATTGTCAGTTCCGGTCTACTTAACAGCGTGGGTGACCCACAGACATCAATGCAATAGTCGCTGGGTCTGGTCTACTTAGTTAATTGACTTTCATTGAACCATAAAAAAAAAAAAACAGCTAGTGGGGTGTCTCGCTTCCTCTTCAGTCTCTGATGTTGTGTCCGTGAGACTCCATTTTAACCGACTTAATTTGGCTTCGTTGCTCCTTGAGTCTTTACACAGGAATGAATGGTGTCATGTGATTGATGGCTTTGTCAGTCATTGTTGAAGATCAATGAGACAGGAGCTAGAGCATTGCAGAGCTGTTACTTCACCCTAGACAAGTTGGCTACTGGGGGTCACAGTCTCTTCACACTCTTTGGAGAAAGAATGGGAGTGAGGGATGAAAAGAATAAAGGAATATGGATTGAGGTTTGGTTTGGTAGAAGGGTGGTATTAAAACTGTTCTGTTACTCGGGTCCCTGTGTGTGACAGCTTATGAAATGTCATCTACTTCCCTTCAGTATCCACACACAACCAATTAGAGGAAACAAGAGCAGGGGAGGGAGAGACAGAGGGAGAGTTGGATGAAAAGAAAGAGAATGCCACATACAGAATAAGGCTGTAACGTAACAAAATGTGGTAAAAAGTGAAGGGGTCTGAATACTTTCCGAATGCACTACACGATCCCCTCATGTTCCCCACTTCAATTTCCCTCCATCCGTTTCTTCAACTCTGCATATTTAATCTGCTCTCCAACCCTCCCCTTGGGCCTCATCAACTTCTAATTTCTCTTGTAACTTCATTTACAGTATGTTCTCTCCTGGATCTTTAAAGAAATACTCTTATAACAAAAAGGTTGAAAGGATAAACTGAATAAAAAGGAGTGCAATTAAAAACAACTTATTTGGTAGAAAACAGCCAATGTGGCATCAATATCAGTCCGAAGAATGTATTCGTGTCAATTGAGTACAAAGTATAAATAAGATCATTTTGGTCATAAAGTCAGTCTTGTTCAAAACTGAGATTCGTGAGATAATTAGGAAAAAATGGTATGTCACAAAATGAAGGGTAGCGTAACAGTTTTCCTTGGTTTGGGTTTATTTCAAAACTGCTGGCAGCACTCAAGTAATCGTCAATTCGAAGCACATGGTCAATTTGGTTTGACATTTGATATCCCTATGGGGCTAGTTAGGGACTATCAGTATATTACACAATGTACATTTTAAAAATGTCAAAAGCTCCAAATTTCAATGACTTAAAAACAGACTATAAATTGTAGTAATTAATATACAAATATTGAACACATTTAATGAGACAACTAAAAGTCGTGCAACATTCCCAGAGATAGGCTATCCAAAGTTAAACCAATTTTGCCATGGTTGCTCATTGGCAGCTGAAGCTAATTAGTGAAGGAAGTTGGCTAGCTTGCTAGCTAGTGTAGGCTACTTCAAGACACAAGATTTGTTTAGACTTTCAAGTTATCTAGGGTGAGTGACTAACTGTGTACTGTTTTGGCAGAGTGAAAGTACAAACTGTTCACACGTTCAAACCAGAGGAGGCTGGAATGGAATTAACGGAAGGGTATCTATCAAACATATGGAAACTACATGTATGATTCTGTTCCATCATTCCATTCCTGCCATCACAATGAGTCTGTCCTCCTATAGCTCATCCCACCAGCCTCCTCTTCTTTGAACACACACCTACACACACACAAAAGCACGCCTCCAAGACCCAAATCTCATTCTCAGTTGCATTTCCTAATGAGGAGAATTGAAACCAAGGCTAAATCGGGAAGTTCCCCTTTAAGAGAAAGACCCATCAGCAATGTTATATCAAATTTTTGTCGGCACTGAGCAAATTTCAGGTCTGCTGAGCGCAAACAGTTTTAACAGTGGCCAATGTAGGCCTACCAGAGTGGCCTACCATCAAAAACAATGGAGAAAATGCATTGCATAACATTCTAACATGGAAATAGCTGTTCTATCATTCAGCCTACAGTAGCTGCCAATGTGTGGGACTCAATGTGGGCCTACATTCCATGAGACTTTTGAAAAAAAAACATGCAGGGCTTGACATTAACCTGTTTATCTACTTATCCTTCAAGAGGTGACTGAAAATGTTGTTTTGTTGTTTGATGCAAGAAATCACTTTACAAAATAAAATGTATTATTATTATTATTATTATACCATTATTACAGAAAAATCAGACAAATTATTCTACCCTCTGCCTATTTTCTACTATGTTATTCAAGCCGGTCTCAAAATACAACACTGCCCCTTTAAGACAAAAAAACTCTTTACCTGACTTGCTTTTTAAAGATGTCTAGAAATGTGGACGTTTCATGCTCTTGTAGGAAGCAATCACTCCCCTATTGACGACTACAAATGATCTATGACTGGGATAATAACTTACTAACTAGTAAAGGATATGAACAAAATGTGGCTTCATGCAGATCTTGCTTTGATCTCAAAACAAGTGCATCTACTCACGGCCACAATTGTAAGGGTCTATTTGCATATTGGCCTACTGCAGCTCTGATTGGTTATGCCGCACCGATCTGTGTAGAGTCGTGCCCAATAGAATCCTGCTCCGATGCGGTCTGCCTACAACAAAATCTCTTGCATAGTTTGTTTTGTTTTGGTATGTGGAAAGTGGAACGTGGCTAATATTGCGTTGACTCAATCACAATAGAGAATGCTATTCATTGACTACAGCTCATTGTTCAACACCAAAGTTTAACACCGAAGCTCGTCACTAAGTTAAGGACCCTGGGACTAAACACCTCCCTCTGCAACTGGATCCGGGACTTCCTGACGGGCTGCCCCCAGGTGGTAAGGGTAGGTAAGAACACATCCGCCACTGATCCTCAACACGGGGGCCCCTCAGGGGTGCGTACTCTGTCCCCTCCTGTACTCCCTGTTCACTCATGACTGCATGCCCAGGCACGACTCCAACACCATCATTAAGTTTGGGCTCCCGAGTGGCGCAGCGGTCTAAAGCACTGCATCTCAGTGCAAGAGGCGTCACTACATTCTCTGGTTTGAATCCAGGCTGTATCACATCCAGCCGTAATTGGGAGTCCCATAGGGCGGTGCACAATTGGCCCAGTGTAGTCTAGGTTTGGCCGGGGTAGGCCGTCATTGTAAATTAGAATTTGTTCTTAACTGCCTTGCCTAGTTAAATAAAGGTTAAATAAAATAAAATAAAAGTTTGCCGTGACACAACAGTAGTATGCCTGATCACCGACAACGATGAGACAGCCTGTAGGGAGGAGGTCAGAGACCTGGCCATGTGGTGCCAGGATAACAACCTCTCCCTGTCACGCCCTGATCTGTTTCACCTGTCCTTGTGCTCGTCTCCACTCCCCTCCAGGTGTCGCCCATCTTCCCCATTATCCCCTGGGTATTTATACCGGTGTTTTCTTTCTGTCTTTTGCCAGTTTGTCTTCTTTGTTCAAGCCTACCAGCATTTTGTCTCTGCTCCTCTGCTCGTTTTTCCCTAGTCTCTCGTTTTCCTCATCCTCCTGGTTTTTGACCTTTGCCTGTCCTGACCCTGTACCGGCCCGCCTGACCGGTGCCTGTCTCTGACCCTGAGCCTGCTTGCCCCTGTACCTTTGCTCCACCTCTGGATTACCGACCTCTGCCTGACCTGAGCCTGCCTGCCATCCTGTACCTTGGCCTGTGCTCTGGATTATCGACCCCTGCCTGCCTTAAACTGTTGTTTGCCTGCCCCTGTGGTTACAATAAGCATTGTTACTTCACACAGTCTGCACTTGGGTCTTACCTTGATTCCTGATACTCCCTCAACGTGATGAAGACAAAAGGAGATGATTGTGGACTACAGGAAAAGGAGGAGCAAGCACGCGTCCATTCTCATCGACGGAGCTGCAGTGGAGCAGGTTGAGCGCTTTAAGTTCCTTGGTGTCCACATCACCAACAACCTATCATAGTCCAAACACACCAAGACAGTCGTGAAGAGGGCATGACAAAGCCTATTCCCTCTCATGAGAGTAAAAAGATTTGGCATGGGTCCTCAGATCCTACAGCTGCACCATCGAGAGTATCCTGACTGGTTGCATCACTGCCTGGTATGGCAACTGCTCGGCCTCCTACCGCAAGGCACTACAGAGGGTAGTGCGTACGGCCCAGTACATCACAGGGGCCAAGCTTCCTGCCATCCAGGACCTCTATACCAGCTGGTGTCAGAGGAAGGCCCCGAAAAAATTCAAAGACTCCAGCCATAGACTGTTCTCTCTGCTACTGCACGGCAAGCGGTGCCAGAGCACCAAGTCTAGGTCCAAAACGCTTCTTCATTTTAACAGCTTCCAGCCCCAAGCCATAAGACTCCTGAACAGCTAATCAAATGGTTATTCAGACTATATGCATTGCCCCCCCCCCCCCCCACACTTTTTACACTGCTGCTACTCTCTGCTTATTATCTATGCATAGTCACTTTAACTCTACCTACATGTACATATTACCTCGACTAACCGGTGCCCCCGCACGTTGACTCTGTACAGGTACCCCTTGTATATAGCATCGCTACTATTATTTTACTGCTGATTATTTTTTTACTGCTAATTATTTGTTAATTCTAACACTTATTGTTCTTAACTGCATTGTTGGTTAAGGGCTTGTAAGGAAGTATTTGACTGTAAGGTCTTCAGCGCATATGACAAATCAGATTTGATTTGAATTGCCACAGCAAAAGGGAAACGTTGATAGTGTTAATAACTAAGAGGGAAAACTCTAGAAAGTTGAGTGAAGTTCAATCTCATGCTTCTCTCTGTGGGGCTGATATTTCTTCTAAGCTCTGCGCGGCAGTCCTGCGCAGATTAGAGGGAACATTGCACATCAGTAAGACCTTGTGGGTAAAATTCACAGTTAGCCAGTGTTATGTAAATTACAGCTGAAAAATACCAGGGGCCTGGCTTTGAACCAGAGTGAGAGTAGGTCCGCAGGAGTCATGGCCCAGTGACAGACAGGTGGAGGCCTGTGTAGATGGAAACAGAAAAGGGTCAAACAAAATAATAACAACTGTGGTCAATCCTGTATGTCAAGTTTGTTGATGCTTACTTTTATTTGTTGGGGGGTGATTACTTTCTGCTGCTTTCCTGGTTTCATGTTTGTTTCTCGCAATTGGCCTATTTTAAAAACGATGTCGCAGGTGAAAATGTATTGGTTGTTGGATTTTGGGCTACTTCCTATCATCCAGAAGGCGAGGTCAGTATGGGTGCATCAAAGCTGGGACCGACAGGCTGAAAAACAGCTTCTATCTCAAGGCAATCAGACTGTTAAACAGCCATCACTAACATAGAGAGGCTGCTGCCAACATACAGACTCAGATCTCTGACCACTTAAATAAACTGACTTAATAAAGCTATCGCTAGTCACTTTAAATAATGTCACTTTAATAATGTTTTACATATCCTACATTTCTCATCTCATATGTATATACTGTACTCTATACCATCTACTGCATCTTGCCTATGCCGTACGGCCATCGCTCATCCATATATTTATATGTACATATTCTTATTCATCCCTTTACATGTGTGTGTATTAGGTAGTTGTTGTGAATTTGTTAGATTACTTGTTAGATTTTACTGCATAGTCGGGAACTAGAAGCACAAGCATTTCACTACACTCGCATTAACATCTGCTAACCATGTGTATGTGACATTTGATTTGATTTGAAATTGCACCGCGGCTGCCATGCCAATATCTTACAATAACCTCAGCAACAACAAAAAAACGGCCTTTATCAGGACCCTGTCTTTCAAAGATAATTTGTAAAAATCCAAATAACTTTGCAGATCTTCATTGTAAAGGGTTTAAGCACTGTTTCCCATGCTTGTTCAATGAACCATAAACAATTAATGAACATGCACCTGTGGAACGGTCGTTAAGACACTAACAGCTTACAGACGGTATGCAATTAAGGTCACAGTTATGAAAACTGTGAAAAGCGCCACAGGGAGACAGGACGGACATCTGATCGTCCTCGCAGTGGCAGACCACGTGTAACACCTGCACAGGATCGGTACATCCGAACATCACACCTGCGGGACAAGTACAGGATGGCAACAACAACTGCCAGAGTTACACCAGGAACAGACAATCCCTCCATCAGTGCTTAGACTCTCCGCAATAGGCTGAGAGAGGCTGGACTGAGGGCTTGTAGGCCTGTTGTAAGGCAGGTCCTCACCAGACATCACCGGCAATAACGTTGCCTATGGGCACAAACCCACCGTCGCTGGACCAGAAAGGACTGGCAAAAAGTGCTCTTTACTGACGAGTTGTGGTTTTGTCTCACCAGGGGTGAAGGTCGAATTCATGTTTTTTGTTGAAGGAATGAGCGTTACACCGAGGCCTGTACTCTGGAGCGGGATCGTTTTGGAGGTGGAGGGTCCATCATGGTCTGGGGCGGTGTGTCACAGCATCATCAGACTAAGCTTGTTGTCATTGCAGGTGATCTCAACGCTGTGTGTTACAGGGCGTTGAGATTTTTTTGTTACAGGGCGTTTCTGTTTTTGCTAAGTTTACATATATATATATATTTCACTGTGACCTGCTGCTGCCAACTGTCAGGAAGTGAGGGAGCCTGTTTCTGCTCACACCTACTGAAATGGTCTGAGCCTAAACCACACAAAAACAACACTAGACCCTATGGAACACAGGGGTTATGCTAATTTAGTATAGAGCAGACCTAACCCACTCTATTCAATTAGTCAAAACATGAACATTTTACATCTGGCTGGAAATTAATAAGGAAATTATCTCAACAGATTAGGCAACAACAAATGTAACCCATGGGGAGGGGGTCACACTCAGACAAACAGAGAGGGGGCAAATTATTGTGGCCCTGGTGGCACAAAATAATCAAAAGGTCTGACTGCACAGAGATGCTTGAAAAATGGTCATAACGGGGAACCAGCATGTCTGTGTTTCAGGGTTGGGGGGGTGTATCTGGGTGCCATCAGCTGGGACCTGACATTGGTTAATCAAATCTCCCCATTCTTGCTCAATTTGTATGCCTTCTCAAACAGCTACAGCTGTATATGCATTCACACATCAAGTCTTCTCTTGATGTTGAACATCTGAGCTTGTGGTTGTTTGTGGGGGAAGGGTGGGGAATCTGTCTGTGTGTGTGTGTGTATCCCACATCTGTTGCTATGGGGTAATGACGTTAGGGACAATATAGGGTGGATCACAAATTGTTGCCTAAATAAGAGTTGCTTGCAAAAAATTTCATTTTTGTAATGCCAATCCTGGTTATGGGAAACAATCCTTCGTATGAACTGTCAACATTATTATGCATATTATTTGTAAATTGTGGAAATAAATTAAGATATGCAAGATTTGTTTATATACAGTTGAAGTTTACATACACTTAGGTTGGAGTCATTAAAACTTGTTTTTCAACCACTCCACACATCTCTTGTTAACAAACTATAGTTTTGGCAAGTCGGTGAGGACATCTACTTTGTGCATGACACATGTAATTTTTCCAACAATTGTTTACAGACAGATTATTTGACTTATAATTCACTGTATCACAATTCCAGTGGGTTAGAAGTGTACATACACTAAGTTGACTGTGCCTTTAAACAGCTTGGAAAATTCCAGAAAATGTCATGGTTTTAGAAGCTTCTGATAGGCTAATTGACATAATTTGAGTCAATTGGAGGTGTACCTGTGGATGTATTTCAAGGCCTACCTTCAAGCACAGTGCCTCTTTGCTTGACATCATGAGAAAATCATAAGAAATCAGCCAAGACCTCAGAAAATAAATTGTAGACCTCCACAAGTCTGGTTCATCCTTGGGAGCAATATCCAAACGCCTGAAGGTACCACGTTCATCTGTACAAACAATAGTACGCAAGTATAAACACCATGGAACCACGCAGCCGTCATACCGCTCAGGAAGGAGACGCGTTCTGTCTCCTAGATATGAACGTACTTTGGTGCGAAAAGTGCAAATCAATCCCAGAACAACAGGTACAGATGCTGAAGGAAACAGGTACAAAAGTATCTATATTCACAGTAAAAATAGTACTCTATCTACATAACCAGAAAGGCCACTCAGCAACAAGCCACTGCTCCAAAACCGCCATAAAAAGCCAGACTACGGTTTGCAGCTGCACTTGGGGACAAAGATCGTACTTTTTGGAGAAATGTCCTCTGGTCTGATGAAACAAAAATAGAACTGTTTGGCCATAATGACCATCGTCATGTTTGGAGGAAAAAGGGAGAGGCTTGCAAGCAGAAGAACACCTTCCCAACCGTGAAGCACGGGGGTGGCAGGATCTTGTTGTGGGAGTGCTTTGCTGCAGGAGGGACTGGTGCACTTCACAAAATAGATGGCAACATGTGAAAGGAAAATTACGTGGATATATTGAAGCAACATCTCAAGACTTATTTTCCACCATAATATGCAAATAAATTCATTAAAAATCCTACAATGTGATTTTCTGGATATTTTTTCCCTCATTTTGTCTGTCATAGTTGAAGTGTACCTATGATGAAAATTACAGGCCTCTCATATTTTTAAGTGGGAGAACTTGACAATTGGTGGCTGACTAAATACTTTTTTGCCCCACTGTGTGTATGTGTATATATATATATACATTGTATTGTATACAGTTGTATAAATATATATATATATAACTGTATACAATACAATTGTGGTGAGTGCATTGGAAATGCTTTCGGCAGTGAATCTGCTTCAGTTCTGTGGGTGGCACTGTGTGCTCTTTTTAAAGGATGGGTCCCAATCTCTCAAAGGCCCTAGGACACAGGTGGACATGGGTGGTCTCCCAGTCAATGGGACGACAATCCAATTTGGGATTGGGGGAGGTTTTAGCGGGTGGAATAGTGGAGAATAAGTGGAGCTTTACTCAGTAGCAGTGCAAATACCATGGAACAGCTATATGGACACTCAATCATTATGGTGCTTTTTACAACCAAACTGTTCTCTACATACAGTGCATTCGGAAAGTATTCAGACCCAACAACTTTTTTAAATATTTTGTTACATTACAGTCTTATTCTAAAATTGATTAAATAAAAATGTTCATTAATCTACACAAGATACCCCATAATGAAAAGCAACATTTTCTTTCTGAAATCTTTTCAAATTATTACAAATAAAAAACACAAGTATTCAGACTCTTTGCTATGAGACTCGAAATTGAGCTCAGTTGCATCCTGTTTCCATTGAGCATCCTTGAGATGTTTCTACAACTTGATTGGAGTCCACCTGTGGTAAATTAAATTGATTATACATGATTTGGAAAGGCATGCACCTGTCTATATAAGGTCCCACAGTTGACAGTGCATGTCAGAGCAGAAACCAAGCCATCCGAGACAGCATTCTGTCGAGGCACAGATCTGAGGAAGGGTACCAAAACATTTCTGCAGCATTGAAGGTCCCCAAGAACATAGTGGCCTCCATCATTCTTAAATGGAAGAAGTTTGGAACCACCAAGACTCTTCCTAGGGCTGGCTGCCTGGCTAAACTGAGCAATCGGAGGAGAATTGCCTTGATCAGGGAGGTGACCAACAACCTGATAGTCACTCTGACAGAGCTCCAGAGTTCCTCTGTGGAGATGGGATAACCTTCCAGAAGGACAACCATCTCTGCAGCACTCCACCAATCAGGCCTTTATGGCAGAGTGGCCAGATGGAAGCCACTAATCAGTACAAATCACATGACAGCTCGCTTGGAGTTTGCCAAAAGGCATTTCAGACCATGAGACTCTCAGACCATGAGACTCTCAGACCATGAGAAACAAGATTGTCTGGTCTAATGAAACCAAAATGTAACTCTTTGGCCTGATAGCCAAGCATCAAGTCTGGAGGAATCCTGTCACCATCCCTATGGTGAAGCATGGTGGTGGCAGCATCATGCTGTGGGGATGTTTTTCAGTGGCGGGGACAGGGAAAGATGAACCGAGCAAAGTACAGAGAGATCATTGATGAAAACATGCTCCAGAGTGCTCAGGACCTCAGACTGTGGCAAAAGTTCACCTTCCAACAGGACAACGACCCTAAGCACACAGCCAAGACAATGTAGGAGTGACTTCGGGACTCTGAATGTCCTTGAGTGGCCCAGCCAGAGCCCAGACCTGAACCCGATCTAATATCTCTGGTGACCTAAAAATAGCTGTGCAGGGATGCTCCCCATCCAACCTGACAGAGCTTGAGAGGATCTGCAGAGAAGACTTGGAGAAACTCCCCAAATACAGGTGTACCAAGCTTGTAGCGTCATACCCAAGAAGACTCGAGGCTGTAATCGCTGCTAAAGGTGCTTCAACAAAGTATTGAGTTAAAGGGTCTGAATACTTATGAAAATGTGATATTTCAGTTTTTTTTATTTGTAATAAATTTGAAAAAAATTCTAAAAACCTGTTTTTGCTTTGTAATTATGGGCTATTGTGTGTAGATTGAGGGGGGGAAACAATTGAATCAATTTTAGATTAAGGCTGTAACGTAACAAAATGTGAAAAAAGTCAAGGGATCTGAAAACTTTCCGAATGCACTGTATATTATAAATAGAATTTAATCTATGGTAAATGGTGAAAATAGTATTCACAGTTATAATTGTAATGGCTTAGCAGATAATAAGAAAATACTATCAGTATTTACATGGCTTTAAGAGAGAAAAATATAATATCTATTGTTTACAGAAAACTCATTCAACAATTTTACAGATGAAACTGTGTGAAGAAAGGACTGAATGTGCAAATTGTTCAAACAGACCCACAAGGTAGATGTTTTAAAAAATATATGTTATTGGACCAGAAACAGATTTGGTTAATGAATCTATACGGTCCAAATAATGATGATCCATGTTTCTTTTAAAATATAGACACTACCAGTCAAAAGTTTCTACATTGTAGAACAATTCTTCAAGTAGCCACCCCTTGCCTTGATGACAGCTCTTGGCATTCTCTCAACCAGCTTCATGAGGTAGTCACCTGGAATGCATTTCAATTAACAGGTGTGCCTTGTGCCTACAAGTTAATTTGTGGAATTTTTTTCCTTCTTCATGCGTTTGAGCCAATCAGTTGTGTTGTGACACGGTAGGGGTGGTATACAGAAGATAACCCAATTTGGTAAAAGACCAAGTCCATTTTATGGCAGGAACAGCTCAAATAAGCAAAGAGAAACGACAGTCCCTCATTACTTTAAGACATGAAGGTCAGTCAATCCGGAAAATTTCAATAACTTTGAAAGTGCATTCACAAAAACCATCAAGCGTTATGATGAAACTAGCTCTCATGAGGACCGTCACAGGAAATGAAGACCCAGAGTTACCTCTGCTGCAGAGGATAAGTTCATTAGAGTTAACAGCCTCAGATATCGGCAATTAACTGCACCTCAAATTTCACCTCACAGAGTTGAAGTAACAGACACATCTCAACATCAACTGTTTGTCAGGCTGTGGGTAACTGGTGCATGGAATTAGGAGCAGGAGAGCAGAGATGAGTGTAGAAGGTAATTTATTCCATGAACAGCACCAGTATAAAACAAATACTACAGGTGCGTGAAATTACCGGTCAAATTACCGGAGTAATAACGAACCCGGCAAACAATACCAGACAACAAGTAACGACCTGAACATTATATACAAACACGCACACAAACATGGGGGAAACAGAGGGGTAAATAATGAACATGTAATTGTGGAATATAAACCAGGTGTGTAGAAAAAAGACAAAACAAATGGAAAATGAAAAGTGGATCGGCAATTGCTAGAAAGCCGGTGACGTCGACCGCCGAACGTCACCCGAGCAAGGGTGGGACCGACTTTGGCGGAAGTCGTGACACTGTTCAGAGGAGACTATGGCGAATCAGGCCTTCATGGGTTAATTGCTGCAAAGAAACCACTACTAAAGGACACCAACAAGGAGAAGAGACTTGCTTGGACAAAGAAACATGAGCAATGGACATTAGAAGGGTGGAAATCTGTCATTTGGTCTGATGAGTACAAAATTGCGATTTTTCGTTCCAACAGCCGTGGCTTTGTGAGACGCAGAGTAGGTGAACAGATGGTATCTGATGTGTGGTTCCAACCATGAAGCATGGAGGAAGAGATGTGATAGTGTGCGGGTGCTTTGCTGGTGACAATGTCTGTGATTTTTTTATTTATTCAAGGCACACTTAACAAGCATGGCAACCACAGCATTCTGCAGTGATATGCCATCCCATCTGGATTGCGCTTAGTGGGACATTTATTTTTCAACAGGACTATGACCCAAAACACTTCCAGGCTGTGTAAGGGCTATTTGACGAAGAAGGAGAGTGATGAGTGCTGCATCATATGACATGGCCTCCACAATCATCCGACCTCAACAATTGAGATGGGGGATTTTTATGAGTAGGACCAGAGAGTGATGGAAAAGCAGGCAACAAGTGCTCAGCATATGTGGGAACTCCTTCAAGACTGTGGGGAAAGCATTCCAGGTGAATACCACATGGAGCTGGTTGAGAGAATGCAAAACTGTCATCAAGGCAAAGGGTGGCTACTTTGAATAATCAAAAATATATTTTACTTTTTTGGTTACTACATGATTCCATGTGTTATTTCATAGTTTTGATGTCTTCACTTTTATTCTATAATGTAGAAAATAGTACAAATAAATAAAAACCATTGACTGAGTATGTGTCCAAACTTTTGACTGGTACTGTATATATTTACAAAAAATATATATGGTGGATTGGAAATTATGCAGACAATTACATTGATGGAAGCAACAATCTGCAAAATTAAAGCTTATCTACCCCCTAAACAAACAAAATAAAAAACATTTAAAAAAATTAAAAAACACATTCAATCCCTTTTAGATAACTTCCTGGACTAAATGTTTCCCTGTAATAGTGAAGGTGTAAACTTGGCAGTAGAAAACCTAGACAGTATATTTGACCTCTCTGCTAAACATTTCAAGCAGACAACCTACGAAAATTAACAACAATGACAAATGGTTTGATGAAGAATATAAAAACCTAAGAACGAAATTGAGAAACAGATCCAACCAAAAACATAGAGACCCAGAAAACTTGAGCCTTCACTATGGTGAATCACTAAAACAATACAGAAACACACTACAGAAAAAGGAAAAGCACATCAGAAATCATCTAATCTAAACAAACAACAACACAAAGAGTTATGTATCCAAAATGAAGATGTATGGATAAACCACTTCTCCAATCTTTTTGGCTCTATAACAAAGAACAAACAGCAAAAAAACATATACATGATGAAATACAAATCTTAGAACCAACTATTAAAGACTACCAGAACCCACTAGAACCTACAATTACATTGAATGAACTACAGGACAAAATACAAACCCTCCAACTGTAACGGATCTCTTCGTTGTCTGACGACGAGTATGAAATATCGGACCAATGCGCAGCGTGGTAAGTGTCCATGTTAATTTATTAACTGAACACACAAAACAAAATAACAAAGTAAATGGAAGAAATGAAACAGTTCTGCAAGGTGACATACACTAAACAGAAAACAACCACCCACAAACAAGAGTGGGAAAACAGGCTACCTAAGTATGGTTCTCAATCAGAGACAACGATTGACAGCTGCCTCTGATTGGGAACCATACCAGGCCAAACACATAGAAATACCCAAACATAGAAGAAAAACATTGAATGCCCACCCCGTGACCAACCTAAAATAAAAAAATACAAAAGGAACTAAGGTCAGGACGTGACACCAACCCAAAAAGGACAGCGGTGTTGATGATATCCTAAATGAAATGATAAAATATACAGACAAAATTCCAATTGACTATACATCATCCTCAGCTCTGGCATCTTCCCCAATATTTGGAACCAAGGACTGATCACCCCAATCCACAAAAGTGGAGACAAATTTGACCCTAATAACTACCGTGGGATATGCATCAACAGCAACCTTGGGAAGATCCCCTGCATTATCACTAACAGCAGACTCATACATTTCCTAATTGAAAACAATGTACTGAGCAAATGTCAAATTGGCTTTTTACCAAATGACTGTACGACAGACCACCTATTCACCCTGCACACCCTAATTGACAAACAAAGGCAGTCTTCTCATGCTTTGTTGATTTCAAAAAAACTTTTGACTCAATTTGGCATGAGGGCCTGCTATAAAAATTGATGGAAAGCAGTGTTTGGGGAAAAACATACGACATTATAAAACCCATGTACACAAATTGCGATTAAAATTGGCAGAAAACACACACATTTCTTTCCACAGGGCCGTGGAGTGAGACAGGGATGCAGCTTGAGCCTCACCCTCTTCAACATATATATCAGCGAATTGGCAAGGGCGCTAGAACAGTCTGCAGCACCCGGCCTCACCCTACTAGAATCCGAAGTCAAATGTCTACTGTTTGCTGATGACCTGGTGATTCTGTCCCCAACCAAGCAGGGCCTACATCAGCACCTAGATTTTCTGCACAGAATCTGTCAGACCTGGGCCCTAATAATAATAATGGTGTTCCACAAATACAAGTTCTATCTAGACACCGTTGTCCTAGAGCACACAAAAATCTATACATACCTCGGCCTAAACATCAGCATCACAGGTAACTTCCACAAAGCTGTCAATGATATGGGAGACAAGGCAAGAAGGGCCTTCTGCGCCAACAAAAGGAACATAAAATGTAACATACTAATTAGGATCTGGCTAAAAATACTTGAATCAGTTATAGAACCCATTGATCTTCATGGTTGTGAGGTCTGGGGTCCACACACCAGCCAATAATTCACAAAATGGGACAAACACTAAATTGAGACACTGCATGCAGAATTCTGCAAACATATCCTCAGTGTTCAATGTAAAACACCAAATAATGCATGCAGAGCATAATTAGGCCGATGCCCGCTAATTATCAAAATCCAGAAAAGAGACGTTCAATTCTACAACCACCTAAACGGAAGAGATTCCCAAACAAAGCCATCACTTACAGAGAGATGAACCTGGAGAAGAGTCCCATAAGCAGTTGGTCCTGGGGCTCTGTTCACAAACACAAACAGACCCCCCCCCCCCCCCCAGAGCCACAGGACAGCAACACAATTAGACCCAACCAAATTATCAGAAAACAAAAAGATCTTTATTTGACACAATGGAAATAATTAACAAAAAAAACAGAGCAATCTAGAATGCTATTTGGTCCTAAACAGTGAGTACACTGACAGACCCAAAATGAAGGAAAGGTTTGACTATGTACAGACTCAGTGAGTGTAACCGGTGTAAAATGGCTAGCTAGTTAGCGGGGTGCGCGCTAATAGCGTTTCAATTGGTGACGTCACTCGCTCTGAGACCTTGAAGTAGTTGTTTCCCTTGCTCTGCAAGGGCTGCTGCTTTTGTGGAGTGATGGTTAATGATGCTTTGAGGGTGGCCGTTGTCTACGTGTGCAGAGGGTCCCTGGTTCGAGCCCAGGTAGGGGCGAGGAGAAGGAATGAAGCTATACTGTTACATTGACGCTGTTGACCCGGATCACTGGTTGTTGCGGAAAAGGAGGAGGTCAAAAGGGGGGAGTGTAACCGGTGTGAAATGGCTAGCTAGTTAGCAGGGTGCACGCTAATAGCGTTTCAATCAGTGACGTCACTCGCTCTGAGACCTTGAAGTAGTTGTTTCCCTTGCTCAGCAAGGGCCATGGCTTTTGTGTAACAATGCGTAGAGGGTGGCTGTTGTCTATGTTTGCAGAGGGTTCCTGGTTTGAGCCCAGGTAGGGGCAAGGAGAGGGACGGAAGCTACACTGTTACATAAGCATAGCCTTGTTATAGAGAGAGGCTGCCATAGGCAGACCTGGCTCTCAAGAGAAGACATGCTATGTGCGCACCGCCCACAAAAGAAGGTGGAAACTGAGCTGCACTTCCTAACCTCCTGCTAAATGTATGACCAATTAGAGACACATATTTCCCTCAGATTATACAGACCCACAAAGAATTCGAAAACAAATCCAATTTTGATAAACTCCCATATCTATTGGGTGAAATATCAGTGTGCCATCACAGCAGCAAGATGTGTGACCTGTTGCCACAAGAAAAGGCCAACCAGTGAAGAACAAACCCCATTGTAAATTAAACCCATATTTATGTTTATTTATTTTCCCTTTTGTACTTTAATTATTTGCACATCCTTACAACATTGTACTGTATATAGCCATAATCTGACATTTGAAATGTCTCTACTCCTTTGGAATTTTTGTGTGTGTAATGTTTACTGTTTATTTTAGATTGTTTATTTCACTTTAGTTTATTATCTATTTCACTTGCTTTGGCAATGTTAACATATGTTTCTCTTGCCAATAAAGCCCTTCGAATTGAATTTAGTGAGTGGTGGGGAGGACCTGAGTGGTGTGTGGGTTGAGACTGAGCGCTTGTAGTAAGTAGGCAGCAGAGTCTCATGAATGACGCCTTGATCACGCTCAAAATATTTTGCAGCATCATCTGGCTATTTTTTTTATTTGATTGAACCTTTATGTAACTAGGCAAGTCAGTTTAAGAAGAAATTATTATTTACAATGATGGCCAACCAAAAGGCAAAAGGCCTCCTGTGGGGACGGGGCTGGGATTCAAAATAAAAAAATAATAAATATAGAACAAAACACACATCACGACAAGAGACAACACAACACTACATAAAGAGAGACCTAAGACAACAACATAGCAATGCAGCAACACATGACAACACAGCATGGTAGCAACACAACATGACAACAACATGGTAGCAACACAACATGGTAGCAGCACAAAACATGGTACAAACATTATTGGGCACAGACAACAGCACAAAAGGTCACGAAGGTAGAGACAACAATACATCACACAAAGCAGCCACAACTGTCAGTAAGCGTCCACTTTTGAGTCTTTGAATGACGAGATTAAGATAAAACTGTCCAGTTTGAGTGTTTTTTGCAGCTATGTGTCCTCACAATTTCAACATTCACCTTCTGCTACCATTTCTGTCAAGCCGTCTACCCATACAGTTTGACTCGTACTTCGATAAAGCCAACATATGCACCACACAGAACGCATTGCAACTGCCTCTGCAACGCAATGCAACAAGGCAAACGCTGCGTTCCATTGGAAATGAATGTACTTGTGGTGTCCCAAAATGCAAAAACCCTTTTAGTGTGTCGAGGCGTGAGAGGAGACAGAGGCACGCGCGCACGTTTTGACAAATTTTTACCAGTTGTTGGCAAGCTATTTAGATTGTCATTATGGTGACACCTATTTCCAACCCTTTTTTTCCATACAACATATTAACGTTCTAGAACTGATGGGCATTAATAAACAACGGCAAGAAAGCACAGGAAAATGACTCAAGGGGCTCTTAGAGCGCACTAGAAAAATTCGCTCGGGGTGGTTTAAACTGCATTCTAATGTATTGTGTCTCGAGCGCTGCACGAGTGGAATTTTGAAATGGAAGTTATGGAACTCCCTTGTGTGCTTCTGTTATATGGAAAAATCCACAATGAAACTGACATTGAATGTGGCGAATGAAACATTTGCATCTGTTGGCCATCAATTAGCCTATTAATTTACATACCTATGTAGGCTACTGTAGCCTACCATTTTATACACTAAATATGTTGAAATGACGATATCACTGGAGTCATTGCATATCAATTTGTGCCACTTGTTTAGCCTACCTAGAGCTGGCAAACTGATTTAATAAATAGCATATAGCTTCAGTTTATTGTTGTAGTCTTGTTTTATTAATGCAGTTATTAAGGGCCATGTTTAGTTAATTAAATTGGAAGTTATCAATTGTGATCATGGTCACAGTTCTATCGCAATTGCTGATCAACTGTTGTTAGAAATCAAATCATTTCAAATACATTTTTATTAGGTAACAGTCAGTCGGAGTAGGCTATAGGCAACAACAAATAGCCCATTGACAAGCATATGCAAGCATAGCCTGTTCCAAATGGCTATATTGGGCAAAGGAAGCACTTCTTACCTCGAAATCGCCTCGCTGTTCATGTTGGATAAATGAGTCTGTCAATTTGAACTAAGTAAACTGCATTCGGCCTAAAAGGGCTATAGGCTACCTGCATCTCGCTAACCAAACCATGGCAACATTTAATTACAATCATAAACCCAGATTTGAGTCCGTAGGCCTAGCCTATGCCTATTGAAACGACAAGTCAATCTCGTAAATATGCCATTTATAACGGATTGTGGTTTTAACATCCTCCACATAATAACGACAAAATTGCCAGAAAATATCCTAACATTCATAAAAATGGCGAATGATATTTTCTCTTGCGACACATTCAAATTCCTTTATTAGTCACACTAGCTCGCAATAATTCCTATTTTTCTGGAGAAAAAAAACGAATTTTGCTTCTTAGGTCGTTAGAAGTTAAATCGAGATTCCTTTATAATTCCCTCGATAACTTTATGGAAAAATAATTGATTTGGCTAAATTGGCAGCTCCTCTCTTACTGCGAAACATTTTGGCTAGTTCTTAGGCCTTGTCGGCATGTTTTGGCCTACACATTTTAGCTAGACCTGGCAACCCTGCAGTAAACTAAGTGGGAAGAGTATCAAATAACCACTGACTATGATTTGATGCGGTTACATATTCGCGGCAAACGGGATACATCAACATTACCGGCGGCGGTGGGTCTCCACAGCAACGCCGTGTGGTGTAGTGACGCCAACCAGGCGAATGGCAAGTAGGCGTAAGCTCCTTCCCAGGTCCGCGTGGGCGGCCCCGTGTGGTAGGGAGAGCGAAACACGACACCCCTAGAGAGGAAGGGGGGGGGGGGGGCTGGGGGTTGAGAATACGGAGTGAGTGGAAAAATAAAAGTCTGTAGAAAGAGAAAAAAAAACGTGGTTCCATACTCAGATTGAGAGTTTTTCATGCGATGTTTTGACTGCTGCAATGACGATGTGGAAGATTCGACCATTGCAACATTTTAATGCGGCTAAACTGATTAGCTAAAGAATTATAACAAGGCATTCCCCCACTATCAGCACGACGGACTCAAAGTTCAACGCCATTCAGTGCTGACGAGTGGGTTTATACCAAGCTAGAGCAACATTCGTCTCTACGGTTTGTGAAAAAGAAAATACAAAATAAAGTTAGGAGCTCAGAAGTAACTAGGGAACAGTAGGGGGCCTGGGGGGTTAGAGCGCATGAGAACAGAGGGGTTTAGGCTAAGCTTAGAAACGGAAAAGTTTTCAAGCCAGCGAGGAATTTTTCGATTTTAATTTGTCAAGAACAACGAAGGCTGGGTGTCCAATACCACGCTAACTAACAACCAAACGGGAAACTTTCTGAATTGACCAGAGTCACCATGAAAACCCCCGGGGACACGGGTAAGTTACGATCATGTTCGCGGACCAACTATTGTCCGAATGGAACTCTGTGTTCCTGTTGTTGTCCACTGGAAGTGCTTGATACTTTATGGCGCTCGACTGGCGGTTGTTATTGTTTCACGTAACAACACAATCACAACTGGATCATTTGGTAATGGCAAAATGATCAACTTGTAATTATGTACCCTTGTGTGATCGCAATGACCAATGGTTATCGTAAATAACTACTGATTTAAGAACTCTGCGTAATGAGACGTTGAAAAACCCAGACAGGCTAGGGCGCTAGGCTAATTAGCTAGCTGATTGCCGCAATTTCCTACTCGAGTCCAAGCAGAGCTAGCTAACTCGGCGTGGAAAGTTTGTAAAATAACCACGCAAAACCATTTGCTCACACCACTGTGTATTAGTTAGCAAACAGCTTACTGTGTCAGTGTCTGATAGCTAAGTTTACTTGGCTATTATTCCAACTAGTTAGCTAACCAACTCTCCAACTTCCACATTTGACTAGCTAGCTAACCAATTCCCCCCAAAATGGACATTCCTGGCGAGTAACATTTGGTGTTAGCTAACGTAACCCTGCTTACGCTATCAAACGGACACAGACCTGTTAATAAACAGTTTGTTTATTTGTTTAGTTCTCCATTACTTAACTATTTACCAGGGTTGCTAGTTGGGCATGCCAGGAAACTCATTCGACATTTAACCACCGCTTTTCAACGTCATTTAATTATTTCCAGCACAAAATCAATGTCTACATAATGTGTGAACGGCACATTTCTACGTTTTGTAGAAAGATATAATGTTAAAAAATAAAATAAAAATTCTAGCCGATTACATCAAAAGTTAAACCCAGATTCGCGATGACGTTGGGGAAAATAAATACCCACCCTCTGACTAAAAACGTTGCAGGTTTTGAAAATCACCTTTTTTCTTAACTTTTAATCCTACCCTGTGATGTCAGAGAAACATTTTTTTAGGATCTTTATCTTTTTAAACCACATCATATAAACGTGCAATTTTCACATATGTAGTAGACACTGATATGGTGCTGGATATAATGAATGAGGTTGAATTCATATTTGCTTTTATTTAATTAGTTAACAAATTCTTATTTACAATGACGGCCTAGGAACAGTGGGTTAACTGCCTTGTTCAGGGGCAGAACGACAGATTGTCAGCTCGGGGATTAGAAATAGCAACCTTTCGGTTACTGGCCCAAAGCTCTAACCACTAGGCTACCTGCCGTCCCAACTCAGGCACAACTTTTATAGGAGGGGGGGGGGGGGGGGTCACTGTCTACTGGTGTCCTAGTAATTAGTTACCAGTGTACTTAGTAACGTTAGTACTTGCTGCCAGCACCTGCCCTCGCTGTAATGTTAACATAACTACGGGAAAGCAGTACTCGTCGAATGACACTGTCTACCGGTGTCCTAGCTAGCTACTGGTGTCACCCCTGTCTGTTTCATCTCTTCTTCTTCTGTGGGGTTTATCGATGGTTGGCATCCACCATTATGGTGCATTAACACCAATAGAAGTATAAAGAACGCCCGGAATTGCATTCCGCAATCACACTGAGTAGGTCTAGTTGGCAAGATCGATTCCCCTCTCTCTGGTCGAATAGAAATAAGTGCATTGCCAGCGAAATCATGTTCACATGCATTAAACCATTAGCGGATTATTCCATTCCCCTCCCCCAGTCTCGGGTACACCCACACATGAAATAACTTATTTAGAGTATGGGACTGTTTTCCATACGAGTTGGCTCTATGTAGGTGTACCTTTTCCCCCACCTCATTTGAGCTACACCTCTCATTTGGGACATGGCTTACAGTTGGTCTCACACTTGCAAAAAAACATTTATGCTTGATCACATACTATTTTCCCATAAATAGAATGCCCACATTTCTGAGTTGTCCTGTAGCGTCTAATGAGCCAGAAAATGTTGGGATTTAAATGAGGCCTATTTGGAATTCTAGGAGATGTTGCTTTATGTTTGCCACAACACAAACTCATCCTGTCACACAGCAAATATTACATGATATTTTGAGGAGTATGGACACCGGTTGCGAGGTATCCTACATACGGGATGTGGGAACTGGGAAGCTGAAGGGTCAATGTAAAATGGGGATTTTGTTTTCATACACCAAATGGTATTGTGGCCCTGGGCCTTCAGTCAGCACCCCACCCAGGATCCTCTAACATGCAGGAATCCAGGTATCTCTTACTCCTCTGAAAAGAGACATTGTGGGAGGAGCAGTCCCCCCCCCCCCCCCCCGGGGCAGATTTAGTGTCCCTAAGTAGTTTCATGGCGTTCACTCATCTGCACTCATTGGTTCAATTTGTTCCCGAATGTTTCAAATCTCGGGAATCCATCTTGTAGGCTAAGCCGCTGTCCTCCCACATCTTTGTGTAGCAACTCTTGTCTAATAACTGGATCGTTATGCTGTATGGGAGTTACTTTGTGCTACTCTTCATTAGTATTGTAATGGAGACTGATGCCAACATTCCAGGAAAATATCATTAGCATGAATTTGTTTCTAAATAGGCAATGGTATTCAGGCACGTATTTATGTTGTAGATTATAGAATGTCACATAGGCTTACATGGCTCTCGAATCCACATGATAGAGACTGAAGTCCAATGCATAGGTCTATAGTACATCTGTCTGTTCCATTCTGAACATTGCACGCTCCCGGCTGACTCTGGCCCAGGTGAAACAGCTCAAAGGTGCCTTGGCATCTGTCAACAGCACTGGGATTCCAGTTCTATGGGTCACACTCCACACCGCATCCGACCAGGATGCAAGCAGTCTGGGCTGCTAGCTCCTAATTTTCCACTTGTGTTACTCATTATATCAACAAACCGCCACATGTGCGACGTCACAGCTGTAGCCGGGCACTTTTTGTTGTCTTCCCCAGTGTACGAAGTGAAAGGACCCATACACGAGGAATTAGCCTGCATAGGCCACTGCAAGTGACTGCTGGGGGTGCTCATGTTTGTCAGTGGGAATATTCAACATGGTTCCCGTCTGCATTTAAACGACATGAATGTCAGGAAAGCAAATTAGTAAGCATAGTGGGTTGAAATTGTCCTAGGCTCTAAAAGAGAGGCTTTCTCAACAGCATATTCCCAACATGTTGACTAGGCCAAGCTGACCAAGTAATGGATCAATGTTATTGAAAACCCTTAATAAGCAGGTTATGATGGTGTCGTCAGATTGGAAACCTGCACCATCGCAAGTGAACTCCGTACTCTGACCCGTGATGATGGGAAGATAATTTTTTTTCCTGGAAATGTGCTTTAGTTATTACCCCTCTCGTGAGGAAAAGAAAGCACACCAGTCCCAGGTAATACTGGTAAAACAAAGGCACGCGCCATAGTTCATTACCCACTGAATACAGTAGACTATTTGTACTACTACAGTAGGGTTGCTCCCCCACTCGGCTCCACGCTTGAAAGGCTCCTGCAGTGTAGATGAAACGCCAGGGTAGCCCAAGTGGAACCAAAAAATAGTCGGGCCGCTGAGCAGATAACATGTCAGGGTCTCTATCTGTGAACACCTGACAGGATGCAGAGGTTCCGGCTTCTTCACAAACTCCAAGAAGGAGCTTGATGTGACCAAACCAATTTAAGTCAACTTGGGTCCATTTTACTCTCGATGATAAGCATATTTTTCTAGAATGACATGAATTCTTGTGCTTATGTTTTGTGCTTTTCTCCCCCATTTGAAATCTGTTGAACAGACTGTTTTGTTTTTTTTGCTTTCAAATCTAGACATTAGGTCTTCAACTGACATTCCGAAGGTTTAAGTCTAGCCTAAATCAAACAGGCCTTATCAGTGAAAGATCAACTTTGTCCTGTACTATGACACAAGGTTTAAGGACAGATTATGTAGAAGGTTTTTAAAATCTTCAAAATCATTACCAAACCCCTAATCTAAAATACAGAATTGAATATTTAGCATAGATATGCTAACTTTTCTCTTCTGAGCTGGAATGTTACCATCAATGCCGTTGGGCTTCACTTAATCAGATGGTACGGTTGTGTTAGTCACTGTGTCAAAGGGACTAAAATATCTGACATATCAGTTACAAAGTATCATATTTGGTGTTTAACAGATCTGTACATTGGTACATTTTTCTAGTAAAATGTTTTTAAATGCGAAAGTACTGTTTGGACAAAATATTAACACATCACGTCATTCACCCATGGCCATCTGTGTCCCAGTGTTTAGCCAAGCTGTCAAAAGTGCAGGTTGCTCTGTCCTGTGGCTTGTGGACGGAGGGGAGCAGCCTGGGTGTTTTGTCTGCTCCAGCCCTGGGTTTGGTGGGAACCCTGAGGTTTTGTCTCGCCTGTGTCTGTCAGAACTCGCTCTGAATCCCTGCGGCTTTGGCTTTTCCACATGAGTGTGTGGTAGTGTGTTTTACTTCAAACTAATGTTTGTGTTAGTGGTGTACTCTGTGATATTCTAAAGTGCGTCTCTGTGAACATGGGCGTGTGTGAAGGCTGAACTGGTGAGAACGCTGCTGTGTGGACCCCTCCTTTCTCACGCTACTTCACACAACATGACAACTTGCACCCGATTCTTCACCAGAGCAAGATCAAAGCAGGTAAGGTGTGAAGAAGGAGAAAGCTGAAGGGGAAGCCTGTTTACAGGCTGTGACAGAACAGAAGGGAATCTCAGCCCTGTTCCTGTTAGTCATCAAATGGTTCCATCTTATCAGGGGAGGTTTGAAACTCCTTCAGTGTGTCTGTTTTCTCCCTCCGTCTCCTCTCCAGTTGGTAAGCTTTACAGCCAGAGACCACAGCTCAGAGTTAAGTAAGCGGCACATTTGTTATTTTCCCTGACTCGACTGAGAACCCCCCCCCCCCCCCTTCTATCAGACTGATTGTACTTACAAGAGCTAGACTCAGGGTAATGAAGATTTACTCTGCATTTATGTGTTCTATGCTGAACACACACACACACTCTCACACAACAGTTTATTACGGGGGCCGGACCCCCCACATACCAGTTAAAATGCTGACGTCTGTGTTGCATTACATACACAGACCCACTACACAGACACACGCAGCACACTCTCAATTCTCACGCTAGTGCTGATGTTGGTTGCCATCTTTGTGGTGACGCCACATTGACTCTCTCTTATATTTCTACGCACCCGATTTAGTCTGAGGAGGATCCAGTGCTAATGCAATAGGACTTGGATTTAACCAAATTAGGAAAATGTGAACACCGAGATGGTTAAAATGGCCACCTCAGGCCCAGTGTTTTTGCATACATCCTATCATCAATCACAAACAAGTAGATGTGTTGCATGCCCCACTAAAATAAACCATGTAGCTTTCCTGAAGTTTCTGATTTGCGTACAGCCTACATTTAGGGCTGGCACAATGACCGTGTAACCGGCGGTTACGGGGGAAGACCTTCATCAGATTAAAATACTTTCTTTTTTTTTTCGGTGGGTGGATGGAACGAGCAGCTTACTGAAGACAGGACGGCTGGACTTCGGTGCCAATGAGTTTGTTTCTGCTGAAACATGGACTCTACAACGTGACGCCGTTACACGTTGCAGTAAGCCTGTATGCAGGCTGCCTGAGACCGATCTGTGTAAACATCATTAATGATGCCCTGATATTGACAGCTGACTGTAGACGGGACGGCCGGGCTTTGGTGCCATTGAGTTTGTTTCTGCTGAAACATGGACTTTACAACGTGATAACATTACAGTTACCCCTATATGCAGGCTGCCTGAGACCGATTTGTGTAAACATCCTTAATGATGCCCTGATATTGATCACGGCAAATAAATTACAGCAAAATGCTTCCATATAACCTAATCTGTTGGGTATTAGTATCAAGTCAATTTGAAGCTAGTTCTAGATCATGAGAGGCCTGAGTGGAAGCACTGTACTGCCACCAAGACTCTACTATCACTAATGACTATGAATATGAAACTTTTTTTTGTCTCTATGGAAATATGGAACATTTAAAGATGCATTAGCCGTCAGTGGAGAGATTGGCAGCTTCAGTTCTGACTGATTTATCTCGTTCCCTTGGTTTGGTGGTTTATTCTGGGCTGTGGTGGAGGGAGCCCTGATGTCGACTGTGCGCTAATCTCACAGCTGGAGCCACCAAGTTGTCGTCAGCCGCTGTCTGTGGTTGTGGAGAGAAATGAAAGTAAAGACTGTCTGGAGACCTAACCTCAACACAGAACTTTGTAAAACTGGGCAATCTATCCGTTTCTCTGATTCTTCCTCCCGTTTCCAGCCCCCTTTCCACTGCGTTAACCCACCCTGACCACGTATTTTTTTTATCGCTTGCATTTCCTTGATCTTCTGCTCTGTCTAGGCCTACGTCTTCATCTTTCTCTCACCGACTTTCTGAATGTCTCAATGTTAGCTCCTTGTCCTCTCTTCCATGTCACCTTTCTCACTCCCCCTCACTTTCTCCTGCTCTGTTTGCTGTTACTTTCCCAGAATCTCTCCCATCATCCTGCAAGTCTTGGTGTTTTTGTGAACTCACAAACCTGAGATTTCATACGTCTTTGAGTGAAGTTTGTTGCGTGTGCCGTCTGACGAATCGAAGAGACAGAATTGGCTTAGAAGAAGCCAGACACTGCTGCTGTCTACAGAGGCCAAAGTCCTGTCTGCCTCCAACAGAGCACAGGCCAGACCTCTAATCTGTGCTGCCTGGATGCATAGCCGCGGGAATATGTTTGGGGGTGGGGGTGCTGCGTTTTTTTTTGTTGCAGACTTTGGGAGGAGGGGTGCAAGGGGGGAAAAAACTTTGCCCGCCCTACAGACGGCTTTATAGGTCCGCTAATACAGGACTAGTAAAGGCCCAGTGCGCTACTTTTGGGAGATCTTTCTAAACAAAAACAAAATATTACATTTTTATTCCAATTTTCTTTTTTCAGGGGGTGCAGCACCCTCAGTACCCCTACTTCCCACGGCTATGCCTGGATCCCCCTGAGTTCAGAAGAGAACTTTTAGTGCACCCCCCTCCCTCCTTCACAGAATAAGAATCTGAAGAGAGCCAGGAGATAAACTGTGTGCCTCAAATTATAGGACAAATAACAGGGGAGCAGGGGATAAGATATAACAGACTGAGATGAGCGAAGAGTTAAGACAGTGGAACTTACTTGCATTTCTCCCCATGGAATGCTTGTGATCCCTAGTCTGCCACCAAATATCCCGCACCAGAAGCCAGGCCCCTGTAGCACCACCAGTGACTTGGGCCCAGATGACTGACTCTGTCTGTCACCCACAGGGGGCTGAAAGGACCAACTGTGCGAACGGGCCGATCTGGGTCCACCCCACTGGGAGGCTGTCTGGACTGACCAGTCAGAACCCACTTTCAGACCACTGCCCTCTGGATAGACTCATTTCCAAGTCACAGCAAGGATGCTTGTCTATGAGGAAAAAGCCAATCAGAGCTGACTTCTTTCAACAGCATGCCCCACTTTCCATAGGCAGAGTTACTCTCTGGAGTAGTGGGGATTTAGACAACACATGGTCGTCCTCTCACTTGGACATGACCTGATTTTGTCCAGGGGTCTTGCACATTACCCTGTTAGTACCATCCCAGAGCATGGAGGGAAAAGCCTGCGCTAAGCCCGGCTCACCCAACCGACCCCTCCATGTCCCCTCTGATCACTTCCAGGTCTTCTTCAGGTCACTGCCTCTACTCTCTACTCAGTCACATGGTTCACAGCGGGCTTAACGGTCGATGGGATGATAAAGCTTAGATTAAGGATGTGCAAATACCTCTCAAGTGGAATTTTTATTTATTTATATTCTACCATCCTCTTAACACTAGAACCGCTGGCTCTCGAGCCACCCCCCCCCCCCCCCCCCCTCGTTCTGACTTACAACATTCTAACAGTGTAATTAATACATTTCATATATGCTATTGCAAAAATAATAATTTGCCTGTGTTTCTAAAGTTCTTTGGCAATATTGTATTTAAAAATAAATAAAAAAGTTAAATAACACAATAGCATTTTCATTAGTATGTTACTGTAGGCTATATATATTTAAACAATAAGGCACGGGTGGGTGTGGTATATGGCCAATATAGCATGGCTAAGGGCTGTTCTTAGGCACGACGCAAAGCTGAGTGCCTGGACAGAGCCCTTAGCCATGCTATATTGGCCATATGCCACAAACCCCTGACGTGCCTTATTGCTATTATAAAATGGTTACCAACTTAATTAGAGCAGTAAAAAATAAATGATTTGCCATACCTGTGGTATGCCACGGCTGTCAGCCAATCAGCATTCAGGGCTCGAACCACCCAGTTTATAAATATATACAGTACCTGTTAGAAGTTTGGATACACCTACTCATTCAAGGGTTTTTATTTTATTTTTTAGTATTTTATACATTGTTGAATACTAGTGAAGACATCAAAACTATGAAATAACACATATGGAATCATGTAGTAAACAAAAAAGTGTTAAAGAAATCAAAATATATTTGAGATTCTTCAAAGTAGACACCCTTTGCCTTGATGACTGCTTTGCACAAATAAAGTGTAAAATACATTTAATTGGTGCAGTGCCATTGTTACAACTATGAAACAGAAAGCATATGTGTTGGAATGCGGTAAGAGCTTTTTGTTATAAAAAAATATATAATAACAGCCACCAAGAAATGTGCTATTTGACACGTGGTCAAATGATTACAACCTCATTCAGCCTAAACATCATTATAAGCGCCAAGTGTGCTTGATAAATACTGAAAATCAGCACAAAAGCAATAATGGCATCATAATGAATGTGTTGATTATGGCAGCAGTCAAACAAAGTCAATTATTGTCAGCTTGTCAGCCAAGTAAAGCATCTTCACGCAATAGCATCAGTTGGAGCATGCCACATAAACAACCAAAGCTGGTGGTGGCGTTTCATTTGATGGTGGAATTTTGAGATTTTAGGGGCAAGGCTATTTGGCCTTCAAGAGGTGCCCAATCTGGCACCAAGGCCTTTAACCAAAATAGCCAATTTAAATATATTTTAAAAACACTAGCTAATCTGTTTTTAAAAACAACTTTAAAAAACGTATGTAGATAAATAATTTGCCTGTCAAAGTGTAGGTGATAAATGCATAATGGCTATAGCCTCACATGTCAGCATTGGTGTGGACATGAGGGAGGCGCCAGAAAATGTAGTCAGACTTTTCATTTTATATATATATATACAGTGCCTTGCGAAAGTATTCGGCCCCCTTGAACTTTGCGACCTTTTGCCACATTTCAGGCTTCAAACATAAAGATATAAAACTGTATTTTTTTGTGAAGAATCAACAACAAGTGGGACACAATCATGAAGTGGAACGACATTTATTGGATATTTCAAACTTTTTTAACAAATCAAAAACTGAAAAAGTGGGCGTGCAAAATTATTCAGCCCCCTTAAGTTAATACTTTGTAGCGCCACCTTTTGCTGCGATTACAGCTGTAAGTCGCTTGGGGTATGTCTCTATCAGTTTTGCACATCGAGAGACTGGCATTTTTTCCCATTCCTCCTTGCAAAACAGCTCGAGCTCAGTGAGGTTGGATGGAGAGCATTTGTGAACAGCAGTTTTCAGTTCTTTCCACAGATTCTCGATTGGATTCAGGTCTGGACTTTGACTTGGCCATTCTAACACCTGGATATGTTTATTTTTGAACCATTCCATTGTAGATTTTGCTTTATGTTTTGGATCATTGTCTTGTTGGAAGACAAATCTCCGTCCCAGTCTCAGGTCTTTTGCAGACTCCATCAGGTTTTCTTCCAGAATGGTCCTGTATTTGGCTCGATCCATCTTCCCATCAATTTTAACCATCTTCCCTGTCCCTGCTGAAGAAAAGCAGGCCCAAACCATGATGCTGCCACTACCATGTTTGACAGTGGGGATGGTGTGTTCAGCTGTGTTGCTTTTACGCCAAACATAACGTTTTGCATTGTTGCCAAAAAGTTAAATTTTGGTTTCATCTGACCAGAGCACCTTCTTCCACATGTTTGGTGTGTCTCCCAGGTGGCTTGTGGCAAACTTTAAACAACACTTTTTATGGATATCTTTAAGAAATGGCTTTCTTCTTGCCACTTCCATAAAGGCCAATATACGACTGATTGTTGTCCTATGGACAGAGTCTCCCACCTCAGCTGTAGATCTCTGCAGTTCATCCAGAGTGATCATGGGCCTCTTGGCTGCATCTCTGATCAGTCTTCTCCTTGTATGAGCTGAAAGTGTAGAGGGACGGCCAGGTCTTGGTAGATTTGCAGTGGTCTGATACTCCTTCCATTTCAATATTATCGCTTGCACAGTGCTCCTTGGGATGTTTAAAGCTTGGGAAATCTTTTTGTATCCAAATCCGGCTTTAAACTTCTTCACAACAGTATCTCGGACCTGCCTGGTGTGTTCCTTGGTCTTCATGATGCTCTCTGAGCTTTTAACGGACCTCTGAGACTATCACGGTGCAGGTGCATTTATACGGAGACTTGATTACACACAGGTGGATTGTATTCATCATTAGTCATTTAGGTCAACATTGGATCATTCAGAGATCCTCACTGAACTTCTGGAGAGAGTTTGCTGCACTGAAAGTAAAGGGGCTGAATAATTTTGCACGCCCAATTTTTCAGTTTTTGATTTGTTAAAAAAGTTTGAAATATCCAATAAATGTCGTTCCACTTCATGATTGTGTCCCACTTGTTGTTGATTCTTCACACAAAAATACAGTTTTATATCTTTATGTTTGAAGCCTGAAATGCGGCAAAAGGTCGCAAAGTTCAAGGGGGCCGAATACTTTCGCAAGGCACTGTATATGCTTAACGCCAGTTAACTTCTAAAGGAAGGATTCTGATGACATAAGCCCAGGGGCGTGGGCCGAATTGATTTGGTGGTTAGGGTTTGTAGTAGTAGCAGCCGCAGTAGCACCCCGCATTGACCTACTGGTCACTCTTTGTTAGGAGAGAAAGGCCCGTGCCTGTTGCGCACAAAATCACACACCTTGCGGTATGAGCGGAGGCAGAAAACATGTTGAAACTATTTAACCATAAATGTAATTGTTTAAAACCTGGGTGTTTTTTGTTGTTGTCATTTTGTGAGGCATGTCTTACCTTGTTTCAAAGTAGATTAGTCAAATTCCAAACATAGGAATGTCAAGGGAATTTATTTTAGAAACACTTCCTCAAGTGCCATTGAAACCAGTAGGCTATTTCTCTCACGTTCTATTGGTTTTCAAATAACTTTATTTTGTTGTCCAGCAGCCATGGTCAATCCTAGTCATATTAGCAACACGTGCTAGTCGTTACATCCGTAGGTCTTCCCTCTTTTTCTAAATGTCTATTTTTTTTAGTCTCTGTCGCATAAAACCGCTCGTATTTGCGGTGGGCTTTTTGAGAACCGCGTTTTCTCGCTAATTGCATTTTGGAACATTTGCGTGTGTCGCCTACTGCCGTGTGCGCATTGCTGTGCTTATAATGTGAAGAAGTAATATAGTTTATCAACATTTCAAACTAAACGTTCTGATATGTTACATCGGACGACATCAAGTTTGTTTGATGTACAGTGGTTGTATGAGTTTGGGATCTATCGTCCCGCAATGTACCCAGAGTCTGTTTGGGATCTTTATTTTTTTGTCATGTAACGAACGACAAGCTGACCAATGGAATAGGTAGGATAACTAAACGTTTGTACTATCGGGGGGGGCGCAAGTGCTTTTGCTGTCCGTTACTCATCTTGTTGGCTGAGGAAAAGTAAATGTGGACAGTTCTTCTAACATCAATGTGCACCCCGGGAATTCGATAAGAAAGACGCGCTTGTGCGTCCCAATGTGTCTGTCTTGTACTTCGGAGCTGCGATGCCCGAGAATCGTGTCCTTCTCATGGCATTGCCTTATAAGGATTGAGATACCTGAGAGCGCAATGTAAGTGAGAGGTAGCTTCGGAGCACAACGATTGGCAGCCAGGAAATGGGAATTATAATTATTATATTCAGGCCAAGGGCATTAATGGCCAATTTGGCCACAAGACATGGAATTGTTTTAGGGGGCCTTGCGGCCACACAAAGTTGCATCCACGGCCTTGTCGGGCGATGCCGCCAGGAAATTTGAGGCCTGCTCAGTGTGCACCGTTCAGGTGTTTTTTTTTTTTAAAGTTTTTTTTTGCGCGCGCCACCTCTGGTGTCGGTTCAGGCTGAGGCTCAGAATCAGAAGAATAATCATCAGGGATGTCATGATTCGTTCCTTCCCCACCCTCTGAGCATTTTCATTTCGATTTTGTAGCACCTCTATAACTGAGCATCTGCATCCATTTGTCTTAGTCTTCTTGCCATTGTAAATGACGCACGCTCTCACTGTGTACTCCGAGAATACTGTTAAGGCTGCTTAGATTCAGTGGACTGATATAGGGTTCATACCATTTTAGAGATTATAAGTGGAGTAGGTCAATACAATAGAATGGCCTGTTCTTCATTCACAATTAGTGATTACATAATTACATCGTTCGCTTCTCCTCACTCTTCAACTCACCTATTCTCCCCCCTTTCCCCCATCATACTTTACTTCATTTATTTAATCTGTTATGTGTGAAATTTAGTTTTGGTTCCGTTCCGTTTCGTTTTCCAGGAGAAGGAGAGCAGGCCCTACTGTTGGGAGGAGGAGGGGCAACGGGAAAATCATAAAAAAATTGACATGCCATCCTAAAACTGGTTGTAACTCTAGTTCTGTTTGTGATATTAATTAAGATTCTAACAATGACCGTGTGTTATATAGACTTATTTAGGAGAATTAAAGGACGGAAGGGGGCATGACTTTACAAGTGCCAGAGTAATACATTTTTTTAAATTCATGAAGTCCAAATGACTGCTTTAGCGTTTCTAGTGTTAAGGGTCAAGCTCGGTCAAGCAATTCCTACTCAAGTCTTCAAATTGGTTGATGTTTATCAAAGATTCTAACAAATACTTTATAGTGAATTATGAGTGTTCTATTAGTTGCTAATAATATACGCACAAATCAAGTTTATTATGGAGATCAACTCCATTTCCTAACCTCAGGTTTCCAAGACTAGTATTTAGGATGTCTGTCCCAGGGAACTATTGCTGAGCGTTGAGGGCCTGCACAGGCGTGCTCATAAACACTGGCTCTGTGTCCTCTCTGCACGGGACAAGGCCTGCACTCATACTCGACAGTCCTCACATAGCAGGAAAATTGGCGCAAACACGCGCCCTGTCTAACCATCTAAGGCTGATTTTTTTTTTTTTAATCACAGCTTGCACTGCACGGAACTCTCCAAGACGCGTCTGGTTTCTGTCTGGGCAGAGTTGGCCGTCGCGCCCCGGGATCCATTACACCGTCGCAGTCCAGTCCCTACGACTGTCCAACCACCGTCATGCTCCAACTTGATTTCGTCTCGGTGGCGTTGACATTGGCAATTGTTGATGTAAAGATGAAGGTAACATATCGAGGGTCTGCCGTGTGGAGTCGCGTCTTTGTGACGGTACTGCCATGACAACACCACACAGCCCTGTCTTTTTTTTTGTTTTGGGCTGCTACATTGCTTGGGGTCTGGTGCACCTGCATGGTGGCTGCTGGATGCATAAACATCCCAGAGCTTAGTGCATAGGGGGCCAATCGCACACAGCAAACACAACCAATGTATAGCTTATTCCCTTTGCGCCTTATATCTTTGGAAAGGTCACACAGCCTAATATGCCTTTTTTTTAAACATTTTTATAATGTACTTATTAAGAGCCAGTGAGAGATTTTCCGATCTCTCTTCTAGTCTCTTTCACAGTACTCTGTGCTGATTTGAGTTTTTCATGCCTCCACTCTCTCTCTCTTATGGAACAGTTGACTTCTAGAATCGGGAGAGGGGTGAAAGTTCATGTGGTGCACCTGCAGCTCTGACTGGCCTCTTTGATCTACATCGGGGTGGGGTGTTTTTCCTGTCTGGGTCCTTAGCCCCTCCTACACTCGATCTGTTTTTTTCTGTCTTCCTGGGTTTTTAAGTTACCCTTCCTTGTCTCACTATTAATGCTTCGCCCCGGGACTCTGACATTTTTTCATTTTATTTAAATAGGCAAGTCAGTTTAAGAACATTCTTATTTACAATGACAGCCTAGGAACAGTGGGTTCTGCCTTGTTCAGGGGCAGAACGACAGATTTACCTTGTCTGCTCGGGGATTCGATCTAGCAACCTTTAATGAGTTGGTGTTGATGGCAATGTCTTTAGGATAGGGAGCTATTAGCCCTCAGGCTAGCATGAGTCAATGTTAGCATCCACCTTTTTTTTTTAGCTACAAGACGTTTTAGCGCTTACCTTGTTTTTTTATTTGTGTGTGTTCACCCTCTCAATGCACCGTGGCATGTCCCCATTGAAGTTCAATGGAGGGTAGTCCAGTGGTGATGGACTACTCACTCAGAGAACAAGTCCGTGCCCCCTCCTACCTCCCTCTGTGTCCAGGCAGCCGTCACTAGCAGACGGAGGCTGACCTTTTCCTCCAGCTAAATATAGAGCCAGCAAAGAATAGGAGGAAGGGAGGGAAAATGGGGGGGGGGATTGATGGAGGGAACAGGGTGAAAAAGAGGCGATGGAGCCCCTGGTCTCAGACCAGCAGGCGTTCAGGACAATGCACGAGATGACTATCTGTTATTTAAAGCTACTATTATAAACACATGACGTCATACGGCCGCTAACATCAAGTAGCCGTATTGAAATCCTCGTATGAAAAATGGTTCTCGTTTAGAGATCGTATATTTCTGTTGGAAGGGAAATTAGGGTGCCTCGAATAATGGTCTCACACTCTTGTGGTAACCATAAAAATGCACTTTTTTGTCCCTACTCCTTCAGTTATTTCCTTTAGAGACCCAGGGGAAATGGTTGGACAACTGTTTCGTCTTACTGACCTCATACACCTGATGTTCGTCGGATCATTATGGCCCCGCTACATGACTCTCCCAGGTATCAGCACACCACACATGGGAAGTGATGTGTGTTATTATGGCGCGTAACCAGGGTTGTGTTTATCCGTGTGTAATTCCTGTCATAGTTACTGTCACCCGCAGGATCAGCAGCAGTCCCACCAGGACCACTGGTAGTGAGCACAGCAGAGCAGGAGACGGGCTTGTAATGGCTGTTATGCTGTGTGTGTGTGTGTGAGCTCCCGCATCTGTCTAGAGAGGAGCAGCGTTGTGAGTGTCAGTGATTTGAGTTAAGAGATTTGTAGTATGTGACGGACACGACAGTGAATGTCGGCTAAGGGACAGCAGAGCAGGACCGCGACCTTTCATCAGTGAAACCACAGATGACAAGTTCTCTTTTCCTGTGATGCCTCCTTCTCTCGGTCCTCCCTCGCTCATTTAGTCTTTTACCACTTTGCCCCCCCCCCCCCAAACACTCTCTGAACTTTAGATACCTTTTTTTAATTGAATTACAGTTTTATGTTCAGTGTGTTTCTGGTGTTTTATTTATAGAGCTAAAATGTCCTGTTGCTAAGCAATGGTGTCAGAGGGAGCGAGGGAAAGAAAGGGATGGCAGCGCGGAGGGGAAAGGCGCGCTCCATGTGAAAACTGAATGACAAACAAGAAGAGGCCATGAGTCAGCACTGACGCACTCTGTGGGCATTGCTGCTATTTGTATGTGTGAGCACTCTTCTCCCACGCATGCACCCACTTTACCTTTTCTGAACATGTGTGTGTGTGTGTGTGTTTGTTCAGTTTGCTCACTCGCTCTCATTTTATATGCCCCTGCCGGGCTTTACATGTGCTTTGCCACCAGCTTCCCAGCATCTGCCCAAGTGGCACAGACCTTAAAGTGCCTCCATTGATCTGGCCGCTCTTGTCGTCGTTGTGGGAATTATACGCTTATGCTTTAGGAGCTGTGAAGCGTCGGCTTGCCATCAGAACCATTCACTGTTCTGTCCAATTCAGACGAGACAATTGAAGTAGTTCAACGGTTTAGCCTGTTATCCCTATCCAATTACTTTGTGAGTCACGTGTCATAGGCTTTTATCTGGGCCACTCGCAAAATCGAATCTTCCTTCCTTCATACAAAGAGTTTTTTTTTTTTTGTGTGTGACAAAGGGCATCGAAGTCCCTCTGGTGCAGCAGCATTTGACCTGGAATGAAGGTTTATAGTGACAATTGTGGACTTTGGCTCAACAGGTGGTTCAATGGGGCAATAGGGTACCAGTTGTCGGTATTGCTGTTTGTGTTCTTATCTCAGTGTTTACTCTAGTATTCTAGATATGATGTCCTTCTGTTTTCTATTATAACATAAATGCCTCTGGTATGTACGCCGTGGTGTGGTTTTATCTGTTGCGCTGTGCCCATGTGGTTCTCTGAGGGCGATTTCTCGGCCTGCTTCCTAGAGCACATCTGGTCCTAATGAGGTGTGTGTGTTTGTGTGCGGGGGGGGGGTTTATGTCTCTGCCTGGCCTTGTGTTGAAGTGGTGTTGAGTCTTTAAGCACAACCTACATCTCTAAAACACATACTTGCGCTCCCTGTTCTCACGTGTGTCTAATGCTCGTTATAGCTTTTATTTTGTCTTCATACTCAAGGCCGTTTTGATTAACGATAAACATGGAACTGATACGAAAGCACCAGGCCTGTACAGCTTGGATTTTAAACTCAAACAAAGTTACCCGCCCCAAAAAAACAACATTTTTGGGGGGGTTTGAACACTGATCCCCCAGTACAGCTCTGTAATACTTTGTTTTATCCAAGGTGACTTGGTCAATAATCTACATGTGACCTGTCACCTGGAGATCAAACCCACGACTCACAAACCCTTTGTCGACTCTCCACTACCAGCCTTTCCCTGTTGCCTTTGTTCTTCGCTCCTTCATCCCCAGCATTTGAACACTACACCTCCATATAACCCCCTTTCCCCTCCTCCCCCCCCTCCCCAGGGTTTGCCTTCCCCGACTGGGCCTACAAACCCGAGTCGAGCCCCGGCTCGCGACAGATTCAGCTCTGGTGCTTCATCCTGGAGCTGCTGCGGAAGGAGGAGTACCATGAAGTCATCGCTTGGCAGGGCGACTACGGAGAGTTTGTCATCAAGGACCCCGAAGAGGTGGCCCGACTGTGGGGTGCCCGCAAGTGCAAACCGCAGATGAACTACGACAAGCTGAGCAGAGCGCTTAGGTAAGAAAGGGGAACAACTATCGACTCGACTTAGGGATTCTGGGTATTGTAGGATGAAGAAATGAAGTAAACGGGTCTCTCTTGCAAAATAGATTTAATCTAAGTGTAACAAACCTATGTAAATACAGACCTGAAGTGGGGGGGAATCTGTAGTCATAGTGGGCTACAGTGTGTTTAACCTTTTACTCCAGCCTAGCTCTAACGCACCGGACTCAACTAATAGCTGTTATTAAAATACTGTTTTTAGCTGATTTAAGACGGGCCAGAACAATGAGAGCTCTGGAGTGCCCCCCCCCCCCTGTTTGTTTTTCAAAGAGAAAGGGAGGAGAACAGAGGAGAAAGTGGGAGCGCGGTTCATCACGACTTGTTGATCTCGGATGTACGTCAAGGTCCCTCGTTTTAACGTGACCGCTCATTTAGACAACCTTGTCTTTAGAAACACACGCTGCAGAGCACACGTGGGAAGCCGAGAGCTTTTATTTAGTCGGCAGTCTGTTCTCGCTCTCTTTTTTTCGCTCACTCAATTTCACACACACACACACACACCACACGCATATCTCTGGCTGCCACACACTGGCTTGTCAGCGTCACCTTCATGTCGTAGGTTGGTGTGGGTCAGATAGTGCTCATCCTACCGATAACTCATCACAGCTGCTTTCTCTGCCAGTCCTCCTCCATCCCATCTGCGCCTTGTCGGTTTGTTTCTATGGTGTACCAGTCTCCTCGACCGGTCTGACCTAACGTCTATGGTACTTTCTTCTGTCATAAAACTCTGCAATGAAAGGAGCTTTTTAAATTCTGAAGTAATTGAAACATGGCAATGTTCTTCCCTCATTAGGGTTTAGGATTGGATTAGGGGCTGCTTGGGCTGCGAAGTGTGTGTGTGTGTTAGTGTTTAGAATGTACTTTAAAGCTGTGTCATAGAGGCAGTAGTAACGTTAGCTCTTTGTTTGAAGTGAGTTCAATTGTTCTTCAAAGCACCGTAGAGCAAGCTTGAGCCCTTGTGTGTCCGCATGTTTCTCCCAGCTCTCTCTGCTTGTGTGTGTGTGTGTGTGTGTGTGTGTGCTTGCTTGCTTGCGTGTGTCAACTCCAGTAAAGTCATTCACCGTATCACGTGTGTGTGTGTGTGTCTTCCTGGCCTTTCCCCCACGTGTTCGAGTGCTCTCTCTCTCTCTGCGCCTGTGAACATTTACGTTCCAGTCCAAACCTGTCTCCACTTCACATCTATATCAAAGTAAGCACTAGGAAGCCTCCTACTATTACTGCCATTTAGCGTGTGTAGGTGGGAGCCCTCTAGTCATAGTGGTAGCCGCTGCAATCGGGAGAGGCCCTTCATCCATTGAGTCCTCACTGTGCCGGCGCGGGAGGTTCAGCAGTGAGACGAGCTAGCTACCTTTGGTTCACCGGCCACAATGGCTGAGGACTTCCTTCCACTCCTAGTGCAACTGAAGTCCTTAGACTGAGTCCATGCGTGTTCATTTGGCCATTGTTTGTAAAGGTTTGTCTCATTGAGGTGAAACATTCTACTATTCTCCAGTGTGTGTGTGTGTGCGCTCATTACGTTTCGTATTGTCATGGTTACCGCACCTAATGATACCCTTAGATCAGGGCCCTCCAACCCCGTTGCTGGAGAGCTACCGTCCTGTAGGTTTTCACTCCAACCCTCATCGAGCCCACCTGATTGCAGTCGTCTGGTTGATAAGCTGAACCAGGTTGGAGGAGGGTAACTCTGTAGGAAACAGGGTTGGAAACCCTTGCCTTAGATAAATAGCAATACAATTACATTGTAATACAATTACATAGTAATGCATTATCTATGTCTTTTTTTGGGGGGTGTTCTGCGTATCACACTCAGTAGGACCACATAATGTGGTGTCTTTGTGTGCCATCAAATCTATTTCATCCTTATTTAACCGTGCAAATTGAACAAATAGCGAGTAACCGTGTAAACCTTGACCCCGCAGATATTACTACAACAAGAGAATCCTCCACAAGACCAAAGGGAAGAGGTTCACCTACAAGTTCAACTTCAACAAGCTGGTGCTGGTCAACTACCCCTTCATCGACATGGGCTCTGGTCAGTACTCTGTCTCTAGTCTGGTTGAAAATCCACCGGGAGACCATCACTGGCACAGTTTTAAAGATACTATAGATGAATACGTTGTAAATGTCCATCATTTGGAAGTCTTAAAGCACTTCCACAAAGTCCTCATATGCATTTACTGACGTCTGATCGTTGGGAGATTTGATTTCTGTGTCTGTCCAGTTATAAACGGTTTTAAAGGCTAGCTACGCCAATACAGAGCCCTAATGTGCCCGAGAGCCTAACACGTACTAGCGCCATTTTGTTGTGGAAGCGGCTACAATGACTGACAGGTAATGACGTGGACTAAATGCTTAAAATACTCTTCCATCTCCCGTCAGGTTTATGTAGTGGAGCGATGTTTGCATATTGCATATTTGTTTAAATGCTTCATATCAAGTGTTTCCTCTTTTTTTTTAGGCCCCGGGGCAGTAATCACAGCCACACAGTGTAAATATGGCACACTCGAAGCCTGATACCACGTGACATAGCGTTTTGCATGGAGTTTTTATTATACTCCCTATGTGATGTGGTCTGGGTTTTGACATGTTTTGATATAGTGGTCACACACACCCATGCCTCTCCGACGTTAACTCACTCAGCGGTTTTAGGAAAATGGAGCAGCCCGACTCGTGTTTGTGATGGCAAAAAGAATGACTTTCCAATATTTAATTTTGGCACGGGCGAGGATGCCAAGAACTTGTTGTGCGCCACAATTTGGTATCGCAGGGCAGAAAAGGGGAATGTAACACGTGAGCAGTGGGTTTTCTCTCTCTGTCTCGGTCTGTGATTCTGTGTACAGTAACTTTTACTCTCACTCATCTGCTTTTTCTGACTTGGTTTCACTTTGACTCAGAAGGAGAATCAGTCACCCATTGCCTCACACTAACTGCTCGCTCTCTGTCTCTGTCTCTCTTTCATTCCTACCCTCTAACTCACTTGTCCTGTTCTCTGTCTCCAGGTAGGGGAGTCCCCCAGAGCGCCCCTCCCGTGCCGACCGGGGGCAGCCACTTCCGCTTCCCCCCCTCCACCCCGTCCGAAGTGCTCTCCCCCAATGAGGACCTGCGCAGCCCGGGCGTGTTCAGCAGCGTGGCCCGCCGTATGGGCCGCGGCTCTGTCTCCGACTGCAGCGATGGCACCTCCACCAATTCTGAGCTGGAGGAAGGCGTGGGGGGTGAAGATCGTGGCGGCGTGGGCCCCGAACGGGCGTTCCGCGGCCTCCTCCACCCCCGCCTCTCCCATGACTCGCTGTTTCGTGCCTATGGGGGACCCGGCGGGCTAGGCCGTCCCCCGCCCGGCCACAGGGTCCACGGTGACCCCATGTCTCCGTTCCCTGTGTCCCCACTGCCGGGCCCTGGGGGCCTCCTGGGGTCCACTCTGTCCCCAGCCCTGTCCATGACCCCTGGCTCCCACCTGCCCTACACCCCGTCCCCCTCCCTCAGCCCCATGCTGGGCTCCCACTTCTCCTTCAACCCGGACGACATGAAGCGCTACCTGCAGGCCCACCACCAGAGTGTCTACAACTACCACCTCAGCCCCAGAGCCTTCTTCCACTACCCCAACATCGTGGTCCCCCAGCCCCACAGGCCTTCTGCCGCCCCTGACAAGCCCATAACAGCCCACCACCATGCCCCGCCCATGCCCCACTCCCATTCGCTGCACCACCATCAAGGGGAGGAGCAGCACCCCTCGCCCTTCAAGTTCAAGCTGCAGCCGCCTCCACTGGGGCGTAAACAGAGGGACTGCTCCGCCTCCTCTACCGGTGGGTCCTCCTCCAGCCTAGGCTCCTCCTACGCTGCTTTAGGGCTGCTCTCTAACTCCTCCTCAGTGGGCCCTCCCAAAATCAAGGTGAGCCAATCACTAACCAGAATCAAGGTTTGCCTGACTAACCCCTAGTTTAATGTAAAAAGAGATGTGTTCATCAATGACTCCTCTGTTGACTCTTGTTGCCTAGGTGGAGCCCGTCTCTGACATTGAGTCCGATGAGGAAGTGGAGGTGACCGACATCAGCGAGGAGGACGAGCTGCTCGACGACTACGAGGGCGACGTCTTCACCCCCCCTCATCCCACCAACGGAACCGCCCCTACCGCCATTACCAACCTGGGTGCCATCGCCGCTGACGACCTGGATGAGGATGTGTTCAAGACCCCCGCCGCCCCTCCCATGGGCCCTCTGACTCCCTCCCTGCTGGGCCTCAAGAGCGAGCCAGGCCAGGGACCTCCCATCAGCCCCGGCGGCACCCTCTGTATCCCCCTCAAGCTGCGCTTCAAACGCCGCTGGAGCGAGGACCAGAAGATGGAGGCCTATGGCGAGCGCGAGGAGGCCGAGGATAAGAAAGTGCGGGCGGAGAAGGAGGTGGTGGAGGAGCCGGCAAGGAGGGAGTCAGAGAATGGGGAGGGGCCAAGGAGAAGCCCGTCCATGAGTCTGGGGGCTCCTCCGGCCCAGCGCAGGGCCAGCTCCGAGCTGCAGAGAGCCACAGCCCAGCTGTCTCTGGAGAACCACGGAGCATGTTGAGGCAGGGATACACACACACACACAGAGAGAGAGAGACGATCTCATGCCCATACCTACATACACACTCGCTCATATAACCAAGCTTACGCATATACACAAGTGCCTGTGCGGAAGGCTTTTTTTACTCTCATTTTGAACTGATTTAATAGTGAACATTAACACACAGCTCAACATGCTGTGACTGAGAAACTAAGGCTGGCCATTAGATATCCCCTCTAAACGGGCCTAGTTCCAGGATCCATCCCTTAGACCTGTACGCTGCCTTAAGGTGCCTCCATCTCCCCTCAACATCTCCTCCCAGTAACGCCCTTAGCTCCTTAGCCTTTTATGTTGCATCAAAACAGATGGGAAAGAGTCCCTTCAGACCCACTCTCCCAGAAGAACCTTAATATTGCTGACACTGGGGGGGGGGGTGACATCACGACAATGCCTTCTACCTTCAACAGACTTGAAAAGAGATTACAGAAGTGCTTGTCTTGACGGGGACCGCCTACCAACTCTTGTCAACTGTTCCATCACCTTTTATGACTGGGAAGGGATCTCAGGATTCAAAACAGAGACCTCCTTGTCCGCGTATGTCAGACCTCTTCGACAGGGACAGACTTAAGACTGAATTTGTCTGAGTGAGCCCTCCTTTTCACCAGACGCTCTTTGATAATCGTCTCTCCCCAGACTTGAGCATAGGGACAAAAACCATAATGGCGTGCAGATCTATAGAGGACGTGGACGGACTGACTGGAGACCCCCCCCCCTTGTCTCTTATGGCCTTCCTGTCACTCAAGTGTTGATTGACACCTACCATGGCAACAATGCAGTACCCAACCCAACCAGGCCTTAATGGACAGCTTTTGGGGACCCTACAAGACTTTTGCACAATCTTCTAAGAAGAGCGGATCGAGGAAATGGGTAGTTAGTCCGCGCTTGAAATGTTGTTGAAATATTATCTTAAAGGTCTCCTTTCCCCTCGTTTAAGCCGCTCCTGTTTCTCCCATAGAGGGTGCCTCAAAAAACAAAAAAAAAGGACCGTATTTGGGGAGATGCGGTGGGGCATTTGCAGTGAACGGAGGGTTAGAAGTACCTCTGTATATACAATGTTCTTGAACCGAGACTGAAATTAATAGATTTTCCCCTCCCGCCCCAAGAAAGTATACCATGAATGCGAGTACCGAGGTGATATCAGGCAACTTCACAAAGCCTTTTTAGTGACATTTGAACTTTGCCCGTTTTAATGAACAAACCGGACAAATTGAGATTGTGCCTTTTTTTTAAACTGACAGGTGACTTAAAGGAATTACCCCTGCCAAATAATGTGCTCACACTCTCCCACACACAGACACAATGTTGTTCCCTGGCGTTCACACTCGTGTAAAAAAAAAAAAATCTCATTGTTAACTCACATGGTACCTCCCCACAAACACACACACACACACACACTTCTGTAGAAGCCTCAAGAGCATACCGTACTGAAATGAGTTGGTGTGGCGTGGGAACAGACCGCATACACTGATTGCCACTTTGCCTTATTTGTTTTATACCATTTAAGAAACAGATGCTGAATAACTTAAACCAATACTACACATTTTATTTGAATATATTAAATACAAATGTTATATTTCCAAAAAACGTATAATTTGATTATGAATCAGGAATTGTAATGGTAACTATATGTTGGGCATATATGAGGGAGCCCTCTTCTCTCCTTGCCCCTCTTGACTGTGGAACTGCATTGAAAAGGGTCCTTGTGCAAGAGGAATCGGAACACGGTTCTGTTTGTACTATAAAAACAAGTATTCTGTTTAGGGGTTGAAGGATGGTGAGTGTAAAGGGACAGTAAATGAACAAATAATGGAGAAATGTTAGATCTTGGACCCTGAACCTCAGCTTTTACGACCAGGCTCACCCCTTCTCGACATCCCAAATGCTCCTGGGAACACAGGGACTAGAGGTCTACTGAACCTGCCTTTTGTCTTGGACCATGAACTATACTAGGAGAATGCATCAGCAACACTCCACCACCTGTGTGTACACATGTGAGGTAGACCTGGTCTGCTGAGAGGGGTGGAAATGCGTAAATGCGGCTAACCTAGAGTAAAAGGAAGGTGACATCACAAAACCTCGGAGAGGGACTTCCCGTAATCTGAGAAAACGCTTTGCAGGTGCCATCTACTGTGTATATGCCCCTCCAGCTGGGTAACATAACAAGATCCAGGCCAAAATAAGACTTGCCCAGAGTTTGTTCATAGCGCTAGTGTGGCGTGAGTGGGTGTCTAAGCAGCTGTTGGTGTTGCCTTAAGGCGTCCGCATGCTTCCCAGCAGAAACCGTTCAGAAGAGTTTGTGGATTTATTATGCTAACATTTTGTTACATTTTGGACTTCGGTAAGGTTTTTTCGGCTGTTTGGGCACATTATATTTTTTCTAGAAGGAAACCGACGTCAGTAGCTGAAGTCTATGCCCCTTCGGTGATTGGTCAACAGTATGGATTCTTCAATAAAGTCTTAGTTGTCATTCAAGGAGAGACGACTCATTTTCATGCACATTTTTTTTTGTTTAGAAATACTGCACCCACTTAGTTAGGTTTAAAATTGCGCGACTAAGATCTTCTCTGCAAAAACTTCAATTAATTACATATTTCTTGAGTTATTCTGACTACTTTGAGGAAGTGTATACTGGCTACGGCATCTCAAAATGGACAAACCGTACTATTGCCACTTTTTTTTCTTGTTTTTCAAGCGAATGTCTTTAAGGGAGTTTTGCGAACACAGTCATTCGGTTCGGGACCAGTCAAACAGAAGCATGCTGATGCCTTTAGCCACCCAGCTAGTCTTTTGTCCCACCTTGCATTGTAACTGACAGCTGCCTTAATTGTTGCTTAGAAAGAAACATTAAATCACCATTTTTTCCCTACTATACTTTTCCCTCAATATCATCATTGCTGTTTATTTTTCAAAATATATTATTACTGTCATTATTATTATTATTATTATTATTATTAACATGATTTACTATTTGATTATTTTGTACCCTGGGCCTACCTCTTTTCCATGGCTATTTGAATCTCTCATGAGTTGTGTTTTATTTTTCAGTATGTATTTTCCAAACAATGACAACTCCTCCATCTTACACTTATCTGAACTAAAATAGTAGTTAAAACTTCAACTAAGCTGGTTGTATTTGTAATTGTGGACACATGGAAAAGAGGGGCTCACATAATCCTATCACATTACCTTCGTTTTGAAATATATTTTTTGGTCTTGTGTATATATATTATTTTTCACTTTTGGGAGGACTCTGTGAGGAAAAAGATATTGTATTATTTGAAAGGTGACCATCTCTCTCCCTCTATCCTCCCTCTCTCTCTTCGTTCACTCTTCTCAGCGGTTATTTAACACTCAAACTGAGAGATGAGACTCCATGCCTTGAGGAAGCATACCTTCTGTTTCTCTTGTATTTTTCACCCCTTATTTGTAATTAAATTGTAATCAGGGTTCATTAAAACAGGTAAAAATTGACAAGTGTCTGTGTTTTTTAATAGAGGACTTACACGTGAGTTTATTACATTAGTTAGTCCAGGGCAATGCCTTTGTACCTGTGAATGTGTTAGTCATAGATATAGACTGAACAAAAATATAAACGCAACATGTAAAGTGTTGGTCCCATGTTTCAGGAGCTGAAATAAAAGATCCCAGAAGTTGTCCATATGCACAAAAAGCTTATTTCTCTCAAATGTTGTGCACTAATTCATTTAAATCCCTGTTAGTGAGAATTTCTCATTTGCCAAGATATGCCACACCTGTTAGGTGGCTGGATTATTAAGAAGCTGATTAAACAGTATGATCATTACACAGGTGCACATTGTGCTAGGGACAATAAAAGGCCACTCTAAAATGTGCAGTTTTGTCACACAACACAATGCCACATATATCTCAAGTTGAGGGAGCATGCAATTGGCATGCTGACTGCAGGAATGTCCACCAGAGCTGTTGCCAGAGAATTGAATGTTCATTTCTCTACCACAAGCCGCCTCCAATGTTGTTTTTGAGAATTTGGCAGTACGTCCAACCGCCGTCACAACCACAGACCATGTGTAACCACGCCAGCCCAGGGCCTCCAAATCAGTCTTCTTCACCTGCAGGATCATCTTAAGACCAGGCACCCGGACAAGCGATGAAACTGTGGGTTTGTGCAACTGAAGAATTTCAACTGTCTCGGGGAAGCTCATCTGCATGTTCGTTGTCCTCCCCATGGTCTTGACCTGACTGCAGTACGGCGTCGTAACCGACTTCAGTGGGCAAATGCTCACCTTCGATGGCCACTGGCATGCTTGAGACGTTTGCTCTCCATGGCTGAGTCCCGGTTTCAACTGTACCAGGCAGATGGCAGACAGCGTGTATGGCATCGTGTGGGCGAGCGGTTTGCTGATGTGCTTCATGGTGGTGTTATGTTATGGACTTGAAAGTTTTCTACACACAATACCCCATAATGTCAAAGTGAAAATGTGTTTTTAGAAACGTTAGCAGATTTATTGAAAATGAAATACAGAAATATCTCATCTACATACACTACCTGTCAAAGGTTTAAGAACATTACTCGTTCAAGAGTTTTGCTTTATTTTTCAATTTTCTACATTGTAGAATAATAGTGAAGACATCAACTATGAAATAACACATGGAATCGTGTAGTGACCAAAAAAAGGCTTAAACAAATCAAAATAAATTTTATGTTTGAGATTCTTCAAATAGCTACTTTTTGCCTTGATGACAGCTTTGCAGACTCTTGGAATTCTCTCAACCAGCTTCACCTGGAATGCTTTTCCAACAGTCTTGAAGGAGTTCCCACATGCTGAGCACTTGTTGCCTGCTTTTCCTTCACTCTACGGGTCCGACTCAGCCCAAACTATCTCAATTTGGTTGAGGTCGGGGGATTGTGGAGGCCAGGTCATCTGATGCAGCACTCCATCACTCTCCTTCTTGGTAAAATAGCCTTACACGGCCTGTTGAAAAACAAATGATAGTCCCACAAAGCCCAAACCAGAATGCTGTGGTAGCCATGCTGGTTAAGTGTGCCTTATTGCAAATAAATCACAGACGGTGTCACCAGCAACGCACCCCCACACCATAACACCACCGCCATGATTTACGGTGGGAAATACACATGCAGAGAACTGTTCACCCACAGCGCGTCTCAGAAAGACACAGCGAATGGAACCAAAAATCTTCAATTTGGACTCCAGACCAAAGAACAAATATACACCGGTCTAATGTCCATTGCTCATTTTATTGGCCCAAGCAAGTCTCTTCTTATTATTGGGGTCCTTTAGTAGTGGTTTCTTTGAAGCAATTCGACCATGAAGTCCTGATTCACGCAGTCTCCTCTGAACAGTTGATGTTGAGATGTGTCTGTTACATGAACTCTGTGAAGCATTTATTTGGGCTGCAATTTCTGAGGCTGGTAACTTTAATGAACTTATCCTCTGCAGCAGAAGTAACTCTGGGTCTTCCATTCCTGTGGCGGTCGTCATGAGAGCCAGTTTCATCATAGCTCTTGATGGTTTTTGCGACTGCACTTGAAGAAACTTTCAAAGTTCTTAATGTTCCGTATTGACTGACCTAATAAAGTAATGATGGACTGTCGTTTCTCTTTGCTTATTTGAGCTGTTCTTGCCATAATAGGGCTATCTTCTGTATACCACCCCAACCTTGTCACACCACAACTGATTGGCTCAAACGCATTAAGGAAAGAAATTCCACAAATGTACTTTTTAAGAAGGCACACCTGTTAATTGAAATGCATTCCAGGTGACTACCTCATTAAGCTGGTTGAGAGAATGCCAAGAGTGTGCAAAGCTGTCATGAAGGCAAAGGGTGGCTATTTGAAGAATCTCAAATATATAAAATATATTTTGATTTGTTTAACACTTTTTTGGTTACTACATGATTCCATATGTGTTAATTTATAGTTTTAATGTCTTCAATATTATTCTATAATGTAGAAAATAGTACAAATAAGGAAAAACCCTTGTTCTAAAACTGTTCTAAAACTTTTGACTGGTGTTGTAAGTATCAGACTAAAGCAGGCAGTACCAGTGACTAGCTCAATACGGAAGTGGACAGATGCTGCACTACAGGACTGTTTTGCTAGCACAGACTGGAATATGTTCCGGGATTCATCCAATGGCATTGACGAGTACACCACCTTAGTCATCGGCTTCATCAATAAGTGCATCGACTACGTCGTCCCCACAGTGACTGGATGTACATATCCCAACCAGAAGTCAACATCTGGATCGAGCTAAAGGCTAGAGCTGCCGCTTTCAAGGAGCGGGAGACTAATCCGGACACTTATAAGAAATCCTGCTATGCCCTCAGACAAACAATCAAACAAGCAGAGTGTCAATACAGGATTAAGATTGAATCCTACTACACCGGCTCTGATGCTCTTCGGATGTGGCAGGGCTTGAAAACTATTACAAAGGGAAACCCAAAGGGAAACCCAGACACGAGCTGCCCAGTGACACGAGCCTACCAGAGCTAAATGCCTTTTTTTTCAGTGCTCGATTCGAGGCAAGCAGCACTGAAGCATGCATGATAGCACCAGCTGTTCTGGATGACTGTGTGATAACACTCTCGGTAGCCGATGTAAACAAAACCATTAAACAGGTCAACATTCACAAAGCCGCTGTGCCCGAGGGATTACCAGGACGTGTACTCAAAGCGTAGACCAACTGTCAAGTGTCTTCACTGATATTTTCAACCTCTCCCTGACCGAGTCTGTAATACCTACATGTTTCAAGCAGACCACCATAGTCCCTGTGCCCAAAGGAACCGAAGGTAACCTGCCTAAATGATGACCTCCCTGTGGCACTCACATCAGTAGCCATGAAGTGCTTTGAAAGGCTGGTCATGGCTCACATCAACAGCATCCTCCCGGACACCCTAGACCCACTCCAATTTGTATAACGCCCCAACAGATCCGTCGTGCCTTTTTCTCAGGAGTGGCTTCTGTCTGGCCAGTCTCCCATAAACCCCAGATCGGTGAAGTGTTGTAGAGAATGTTGTACTTTTGGCCGGTTCTCCCATCTCAGCCAAGGAACTTCTGTAGTTCTGTCAGAGTGGTCATTGGGTTCTTGGTCACCTTCCTGAACAAAGTTCTTCTTGCCTGGTTTTTCAGTTTGGTCGGATGTCCAGCTCTAGGCAGAGTCTGTGTAGTTCAGTATTTTTTCAATTTCCCAATGATTGAGACCACTGTGCTTTTGGAAACTTTCAACACTCTGGCAAGTGTTATACCCTTCCACAGATATATGCCTCATCACAATTCTATCTTGGAGATCTACGGACAGTTCCTTGGAGTTCACGGTATAGTTTCTGCTTTGACATGCACTGTCAACTGTGGGACTGACGGGTGTGTTTCTTTCTAAATCATGTCCAAACAATTGAATTGGCCACAGGTGGACGCCAATCAAGTTTTAGCGACATCTCAAGGATGACCAAAGGAAATTGGATGCACCTGAGCCCAATTTGAAGTGTCAAAGCAAAGGGGTGTGAATACTTATGTAAATGAGATATTTCTGCATTACATTTTCACTACATTTGCTAAACTTTTAAACATGTTTTCAATGTCATTATGGACTATTGTGTTTAGATGGGTGATAGAAAATATTGAATCCATTTTGAATTCAGGTTGTAACACAACAAAATGTAGAATAATTTAAGGGGTATGAATATTTTCTAAAGGCACTGTGGCCAGTGTAATGGAAGTACTCAGACAGGAATTGAGTGTGCATGTATGTGTGTTTCTTTGAAGAGTGTAACTGTTTGTTTAAATCCTTTTGTATGGTGTTATTCCATATTCTATCTGTCTTGGGTGTCATTATACATCCTTCACTATTCAGATTCCATCCCCTTGATTCTGTGACATGTTCAAACCCATCCATAACTGGACTCTTATTGCTGTGCTAAAATATATATATTTTTTCAACTTGAAAGCTAGTAAATATCACGACCAACTAGCTCTTGTTGTTGAAGGCCAGTGAACATCACGACCAACCAAACTCCTTAACGGAGAAGTAGGCTGCACTGAAAGATGCAGTAACTGACCTGGGATTTTCCCATGGCTTTCCTTAACTTGGAGACTACCCCCCCCTCTGCTGGTCATTTACGGTCCTGCTTTGAGACAAGTTCAGTAGTGTTACTGTGTCAGTGTCTCCAACCAGTAACGTACGCAGGAGACGGATACGATAGGAAATATCAGAACTATATCGTTGAATACAAAATAATATTTAATTGTTTTACAGATGGTAATGATGGTTTATGATGGTTATGTAATTATAACTAGTATATATTTCTATAGTAAATACGAAATAGGACTGCAAAATACATTGTTAGGGCTAACAGTCCTTGTTAAATGATGTATGCACATACAGATTTTGCATACAGATATGCTGTCCTCAAAATGGGGAGAAGGGGGCTGTTTGAGTACAGAAATGTACAAAAAGTGTCCTTTAAAAATGAAGATATGTCCTAATAAGAGGAAAAATGTCCTCAATTAAGATCATAAAGCCTAGTTTAGTTGTCCTAGAGAGAGGTCAGGTGGCCACTCCATGTTCATTGAGGCAAAGGGTAAGAGGGGACCATTCCGGACTTTAAAACATCCACTTTTTACGTTCCTTATTTGTGATATTTATCCTTTAATCCGAGAGACATGTAAGTGCTTAAAATGATATAAAAGCTACAACGCATTGCTTGTTACTTTAACTTGACTAAATATTAACAAGTCTGCCACTCAAAAACACGTACCAAGAGGCATTTAGGGACAGACATACACGTTTAAAATCTTAAGATAAAAAGGCTTTTATGATTGGACAATTACATAAAAGATGCTGCATTGCCAAAATGTATCTGAGGGGAAATGGCCTGTCTTGAACATGGATGTGTTAACATGCTTTTTTGAAGGACCTTTTGCAGGTTATTCAGAGAACCAGAAGATGGTCACGACAAAACTACCCAAAACCTCACCCGACCCCCTAGCCTTAGGAATATTGGATATTATATCACTCCAAAAACATTGCAGAAGATCACCCTTTGATACCTTGCAGTGTTTAACACTCCCTCTATTATCCCTGACAGTTCCTCATGCTTTAGGACCTGTCCCAACAACATGTAAATGTATCTCTCCTCTCTGCTTTTATCGCCTTATCAGACTCCTCCTCCATCATCGTTTCTCACTGTCACCTCTCATTGGAGTGAATGTCATCAGGTGATCTCTCCCTGCTCTACATTTGCCAGTCTAACTTTCATCAAATCTTATGCAGAGCAGCTCACCAGGGGGCTCCGTTCCACAAAAGTTGATTGACAGGACACTTTGAGACTTTGAGCTGCCCGCTGGGAGGGTTTGTTGCCTGGCCCTAGGCTGAGGGCAGAGGTCAACATTTTGAGAAGAGATGGAGGCCGGGCCCGAAGAACAAGATCACAAAGACGGCTAATTATCCTCAGTTGTGTGCGTCGCCGTAGTAACCCACTGTTTTATACTCTCACTAACTCAACACAGACAGATAATGTTGTGTGTCAACTAGTGGGTATAGCAAATTGTTTATTTTGTGCAAAAAATATTGAAATGATTTATTTGACAGAACTTTTCTGTGATTGAGGAAACTAGTTGATAGAATGGTAGCACTTACATTTTTTTTTTATGGTAGTTTTCTAAAAATAAAAAAAATAATTCTACACAATTGGTAACTACGTAACGTTAACATAATTTATTTATAATTAGCAGAAACAAATAAGTTATTCAAAGGTTATTAAAATGTAATTAACATTTTGTAGTCAATATGCAACTATGTGCTGTGAAATAAAGTTATATCAATAGAACTGTGGGCCTTGTCTGCTTTGTGCAGGTCTATAGGCTTCAGATGGTATGCATCTATAGAACTCCAGCTTATTGTATCATGGGTTACATAGTGTACACTTGTCCTTGCCTTTGTTTACATTGGTTTACAACACATATTGTTCTCTGCTATTTTTCGAGGAGACCTCCATTATAATCATTTTCTGAACATAAGGTGCTGGTTGCATGGACCCAAGGTAAGCCTAACCTTGGAGTACAAAGCATGTTCAATGTACAGTTTACAGTGAAAGTACTTTTATTCCAGGGTCCTTGCAACCAATTGGAGACACAGACTGCATCAAGCCCCTTTTGAAAACAGAAACTCAAAGCCCAAGAGCTATTGTGTGTGTGAGAGCATACGTGTGTGCAGGAGTATGCTTGCGTGTGTGTGTGTGTGTGTATGTGTGTTTGTGTAGTTAGGGAGAGATTGGCCTGGACAGCATGTGAGCCAGATCCCTGTGATCGGGATTCATTACCAGTGTGTCATGTTAATGGGAGAGCTACTTTTCAAACCTGACCAGACTCACCACTTGAACTCTGCCCACAGTATCAGCATTGCGTGTTAGTGCATGTTTACTGTGTGCTGTCTCCTCTCTGTCCACGCAGATATCCTCAGTGAGCCAGTGTCACAGAGGGATTGAGCGTTCCCACATAGGAATGCTTTTATGTAATGTGGATATAAGATTTTTGCTTTCCTACATGGAGAATTTATCATGCTCCTAAAAAGGGCTCTGAGATAAGAACAGGATTAGGTGAAATGGGTTATGATGCAGCTATAATACATTGTAAGACTTGTCATGCCCACGCATAGTCCCCTTGTAAAAGTCTTATAATCATCACATAATGATTTTTGACAAATTGCTTTTTAGAATTATTTTAAAATAGTATGAAATAATATAAGCCTTATTATAAGTCATTGTAATGTTTTTATTCAGAGTTATAAACCAGGCTTTACTGTAGGTAAAAGGTTACTAGATTACTCAACGAGCTCATTCAAAAACGAGAGATTCTGTATGATGTTTGCATCTCTATGTCACCGGCTTACGAAATCCTTTCTCAAAGTTACTTCTCTCGTATTCTGTTGTCCTACATTTCTGATGATGCGTAGACACTGTGAATGAACACAGACTGCTGAGAGACTGCAGTGCTCTACCCATCAAGGCGTGGAACGGCTTGCATATCCCTGTGTGTGTGTGTGTGCGTGTATGTCTGTGCACCTTCTGTGTGTGTGTGTGTGTGCGTGCACGTACAGCGTGTGTGTGTGCATGTGCAGTATGTGTGTATGAGCCTGGTATGTAGGCCTATGCATGCGCATATATGTGTACGAGCTTGGCATGTGTGTATGCGCATCTATGCATGCATGTATGTGTGTATGAACCTGCTCTGTGTGTGCGTGTGTGTGTGCACTTCCACGCACAAGGGTTACGTAACACCCTAACATGTTATAACTACATGGTATGTGCGTGACAAACCCACTTCATTGCCTCAGTAAGCAGAACTATAGTGTTGACCAAGACCAGTCCGTTCACTGTCTGTACATGCAGGAAACAGTACACAGTGTGTTGCACTGCTACAAACCAATCCACCCGAACATGATACCTATCATCATTATGAAATGTTATAGAGGAATATATATGGCTCATTCCCTTAGGAACAGTAATCCTAGGTTTAGACTCATTTACTCTGGACCCTTCCTGTTTGGCTCAGCTGATGGCAACAAGCATGATGACCTCATCACAGTACTTGGTCATTGGCCTAGAGACCCTCTATCATTTGGCCAATCGTAGATTGATTTGGTGACGTTAGCTTTACAGTCTATCGGTTGGATGGGGAGGCGGGACAAAGCGCGCACTGACGTCAACGATAGTATATAGAGCGCTGTGATTGGCTAGACTGGCTAATGTAAAGGAGAAGAATGAAAATATCAAAGGATACAATAGGGGAAAAACGACGGTTAAAAAAACATATATTCGAAATAAATAGCAAAAATTGACATTCATAATGTCTAGGTTTTCGATGTCACTTGCTTGAGCGCATTGATCAGCGAAAATAAACAGCTCTAAACTTTTTTTCTATCCCATTCCCCTCCCCATTTACTTGCTGGTTGAACGTCACTTGCCTCTTCTATACTGGTCATGTAAGCTACAGGTTAAATGTTTTTTTAATTATTATTATTTTACAACAGATGTCCTTATATTACCACAACTGCAAAACACGAGCGTTAAAGAACATCAGGTCCCAAATTCCAATTTTTATAGGACTGTTATCTCCGCTGTATGCGTTTGTAGATTGGTGAGGAGTGTTATTTTTATTCCATTCGCCCGCCTACTCCCTGTCAGCAGACCTCCCCTAAAGCACTATTGGATGCCGCAGCCCTGTCCTAAACAGCTGTTTGGTGTTTTGCCACAGCACGATTCGACTAAACACGGTGTCAATCAAATATACATGGCTATGTAGTTCCTTGGATTCATGAAATCTACTGGCTACTGTACTCAAATGTGTCCTCTGATTGGCTAGATGGACTAGTGTCAAGGCTTTGGGCTTCATTCACCATTTTGCGACTGTAGAGTAGAATGTACAGAGCAGTCAGTAGTTTTTCCTCCTTTAAGTTGCTTTACAGAAGAAAGATAATGTGACAGTCTGTTAAATGTCAACCCTGGATATCCGACTATAGGCCTACTATATTCGCTACTGACTCGATAAATATCTGCATTGAAAATCATTTTGTGGTGAGTAAAACCTACAAATCTTTCTTCTGCAGCGCTGCAGTAGCCTGTTTTGCTTTGTCGACCTGCTACGTTGTAGACGTTGCCATTAATAAGCACCCTCTGTAACTACTAACACAATTATATATATATTTTTTTATAATACTCTACGGAGAGAAGTAAAGAGAGGATTGGATGCCACACTTAATGAAAAGGGAGCGGTGCGGGTGGATTGTCAGCCTAAAACTTTTCCCCCAGAAAATATTCAACGCCATAACTGCCATTATTAAGACTTCCTAGAAGTGTTTTTCTTAGGTTGCGATTGAAAGCAAACATCGAAGCTATCTGCATAAACCACATAGTTATTAGCGTTATTATCTCTACCTAGGCTACTATTCGTGATACAAAATGTCTATTTGAATCTGTCCTTCGCCTGCAGGCTTGTGGGCCGCGTTTCTGCGTTGTGTCCACAATTTTTTACTTTTTATTGTAACTTAATGTACAACGTTGCAGTTTGCACTCGCCGGTAAATTAGTTCCTAAGTTGCATCCAGTAGTGTCCACATTTGACAACGGTTGTCACGAATGAATTCGCAGCATAATTACTTTGGCTGCTGTCGCACGATGTAACGTTCATGACATATTGTTCGATTTAAGTAAGCCTAAATCTGTTTGTCAATACCTTTTGATGAGTTGTTCCACAGCACCATATTTTGGAATTACTAGGCCTTTAAGTGTTTAATGTCCCGTGTTAAATGTTCCACGAAGAAGATTTTGCTAAGCGGCCTTGTGTTGTTAGACCTGCGTCACTGGACTTCACGGCCCTGTTGTGTAGTAAGCTGATAGTAATCGCAAAAGCACTACGACCAATAAGAGTGGTTGACACATATACCGCACGGTAACGTTACTATTCAGCAAAAGTAACAGTTCCGCCGTTCTTGCATTCGTTTGCATTTAACAGTACTTCAGTTTAGGGTTGTTGCTTGTTTTTGATCTACATTCAGCCTAAGTACTTTGGTAGGCAGGCCCTACGTGAAGTTTGTAAATTTTCCGGTAGTTGCACTATAGGTCAATATTCTCCAGTAGTTCTCATCGCTTTATAGTTATGTATCGAAATTGTAGAGGTGGAAATTCATCCCACTGTGCACACACCGGTTGAATCAACGTTTTTTTCCCCCCACTTCGTTTAAATTACATTACGTTTAACCAACGTAGAATTGACGTCTGTGCACATTGGGATGTTATGTGAACATTGATTTTCATTATGCTCACATAGGATATTACCACAAGTTCTCCAATGGTGACCAATGACAATGCTATAACATGGTAATAGTTCAACATGCTAGGGTTTATACAGCATAGATATGGGCAAAATATATTTTTGTAACCTGTATTTAACTAAGAACAAATTCTTATGTACAATGACGGCCTACACCGCCCAAACCCGGACGACGCTGGGCCATTTGTGCGACGCCCTCCCTATGGGACTCCCAATCACGGCCGGTTGTGAAACAGCCTGGATTCAAACCAGAGATTCGAACTAGTGACGCCTCTAGCACTGAAATCCAGTGTCTTAGACCGCTGCGCCACTCTGGAGCCCGAGTGAACGTTGATGCAATATTGATAAATGGATAAGGCTCATACATTTAGAAGGGAAATGCGTTGTACCTTCATTTATCGAAATTGTTATAATTATGACACTCACCCACATACTTGCCAGGTGTGCACTATTGAGTAAACAATGTGCACACTTCTAACTTGAAAAAAGTGAGGCAACAAATGACACCATGATGGCAGTTCTTTGAAAGCAATCGCAAGTCTTCCAAATATAAATTGCATAACACAGGTACTGGTTTGTAACTGCGTGTATTATCAAACAGCAGTTTACGTGTGGTGTGGTCACAACAACTCAGGTCTGTAGTTTCTCATTACAAGTAGATAGATGCCCTGGAGTTCTGTACAGCAAAAATAATTAAATTACTAGACGTACATGACATTGTAACAACCTAATATTCAATAAATATCATTTCTCCATGACATGCAGCATTCAATCATAACGTGATGAAAGCAAACTCATACTCCACAATATCATTTTGTCTAGACTTTGATGTTTGTCTTTGGTCCTGCTTTGTTAGAGGATTAGATAGACTTTTTGTTGAATCACGGCGTTGTGTTGTCTGAAACTCTGAGGCGGACGGGAACTGTGTGCTGGAACAAACGACCCAGAATGTAAGCATGATAGGCCTACAACACATGGCGCTGCCTGTTTCAATAGAAAACCCCCAACCAAACCTGTTGGTTTTCAGTTCGTCTCTGTCAACCAAATTTGTCAGCATTCGAGCAACATCGATGTTTTCCCTGGCAGTGAAAAATGCCTCTAAATGAGAGAGTGGTTGTTGGTATGAAATCTAAGGAGAAAGAGAGGGCTAAAGAGAGAGGATAATGAAGTAGCAGGAAGTTAGGTAATGGTCCATGACAGGAAGTGTGGATTGTAGGGGCGGATTGGTTCAGCTACGAAATAGATGAAGGTCACCACCGAGAACCAGAGAGAGAGAGAAAGAACGAGTGAGTAAGAGAAAGAGAGAAATGCGAGTGAACAAGAAGGAATTCCCCCTCCTTAACTGTCATAGCCAAGAAACCAGAGAGAGAGATAGAGAGAGTGTGTGTGCCTCTGTGTGTGTGTGTGTGTGTGTGTGTGTGGGTGCAGACTTGTCTGGACAAGCACTTCCAAATGTGCTCGCCACTATTCTGCTATATTGTTATATTACTTTACACACTATATAAGATTGCTTCATTATGGTTTCATTTGTATTCACACAGTGTTATGTGTATAATTACTTAAATATTTTCTCTTGCCCACACACACACACACACACACACACACACACACACACACACACACACACACACACACACACACAATCCGTGTCTCAGTTGTATCAAGACTTAGCTTTCACCTGGATTCATGTGGTCAGTCTATGTAATGTGGTCAGTCTATGTAAAGTTTTCCCTAATATTTTGTACACTTCATGTACAATGATTTTGTGATAAAATGGTAATACCCATTACTTCTTGAGTTGAATGATACATCGTTCATATCAAGAATGAATGCATTACCAAGGACACAAAATACATTGCTTTATAGAATAGGTCTGTATTTGAAATTATTTGGTCAAACTGGGCCCAGTTCTTCTTTGACGACCACTTCTCCCCACCGCTACCTTACCTGGTGAATATGATTTGTATAATGTCACAATGCATTCGCCACATGAATAATCCATCCTTTGTTACGCTCTGCTCTGTTTCAGGGTCTGGAATAAGGTGGAAAGAGCTGGAGAAACAGAAAGAGGAAAGGGCGGGAGAAGAGAGAGAGGAGCTGGAAGAGCAGGGAAATAGAGGGAGGAGAGAGGAACAAAGATTCTGGAAAATTAAGCCACTGTAAATAGTCAAGAAAACTCCCAATGCAGAGATGAAGCCGATTAAAAAGCAAGGAAGGCGCTCGCCCCCGTCGACCCGAGCCAAAGGGGGGAAGAGACGGGGGACAGGGGACAGTGGAGAGAAAAGAGACTCGGACGAGAACAGAGACCGATCCCCCAAAAGACAGACCTCACCCCAAACCTCATCTCACTCAGAGTCTTCTCAGGAGGAGTCGGTGACACTCACAACGATGGCCACGCCAGAGAGGGAGGGCCACAGAGAGGGGCCCCGGCTCCCAGAGACAGCGGCCGCAGCAGCAGGGTCCCTCCCTGGGAAGTCGGAGGACTCCCTCCCGGGGAGCGTCAAATCGCTGAGCGCCCACAGCACAGACAGCAGCAGCAGCGCCACCAGCGCTGCCAACAGCCCCAACCCCTCGTCCAACCGCAAGACGGCCACCTTCAAGGCCCGCGTCCCCAAGAAGAAGTACACCTCTGAGCACTGTGCTGCCGCCGCCGCTGCCGCTGCCAACCACGGAAGCCCCGGCAACATCGGCGCGCCTCCACTGAACAGAAATAGTGCTCACAGTGACAGTAACGCCGGAAGTCAGTTGTCGAGCTTGTCTTCGGGGCCCGGGTCGGCGGTGAGGGAGGGCGGTTCGCTCACTGACATCAACAGTCAGACCAGGAGACCAGTGGAGGACTACATTACCATTATAGCTCCACCACAGGACAGGGACAACACACCTGGACCCCCTCCCACAGGGGACAGAGACAGGAGAGGCCCAGAGGGAGGAAGAGAAATCTCCCCCAGCCCTGTCCGCTGCTCCTCTACAGACACGGCCAGCGAACACGACCTGGACGTGAGCGAGCCACACCGCTCCAACTCTCACCACGCCAACCCCACCCCCGAAGCACACACCCTGGCCCTGGTGCAACGTAGCACCCCGCAAACTCCGACCCCACAGAGCCTGTCGGACGCGCTAGCCGACGCCCTGGCCAAAGGTCTGAAGAACCAGCGGGTGCTAGCCAGGCAGGCTCGGAGGAGGACTGGAAAGGGGGAAGAGGAGAACGGAGGAGGGGGGAGGGAGAGCATGGACTCAGTGTTCAGAGCGGGCGTGGTGCGGCGGGTGAGCGGCGAGCACGGCAGCCTGGAGGTGCAGCTGAATGGTGAGAAGGAGCTTTACCGCTACCCGTTCCGTGAGGGCGCCCAGGGACCCGTGGACATTATCATGGACGCCCCACCGCCCGGCTCCCAAGCCGTCCCCATCGGCACCCCTGTGTGCGTGCCCTTTGGAGGCAACGAGGACGGAGGCACCACAGAGGCCCAGCGCCAGTGGTACCGAGAGGGCCTGGTCACCCAGGTGGACTCCCACCCGGCTGTGTCCTACCCCTATAGAGTGTTGTTAGAGGATAGAATGCCCCCAGGGGATGAGGAAGGGGATGGCAGGGTGGGCACTCCGACCGCTGTGTGGGTGTCCCGTCAGAGCCTCCGCCTGCTGGTGCCCCCCTGGGACCTGGACCTGGGACCCTGCGGAGGGGGGCGAGAGGAAAGCGATGCCGCCGCCAAGAGAGGGCGAGAGAGGGAGAGAGAAAAAGAGGACAGGGATGAGATAGAGGTGGAGCAGGAGCTGTGTCGCCTCAGCCGTGGGATGGGGCTCAGCGCGACTGTGGCTGGGTCCGTGTTGGGGAGGCTTTCATACCCTGGAACGGCCCCCGCCTCCTCGTCTTCCTCCACTGTGAGCTCCCCCGTCACCCCCGCCTCGGTGCTGAGTCTGGTGCCCGGAAGAGACTGGGAGCGAGAGAAGGACCTGGTGGAGAGAGAGCGGGAGCTCCAGAGGAAACAAGAGAGAGATAACCGAGAGAGGGCCAAGCAGCACCACCACTTCATGCCCCTGACCCCCGAGGAGGACATAGAGGTGTCCCACTTCAGCATGGTGCCCATGGGGGCGGCGGGGGCGGTCAACACAGGCACACTGGCGGTGTCCCAACACAGGCACATACTCTCCAAGCCGCCCCCGGGCTACCTCAGCCCCCACCTGTCCGTGGTCCGGAGCCTCGGAGGCACCCCACTGGTGGGCCCCCACCTGGCCCTCAACCCCCACCCCCCTCCCTCCCCCACGGTGCTACTGGGGCTTGAGTCGGGAGCGCTGGCAGCAGGGGCGGCCGTCATCGCCACCCCTCAGCTCCCTCCTCTGTCCTCCTCATCCTCCCGCGGCTCCCTGGATAAGCCGCCCTCTTCAAACTCCAACTCCCACGGCGCATCTGGAGGGGGTGGAGGCTCGTGCTCGGGTTCGACTTCCTCGTCGCGCTCTCGCACCCCGCTCACGGCGGCCCAGCAGAAGTACAAGAAGGGCGACGTGGTGTGTACCCCCACGGGCATCCGCAAGAAGTTCAACGGCAAGCAGTGGAGGAGGCTGTGCTCCAGAGAGGGCTGCTCTAAGGAGTCCCAGAGAAGAGGCTACTGCTCGCGTCATCTCTCCATGAGAACTAAAGAGATGGAGGCCAGCGGAGGGGGCAGAGACCGTGGCGGGGCCAGCAGTACGGGCACCCTAACCCCTTCAGACCTGAGGCTGGGCGGCGGCCGGACCAGTTCAGAGTTCGACTGGGACAACACGTCGCGAGACAGCAGCGAAGCGAGCAGTAGGGGAGGGGATTCACGACCCCGCCTGGTCCTGCCCTCGCTCCTGCCCCAGGACTTATCACGCTTCGACTTTGATGAGTGCGAGGCGGCCACAATGCTGGTATCTCTGGGCAGCTCCCGCTCGGGCACGCCTTCCTTCTCTCCCATCTCCAACCAGTCGCCCTTCTCGCCCACACCGTCGCCCTCGCCTTCCCCGCTTTTCGTCTTCCGCCCAGCCACCTTCAGCCCCATCACGGCGCCGCCTTCGCTCACCCCTCGCCGCCACCGCCACCTGAGCGGCACTAAGGTGGGTACGCCGGGCTCGGAGCGCGAGCGCCACCTGACGGGCATCATACCCACCTTCCAGACCAACCTCACCTTCACTGTGCCCATGAGCCCCAGCAAGCGGAAACTTGATGCCCTTCCTCCGCCCGTGCCCCTCTCTGCCCAGGATTACTCCAAGCCCGACCAGCAGTTAGGGGAGAATATAGGCCTAAGCCCAGCCGCCTTCAGGGTGCTCTCTCCTCAGAGCCAGCCCACCACCCCCTCCTCCCTCTCCTTCCCCCGGCCCCGGAGCGCCACCAGCCGCCCCCCGTCCTCCGCCGCCTCCACCCCCCCGCCAATGCTGGTGTCTCCCACCCCTCCCTCCCCCCTTCCCCAGGACCCCAGCCCCCGCCGCGTCGTGCCCCTGCGAGACTCCCCCGTCATCGTGCGGAACCCCGACGTCCCCCTGGCCAAGTTCACAGATGGACCCCTGGTGAGGAGGGGAGGAGGAGGCCGCTCCTCCAGAGAGCACAGCCAGCCCCTGCACCTTGCCACCGGCCTCCAAGCACCCGTGCCCATCAACGGCGCCGCCACCAATGGCGCAGTCCTCCTGCGAAACCCCGCCTCCACCCTTGTCCTTGTAACATCCTCCCAGTCCCTGACCCCAGCCGTCGCCGGACACCCTGCCCACTCCAGCCCCACCCTCAGTGGTGGCTCCGCCTCCATCTCCTCGACTGGCTCCGCCCTCTCCAGCTCTGGATCAGGAGGTAGGGAGTGGGAGAGGAAGCCCGGCGGGCACCAGGACTCCATTGGAGGGGCATTGCCCCAGCCGGTAGCCTGCCACCCCTCTCCAACCGCCCTGCTGCCCCTCATCCTACCAGCTGAGTCCCCTCACCCTACACCCCGCAAGGACATCATCATTGGACGACCCGGGACAGGTAAGACAACAATTATTATTGGGGTGTATAGGGGTTAGTATATAGAGGTGTATAGGATAGGGGTTAGTATATAGAGATGTTTAGGGGTTAGTATATAGAGGTGTATAAGGGTTAGTATATAGGGGTGTATAGGGGTTAGTATATAGAGGTCTATAGAGGTTAGTATATAGAGATGTATAGGGGTTAGTATATAGAAGTGTATAGGGGTTAGTATATAGAGGTGTATAGGGGTTAGTATTTAGCGGTCTATAGAGGTGTAAAGGGGTTAGTATATAGAGGTGTTTAGGGGTTAGTATATAGAGGTGTATAGGGGTTAGTATATAGAGGTGTATAGGGGTTAGTTAATAGAGGTGTATAGGGGTTAGTATTTTGATGTGTATAGGGGTTAGTATGTAGAGGTCTATAGAGGTTAGTATATAGAGGCGTATAGGGGTTAGTATATAGAGGTCTATAGAGGTTAGTATATAGAGGTGTATATGGGGTTAGTATATAGAGGTGTATAGGGGTTAGTATATAGAGGTGTATAGGGGTTAGTTAATAGAGGTGTATAGGGGTTAGTATATAGAGGTGTATAGAGGTTAGTATATCTAGGTGTATAGGGGTTAGTATATATAGGTGTATAGGGGTTAGTATATAGAGGTGTATAGGGGTTAGTATAGAGAGGTGTATAGGGGTTAATATATAGAGGTGTATAGGGGTTAGTATATAGAGGTCTATAGAGGTGTATAGGGGTTAGTATATAGAGGTGTATAGGGGTTAGTATATAGAGGTCTATAGAGGTGTATAGGGGTTAGTATATAGAGGTGTATAGGGGTTAGTATATAGAGGTCTATAGAGGTGTATAGGATTAGTATATAGAGGTGTATAAGGGTTAGTATATAGGGGTGTATAGGGGTTAGTATATAGAGGTCTATAGAGGTTAGTATATAGAGATGTATAGGGGTTAGTATATAGAGGTGTATAGGGGTTAATATATAGAGGTGTATAGGGGTTAGTATATAGAGGTGTATAGGGGTTAGTATTTAGCGGTCTATAGAGGTGTAAAGGGGTTAGTATATAGAGGTGTTTAGGGGTTAGTAAATAGAGGTGTATAGGGGTTAGTATATAGAGGTGTATAGGGGTTAATATATAGAGGTGTATAGGGGTTAGTATATAGAGGTGTATAGGGGTTAGTATTTAGCGGTCTATAGAGGTGTAAAGGGGTTAGTATATAGAGGTGTTTAGGGGTTAGTATATAGAGGTGTATAGGGGTTAGTATATAGAGGTGTATAGGGGTTAGTATATAAGGGTGTATAGAGGTTAGTATATAGAGGTGTATAGGGGTTAGTATATAGCGGTCTATAGAGGTTAGTATATAGAGGACTATAGAGGTGTATAGGGGTTAGTATATAGAGGTGTATAGGGGTTAGTTAATAGAGGTGTATAGGGGTTAGTATTTCGATGTGTATAGGGGTTAGTATATAGCGGTGTATAGGGGTTAGTATATAAGAGTGTATAGAGGTTAGAATATAGAGGTGTATAGGGGTTAGTATATAAGGGTGTATAGAGGTTAGTATATAGAGGTGTATAGGGGTTAGTATATAAGGGTGTATAGAGGTTAGTATATAGAGGTGTATAGGGGTTAGTATATAAGGGTGTATAGAGGTTAGTATATAGAGGTGTACAGGGGTTAGTATATAGAGGTGTATAAGGGTTAGTATATAGAGGTGTATAGGGGTTAGTATATAAGGGTGTATAGAGGTTAGTATATAGAGGTGTATAGGGGTTAGTATATAAGGGTGTATAGAGGTTAGTATATAGAGGTGTATAGGGGTTAGTATATAGAGGTGTATAAGGGTTAGTATATAGAGGTGTATAGGGGTTAGTATATAGAGGTGTATAGGGGTTAGTATATAAGGGTCTATAGAGGTTAGTATATAGAGGTGTATAGGGGTTAGTATATAGAGGTGTATAAGGGTTAGTATATAGAGGTGTATAGGGGTTAGTATATAAGGGTGTATAGAGGTTAGTATATAGAGGTGTATAGGGGTTAGTATATAGAGGTGTATAAGGGTTAGTATATAGAGGTGTATAGGGGTTAGTATATAAGGGTGTATAGAGGTTAGTATATAGAGGTGTAAAGGGGTTAGTATATAGAGGTGTATAGGGGTTAGTATATAGAGGTGTATAAGGGTTAGTATATAGAGGTGTATAGGGGTTAGTATATAAGGGTGTATAGAGGTTAGTATATAGAGGTGTAAAGGGGTTAGTATATAGAGGTGTTCAGGGGTTAGTATATAGAGGTGTATAGGGGTTAGTATATAGAGGTGTATAGGGGTTAATATATAGAGGTGTATAGGGGTTAGTATAGAGAGGTGTATTGGGGTTAGTATTTAGCGGTCTATAGAGGTGTAAAGGGGTTAGTATATAGAGGTGTTTAGGGGTTAGTATATAGAGGTGTATAGGGGTTAGTATATAGAGGTGTATAGGGGTTAGTATTTCGATGTGTATAGGGGTTAGTATGTAGAGGTCTATAGAGGTTAGTATATAGGGGTTAGTATATAGAGGTGTATAGGGATTAGTATATAGAGGTCTATAGAGGTTAGTATATAGAGGTGTATATGGGGTTAGTGTATAGAGGTGTATAGGGGTTAGTATATAGAGGTGTATAGGGTTTAGTATATAAGGTGCATAGAGGTTAGTATATAGAGGTGTATAGGGATTAGTATATAGACTTAGTATATAGAGGTGTATAGGAGTTAGTATATAGAGGTCTATAGAGGTGTATAGGGGTTAGTATATAGAGGTGTATAGGGGTTAGTATATAGAGGTGTATAGGGGTTAGTATAGAGAGGTGTATAGGAGTTAGTATATAGAGGTCTATAGAGGTGTATAGGGGTTAGTATATAGAGGTCTAAACAGGTTTATAGGGGTTAGTATATAGAGGTGTATAGGGGTTAAGTATATAGAGATCTATAGAGGTGTATAGGGGTTAGTATATAGAGGTGTATAGGATTAGTATATAGGGGTGTATAGGGGTTAGTATTTAGCGGTCTGTAGAGGTGTAAAGGGGTTAGTATATAGAGGTGTTTAGGGGTTAGTATATAGAGGTGTATAGGGGTTAGTTAATAGAGGTGTATAGGGGTTAGTATTTCGATGTGTATAGGGGTTAGTATGTAGAGGTCTATAGAGGTTAGTATATAGAGGTGTATAGGGGTTAGTATATAGAGGTGTATAGGGGTTAGTATATAGAGGTCTATAGAGGTTAGTATATAGAGGTGTATAGGGGTTAGTATATAAGGGTGTATAGAGGTTAGTATATAGAGGTGTATAGGGGTTAGTATATAGCGGTCTATAGAGGTTAGTATATAGAGGACTATAGAGGTGTATAGGGGTTAGTATATAGAGGTGTATATGGGTTAGTTAATAGAGGTGTATAGGGGTTAGTATTTCGATGTGTATAGGGGTTAGTATATAGCGGTGTATAGGGGTTAGTATATAAGAGTGTATAGAGGTTAGAATATAGAGGTGTATAGGGGTTAGTATATAAGGGTGTATAGAGGTTAGTATATAGAGGTGTATAGGGGTTAGTATATAAGGGTGTATAGAGGTTAGTATATAGAGGCGTATAGGGGTTAGTATATAAGGGTGTATAGAGGTTAGTATATAGAGGTGTATAGGGGTTAGTATATAAGGGTGTATAGAGGTTAGTATATAGAGGTGTATAGGGGTTAGTATATAGAGGTTTATAAGGGTTAGTATATAGAGGTGTATAGGGGTTAGTAGATAGAGGTGTATAGGGGTTAGTATATAAGGGTCTATAGAGGTTAGTATATAGAGGTGTATAGGGGTTAGTATATAGAGGTGTATAAGGGTTAGTATATAGAGGTGTATAGGGGTTAGTATATAAGGGTGTATAGAGGTTAGTATATAGAGGTGTATAGGGGTTAGTATATAGAGGTGTATAGGGGTTAGTATATAAGGGTCTATAGAGGTTAGTATATAGAGGTGTATAGGGGTTAGTATATAGAGGTGTATAGAGGTTAGTATATAGAGGTGTATAGGGGTTAGTATATAAGGGTGTATAGAGGTTAGTATATAGAGGTGTATAGGGGTTAGTATATAGAGGTGTATAAGTGTTAGTATATAGAGGTGTATAGGGGTTAGTATATAAGGGTGTATAGGGGTTAGTATATAGAGGTGTATAGGGGTTAGTATATAGCGGTGTATAGGGGTTAGTATATAAGAGTGTATAGAGGTTAGAATATAGAGGTGTATAGGGGTTAGTATATAAGGGTGTACAGAGGTTAGTATATAGAGGTGTATAGGGGTTAGTATATAGAGGTGTATAGTGGTTAGTATATAAGGTGTATATAGGTTAGTATATAGAGGTCTATAGAGGTTAGGGTATATAGACATCATAGTAACATACATCAGTGATAAGGGAAATGGGAAGAGTTATTATTGCAGTTATGCGACATCATTCTTCCACAATAAATTACATCAGTTGGTGTTTTGTTGACTGCGGTGGAAAAAGCTCACTCAGGCGCTGCTCCAGAATCTCCCATAAGTGTTCAATTGGGTAGAGATCTGGTGACTGAGACAGCCACAGCATATGGTTTACATCGTTTTCATGCTCATCAGACCATTCAGTGACCACTCGTGCCCTGTAGATGGGGGCATTGTCAACCTGGAAGAGAGTGAGACTACTCCTATCAGGGTAGAAACGATTCACCACAGGTTGAAGGTGATCACTCAGAAGGGCTGTGTATTTCTTGCCGTTTACCTTGCCCTCTAAGGGGTTGTGTGGAACTCAACCATGCCAAGAAAATGCACCCCCACACCATAGCAGAGGCACCAGAACCCTCATTTACTCAAGTGTTTTCTTTTTTTTTGGCAGTTACGTATGTTTAAAAATGAGTGACTTCAGCGACAATAATTGTACATTTGAGTGTGGTGAAATGGTGCAACATGGCCGCAAGAGTGCTGTGTCAGAAGTAAGGTAGCATAACGTTTTGTGGTTCAGTCGTCTGTTATGTCTTTCAGAATGTTTGTAGGGGTGTGGCTCAGTGTGTGTGTGTGTGTGTGTGTGTGTGTGTGTGTGGTGGTGCAGGGGGGGTCAACAAGTGTGCGATAAGGGGTGTGGGTCTGTGTGTGTGTGTGTGTGTGTGTGTGTGTGTGTGTGGTGGGGCAGGGGGGGTTCAACGGGTGTGCGATAAGTGGTGTGGGTCTGTGTGTGTGTGTGTGTGTGTGTGGTGGGGCAGGGGTGGTCAACGAGTATGCGATAAGGGGTGTGTGTGTGTGTGTGTGTGTGTGTGTGTGTGTGTGTGTGTGTGTGTGTGTGTGTGTGTGTGGTGGGGAAGGGGGGGTCAACAAGTGTGTGATAAGGGGTGTGGGTCTGTGTGTGTGGTGGGGCAGGGGGGGGTCAACGGGTGTGCGATAAGTGGTGTGGGTCTGTGTGTGTGTGTGTGTGTGTGTGTGTGGTGGGGCAGGGGTGGTCAACGAGTATGCGATAAGGGGTGTGGGTCTGTGTGTGTGTGTGTGTGTGTGGTGGGGAAGGGGAGGTCAATGAGTGTGCGATAAGGGGTGTGGGTGTGTGTGTGGTGGGGCAGGGGGGGTCAACGAGTGTGTGATAAGGGGTGTGGGTCTGTGTGTGTGGTGGGGCAGGGGGGGGTCAACGAGTGTGTGATAAGGGGTGTGGGTCTGTGTGTGTGTGTGTGTGTGTGTGTGTGTGTGGTGGGGCAGGGGGGGGTCAACGAGTGTGCGATAAGGGGTGTGGGTCTGTGTGTGTGTGTGGTGGGGCAGGGAGGGGGGTCAATGAGTGTGCGATAAGGGGTGTGGGTCTGTGTGCTTCAGTTTCAGTTCAACTTTGAAAAAGGGACGTGTCTCAACATGCAAGGCTGTTGAGAGCAGGGAGGACTCACACAAACAAACACACAGAGCCCAGTATAGCAGACGATACACAACCCCGGGCAGAGTAACCAAGGGCAAGTCCAGTGGTTTTATTTTATCCCACCGAAATGGGAAGGACCAAAAGTATTACAGTGTTGTCATGGATAATTTGTCTCTCGATGGAATTAGTGCAGCTCTCTTTGCTTATTGGATCGTGCTTCTCTCCACCATTCTGTCACGTTATACTCTACGGGGGGGGTTCACTTGGTCCCGTTGAAGTCAATGGGAGATGAAGTGAATGTTTAAAGCTAGCCCTGTCTAGAGCAGTAGTCTCAGCGTGTGTGCATGAAGTAATGTGCTCCGCCATGACCCTCCCATATGTCATGAAATTACCCGAGGAGGGCTTGCAAGTTCAAGACTTCAAACACTTCTGAGAAGAAACCCCTCTATCCCCTAAAGGCAACTCAGTCATCCTTCGTCATGTACAGTATCTCACCTGGCCAACATCAAATTAAATCTAATGTTATTTGTCACATACACAACAGGTGTAGACTAACAGTGGAATGCTTACTTAGGGGGCCCTTCCTATCAATGCAGAGAGAAAGAAAATAGAGAAATAATAGAATAATAAGTCAAACACTAAATAATAGATGCACAATGAGTAACGACAACTTGGCTATATATAGGTATGAGGTAATTGAGGTAGATACACTATATATACAAAAGTATGTGGACAACCCTTCAAATTAGTGGATTTGGCTATTTCAGCCACACCCGTTGCTGACAGGTAAGGTCAAGCACACAGCCATGCAATCTCCATAGACAAACATTTGTCAGTAGAATGGCCTTACTGAAGAGCTTAGTGACTTTCAACGTGGTACCGTCATAGGATGCCACCTTTCCATCAAGTCAGTTTGTCAAATTTCTGCCCTGGTAGAGTTGCCCCTGTCAACTGCCCCGGTCAACAACGGCTTAGCCGCGAAGTGGTAGGCCACTGGAAGCAACGTCAACACAATAACTGTTCGTCTGAAGCTTCATGAAATGGGTTTCCAGGGCCAGTCAACTGCACACAAGCCTAAGATCCCCATGTGCAATGCCAAGCATTGGCTGGAGTGGTGTTAAGCTCGCCGCCATTGGACTTTGGAGCAGTGGAAATGCGTTCACTGGAGTGATAAATCACGCTTCACCATCTGGCAGTCCGACTGAAAGAATCTGGGTTTGGCGGATGCCAGGAGGACGCTACCTGCCCCAATGTATAGTGCCAAGCATTTCGCTACACCCACAATAACATCTGCTAAATATGTGTATTTGAACGATAAAATTGAATTTGAACTGTAAAGTTTGGTGGAGGAGGAATAATCGTCTGGGGCTGTTTTTCATGATTTGGTCAAGGCCCCTTAGTTCCAGTGAAGGGAAATCTTATCGCTACAGCAAACAATGACATTCTAGACGATACTGTGCTTCCAAGTTTTTGGAAACAGTTTGGCGAAGGCCCTTTCATGTTTCAGCATGACAATTCCCCCGTTCACAACGCAAGGTCCATACAGAAATGGTTTGTCGAGATCAGTGTGGAAGAACTTGACTGGCCTGCACAAAGCCCTGACCTCAACCCCATCGAACACCTTTGTGATGAATTGAAACAGACTGCGATCCAGGCCTAATCGCCCAACATCAGTGCCCGACCTCACTAAAGTGCTTGTGACTGAATGGGGGTAGAAGCTGTTCAGGGTCCTGTTGGTTCCAGACTTGGAACATGCCGTGCTGTAGCAGAGAGAACTGACACCGCCTGGTATAGAGGTCCCGGATGGCAGGGAGCTCTGCCCCGGTGATGTACTGGGCTGTATGCACTACCCTCTGTATCGCCTTGTGGTCGGATGCCAAGCAGTTGCCATACCAAGCGGTGATGCGGCCAGTCAAGATGCTCTCAATGGTGCAGCTATAGAACCTTTTGAAGATCTGAGGACCCATGCCAAATCTTTTCAGCCTCCTGAGGGGGAAGAGGTGTTATCGTGCCCTTTCGTGACTGTGTTGGTACTGTATGTGTGGACCATAATAGATCCTTGGTGATATGAAAATGTCAAGGGATCAATCTCAATGTGACTCAAAAATCTTAAGCAGGGCCTCCCGGGTGGCGCAGTGGTTAAGGGCGCTGTACTGCAGCGCCAGCTGTGCCATCAGAGTCCCTGGGTTCGCGCCCAGGCTCTGTCGTAACCGGCCGCGACCGGGAGGTCCGTGGGGCGACGCTAAATTGGCCTAGCGTCGTCCGGTTTAGGGAGGGATTGGTCGGTAGGGATCTCCTTGTCTCATCGCGCACCAGCAACTCCTGTGGCGGGCTGGGCGCAGTGTGCCCCAACCAAGGTTGCCAGGTGCACGGTGTAGCCTCCGACACATTGGTGCGGCTGGCTTCCGGGTTGGATGCGCGCTGTGTTAAGAAGCAGTACGGCTGGTTGGGTTGTGTATCGGACAAACAGTTCAAGGGAAAACTAATTGGAAAAGCAACATAGGTTGATTAGTATATATATGCTTCCATTATTTTAGATATTTAGATTTAGATATTTAGGAAGTACATAATTGAGATCAAATTCTCTTTTACATTGACAACCTAGTTGGTCAAGAACAACGTATACTTATATGGGCTTTTGCACATTGCACATTGCTGCTTAAGATTTTTTATCTTTTTTACGTGGAACTCAAAAGGGTTCTACCTGGAACCAGAAAGGGTTCTCCAAAAGGTTCTCCGATGGGGATAGCCAAAGAACCCTTTTAGGTTCTGGATAGAACCTTTTTTTCTAAGAGTACACTTTTTTCTAAGAGTAAACCCTTTCTGGTTCCAGGTAGAACCCTTTTGAGTTCCACGTAGAAACCTTTACAGAGAGGGTTCTACATGGAACCCAAAATAGTTTTATCTGAAACCAAAAAGGGTTCTCCTATGGGGACAGCCGAAGAACCCTTTTGGAACCCTTTTTTTCTAAGAGTGTGTGTTTTCCAAAATGGTGGGTCGAAATTGGGGAGAAAAAAATTAATAAAAAATCTTAAGCAGCAATGTGCAATGTGCAAAAGCCCATATAAGTATACGTTGTTCTTGACCAACTAGGTTGTCAATGTAAAAGAGAATTTGATCTCAATTATGTACTTCCTAAATATCTAAAATAATGGAAGCATATATATACTAATCAACCTAGCAACCTATGTTGCTTTTCCAATTAGTTTTCCCTTGAACTGTTTGACTGTATTAACCAGTGTACTCTTAGAAAAAAAGGTTCTATCCAGAACCTAAAAGGGTTCTTTGGCTATCCCCATCGGAGAACCTTTTGGAGAACCCTTTCTGGTTCCAGGTAGAACCCTTTTGAGTTCCACGTAGAAACCTTTACAGAGAGGGTTCTACATGGAACCCAAAATAGTTTTATCTGAAACCAAAAAGGGTTCTCCTATGGGGACAGCCGAAGAACCCTTTTGGAACCCTTTTTTTCTAAGAGTGTGTGTTTTCCAAAATGGTGGGTCAATTCCCAATGGGGCTGAGAGGGGCATGACTAAATACTGCTCAGACAGGAAATATTTTGTTTTTCTTAAGGGTCACAAGAGAATTCAAGTGGCGGAGAATTCAGTATGGTCACGCCGTCACTGCACAAAGACGTTTGGGAACCACTGCAGTTAACCCTCACTATTTGAGACTTAAAATAAATCACCAACTATTCTTAATATTTTCCTTCCGAATCTGCCTTTTCCTCCCACAGTATGGACCAATGTGGAGCCTCGTTCAGTGCCAGTGTTTCCTTGGCATTCATTGGTCCCTTTCCTGGAGCCCAGCCAATCGAGTGCGGCTGCCCAGCCCGCTGATGGCCAACAGCTTGTCAATCAGAGCAAAGGTGAGGATTTGTTTAACACTTCACTCGTGTTGAAATAAATAGGCCTATTCTAGTCAGGTTGCATACACAACTCATGTGTTGTACTTACTTATTTTGTAAAGATATTTAGTGTACAGTATACCGTATTGCATCTTTCACTATTTGCTGCATCACTTCATAAATAAATAACTTAAATAACTGAACAAAAATAAATAACTCTCAGTACAATTTTTTTTAAATACATTTATGTTGGTGACATTCGACCTGCATGTTTTTGCAATTACTTTGAGATCTAGTTACATTGGGTTACATTGGGTTGATTATTGCGTCCAATAATCATAATTTCTCTATTAAACCATTTTAGCTTCTTATTGTAAGGGATAATCAACTAGGGGCTATGCGTTCTCTGGAAGTAATGCACTGTGCAGAAGGTGGGTGCCACGACACGGAGCAGAGTGATGAAAAACAACCAGCGTCCACCAACTAAGTCCCTTCTCACTTGTCTCAGAGCCCCGTTGTGGGGTGGCCGTAGTGAGTGATGGATGGGTGGGTCCACCAGACGCAGAGCAAGGGTCTCCATCCCGCCCACCACCCTCCTCCAATGACAACGACCCCCCAGCTGGAAGAGCAGAAAGAGGTGGAGCCGACAGCGAGACGGAGAGCGATGCAGACGACCCGTATGTTTTTTTCTAGGTTGTTTAATGGTCGTTCGAAGGTGTGTCGACTGTTGTAATTGCAGGTGACACACTACGAGTGGGATGTCAAAGGAAATAATGTTGTCTGTAGTCTTTGACAGCCCCACTATGGCTTTCTAGAACAGTCCATCACAAATGCTTGCATTGCAGTAGGAAAGACCAGTTCCTTTCAATTGCCCTGGCGTCATTGATTGTTGAATTATCTTAGTTTGATGGAGAGACCTACATAGAGAAAGTGTCATAGTTGTGTTTGTATACCATAGAATGTACCACTTAATACCACAAAATTAGCTTGGTATTTAAGTGATGAAGAGGGATACAAGCTTTCTTGTACAATACATTTTTTTACAATACAACTTCTCTTTATCCAGGTACAGTATGTTACTAATGGCATATTCTCTTGAAGAAATAGCTATTAGCACAGAATTGAAGATGATTTGAAAATCTGTCCTACACATTCATACATTATTAAATGTTTCTGATTGGCAGGCCATATTCACATTACGTTTCTGATTGGCAGGCCTTATTCACATTACGTTTCTGATTGGCAGGCCATATTCACATTAAGTTTCTGATTGGCAGGCCATATTCACATTAAGTTTCTGATTGGCAGGCCATATTCACACAGACTTTCTGATTGGCAGGCCGCTATCACATTGAGTTTCTGATTGGCAGGTTTTTTCCGGGTGTAGCCAATGATCCTGCCCCGTCTACGGGCCCTATCAAGAGGCGCACTCAGTCCCTCAGCGCCCTTCCCAAAGATGGAGACAGAAAGGTGAGCTCTCTGCTTGTCTGTCTCTGGCTTTTATTTTCTTATCTGTGTCTCTCAGTCCAATATCTCCCACTCACATACATTATGTGTCCTTCTCTGTGTGCTATTAGCTCAAACTAGAAATTGCCATTATCTACAGATCGAGGATCAGATTATCTGACCCCCAATCTTACCATTAGGGGGCAAAATAATAACTGACCCTGTATCAGTGATTAGGGGCAAATTCGACCTACTCCTTGTGGCTCATCCCTTCCATGCACCCCCTTATCACATGTATCTGTCTCTCTCTCTCTCTTAGAGGGAAAAAGACCACATTCGGCGGCCGATGAACGCGTTCATGATTTTCAGCAAGCGTCACCGGGCACTGGTTCATCAGAGGCACCCCAACCAGGACAACCGCACGGTCAGCAAGATCCTGGGCGAGTGGTGGTACGCCCTGGGGCCCAAAGAGAAGCAGAAGTACCACGACCTCGCCTTCCAGGTACATACCAATGATGTATATAAAGCCTGGCTGACTGACAGGGGGCTCTGTATTGAAGCCACCGCACAGCCATCTTGGTACTCCTCCATTGTGAAAACGATTTTGATAGCTATAGAAATGCATTTATTAAGGTCTACATTCATCTTCTGTTACAGACACCTTAATGCAAATTAAATTATGTTAACTAAACATTAATCTAATAAAAATATATTCAATGATTGATTTGAGAGTACTAATGTTACTGTCCCCAATACAAAAAAAAAACTAAATACATGTAATTTTGTCCTTGAAACATTTATTTGAAATACTGTACAATTCCTTTAATTACTATGGACTGCTCCTACTGGGGAGTGCCAATATGGCCGACCGGTGTCTTCAAAGCCTCTCAGTGGCCAATACAAAGCATCAGCAAGCAATCCAGGGTTAATATACATCATTGGTACATATTAGAGGTCGACCGATTATGATATGTCAATGCCGATACCGATTATTCTAGGACCCCAAAAAAGCAGATACCGATTAATTGGCCGGTTTTTATATATACATTTGTAATTATGACAGTTATCACAAATAAGACACATGGCTTTCCCTGGTGCCAATTCAATGAAATAGTCCCACACTGGTGCTCTGCTTTTCTCAGCCATCTGTAAAATGAATATAATCGTACACACACACACACACACACACACAGCTCTCTGACGTGACAATGATACTGAAGAGTCTGCTTAGGAGACACAAATACTCTCAACTGTTTGAATAATAAAAAAACTAGAGTTTAAGTTACCTGTGATGAATGTTGAAAACAAAAACTGTCATTTCAATATGCAGGAAATCTTATTTTAATAATGGGTATGGTAAGAATTGCCTACCAAAGTGTGACTCATAATTCCCATGGCACCTTCCAGCAAAATCTGAAAAGCCGTTCTCCTTCATTCATTTATTCCATAGGATATTTTTAGATTCACTTCAAATAAGGTCTGTGATTTGTGTAGGCTTACACCACCTTGCCAGTTTGATAACTGTGTAGATATCCATAGGACACGGTAACTCTGATCAATATTGGCTAAATATAATATTTTTTTTTTTTTTTGCAGAGTGGATTTATTAAAATATGAACTCCTTAAATGTTTCGCCGCAAGTTAATCTATGAATTATGATGCGTCGACTGTTTCTCTCTATACCATTTGTATTTCGTATATCTTTGTCTATTGGATGTTCTTATAGGCACTTTAGTATTGCCAGCCTAATCTCTGGAGTTGATAGGTTGGAAGTCATAAACAGAGCTGTGCTTCAAGCATTGCTAAAAGCTGCTGGCAAACGCAGTAAAGTGCTGTTTGAATGAATGCTTACGAGCCTGCTGCTGCCTACCACCCCTCAGTCAGATTGCTCTATCAAATCATAGACTTAATTATAATATAATAAACACACATAAATACGAGCCTTTGGTCATTAATATGGTCAAATCCGGAAACTTTGAAAACAAAATGTTTATTCTTTCAGTGAAATTCGGAACTGTTCCGTATTTTATCTAACGGGTGGCATCCCTAAGTCTAAATATTGCTGTTACATTGCACAGCCTTCAATGTTATGTCATAATTATGTAAAATTCTGGCAAATTAATTACGGTCTTTGTTAGGAAGAAATGGTCTTCACACGAGCCAGGCGGCCCAAACTGTTGCATATACCCTGACTCTGCTTGCACTGAACGCAAAGAACTGACACAATTTCCCTAGTTAATATTGCCTGCTAATTTATTTTAACGAAATATGCAAGTTAAAAAAATATACTTCTGTGTATTGATTTTAAGAAAGGCATTGGTGTTTATGGTTAGGTACATTTGTGCAACGATTGGGCTTTTTTTTCGCAAATGCGCTTTTGTTAAATCATCACCTGTTTGGCGAAATTGAAGTAGGCTGATTCGATAATAAATTAACAGGCACCGCATTCATTATATGCAACGCAGGACAAGCTAGTTAACCTAGTAATATCAACCATGTGTAGTTAACTAGGAATTACGTGAAGATTGATTGTTTTTTATAAGATACGTTTAATGCTAGCTAGCACCTTACCTTGACTCCTTGCAGCCACAAGTCCTTTTGATGCTGCACTCGCGTAACAGGTGGTCAGCCTGCCACACACCTGCGTCTCCTTGTGGATTGCAATGTAATCGGCGATAATCGGTGTCCAAAACGGCAGATTACCAACTGTTATGAAATCGGCCCTAATTAATCGGCCATGCCGGTCGGTCGACCTCTCATACATACAGTGGGGCAAAAAAGTATTTAGTCAGCCACCAATTGTGCAAGTTCTCCCACTTAAAAAGATGAGAGAGGCCTGTAATATTCATCATAGGTACACTTCAACTATGACAGACAAAATGAGAAAAAAATCACATTTTAGGATTTTTTATGAATTTATTTGCAAATTATGGTGGAAAATAAGTATTTGGTCACCTACAAACAAGCAAGATTTATGGCTCTCACAGACCTGTAACTTCTTCTTTAAGAGGCTCCTCTGTCCTCCACTCGTTACCTGTATTAATGGCACCTGTTTGAACTTGTTAGCAGTATAAAAGACACCTGTCCACAACCTCAAACAGTCACACTCCAAACTCCACCATGGCCAAGACCAAAGAGCTGTCAAAGGACACCAGAAACAAAATTGTAGACCTGCACCAGGCTGGGAAGACTGAATCTGCAATAGGTAAGCAGTTTAGTTTGAGGAAATCAACTGTGGGAGCAATTATTAGGAAATGGAAGACATACAAGACCACTGATAATCTCCCTCGATCTGGGGCTCCACGCAAGATCTCACCCCGTGGGGTCAAAATGATCACAAGAACGGTGAGCAAAAATCCCAGAACCACACGGGGGGACCTAGTGAATGACCTACAGAGAGCTGGGACCAAAGTAACAAAGCCTACCATCAATAACACACTACGCCGCCAGGGACTCAATTCCTGCAGTGCCAGACGTGTCCCCCTGCTTAAGCCAGTACATGTCCAGGCCCGTCTGAAGTTTGCTAGAGAGCATTTGGATGATCCAGAAGAAGATTGGGAGAATGTCATATGATCAGATGAAACCAAAATATAACTTTTTGGTAAAAACTCAACTCGTCGTGTTTGGAGGACAAAGAATGCTGAGTTGCATCCAAAGAACACCATACCTACTGTGAAGCATGGGGGTGGAAACATCATGCTTTGGGGCTGTTTTTCTGCAAAGGGACCAGGACAACTGATCCGTGTAAAGGAAAGAATGAATGGGGCCATGTATCGTGAGATTTTGAGTGAAAACCTCCTTCCATCAACAAGGGCATTGAAGATGAAACGTGGCTGGGTCTTTCAGGATGACAATGATCCCAAACACACCGCCCGGGCAACGAAGGAGTGGCTTCGTAAGAAGCATTTCAAGGTCCTGGAGTGGCCTAGCCAGTCTCCAGATCTCAACCCCATAGAAAATTATTGGAGGGAGTTGAAAGTCCGTGTTGCCCAGCAACAGCCCCAAAACATCACTGCTCTAGAGGAGATCTGCATGGAGGAATGAGCCAAAATACCAGCAACAGTGTGTGAAAACCTTCTGAAGACTTACAGAAAACGTTTGACCTCTGTCATTGCCAACAAAGAGTATATCAAAAGCATTGAGATAAACTTTTGTTATTGACCAAATACTTATTTTCTACCATAATTTGCAAATAAATTCATTAAAAATCCTACAATGTGATTTTCTGGATTTTTTTTCTTATTTTGTCTGTCATAGTTGAAGTGTACCTATGATGACAATTACAGGCCTCGCTCATCTTTTTAAGTGGGAGAACTTGCACAATTGGTGGCTGACTAAATACTTTTTTGCTCCACTGTATACCATACAGAAAAAAACAGATCTGGGACCAGGCTATAATAATTATGTTTATATCAATTGATTGTATTGTTTATTGTGCCTTTCAATACACCCAAAGACTCTAAACCGGAGAATAGGATATTATGTTTTCTTTCCATCCTTCCTTCTATCCTTTTCATGTTATGACTCCGTGTCTGACTCCATTTTCTCTCTCTCCCTCCATTCTCCCTCCCTCCCTCACTGTCTCCCAGGTGAAAGAGGCTCACTTCAAGGCCCACCCAGACTGGAAGTGGTGCAACAAGGACAGGAGGAAGTCCATCTCTGAGGGCCGAGAGACCCCAGGGGCCAAAGAGGCACGCGAGAGGAGCATGTCGGAGAGCACAGGTCAGAGTGCGTGTGTGTTAACGTGTGTGTATGTGTATGTGTGTGCGTGTGCGTGTGCGTGTGTGTTTGCATGTCTTTTTACTATAGGTGTCTTTTGTGTGTGTGTGTGTGTGTGTGTTTTGTGTGTGTGCGTGTGTGTGTTTGCATGTCTTTTTACTATAGGTGTGTTTTGTGTGTGCTTATTTATCATCTTAAGGTCTTACACTTTACTTACAGGAAAATGTACATAGTAATGAGAGCACTTTGATGAAAAGTGTTACATACTTATTTGTATATTTCCGTGCTCCACTCCTCTGAGGGTGCATGTATGTGGGTGGGTTTGTTTTTTCCTGTGCTTGTGCAAGCTATTTTTAAGCTTCTTGGTTGTGTGTAATTGTGTGATTGTGTGCTTGTATGAGTGTATTTGCTATTTTGGTATGTCTTGTATACAACGTCCTCTATTCTATTGGCCTGTTTCCCGGACACTGGACTAAATGGCAAGCTCATTTGAAAATCTCCATTGAATGTGCTTTTTAGTCCAGGAGTGAATCTGTGTCTGGGAGAACAGCCCTGTTTAATGTGATTTTACTAAGACTATTTTACCCCCCTCCTACGCCGTAGAGCCTGAGTCAGTCTCTCAGGGAATGGAGGCGAAGGGTGTGGCAGGCCCGGACTGGCCTGGGGGCTCTGAGAGTCATGCGGGGGCCTACAGTGGTCAGTTACCTCGCCCCCGGGCCTTCTCCCAGAGTGCAGTACACAGCCTGGAGAGGAGGGAGCGGGCCAGAGATGTGGAGAAGGTACTGATATAGTTGGTGGCATCACTTTTTCTTCTGTTCTACCTGTTTTGTACGCCATTTTCTTGTCTTTCATTTTTCTTGTCTTTCATTTTTCTTATTTCTCCATCTTTCTTCTCTCTCTGTTTAGTAATAGTTTTCCAGTAAAATACTGCATTATATCTGTAAGCACTTAGCATAGTAAATAGGAAACTCCCTCACCTTCACCACCAATGTCTAGCACCCACACCCAGGTCCTGCACGGCGGCTATTTTGAGCCAAACCTTCTATCACAGTGGAGCTAACTTCTAGCTCTGTGTTTCACTCTCAGTTGTGTCGAGATGGGGCAGGCTCATTCCGCAGCCGCCCCCCTACTCTCTCCCTGACACAGTGTGGGGCCAGCGAGGACGTGACCAGCGACGAGGAGCGCATGGTCATCTGTGAGGAAGAGGGGGACGATGATGTCATGGGTGAGGTCGCAGTCATATTTAGTGTGGCTACCATAGAATTAGGAAGTAGAATTAAAAAAAATAAAAGCAGGAAATGCATCACCTATGCCTCTACCGCCATTCATTTCAATTAGACTGGTTTGGATTTCTCCCTGACCGAAATGGCCTCCGTTATCGTTCCATTTTGGAACTTGGAAGGTTAATGACATAGCCTTTCTAGTAATTTAATAGGATCTCTATGGTGACTACTCTGGGTGCCCACTGTCTCATTCTCTGAAATAAAGTAGTAGATTCCCTATTCTATTTACACTGCATTCTGAAACTATTCAGCCTTATTCTAAAATGGAATAATATTATTTTTGTTTATAAAACTGTTTTTTTATATATTTTTTCAAATTATAAAATTTTTCAAATAAAATAAAAAGTTATTGACATAAGTATTCAGACCCTTTGCTATGAGACTCAAAATTGACCCCAGGTGCATCCTGTTTTGACAACTTGATTGGAGTCCACCTGTGGTAAATTCAATTGATTGGACATGATTATATTTAGGTCCCACAGTTGACAGTGCATATCAGAGCAAAAACCAAGCCATGAGGTTGAAGGAATTGTCCGTAGAGCTCCAAGACAGGATTATGTCAAGGCACAGATCTACCATTTCTGCAGCATTGAAGGTCCCCCAAAACACTGGCCTCCATAATTCTTAAATGGAAGAAGTTTGGAACCACCAAGACTCTTCCTACAGCTGGCTGCCCGTCTAAACTGAGCAATTGGGAGAGAAGCGCTTTGGTCAGGGAGGTGACCAAGAACCTGATGGTCTCAACAACCAACAACCACAACCATCTCAACAACCATCTCTGCAGCACTCTTCCAATCAGGCCTTTATGGTGCAGTTGGAGACAGAAGCCATTCCTCAGTAAAACGCACATATGACAGCCCGCTTGGAGTAAGCGAGATCTCTAAGAGATCTCCAGAGTTTCTCTGTGGAGATGGGAGAACCTTCCAGAAGAACAACCATCTCTGCAGCACTCTTCCAATCAGGCCTTTATGGTGCAGTTGGAGACAGAAGCCATTCCTCAGTAAAACGCACATATGACAGCCCGCTTGGAGTTTGCCAAAAGGCACCTAAAGGACTCTCAGACAATGAGAAACAAGATACTCTGGTCTGATGAAACCAAGATTGAACTCTTTGGCCTGGGCAGGGACTGGGAGGCTAGTCAGGATCGAGGGAAAGATGAACTTAGCAAAGTACAGCAAGATATTTGCTGAAAACTTGCTGAGGACTTCAGACTGGAGCAAAGTTTCACCTTCCAACAGGACAACAACCCTAAGCACACAGCGAAGACAACCCAGGAGTGGCAGGAGTGACAAGTCTCTGAATGTCCTTGAGTGGCCCAGCCACAGCCCGGAATTGAACCCGATTGAACATCTGTGGAGAGACCTGAAAATAGCTGTGCAGTGACGCTTCCCATCCCACCTGACAGCGCTTGAGAGAAGAGAAGGCGGCAGGGTAGCCTAGTGGTTAGAGCGTTGGACTAGTAACCGGAAGGTTGCGAGTTCAAACCCCCGAGCTGACAAGGTCTGTCGTTCTGCCCCTGAACAGGCAGTTAACCCACTGTTCCCAGGCCGTCATTGAAAATAAGAATTTGTTCTTAACTGACTTGCCTGGTTAAATAAAGGTTAAAAAAAAAAAAAAAAAAAAAAAGAAGAAGAATGGGAGAAAATAATTAATATATAAGAATGGGAGAAACTCCCCAAATACTGGTGTGCCAAGCTTGTAGCGTCATACACAAGAAGACTCGAGGCTGTAATCGCTGCCAAAGGTGCTTCAACAAAGTACTGAGTAAATGGTCTGAGTACTTATGAAAATGTATATATATATATATATATATATATATATATATATATATATGCCACTATATATATATATATAAAAAAACAGTTTTTGCTTTGTCATTATGGGGTATTGGGTGTAGATTGATAATCCATTTTAGAATAAGGCTGTAGCCTAACAAAATGTGGAAAAAGTCAAGGGGTCTGAATACTTACCGAATGCACTGTATATGGTCTTAATGCTGCTCTATAGCTGTTCTGTGGCAACTCAATGTCTTGCACATTTAGTATCTATATGTTTTACTACAGTAACTATCCTAGAGACAACTCATATAGCTGCTGTGTTGCTTGTCTGTTTCATATTGGTCCGTTTTTAATGGCACATTCACTATTGTTTTATTTCCATGTCTTTACTGTCCTATCATGTCTGATTGGACCTATCGGATCCTCTTTATTTCCAGAGGACTCGTGCCCTGAGGGATCCATAGACCTCAAGTGTAAAGAGAGAGTGACTGACAGTGACGAGGATGAGCCGGATGGACAGGTACCCTACACGTTTAGCCGTATAGCCTCTTAGACCTTTGGACTGTAGGTGCTATGAACTAGCTACAATTTAGATTTCATGGGTAATGGAACTGCCAAATGAAGTAGCATAGCCATACTGAATTTGAACAGATATATATTCAATTCCCACTCTTTCCTCCCACCCATGCTAAGATGGTTTGAGTCTGATCCGTTTCATTCCCCCACCAGTTTTGAATTCTACACTGGTGCACTGAGAGACTTAATTGAGGAGGGACCTTAGTTAATGTTTCTCTTTGATCTCTCCCCGTCCAGCGAGTCTTCCAGCCAGTGGTCCGCTCCTCTCTCCCCTATGCCACCAGCACCTCCCACGCCGACTCTCACTCCGACTCTACCAAGGGGAACACAGGGGGGAGCACTGGAGAGAGCTCTGAGAGGAAGAGAAAACGAGGGATGGAGGGAGGAGAAGAGGGAAGTGGAGAATCCAAAAGAGGAGGTGGAGGGGGGCAGGTTCCCTCTAATTCCATCCCTGGATCGGTGCCCTTCACCTCGACCGCCGCTCTGGGTTATGGACTCACCCAGGTGCTCGGTGCAGTCCGGATGGCCCCCACCATGGTGACCAATGTGGTATGCCCCATCGCCAGCACGCCCATCCCTATCACCAGCAAGCCAATGGAAGGCCCCATCGCCCTCAGTGCCCTCCCTGGGGAGAAGAAAGCCACGCTTCTGATTGGTGGACCGGGAGCAGTAGGTGGGCCTATCACAGCAGGGGGTGGGTACTTGTCCTCGTCCTCTCCCAATCCCGTGAGTGTGGGGCCGGGGGGGCTGCAGGTCACCAGTCTAGTGCTGGGAGGAGCTTTCCCCAACCAGTCTATACAGCTCATAGCCCCGCATCAGCATCTCTTAAGCCCCACCCACAGCACCCTGCCACTTCCCCTCCCCCTGCTGCAGCCCCAGTTCCTTCCTGCCGCCTCTCTCACCTCCGCTGGCGGTGCCAAGCCTGGCCTCACCCAGGTGCAGTACATCCTGCCCATCCTGTCTTCTGTCAGTGCCAACCCCAAGAGCCCCTCCCCCCAGCTAACCCAGCAGCCAACCGGCGTCCTCACGCTGCCCTCCACTCCGCCCACCCATGTCTTCCAGGCCAATGGAATACATTCGGGGGCAGGAGCGGGAATAAGATATGCCGCAGTGGGAGGGGTCAGTCCTGGAGCAAGAGGTGAGAGAGAGGAGTGATTGGCTGACAGGGATGGAAAAGGGGTGGACCTATGGAAAAGGGGAGGGTACTTTGCTATATACAAGGGGATATGCTTACAACCATCCAAGATTCATACAGTTGAAGTCGGAAGTTTACATACACTTAGGTTGGAGTCATTAAAACTCGTTTTTCAACCACTCCACAAATTTCTTGTTAACCTCTCTGGGATATTCGGGATGGTAGCATCCCACCTCAACAACAGCCAGTGAAAGTGCAGGGCGCCAAATTCAAAACAACAGAAATCCCATAATTAAAATTCCTCAAACAAGTATTTCACACCATTTTAAAGATAAACTTGTTGTAAATCCAGCCACAGTGTCCGATATCAAAAAGGCTTTACGACGAAAGCACACCAAACGATTATGTTAGGTCAGTACCTAGTCACAGAAAAACACAGCCATTTTTCAGTCACAAAAAGCAGAAATAGAGATAAAATGAATCACTAACCATTGATGATCTTCATCAGATGACACTCATAGGACTTCATGTTACACAATACATGTATGTTTTGTTCGATAAAGTTCATATTTATATCCAAAAATCTCAGTTTACATTGGCGTGTTACTTTCAGTAGTTCCAAAACATCCGGTGATTTTGCAGAGAGCCACATCAATTTACAGAAATACTCAAAATAAACATTGCTAAAAGATACAAGTGGAATTTTAGATCCACTTCTCCTTAATGCAACCGCTGTGTCAGATTTCAAAAAAGCTTTACCGAAAAAGCACACCATGCAATAATCTGAGTACGGCGCTCAGACAACAAAGCAAGCCATACAGATATCCGCCATGTTGTGGAGTCAACAGTCATAAATAGCATTATAAATATTCACTTACCTTTGATGCTCTTCATCAGAATGCACTCCCAGGAATCCCAGTTCCACAATAAATGTTTGATTTGTTCGATAAAGTTAACTTCTTCGATATAGGGGGCGCTCTTTTAATTATTGGATGAAAAACGTTCCCGTTTTAAACAAGATATTTTGTCACGAAAAGATGCTCGACTATGCATATAATTGACAGCTTTGGAAAGAAAACACTGACGTTTCCAAAACTGCAAAGATATTGTCTGTGAGTGCCACAGAACTGATGTTACAGGCGAAACCCAGATAAAAATCCAATCAGGAAGTGCCACATTTTTTGAAACCGCTTCATTCCAATGACTCCTTATATGGCTGTGGAGGAGCTAGGAGTCAGCTTACGTTTTCCACGTTTTCCCCAAGGTGGCTGCAGCATTGTGACGTATTTGTAGGCATATCATTGGAAGATTGACCATAAGAGACTACATCTACCAGGTGGTCGCTTGGTGTCCTCCGTCGCAATTATTGCGTAATCTCCAGCTGCAGTATTTTTCCGTTTGCCTTTGATGAGAAACCGACTGCCAGGAATGATTTTTCATCAAATAGAATTGTGAAAAACACCTTGAGGATTTATTCTAAACCATGTTTGCCATGCTTCTGTCGATATTATGGAGCTAATTTGGAAAAAAGTTTTGCATTTTCGATTTTTTTTCTTAGCCAAACGTGATGAACAAAACGGAGCTATTTCTCTTACACAAATAATCTTTTTGGAAAAAATTAACATTTGCTATCTAACTGAGAGTCTCGTCATTGAAAACATCCGAAGTTCTTCAAAGGAAAATTATTTTATTTGAATGCTTTTCTTGTTTTTGTGAAAATGTTGCCTGCTGAATGCTAGGCTTAATGCTATGCTAGGCTATCAATACTCTTACACAAATGCTTGTGTAGCTTTGGTTAAAGCATATTTTGAAAATCTGAGATGACAGTGTTGTTAACAAAAGGCTAAGCTTGTGTTTCAATATATTTATTTCATTTCATTTGCGATTTTCATGAATAGGAAACGTTGCGTTATGGTAATGAGCTTGAGGCTATGATTACGCTCCCGGATACGGGATTGCTCGACGCTAAAGGTTAATCATTTATGTCCAAATACCTCCGGCAGACCTCTTAATCATTCAGCTCCCATTCCCCCCTACTTCACAGTAGAATCATCAAGCAAGGTTCTAAAGACCTTTTTTGCCCGCTTTGAGGACAATACAGTGCCACTGACACGGCCCGCAACTAAAACATGCGGACTCTCCTTCACTGCAGCCGACGTGAGGAAAACATTTAAACGTGTCAACCCTCGCAAGGCTGCAGGCCCAGACGGCATCCCCAGCTGCGCCCTCAGAGCATGCGCAGACCAGCTGGCTGGTGTGTTTACGGACATATTCAATCAATCCCTATCCCAGTCTGTTGTTCCCACATGCTTCAAGAGGGCCACCATTGTTCCTGTTCCCAAGAAAGCTAAGGGAACTGAGCTAAACGACTACCCCGTAGCACTCACTTCCGTCATCATGAAGTGCTTTGAGAGACTAGTCAAGGACCATATCACCTCCACCCTAACTGACACCCTAGACCCACTCCAATTTGCTTACCGCCCAAATAGGTCCACAGACGATGCAATCTCAACCACACTGCACACTGCCCTAACCCATCTGGACAAGAGGAATACCTATGTGAGAATGCTGGTCATCGACTACAGCTCGGCATTTAACAAACTATAGTTTTGGCAAGTCGGTTAGGACATCTACTTTGTGCATGACACAAGTCATTTTTCCAACAATTGTTTACAGACAGATTATTTAACTTATAGTTCACTGTATCACAATTCCAGTGGGTCAGAAATTGACATACACTAAATTGACTGTGCCTTTAAACAGCTTGGAAAATTCCAGAAAACTATGTCATGGCTTTAGAAGGTTCTGATAGGATAATTGAGTTTGAGTCAATTGGAGGTGTACCTGTGGATGTATTTCAAGGCCTACCTTCTTTGCTAAGTGCCTCTTTGCTTGACATTATGGGAAAATCAAAATAAATCAGCCAACATCTCAGAAACATTTTTTCCAAACACCTGAAGGTACCACGTTCATTTGTACAAACAATAGTACAATAGTATAAACTCCATGGCAGCCGTCATACCGCTCAGGAAGGAGACGCGTTCTGTCTCCTAGAGATGAACGGACTTTGGTGCAAAAAGTGCAAATCAATCCCAGAACAACAGCAACGGACCTTGTGAAGATGCTGGAGGAAACGGGTACAAAAGTATCTATATCCACAGTAAAACGAGTCCTATATCGACACTGCTCCAAAACCGCCATAAAAAAGCCAGACTACAGTTTGCAACTGCACATGGGGACAAAGATCGTACTTTTTAAAGAAATTTCCTCTGGTCTGATGAAACCAAAATAGAACTGTTTGGCCATAATGACCATTGTCATGTTTGGAGGAAAAAGGGGGAGGCTTGCAAGCTGAAGACACCATCCCAACCGTGAAGCACGGGGGTGGCAGCATCATGTTGTGGGGTGCTTTGCTGCAGGAGGGTCTGGTGCACTTCACAAAATAGATGTCATCATGAGAAAGCAAAATGATGTGGATATATTGAAGCAACATCTCAAGACATCAGTCAGGAAGTTAAAGCTTGGTCGCAAATGGGTCTTCCAAATGGACAATGACCCCAAACATACTTCCAAAGTTGTGGCAAAATGGCTTAAGGACAACAATGTCAAGGTATTGGAGTGGCCATCACAAAGCCCTGACCTCAATCCTATAGAACATTTGTGGGCAGAATTGAAAAAGAGTGTGTGAGCAAGGAGGCCTAGAAACCTGACTCAGTTACACCAGCTCTGTCAGGAGGAGCGGGCCAAAATTCACCCAATTTATTGTGGGAAGCTTGTGGAAAGCTACCCAAAAAGTTTGACCTAAGTTAAACAATTTAAAGGCAATGCCACCAAATACTAATTGAGTGTATGTAGACTTCTGACCCACTGGGAATGTGATGAAATAAATAAAAGCTGAAATAAATCATTCTCTCTACTATTATTCTGACATTTCACATTCTTAAAATAAAGTGGTGATCCTAACTGACCTAAAACAGGGAATCTTTACTTGGATTAAATGTCAGGAATTGTGAAAAACTGAGTTTAAATGTATTTGGCTAAGGTGTATGTAAACTTCCGACTTCAACTGAATGTTGAAATCTAAGTGTTCTAAGTGTTATCTAAGTGTTATTTTTGGGGGGGAAATTAGTTGAAGTCCCCTTCAATCCCAGAATACGTGTAACCTTCTATTTAGTCTCGCATATCCCTGCTCTTTAATATTACCTGTAAGTGAGTACATTTACATGCAACCAAATAATTCAATATTAATCGGATTATGGCAGTAGACAGATTATGCAACACTTTAGGCTGCTTATCTTCATCAGCATAAGGTCAACATAGAAGTGAGCATACACAGATTAAAACAGCTGGTTTTCAGAACAATCTTTCAAATGATTAGGACATGTTAAAACCTTAATCGACGTTCCAGCGGTGGAACCAAATGGTGGAACCAAAAGGTGAAACCAAATGATTCGCTGTGGTTGAACATTTTATTTTGATTGGTGATTTCCTGCATTTATTAGAGTGCCATCAGGTAGCCTGATTTCAGATGTGTCCATGTGTGAACAGGATTATTAGGGAAATCGTTCTTCTTGCAAAGCATGTAAATGTTTTCATCAAACTGTTATGCTAATCTAACTATCTCCAATATTTGCATACTCAGTGAGAGAGAATTCATCACCTTATGATTGTCATTAGTTGTCATGTCAACAGTCTTACCTCAACTGCTCTCTCTGTCTCTCTGTTTCTCTCTTTAATTTCTCTCTCTCTGTTTCTCTTTCTTTCTCTCTTTCTCTCTCTCTCTCTCTCTTTCATCAGCCCAAGCCCAGTCTCCAGTCTTGCAGAGCAAGATGTTGGTTCCCATGGCAACAGTGAGAACAGGCTCTACTCCTCCTCAGCCCATCTCCCACGTGGCCCCTCCCCTTCCTGTGCAAAATGGTGCTCTACCAGGAAACAAGGTAGTGGTTATTACACACAAGCATACCACAGAACAGCAACTTGTAGACCTCTTTCCGGAAAAAAGGCTTGAACATTGGTCAAATACATAGGCACACACTGTGATGATCACAATATAGGCATTAAGCAAACATGATCTACAGTTCAATTTGTTGTTACTGCGGGAATAAAACCACAACTCTGATGGTGCAAGTATGCATGTGGACCACTAGCCTCCTGGCTGACCTGTGTGTGTGTTGTCCTGCACAGATCATCCACATCGCCCCCATGCCAATGGTCCAGACAAATGTCCACCCTGCTGGAGCAGTGCATGCTGGGAGTCCCTTCCCTGTATCCATGGCAACAGCCACTGTGATGACTCCGGGCATCAAACCCCCTCAGACTGTATTGCTGACGTCGCCTCCAACAAGGTACTCACTTTAAACCTACAATAAATGTCTGATTATACAGTATGTTCAGTGCATTTGGAAAGTATTCAGACTCCTTGACTTTTTCCACATTTTGTTACGTTACAGACTGGATTTTTTTAAAGTGTCCTCATCAATCTATACACAATGCCCCATAATGACAAAGTGAAAACAGGTGTTTAGAAATGTTTGCAAATGTATTCAGACTCTTTGCTATGTGACTTGAAATTGAGCTCTGGGGCATCCTGTTTCCATTGAGCATCCTTGAAATGTTTCTACAACTTGATTGGAGTCCACTTGTGGTAAATTCAATTGATTGGACATGATTTGGAAAGGCACACACCTGTCTATATTTAGGTCCCACAGTTGACAGTGCATGTCAGAGCAATACCCAAGCCTTGACATCAAAGGAATTGTCCGTAGAGCTCCGAGGCAGGATTGTCGAGGCATAGGGGATATGGGGAAGGGTACCAAAACATTTCTGCAGCATTGAAGGTCCCCAAGAACACAGTGGCCTCCATTATTCTTAAATGGAAGAAGTTTGGAACCACTAAGACTATTCCTAGAGCTGACCACCCGGTCAAACTGAGCAATCGGGGGAGAAGGGGGTGACCAAGAGCGCAATGGTCACATTGACAGAGCTCCAGAGTTCCTCTGTGGAGATGGGAGAACCTTCCAGAAGGACAACCAGCAATCAGGCCTTTATGGTGGTGTTGCCAGACAGAAGCCACTCCTCAGTAAAAGGCACATGACAGCCTGCTTTGAGCCAAAAGTCACCTAAAAACTCTCAGACCATGAGAAACAAGATTCTCTGGTCTGATGAAACCACGATTGAACTCTTGGGCCTGAATGCCAAGAGTCACGTCTGGAGGACACCTGGTATCATCCCTATGGTGAAGCATGGTGGTGGCAGCATCATGCTGTGGGGATGTTTTTCAGAGGCAGGGACTGGGAGACAGGATCGAGGGAGAGATGAATGGAGCAAAGTACAGAGAGATCCTTGATGAAAGCCTGCTCCAGAGCGTTCAGGACCTCAGACTGGGGCGAAGGTCCACCTTCCAACAGGACAACAACCCTAAGCACGCAGCCAAGACAAAGCAGGAGTGGTTTCGGGTCAAGTCTCTGAATGTCCTTGAGTGGCCCAGCCACAGCCCGGACTTGAACCCGATCTAACATCTCTGGAGAGACCTGAAAATAGCTGTGCAGCGACGATCCCTATCCAACCTGACAGAGCTTGAGAGGATCTGCAGAGAAGAATGAGAGAAACTCCCCAAATACAGGTGTGCCAAGCTTGTAGTGCCATACCCAAAAAGACTCGGGGCTTTAATTGCTGCCAAAGCTGATTCAACAAAGTACTGAGTAAAGGATCTGAATACTTATGTAAATGTGATATTTCAATTTCTAAAAAAACTGTTTTTCCTTTGTCATTATGGGGTACTGTATGTAGATTGGGGGGGGGGGGGAAACAATTTAATCAATTTTAGAGTAAGGCTGTAGCATAACAAAATGTGGAAAAAGTCAATGGGTCTGAATACTTTCCAATGCACTGTATGTCCCACTATTACTTTCACATGGCAGTTGCTTTTAGTTTATTGTGGCTGGTCAATTGACCTTCATCAGAACAGTGTGTTCATAGCTAACCCATCTGCTTTTTGTCTCTTCTTCACTCTAGGATCACTTATGTCCAATCCAGCACTGGAGTGGTCTCCACAGCAACGGTCCAGGCCCCTCTCTCTCCAGGACCCGCCTACCTGCCGTCGTCCCTGACGTCTCTGGGCTTCACCGCCATTGCTCCGGCCGGCCAAGCCCTGATGCAGCCTCTCGTAGCGGGCCAACCGCCCTTGCTAGCCCCAGCCCTTTCCCCTGGAGCCCCTGGGACGGGACGTCAACTCCTCACCGCCATCTACCCGGCCCCAAGCATCACCCTAGCGTCAGGTGTGGTCGCCATGACCTCCGTGCCACCCAATTTGGCTCAAGAAGTGTCTGGCCAATCATCAGCCTCGGCTGTCGGCGTGCAGGGTTCAAAGGACGTTACCCGGTCACTTGAAGAGGGAATGCCACACCTGACTGCAGAGTTGGAGCAAAAGTCACAGGTGGAGGGCCAGGCCCAACGGAAGAACAAGGCTCAGATAAAGAAAGAGAATACGACGGAGGATGTCGAGGCATATAGCAAACCTGGTGCTAACTCAATGGCTATGTCCAGCAGCAATATACCAACAGGTACGTCGAAACTGTAGTCCGCCTCCCCTCACCTTCACGCTGTACCTTTGCACCCCCCCCTCCTCTATCGCCTCCATTTCTCCTTCCTCCTCCCCTCTCTTCCCTTCTCTGGTTATGGCCTTTTTGAATGTACTTTCAGTGCATCTCTTTTGCTATAGTTGCCTCTTTTATAACTAGCTATGTTACAATATATTATTACTAGGAATCATGAGCCACTATTGTGCATTTTCCTGCAGGGAGTGAAGAAGACGGTGGTCGAGCCAGCCACATGAAAGAAGAGAATACGGACGATGACCGAGATTATGCCAGAGGGAATGGAGAGAGGGAGAGGGAGATAAAGAAGGAGAGTGGGACGCCTGAACCAGAGGAGTCCAGGGAGGCAGAGGATTGGCCCCATGAGGGCCACAACAAAGGGGACAGTGGCAATGGGGGCCACAGCAAAGAGGTACGAGACTCTGGGTTTTGCTGAAGATTAAGCACCCATCGAAAACAATGACTTCTGTAGAGATTGCAAAACGCAATGCAAACAATTGGATTATTGCGATGTAAACAATTATCACAAGCACTTATCAAGGACAAGGCTTTCTCTCTCTCTCTCTCTCTCTCTCTCTCTCTCTCTCTCTCTCTCTCTCTCTCCAGGCTGGACCGAGGGAACCTCTCCACCCTACCACAGGACTGGACCCTCCTCCGCCTCCCCCACAGACTGACAGGGACGCGCCCCCCTCAGCCAAGAAGACCAAATTCCGCCCCCCGCCGCTCAAAAAGCCCTCAGACGCCATTGAAAAGTGAGTGACAGGGATGGGGGGGATGGGTGCAATGGGAGGATATGAAAACACATCACCATCACGTTGCTTCTCTCTGTGGTCACTATGTGGTACATTTTTGACAGTTGACAGTTAAGATCAAGTGGAGAATAATTTGTAGCCAGGGAATCAGTTGGTTGGAGCTTGGTGCTTACATCACTAGCGTTGAGGGTTCGATCCAGACCCGGCGACAGGATAACGTGACTAAGGGGGCAGTTGAAATTGGCATTTTGGGGAGGGGGGGGGGGGGGGGGGGGGGGGGGTTTCTTGCATTTGGAATTACGTTGGATTCTGTTTATATCATGCTGCACCATAATAAACATGAAGCTCAAATGCAGAGACTCTGAGATCATTGAGGGCTTTTGAAGTGACCGGTCGGCGCGATCGGTAGCCTTTCTCCATTGCACTGCATCAACGTCAAATAGGGTCCCCTCTAGCAGTCGTAAGGACAACGATTCAGCAGGAGGCATGCAGGTAGCAATGCAAATGAGTGTTGGATTTATTTACACAGCGCTGGTGTTTCGGAGATGACGATGATATTTACAAATGTACGGGCACTTAAATACATTTGGCCACACATGTTCTCGCTCGTTCACACAACGTTAAACATGACGGAGGAACCGGACGCATGCCCTCCGAACGAGAAATGGACAGGAAACTGGTAAATGCAATGAAGTAAATCAAACATTTGTGTGCTCTCCAAAACAACGTTTCCACTTGGAGAATGGTATGAATCCGTATTATACTGAATGTCTTATCCGCATTTCCTTAACCAACCTAAATTAATGGGGGAGTATGTTGGGATTAAAAGTAACTTTGCGAGTATATTTCGGGGTTAAAAGTAACTTCACTGATGAATATATGTAGTTCGCGGAGCATTGATTAACAGGGACAACCAATTGACACAATGAAACAAATAGTGCTCACAAATTAGCCCCTGTCAGTGCTCTAATAGTGGAGAGAGACGTGGCTATACAGCGTCTTTGCTTATTCTGGTCTCAACATTTTTAAATGATGCTCGAGACACGTTCCTCCCACGTCGGCAGGAACCTCAATAACATTGCCAGGATGTAGCAGTGGTCAGTCTCCCTTCAACTGAAATGAATACGGTTCAGTATTTCTACCCCCCCCCCCCCTTTTAAACGCACACATTACCCAAACTAATGGACATGTGACGGCGAGGCAGAATGGCACATTCCAAGTGAGCACTGGACACATGCTGCATATTGACCAACATGGTATGGATGACACTCCATATGGTTGACCCCTGGGCAGATGAACACTTTGCCCAGGCCCTAAACACAATCCACTAATATTTTGGCGATGGGGCACAAACTTCCACGCATGGGCCTTTGTTGAAGCAAGTTAAGGGAGCATTCTCTCCTGAAAGATGCACAGTGGACACTGGGGTTGTCTCCAGACGGACCAGCAGTGACACAACTTCCATGCCACACCCAGGAACATATTGCGGTGCAGTCATTTTCCCGGGGAAAGGGTCAGAGCACATCCTCTCCAGGCTCCGGAGACACTCCTGCAGAGCCCCCCCCCCCTATAGGAACAGGAGAGAACCAGGAAGGAGATAGTTCAGTCTCCAACACGGCGTCCTCACCAGGGCCAGACTGGTAAACTTGAACCCGCCCTTACAGTATAAATCAAAAAATGACAGGCGGTGGCGTATCACATTATTTACTTAGCTTACCGCAAAGATGAGAAGTGTTTTTCCCCCCTGCTTTTTATGGAAACCCAGAGGAGTCATACCTAACCGCCCCAGTGGCTTTCGAGAGCTCCCCTACACACACCGCGGCGCTCTCTCCACAGTGGAGATGCATCTTTTTTTTTGACCCAACCTGTCACACTATTTTTATATAGTGAAAATAAAACTGAGGTGCACAAGCCCTTTTTTTTAGCCCACTCGTGGAACCGGGTACGGTTGGGTCCCAACATGGGTGTCATAAAATCAAACTATATTTCAACTGTACAGGGTCCTGTCGGGGTCCTATTTCGAGGAGCGCTTTGCCGAGCTGCCAGAGTTCAGGCCAGAAGAAGTGCTGCCCTCTCCCACCCTCCAGAGTCTGGCCACCTCCCCCCGAGCCATACTGGGCAGCTACCGGAAGAAGAGGAGGAACTCCACAGGTGAGAGAGAGAGATTTTGTCGTGCTGTGAGGTTTGTCCTACATTTTGCCACTTGGTAGGCCGTCATTGTAAATAAGAATTTGTTCTTAGTTGACTTGCCTGGTTAAATCAAACAAAATGTTCAAAAAGTGCTTCTGCTTCCACATAAATACATAGAATCAGTTGAAGAACACCCCATCAACCCCACTCACACAAAAAAGCTCATAAGTTCATGTCAGACAAGACTGCGACCAGGTGGCAGTTCCACACGATTAAAGAGATACTTTGGGATTCTGGCAATGCTAGCACATACCCATAGACTTCCAGTCATTGCGCTAACGCTGTATAACGCTTTCAGTTTCGCGGCTCCCGAGTGGCGCAGAGGTCTCAGGCCCCTGCATCTCAGTGCTCGAGGCGTAACTAAAGAGAACCTGGTTCGAATCCAGGCTGTATCACAATTAGCCCAGCGTCGTCCGGGTTTGGCCGGTGTCATTGTGAATAAGAATTTGTTCTTAAACTGACTTGCCAGGGTTAAATGAAAAACAGATTTAGGATTAGCTCGCAAAACGTAACTCCCTTCATACTTCTGACTTTGTGGAAGTAGATTCATTGCCAAAATCCCAAAGTATCCCTTTAAGTACATGCCAGCTGCAGTACATCATTGCCGTCTGCCTCTATGTCTCCCCTGCTGTTAAGCACTTTTATTGACAGGGGGACAAACTAACGTTTATAACTGTTCAGCCTGCATCTAGGCACCATATAACGCCTCATCGCTGGCATTAGCTGGAACTCTGCGTATGGGGTCCGATATGACCTTTCTGGCCTGTCTGATGACGGTCTCCTGGAAAATGAACTGGAGAGAGGAGGGAAGTGTCATGCCAATACTCTTCCCTGCTGTCTTGGTCAGTTTCAAGATTAAGGCTTTCAGCTGCACTGTCGGGTTAAACCTTATCCTGAAACAAGCATGACTGGGGAGAGAGTTGTCGAACATATTCAAAAGAAAATGTATTAAGAATCTAGCACGGCCGCTAAAATGAATTTGAACAGATTTCTTTCCTCCGTTGAAAACAGAGGTAGGATGTATTGTGGTTGCGTGTTCTATTGGATTCTGTGGTTAAAACACCTTCTCTTCATCCTCTATCCTCCGCCTCCTTCTTCACTCACTCCCATCTCCTTTTCCTCTGTATCTTCCTCCTCCCCCTCTTCTGTATCATTCTCTTGTTCTTCCTCCTCTTCTCCTTCTCCCCTTCAGACCTGGACTCGTCTGCAGAGGACCCCAGCTCTCCCAGGAGGAAGGCTGCCGCTCGGAGCCGTCTCTCCAGCTGCAGCTCGGAGCCCAACACACCAAAGAGCGAGGTCAAGTGTGAGGGGGACATCTTCACCTTCGACAGAGCCGGTATGTAGTGTGGAGTGTACGGAGGTCTGTTATAGGTGATGTCTTGTGTCCTAAATGGTGCCTTATGCAGTGCACTACTTTTGGCTAGGCCCCTGTAGCGTTTTCCTTAGTTAGTTTTCCCTTCCTCCTCACATTCTTTTCTCACTCATCAGTTTGGATTCCCCTCGGTGCCTCCTCTTTTCTCCATTCTTCTCATCCCTCTCTTCTCTCAATCACCACCCTCTCCTCTCACTCTCTCTTCATATTATTCATGCTTCTCAACTATCTCTCATCCCTCCCTTCTCTCAATCACCGTCATTTCTCTACCGTAGGTGCTGAGTCTGAGGATGTCCTGGGGGAGATGGACAAAGTGCCGTACTCCTCTCTCCGGAGGACTCTGGACCAGCGCAGGGCTCTCGTTATGCAGCTCTTCCAGGAACACGGCTTCTTCCCTTCAGGTAACCACCCGGCACCATCTGCTTCTCTCATTGGCTCATGTAGCCAAATTGTTGACTGTCATTGGTCACCTTGTATACTGATTTTGTGGTTGAGCAAGGCCAGATTACAACCAACTAGTCTCTGATACAACCAGGCAAAGGTTGCACTGCAATTATTTTTCTTCAGAGAGGGCTCATCTTCTTTCCCTCTCCTCTCGTCCTCTGCCCCCCCCCCCCCCCCCCCCATCTAGCTCAGGCCACTGCAGCCTTCCAGGCACGATACTCAGACACCTTCCCCACCAAACTGTGTCTGCAGCTGAAGATCAGGGAGGTGAGGCAGAAGATCATGCAGACAGCCACACCTGGAACCCCCGGAATCTCTGAGCCCGGCGGGGCAACAACAGGGGTCATGGGTTCAACGGACTCCGCCTCGGCCGCCATCGGCTCCTCCAATACCAACACTCGAGATGGTACAGGGACAGAGCCAGGAGAAAGAGGGCGGAGTCCCGAGGAGCCCAGGAACGTGGGCAAATTGTAGAAATGGAAAGAAGGAGAGATGGAAAGAAGGAGAAAAGTAAGAGAATAGAGAAGGTGGAGAGAAAGTGTCAAAAGAGAGAGAGGAGTGTTGTTGTGTCCCACAGCATGTCCTTGTACATGTAGTAACAGGACATCAGTTTCACTTCGGCACAGATCTGTACTGGCTGTACCCTCAGCACATTTGTAGTTTGACACAGAACATTCTGTGGTACACACCAGTGGAGGCTGGTGGGAGAAGCTATAGGAGAGGGGGATGGCTGGAATGGATTCATTGTAATGGCTGGAATGGAATAAAAGGAACGGAGTCAAGCACGTGGTTTCCATATGTTTGATACCGTTCCATTTATTCCACTCCAGCCCTTACAACGAGCCCGTCCTCCTATAGCTCCCCCCCACCAGCCTCCACTGGTACACACATTCTTACTGTCTCTCTCTCGCGCACACACACCCCACCAACTCAGACTGTTACTCTTGGGTGGCAGTCACGAGCACTGTCACACAGATGTACACAATGGCACTTTGTAACAATTTGTGTGGATTCAGTTTGCAGCCCTCTGTTGCCATTGACTTCCCTCCCTCCACTCCTCAGCACAGTGGTTGGGATGTATCCAATGTAACATCCACTGATATTCCACAGCCCCTCTATGCTGCAACAACAGACAGCACTGAACTGGACACACACTGCACACACACAGTCTGCCAGTCAACTCAACACTCGCCTGACCAAGCCTTTGGCCTGCACAGTTTTTAGAGATTGGAGAAAGTGAGTCAACCATTGGCTCCCGAAAAAGGGAGGCTGGACTCAGCGTGACCATTGACCAATCCCTGGCCCAATCAGTAATCAACGTCACAGACAGGCTGAGTTCCTATTGGCTGGAGAGGATGTTGTATATTGAGGTTTCCCCCCTTGTGGACGCCGTTATGAGATATGAAATATGTAAAGATTGAAGGGTGATGCGTGACAAAGCAACAAACTCAACATTGGTTGGCTGTAAACGAGCACAGAGAAAGGCTGAACGAGACAAATCGTCCATTCATTGGTCAACTCAAGAGGCTGCGGATTCCACCAAGGAAGCCGGAAGCAGATGATGTGACATGGCTCACTTGGCTCCCAAGTGACAGTTGACAAGCAAAAGTAGATTTATAACCAACGTCTAGGAGTCACCCAGTGGATATGTTGCTTTATCTTGTATTGTTGCAGTGGAAATAACACGTTTTTTCTGTGGCCTGTTTTCTCTCTTGTGGCTCTCATTGGTGTTTCTCCAGCGTAAACTTATATAAAAGGGGTTTGGAAACAGCCCACGCAACCCCTCTTCTAAATTTTACTTTGGGCCATTCCCCCTCTCCCATGACTGCTCAGTAGACACATAGTGGAGGGGGCAGGCAGTTTGTTTTTAAACGTTGAAATCAGGTGTTTGCACAATGTGTGGTCTTGTGACTGCAATTTAAATCAGGAAAGTATTATTTTTAGAGATTGTTTCTTAGAAATAACCTTGTTGTTCAATGTTATCAATCCCCCCCTTCTTCCATTTGGAGCCCCTTTCCCCCTTGCTTCCTTTCCCTGCCCCTCTAACCAAGTGTTGTTAGAAAGTGCCCTTAAGCACTGGTCCAGGGTCAGTTCTGTTACGTAGCTCAGGATGGCTCTGGTTAGAGTTTAGTTCAGGGAAAACAGATCCTAGACCAGCCCCGTAGGGCATTCTCTGGAGCCCTCTCTCTTCCCTCTCTGCCACTTTATTTTTTTTCCTTATTAAATGGTGCAATAGGACATTTGGAATGGGTGGGTTATGTGGGTCTGTGCCATAGATATTTACAGTACAGTCAGAAGACCCATTCTAACAACTATGGCATAAGAAGAACTCTCTGAGATTGCTATATTTGAAGAGATAGAGCATAGCTAACTAACTAAAGTCAAAGACATTCAAATAGCACTTTTTGCCTCTTCACTTGTTTTGGGAAGAGTTGGGGTAGTTATGGGTGTACCTTTATTTCTCTGTATACAGTTGGATGTGTGAAAAATATCTATATTTCCATATGTGCATATAGATGTTGTGTGTGTGTTTGCGCACATGCATGTATGGACTCGGCCACACCCTTCACATACCATACAATAAGACATTATCAATCATATGTTCTTCACATATACTGGAGGCAGTATTTTTTTTACAGTCACCAGGACTATTATATGCCACCTTGACTGTTATATTAATGAGATAGTCCAAGATCAAACGCATAGAATTTATCAAAGATTTGTTGAGTCTTGCAAAGGTGAGGCCTGAAATGATTCCGTGAACATGCATGTGCGCACGCAAACACACAGACAGACATACACACACACACACACACACACGAATGCGTGTACACTGTATGATTGTGCTTAAAATAAACTGTCCATACCTTGGAGAAGGAATTTTAGAATGAGAGAGATGAGTGTGAGCTCATAAACAGGCATGTTGACCATGTGCAATATTTCTAAGCAAAATAAACAACTAAATATTGAAAATATTAAAAGACCTAACACAATATCCTTGGTCTTTGACTTTGTTCTGAGTCAGATTAGTGAATGTGAGTGTGCTGGTTTGATGGAATCCATCTCTGTACAACTGACCCAAGATTCTAACGGAAGTGCCCCTGTAAGGTCGGTAATAACAAATAACTACTTTATCCTATGTAGATGTTATGCCTGAAGGTTGAGCGAGTACTGATACTTGAAATGATGACTGGAAGAGAATCTGAATTCAGAGAACGCGAACCTGTGACTCCCCCACACAGTCGACTATGGCTGCTTCCACGAAGTGAAATCCCCAGTATTTTGAGATTCCCTTTGTTGATTGATTTTCTATACACAAGTAGACACGTCACACCTGTCCATCAGTCATGTTAAAGTGGGATTACCTGCAATTACAATGTCAAGATCCTTCCTGCCAAGGCAGGTGGAGATATGAACTCAATCTCATGCTCATCAATCCAAAACTTGGTGTACCAGACCATTCAGAGATCTTGGGCAGTGTGTTGATTTAAAGAACCAATACCTGGGTGACACTATTTGCTTGTCCTTTAGTTGACATCAGGCACTACATTTGAGTCACTTTCCACTTCTGACATCATTGTTGTGAACTGTGTATTTGCCTCTGAAACAGACACCTGGGTTCAAGGCCAGGTCAGGAAACCCCAGAATTTGCTACAATGGTGTGAGAAATGGGAGGGCTCTGCTGTAAGGCCACCAGAGGCATGTGAAGGGTATTGAAATAAATATTAAGGATTATTTTGTAAATCTGCTATTTGGGATTCTTTACCCCCCCCCATTGAAACCTTAACTATAACCCCATTTAAATGTAAAAATGGTTGCAGTTAGGGTAGGGACGTCCAAAGGATGCCGGAAAGCAATGACCCTTATTTTATGTGAAATTCTTACTCTCCTCTTATCTAAAACATAATGGGATTTGTAGTTTTCATGTCTGTACTCCCTTTCGTGTATACATCATTTTTACTGTCACGGTAGAAATCAAGAAATCCCAGACGGAAGCGCCACCTCTGGTGAAACTCAACACTGTTATTTTAGCAGTGTAGTTCTATGGGTATTTTCAAAGACAAGGGAACAGTCGTGAGCCACAGCCAAATCGAACTTCATTTCCCAGGAGAAAATGCAATTTGTCAGTTTCTACTGTCTACGAGCTCAGACAGGCAGTGCAAGGGAGGACTCATCGGAACGGTGTCAATTCTGTCTGTTTTACAACGATTATTGCATTTGCAGTCAAAAGAGGCAACATTTAAACTCACTTGGTGTGAATCCCTAGCCCCCCGCCCGCTACCCTTGCACAGAGATATGAGCGGCAGCGGGCGGCCCAGAACTAGCTCGTTTGCTGAGCCACAAGGTAATCCCGGAGCCGCTGCAGCATCCACCGGATCAGCCGCTGCGGTGGGGAGCAGCACAGGAAAGACCGGGGTCCAGCAGGCCTCGGGGAGCAGTTCGTCTGGATGCTCAAATTTAAAGCTGGCCAGTAAGTTTATTATGATGTGTTTTCTGAAAAATATTGCCTTGGATGATTGAAAGACACACATTGTAGCTACAATCCAGTGTCGTAGCGAATGTGGTCAATTTTGCACGATTGCCAGGGCGAACATTGTTGTAACGTTAGTTTAAAAAAACGAGTTAGCTAGTTAACTGCCTTGATTAACTGTCGTTGTCTGAACGGTTGAGTTGTCAGTTAGCAAACTAGTTACTGTAACTTGCTAACCCACGACAAAAACTAAGTAGTTCGCGTTAGCTAGCTAGCTTGCTAGGTCTAGATTAGTTATACTAAACAAAAAATATTAATGTAAAAATGTCAAAGATTTTACTGAGCTGCAATTCATATGATTGAGGAAATCAGTCAATTGACAAATTCAATAGGCCCTAATCTATGGATTTCACATGACTGGGAATATAGATATGCATCTGTTGGTCACAGATACCTTTAAAAAATGGGCCTCAGGATCTTGTCATGGTATTTCTGTGCATTCAAATTGCCATCGATAACATGTAATTGTGTTCGTTGTCCATAGCTTATGCCTGCACATACCATAACCCCACCACCACCACGGGGCACTCTGTTCACAACATTGACATCAGCAAACTGCTTGCCCATACGACGCCATACACGTGATCTGCGGATGTGAGGCTAGTTGGGCAAACAGTCGAATTCTCTAAATCGAAGTTGTAGGCTGCTTATAGTAGATACATTATCAGGCAACATCTCTGGTGGACATGTCAGCATGCCAATTGCACGCTCTCTCAACTTGAGACAACTGTACATTGGCCTTTTATTGTCCCCAGCACAAGGTGCACCTGTGTACCGATCGTGCTGTTTAATCAGGATCATGATATGCCACACCGGTCAGGTGAAAGGAGAAATGCTCACTAACAGGGATGTAAGCACATGTTGTGCACAACATTTGAGGATGTCTGTATGAAACATTTCGGGGCTCTTTTATTTCAGCCCATGAAAGATGGAACCAACACTACATGTTGCGTTTATATTTTTGTTCCGTGTATATTAGCATGCTAGCTAATTAATGACCTCGCGGTACCATACTGTAACGCTAGCTAAATATAAAGAAAGCATTAGCAACATAAACAACCTTAGCTACGTGTGCTAAGGCATGCCAGCTAACTTGTAAGCAGCAGCTATAGCAGATGGATAACTAGCATCCCAGATGGGTTTTAGATGGCTATGTGGTAACGTTAACTAGTTTACAAGGATATTCAATCTAGTTAGCTACAGTAGTAGTAGTGCTTTTTATGTTTTAACAATCAAACGAATCAGTGATAACTAGCTAGTTCAAACAATTCTTTACCTAACGAGCTAGTTATGTGACACTACAAACGACAGGCTAACGTTAGCTGTCACAGACTTGGTAGGCATAGGCAAGGTAGCCTAATTGTTTGTTCATAACGGCTGACAAGTAAGCTAGCCAGAAAACAACTAGCTTTGTGCTTCCCAACACGGATTCATGTTAAGCACACCCTTACCTATTGTTCAAATTAGGTCGATAGTGGATACGTATCTATCCAGTAGCCCAGATAAGTAACCAGCCTAGAAAGAAATATCTAGTTATAAAGTGACTGTTAACAGGTGAGACAGAACTTGATAAAAAGTGGTGAAACATGTAACTACTAGCCAGCTGTATAATATATCATGAGCTAGTAATTCTCCAAGAAGTAGGCTAGTAGATATACAGAAGGAAGATGACCAGCTGAAATACTTGCTTACATTGCACATCAACAACTTCCATGTGTCCTTTGCACGTTTTGTTTTCTTAGAGCATGTTTCCACTTTGTTCCTTGTAGTGCACATTGGAATTGGATGGCTTTATCCACCATGATGATCAACGTTTGTCATGCAGAGTACATTTTGTTGGCTGTGGATCTGACTTTTCCCAGACCTTCTTCCCCCTGACTAAAGGTCTCGAAGCTTCAGCGTATGTGCAGATCACGTTCTGCACGTGTGTCTTTACTGCACAGATTTGTGGTCCCTTGCACATTTCTCACTGTCAATGGTGAATGATAATTTTTCAAGTTTTACTGGTGAAATGTCCGTATGCGTTTAGATCTTTCTGAGTTAGTGTTATTTTCGCAGTAGCCTGCAGTGTTGTTTTGAGTGATATACAGTGAGCGAATTTTGCCTGTCTTACAGTAACGTTATACTATGCTATAATATTAGGTTCTGTTAGTATTCTACCTATCATTGTGTGATCTTGCAGACATTGATTCAGCTTTTATCCATATTTTATTAAATAAATGACCTCCATTTGCCAAAGTAGCCTGTTCTCTACGGCTAGAGCAGAGACTGTGTGTGTAAAGTAGAGAATAAACACATGCGCAGAAGCTTTGGGATCTTTAGTCCGGAGGAAACAAGTTCTGGGGCAAGTCTGATCTGCAGCCACATCGTATTATATGTGATGATGAAAGTTGGAGCTCAAACCTAATGGTATAAGTCAATATTGGTGAAACACTAAGCAAAGATGTGGACAACAGGACATGCTGATGCTTTTGAAATGATGAAGTGGCGTTCCAAATGATGACCGGTCTCCTTTTTTTGTCCAGGTTTTTTCATGCTTCATGTGGGACAAGTCATTAAGATTTCTGTGGTTTGGATTTGACACTAGCAAGAATATAGGCTACTGGTCTAGCCGTTGATTGCGTTTGACTAAATTAACCAAAGTCGAATTTTGTCTCAGATCTCTGGTATTTATGGCACAAGTTCACAGGTCCATAAATTCCACCATTTCTTTAAAAACAACTCCCTCTATTTCTGCACGCGAGGGTGTGGAATTGATACACCTGGACATGTCATTCTGCAGGAGCACACTGTATTATGTCATCACCATGGTGATTGTGCACACACACACATCATTTGTTTGTGGGAGGCTGAGTGATCTGAGCAGAGTTAGAGCGGGGTCATTCTCCGTGCAAAGTGCTAAGTTCTCCAGTTCAACCAGCCAACTGTCCTCATACAGGGAATGAATCTCACATGAAGTAGGCCTGCCTCAGAACTCTCTGTCCCAGGCCACCAAACACACAGTTGTTTGAGGTGGCCTGTAGGTAACCGTTGTTTTGAGTTCAAGTGTATTGGATGAGGTCGATGATGGGCCTATTGGAGGATCGCAAGTCTCGTGTTCCTTAGGTCAAATGATGTTCAAAGGAGCACAAAATAGCCCTGTTCGTCCTCCAACAAGGCAGGCGGCTACTGTAGTGGTTACACAAACAAGAGGTAGTTAATAACACGAGCCCTGGGTTGAGTTCAGTAGGACATTCAGTAACTCATTTTTCAACGACAAATAATTTATTGAAACAAGTCTAGATGGTATTTCACCCACTTTTAAAAATGTTCTCCCTTACTTAACATGACCCTGTAGGCCTATTTTCTATGCTGAGCAATTGCTTACTCTGCCTGTTTTGGCTATGTAAAGGCCTATTATCATTTGCCCTAAATGCTGTCAATGCCATAAGCCTCAGATATATATTTTTTAAGAGTAGGACATTTTCAGACTTTTTATTGAAGAGACAGGGCGTCTAGAAGTAAGGAAGTCAGTGAGGGTATGTGACAAAGTAGCGGTGGGTAGAGCATTCCGACCCATGCCGTCACGCTGTTGAAGGCGGGGATGTTAACCACTACACCACCCCAGGCCAAAAATGTCAATACACGTGAGCCCTTGTTTACGTAGAAATTAACCATATATTAGCAACAATGTCCTTGGTCATGTTCATTATGTCACACCGTAGCAAAACAGCTTTTCTTAGAGTTCAGATAATAGGCCTACAACCCCGTTTTGGTCTGTTTTCTTCAGTTTTGTACCTACTGAACAAAACCCTCTTAATCTCCTCTATTTCAAATCTAAAAAGAGGACAATTTTTTTTGACACGACTTGTGTCCTTGTTTCCCAGGGGACAGTGGGAAGGTGACTACGGTGGTGGCCACATCTGGGCAGGGTCCCGACCGCCCACAGGAGGTGTCCTACACGGACATCAAGGTGATCGGGAATGGCTCTTTCGGTGTGGTGTACCAGGCACGCCTCATCGACAGCCAGGAGATGGTGGCCATAAAGAAGGTGCTGCAGGATAAGAGGTTCAAGGTATGGCGGCCAGTCTCTTGGAGAAATACAGCCGTGTTGTCACCCAGAGTCACATTTGTTTATTTTTAAATCTGTAGCACATAATTTACAATGCATTTGGAAAGTATTCTGACACCTGCATTTCCACATTTTGATATGTTACAGCCTTATTTTTTTTAAATAATGTTTTTTTTTCTTCTCTTCCATTTACACACAATACCCCATAATGACAAATGAAAACTGTTTTAAAAAAACAGAAACACCTTATTTACATAAGTGTTCAGACCATTTGCTATGAGACTCGAAATTGAGCTCAGGTGCATCCTGTTTCCATTGATCATGCTTGAGATGTTTCTACAACTTGATTGGAGTCCACCTGTCATATATTCAATTGATTGAACATGATTTGGAAAGGCACACACCTGTCTATATAAGGTCCCACAGTTGACAATGCATGTCAGAGCAAAAAGCCACAAGGTCGAACAAATTGTCCGTAGAGTTCTGAGACAGGATTTTATCAAGCATTGAAGGGCCCCAGGAACACAGCGGCCTCATCATCTCCATCGTTCTGGAAGAAGTTTGGAACCACCAAGAGTCTTCCTAGAGCTGGCCACCCGGCCAAACTGAGCAATCGAGGGAGAAGGGCCTTGGTCAGAGAGGTGACCAAGAACCCAATGGTCGCTCTGACAGAGCTCCAGAGCTTCCTCTGTGGAGATGGGAGAACCTTCCAGAAGGACAACCATGTCTACAACACTCCACCAATCAGGCCTTTCATGGTAGAGTGGCCAGACAGAAGCCATTCCTCAGTAAAAGGCACATGATAGCCCACTCTGAGTTTTCCAAAAGGCACCTAAAGGACTCTCAGACAATGAGAAACAAGATTCTCTGGTCTGATGAAACCAAGATTGAACTCTTTAACCTGGCACCATTCCAACGGTGAAGCATGGTGGTGGCAGCATCATACTGCTGGGATCTTTTTGAGCGGCAGGGACTGGGAGACGAGTCAGAATCGAGGGAAAGATGAACTGAGCAAAGTACGGAGAGATCCTTGACGAAAACCTGCTCCAGAGTGCTGAGGGTCTGACTGGGGTGAAGGTTCACCTTCCAACAGGATAACAGCCCTAAACATACAGCCAAGACAACGCAGGCGTGGCTTCGGGACAAATCTCTGAATGTCCTTTTGTGGCCCAGCCAGAGCCCGGACTTGAACCCCATCGAACATCTCTGGAGACCTGAAAATAGCTGTGCAGCGACACTCCCCATCCAACCTGACAGTGCTTGAGAGGATCTGCAGAGAAGAATGGGAGACACTCCCCAAATACCAGTGTGGAATGTTGTCCCACTCTTCTTCAATGGTTGTGCGAAGTTGTTGGATATTGGCGGGAACTGGAACACGCTGTCGATCCAGATCATCACGAACATGCGCAATGGCTGACATGTTTGGTGAGTATGCAGGCCATGGAAGAACTCAAATAAAATTGTATTGGTCACATACACATGGTTAGCAGATGTTAATGTGAGTGTAGTGAAATTCTTCTAGTTCCGACTGTGCAGTACCATCTAACACGTAATCTAACAATTCCACAACTACCTAATACGCAATAATGATGCAATGTTTAGTCGGGGGGAGTCTCCTCTTTATCAAAGTGGGGTTTGCATATTACCTCAGGTGAAACCATGTTATTGTCTGAATGCAGCTGTATGGACCCTCTGGGAAGAATCAACTTGGTTAAGCTTCTGTAGTGTCCATAGAGTTTTTTTTTTTTTTTTGTCTGAAAATTAGAACCTAACAGTACATATGGATGACCGAGCGGCATAGGCAAGATGCAATAGATTGGTAACCGGGACATTTATAGCGTCCATTGTGTACAGATCCTTGCAACATGGGGACCTGCATTATCATGCTGAAACATGGGCACAATGGGCCTCAGGATCTCGTCACGGTATCTCTGTGCATTCAAATTGTCATAAAATAAAATGCAATTGTGTTCGTTGTCCGTAGCCCATGCCGTCACTCCACCGGGCACTCTGTTCACAACGATGACATCAGCAAACCACTCGCCCGCACGACGTCATACACGTGGTCTGCCAAATTTTCTAGAACGATGTTGGAGGCAGCTTATGATAGAGAAATGAACATTCAATTCTCTGGCAGCAGCTCTAGTGGACATAAATGCAGTCAGCATGCCAATTGCATGCTCCCTCAACTTGCGACATCTTTGGCATTATGTTGTGACAACTTCATGATCATGCTGTTTAATCCGTTTCTTGATATGGCACACCTGTATGTCTTGGTGAAGGAAAAATGCTCACTAACAGGTATAAACAAATTTGTGCACAACATTTTAGAGATTTTTTTTTTGTGTGTGTGTGTATGGAACATTTCTAGGATATTTTATTTCACCTCCTGAAACATTGGACCAACACTTTACATGTTGTTTATATTTTGGGTCAGTGTGTATGTGTATATATCAAAAGTTTGGACACACCTACTCATTCAAGTGTTTTTCTTTATTTGTACTATTTTCTACATTGTAGAATAGTGAAGACATCAAAACTATGAAATAACACACAGAATCACGTAGTAACCAAAAGTGTTAAACAAATCCAAATATATGTTTGATTCTTCAAAGTAGCCACCTTTTGCCTTGACAGCTTTGCACACACTTGGCATTCTCTCAACCGGCTTCATGAGGTAGTCACCTGAAATGCATTTCAAAGAACAGATGTGCCTTGTTAAAAGGTCATTTGTGGAATTTCTTTCCTTAATGCGTTTGAGCCAATCAGTTGTGCTGTGACAAGGTAGAGGTGGTACACAGAAGATAGCCCTATTATGGCAAGAACAGTTCAAATAAGCAAAGAGAAACGACAGTATCATTACTTTAAGACATGGAGGTCAGTCAATGTGGAAAATTTCAAGATTTAAAAAAAAAAGTTTCTTCAAGTGCCGTCGCAAAAACCATCAAGCGCTATGATGAAACTGTCTCTCACGAGGACTGCCACAGGAAAGACCCAGAGTTACCTCTGCTGCAGAGGATAAGTTCATTAGAGTTACCAGCCTCAGAAATTGCAGCCCAAAGTTAATGCTGCAGAGTTCAAGTAACAGACACATCTCGACGTCAACTGTTCAGAGGAGACTGCGTGAATCAGGCCTTCATGTTCGAATTGCTGCAAATGAACAACTACTAAAGGACACCAATAAGAAGAGACTTGCTTGTGCTAAGAAACACGAGGAATGGACATTAGTTAGACAGGTGGAAACCTGTCCTTTTGGTCTGATGACTCCAAATTTGAAATTTTTGGTTCCAACCACCGTGTCTTTGTGAGACGCAGAGTAGGTGAACAGATGATCTCCGCATGTGTGGTTCCCACCGTGAAGCACGGAGGAGGTGTGATGGTGTGTGTTGCTTTGCTGGTGACACTGTCAGTGATTTATTTAGAATTCAAGGCACACTTAACCAGCATGACTATCACAGTATTCTGCAGCGATACGCCATCCCATCTGGTTTGCCCTTAGTCCCACTATCATTTGTTTTTCAACAGGACAATGACCCAAAACACACCTCCAGGCTGTGGAAGGGCTATTTGACCAAGGAGAGTGATGGAGTGCTGCATCAGATGACCTGGCCTCCACAATCACCCGACCTCAACCCAATTGAGATGGTTTGGGATGAGTTGGACCACAGAGTGAAGGAAAAGCAGTCAACAAGTGCTCAGTGTATGTGGGAACTCCTTCAAGATGGTTAGAAAAGTGTTCCGTGTGAAGCTGGTTGAGAGAATGCCAAAAGTGTGCAAAGCTGTCAAGGCAAAGGGTGGCTACCTTTGAAGAATCTCAAATATATTTTGATTTGTTTAACACTTTTTTTGGGGGGGGGGGGTTATTACATGATTCCATATGTGTTATTTCATAGTTTTGATGTCTTCGCCATTATTCTACAATGTGGAAAATAGTACAAAAATGAAGAAAAACCCTTGAATGAGAAGGTGTCCTAACTTTTGACTGGTACTCTATATAAATCTGTTTTTTAACAGACCATAACTCTGAGTCTGCTTTGGTGGGTATTGCCATAGAAAATGTAGTATCGTGATACTGTATCATGGCAACACTAAATTGTCTTATCCTTTATGTCATGAGATGAGGAATATCAATTTTTGGATTGGTCTCGTAAATTCCTATAATGTTATGAGTAGGCTACTTTGTTTTTCTGAATACAGGACACACCTTTGTCATTTTAGAAGAAACATTTCCATATGACTTTGTGGGAGGAAATTTGTATTTTTAGCCTACGTTTTTCTGTGACCGAAATGGACACTTTGCCATCACCTTACTGAACAAACACATATCTCACGCATTGTAAAGATCAATTCACTTACAGGGCAATTAGAAACCCTTTTCCACTGTTCAATTCCAGAACTGTTCTTTTGTTTAATACCTTTCCTATGCAGAACCGAGAGCTACAGATCATGCGAAAGTTGGACCACTGCAATATCGTGAGGCTGCGCTTCTTCTTCTACTCTAGTGGAGAAAAGGTAGGTTGCCATCCATTGTTTTTGGCACACCTTAATGCAGAAATGAGAATGCTGAGGACCTGAACAGTCTGTTTCCTCTTCATACGAGTCATTCTTCCCACTACAAAGTTGGGATTTTCAAAACGCATGAATAACTTGAGTACATATCGAGTTATGACTGGTGCAGTCATTTGGCGTATAATGATTGTCAGTTCTTCCCCCCCCCCCCCTATACAGAAGGATGAGGTGTATCTCAACCTGGTGCTGGACTTTGTCCCGGAGACCGTGTACAGGGTGGCCCGGCATTTCAACAAGGCCAAAAGCATCATTCCTATAATTTACGTCAAGGTAAACTCCCTCCCTTTCTCTTTCATTGTCCAACTTTCGCTTGCCTCAACGTCTTTTCATTAGACTTTGATTGTCTAGTATAAGTCATTCAACTATGAACTATACTTTTTTTTTTTACTCTCCCAAACAGGCTTGGCATTGACACAAAATAACCCACGTTATTGATTTGTTTATGGTTCTAATTGGTCTACGTCGGTCATTTTGTGTCTCCTTAGGTGTACATGTACCAGCTTTTTCGCAGCCTGGCCTATATCCATTCCCAGGGTGTCTGCCATCGAGACATCAAACCCCAGAACCTGCTGGTGGACCCTGAAACTGCCATCCTAAAGCTCTGTGACTTTGGGAGGTAAGCTGGTCAGGTATTTCCCATTTCCCTCCACATAGACAGTGTTTTATATACTATTGAACCGAAATGACTGACTGGTACCGAAATATTGAAGTAAACCTGGGTCATATGTGTCCTGACTGAATGTGTTGAATAAATGGGCTCAACCAGACACAATGTGAATGGGGTTGTAACACTGATCCAGTTGTATCCTTAGTTACAATCTCCTACTCACACCCTTTTCATTGTGTATTTTGCACATATTACATCCATTGCTGTTACCGTGCAGACACAGGGCTGCTTTTCTATAGAAAGTATACTTTGACCGTCTTAATTGTAAATCGATAAGTATAAATCTCACTTAAGATATTTACTTCAGCATTGAAAAAATAATTTACACTGAGACGCGTGAGCTCCACCCCTCATTCATCGGGTTTATCAAGCACTGTATAACACAGTTTCCACCAAATGTCAATGGGTCAGGTGGTCTCATGTGGTCGGGTATAATCCTATACCACATGGTTAGACCTGCAGGGCTCAGTATTAGCCTCTACTGCTGAGCATCTACTGCTTGTCTTACCAGCGACAACTGTTGCAGTGGGTAGAGATGAAAGTATTGTAACACGGCTGTATTAGAATAACCTAGACTCGGCTTAGAAGACTGCATTAGCTTAAGCTAGATTTAGGACTAGAATCTGTAACAGAGTGGATTGCGTTTTGTAGACCTTAGCCTTTGCCAAAGCTTCCTTAAAAAATGCTGGGGTTTTAGGACAAATTGAGTTATTGCACAAGCACACTTCACAGAGTAGGTGTTCCCTTATGCAAATATGCTAATAAATGCTAGAACGCACCAATAGGATCTCACGAGCTCGTGCTTGGCTCTGCCTATCTCCTTGCTTGTTCTTCCCACTGATTAATTTGCTCCCATTGGAAACGACAGGCTCTGTTCTATCTTGGGTTAGTTATAAAAAGTATTTGGTATTAGCCTGACTTAGCTTAGAAGACTGTATTAGCCTAACCTAGACTTAGCTTAGGAGACTGTATTAACCTAGACTTAGCTTAGGAGACTGTATTAGCCTAACCTAGACTTAGCTTAGAAGACTGTATTAGCCTAACCTAGATTTAGCTTCGAAGACTATTAGTCTAACCTTCAACCTCTGCGGTTTACCCTACCTTCAGCGCGAAGCAGCTGATTCGCGGGGAGCCCAATGTGTCGTACATCTGCTCGCGGTACTACCGCGCCCCAGAGCTCATCTTTGGCGCCACCGACTACACGGCCAACATCGACATCTGGTCGGCGGGCTGCGTGCTGGCCGAACTGCTACTGGGACAGCCCATCTTCCCCGGGGACAGCGGAGTGGACCAGCTAGTGGAGATCATCAAGGTGAGTAAATAGGAGGAATGTGTGTTTTGTATGTGGTTTACACAACAGGGACAAAATACCTGCCATTCTGATTGCATACCAACATTAGGAGCATTTGACTAATGAGAATGTTTTGTGTGAGTGGTGGGGGAAAGCAAGGGGAGTAATAATCAGTGAAATAAGGCGCGCGTTGCATCGTGCCTAAGAACAGCCCCACGGCCGTCAGCCAATCAGCATTCAGGGCATCAGCATTCAGGGCTGGAACCACCCAGTTTATAATAATCAGTGACGTGGGGAGATTCAAAATGACAACCATTGTACGCTACTAACTGTGTACTTGTATGTCTGCTACTTAGGTTTTGGGAACTCCGACACGGGAACAGATCCGGGAAATGAACCCCAACTACACAGAGTTCAAATTCCCCCAAATCAAAGCACATCCCTGGACAAAGGTAAATGGTTCTAAAAAAAATAAATAGTTATGTCAACCAGGTTATGTTTTTGTCTTTCAAGTAATGTCTTTATTTTTTTTCTGAAACTGTTTGATGTTGTGTGTGTACTTGTACCTCCTCTCGCAGGTGTTTAAGCCTCGCTCCCCTCCGGAGGCCGTCGCCCTGTGCTCGCGCCTGCTGGAGTACACCCCGGTCACCCGCTTTTCACCCCTGGAGGCCTGCGCTCACGCCTTCTTCGACGAGCTGCGCCAGCCCAACGCCCGGCTGCCTAGCGGCCGACAGCTGCCCCTGCTCTTCAACTTCAGCACCACCGGTCTGTACACCATGTTGACCCCCTGACCTTTTTGTTACCCAAAAGTGGTTGATTCAATTAAAATTCAGGGAATCAATTGAAACTCCCATTCACGAATTGAGATGGACCTGACCCCCAACTTTGTTTTGTGACCCATGCATATATTCTGCATGTCCTTTTAGGATATCTACAATATAAAGTTTCTAAATATATTTGTTTGTTTTCCATGTGTAATGTTGTATAACTATGTGTTGGGGTGTTTAAAATTGCCACAGTCTTGTACCAGTTCTTTCTTATAAATCTAATGCTTTTTTTCTCTCCTATCCTTCCAGAGCTGTCAATCCAGCCCCAACTGAACTCCACCCTAATTCCTCCTCATGCCCGTGCACAGACCAGTTCATCTGGTACGACCCCCCCCCCCAATCCCAAACATAGTAATTGGCTACCCATGTCACTTCAGTGCCACACAGTGGATAGAGTAGCTGTCAATCATTCATTCCCGTATCTGCAGCTAGCGTCATGGAGTAGTAATTGGCTTGCAGACATAGGTTCGGTGGAGTTCTAGGCTAAATCCACATGAAATGGATAGTAAGATGACTGCTCTTACAAATGGCAAAAATAATGGCTCTTCCATTATCGCTTCAAATATTATTTGTCCATGTTTCTGGTCATTGTAATCCTTTCTGTATAAGACAGCAGCCAACCAAAGGGGCACTAGCCTGATAACCACACGTCTGTCTCCTTTTATGTTTTAGTAACCACACCTTTGTGCATTGTAAATGTTTAGTCTCTATCTGGAAATCTGGAAAATGTTTTCTGATCCGTTTTAGTTGAGGTCTTACTACAATTTGGCTGCGTAATGGCATATGTTTACACTTTATACTTGACTAGCAAAATCAATCTGTTATACCCGTTCAAAATATCTAACACTGTCCTCTTCTCTACCACTTCTGTTCCTCTCTATCCTCTATCCCTCAGTAGATGGCTCTGGGTTAGACGGCTCCTCTCAGCACAGCTCCGTACCTGGATCACTCAACAACAGCACCTGAAACATCCCTGCAAACCCTCTGTCTGCCAGCCCCCCCCCCCTCCGCACACACACACTATATTGCTTCTTTCTACTTCGCTGCTTGTTATTTCTCCCCATTGGTTACAAACATACCTTTTTGTACTGTACATACATTGAACAAACCATTTATAGCGTTAGAGGGTATCATTAGCTGACAAGGTAGTTTTGTTACATTCAATTGAAACTAGATCAGCACTACAGGCAGAGGTCGACACTCTCTCACACACACACACACTTTCTCATGTATTGATGACACCTTAAGTATTATTCCACTCCCTGGCTGCATCTCCTTTGGCCCAGCTCCCTCTTTCTCTCTGCCTGTTTATAACACTCATGTTCCTGCTGTTGAGGGTGGCATTCGAAGGTTCAGTAGGTGGGGCAGGTCCTCTCTCTATAATATTTTTAGATTATTTTTTTTTTTAAATCAAGTTTTTTTTTTTTTTGTCTTTTTATTCTGTGTATTTATTTAACTGAAGACTTCATAAAGAGTTCTGCCACAACTACACACAAATTCTACAGGAGTTTGTCTCTACAAGCTAGTTGAGGTGTTTCCCTGTTACAGTCATTTGTAGACAAATGGGATAAAATGGTTCTGGTTGCCAGATGGAGGGAGGAAGATGCTGTGTTTGTTTTAATACTTTTTATAAAATTATATTTAAAAATATGAAATGACAGCTGCTTATTTTTTTTTCTTCATTTATTTTATTTTTTTGCTTCGAAGGCACTGTGAATTTTTACATGGAAAGGGGAGGGTTCAAGTTTATAATTGGTAGCCATACTTGCTAGCAAATTTCCAGTGTGTGTGTTGAGGATCTGAAGGAAAGGGTTTGACAGATGGTGAGGCTGGTGGTGTTCGTGTGGAGACTGAGACATCCATGATTCACATCTGTGTAGCAGCATCTCTCAGACAGTCCCAAACTGAGCCTCCCTTTACTGTCCATGGGAAGACAACCATCTATAGGACCTTCATTCCTCTATTCAAGACTGCTGTGGTAGTGAAATGTCACCTTCCTATTGGCTTCAATATATGGCATACCATAAAAAATGTTGTATGGTGAGGTTACATGTTTGATTTCAAAATCTGGTTCTGGCTAATTTGGCACTCATGCATTCATAGCATGAACTCTCCAGTGCTTGACGGCGTGTATATAGAAAGTGGACTTTCACAGCACACTTGTTAGAATCTTTGTCAGTGTTGCACCCATCTAGATTGTAGAGGACCAAGGGATTATCAACTATGGGTTCAGACATGTGCACATACATGTATCCTACATGGAGTAGCTGACTCCAGTTTGGACATTTGAAACAGACCATGATTCCAGTTCCGTTCTGTTAATTCTCAAATGGAGTCGAGGTCGTGTGTGTGTGTGAAGACGCGTACTCTGTTACTGGTGTAGTGTGGCCGATAGCGAGTTCATAGTAGCCCTACAGTCTTGTGCTTGTGGGAGTGAATGAGAATGAGTGAGAAATTGAAGCGGGTGAGGGAATGGCAGAGTTTTTTTGTGTGTGTGCGTGTATGTGTGTGTGATGATAATGTGTTGTTCCATGTGAATAATCGTACTCCGAATCCAATCTGCACCGTTTTGAAAAGCCAGTGTTGTAGATTTAGATCAGTTCTCAGTACTGACCACTTGAAAGCTTTCTAGTGCAAGCGTGTTATGATATTGTACCACCTCTACCACCCACTTGTAGAAACAACCGTCATATGTGCTGACGTTGATTTAAAGAACACATTTTTCCTCTTATCTCTCTGAAGCCATCTTCTTCCTGTGTGAAATGGAGCATATTGGTTTGGATTCCTTTTCTTCTTTTTCTTCTTCTCCCGCCCTGTAAATATCACCAACTTTTAATTTCCCCTCATTATTTTTATTACAGTGTTTTATTTTTCCGTTACCTGTTGAACTCGTCACGGACCACTTTCAGTTCCATTCAAGTCTGTAAATACAATCAGTTTCAATGGCCTGATTTCAAGATGTAAATACCCCCCCCCCCCCCCCCCCCCACAAAAAAAAGACCACATTTTCCCTCCCTGTTTGTTGATGTCTCTCTCTCCGTCTCTCTCTGGTCGTGCGCCTCCATAACGTGTGATTGTACTGTGTCTCTCGGCTTTATTTATTACCTCACTTGGTGTTCTCGTGTAGGGAGAGGTTGAGGCACCGACTGTTTTGTGGGCATTATGTAGAGTGGTCCAGAATACATGTACTGTACTTGGAACCCACGACATTGGTATGTTTGGAAAGTTGGACTGAAAATGTTTGGTTGGATATATCCAGATTTGATCAGACTATATCTGTGGTACGATTCCAACTAATACATTTCCTGTTTTTTTTAATATATTTTTTTACCTTAAGTCACCTACGTACTGACCTTTTGACAGGGAAATGTGATTGTGGGCTGTGAGTTTACCAGACAACCATTTGGCCAATGCACGGCCCCTGTAGCCATTTATTACAATGGGCGCCCAATGTAAGAGATTTAAATTGTGTGAAAGTGTCATGTTGTACTGCAGAGAAGCCATAATAAATGTTAAAAATACCCGCTGGATGTGAAGGGTAAATCTGAGGGCCTTGATGGTGACACGGGGTCGGATGGTGCAGCCAGCCTCCCTCCCCTGACATTGCCTACGCCCATCACGGACGATTCCGACTTGCTGCTTTCAAAATGTCAGCCACGGACAAAATGCAGCGACTTCAGTACGAACCAGTTATCAACCCCCCTCCCTCCCTCCTTTTCTGTGTGTTGATGTACATGCCTGTTTGCTGGTTTCATAACTAAATCTCAGCAGGATCAGGCTACTAGCTAATTATACTAGAAGTACCCTGTTCTGTGTATAGCAAACCAAGTGAGGTCACTTTTTAATGTTCTGTGAGTAAAATTGTTATCAGTAATTTTTCATTCCAATCCGATCCTTTGTATCTTCCTGGTCAGGAGACCTGGTGTGCTTTTGGGACAGAGGGAGGAGAGAGAAGGAGGGAGAGAACCCAACTGTCTGTTTTTGTCTGTATGAAATGAGCTCATTTAATAAAGTGATAACTCCTATGAGCCCTTGTTGTTATTGTGTCAGATTGAGTAACATGTTTGAAACATCACTTTCACATGTCACCTTTTGGTCATTTTTGATAAAAGAACAAACATATCCTACAAATCCAGAAGTATTGATTGTTAAAAGACAGCAGCTCCAATGGCAGTGTATTTCTGCCTATGTACCATTTCATTATCAGTTAGTGGTTTTTGGTCAACAACTACACATGTGCAGAGGTCCAACAATCGAACAGTGTTTATTAGGAATCGTGCTATGCAGCCACTTGGACCAACTCTTGCTGCAACCTCGACGAAGGGGTGGACATAAATGTAAATCTGGGACACTCAAATTCTGGATCGAAATGGGGCTTAGGTGGTGGCCGTGGCCAATGGTGCGTTTGCCGACCAAATTATTTTGAGGTCCTCCTGTTGGACGCAGTGATAGTTTTGCTGTTTTAAAGCACATTTTCTGCAATTCTACACATTTTGTCATGGGGCTGAGAGAATTTGCAGTTTTAATACAAATTTCCTGCAATTTTAGAGTTTTACATCAGGCTGAGATTGAAATGTGCAGTTGCAAAGCAAATGTCTTGCAATTCTACTTATGCATACTTTTGATACTGAATGTTATCAAATCAAAAGTTAATATTGGATAAAGGGAACCTGAGTGAACAAATAACACAACAATGACATACTTATTTAATTGATTTAATAAACAAAGTTATGCAACACCCAATGCCACTGTGTGAAAAAGTAATTGCCCCCTTACACTCAACTGGTTGTGCCACCTTTAGCTGCAATGACTCCAACCAAACGTTTTGTGTAGTTGTTGATCAGTCTCTCACATGCAGAACTGCTTAAACTCAGCGACATTTGTGGGTTTTCAAGCATTAACTGCTCATTTCAAGTCCTGCCACAACCTCTCAAGTGGAATTAGGACTAGGCAATTCCAAAACTTCAAATGTGTTGCTTTTTAGCCGTTTTCATGTAGACTTGATTGTGTGTTTTGGATCATTGTCTTGCTGCATGACCCAGCTGCGCTTTAGCTTCAGCTCACAGACTGTTGGCCTGACATTCTCTTATCAGATTCTCTGACACAGAGCAGAATTCATGCTTCCTTCTATTAAGTCGTCTAGGTCCTGAGGAAGCCAACCATCACACTACCACCACCGTGCTTGACCGTTGACACTGTGGAATGCACTGTTTGGTTTTCGCCAGACATAATGGGACCCATGTCATCCAAAAAAGTTATACTTCTGACTCATCGGTCCTATTATTTGTGGCTAACATTAGCTAGGTGGCTAACATTAGCTAGGCTAGGTGTTAGGGGTTAAGGTAGGGTTGAGGTTAGTGTTAGGATGCTTTGTTATTGTTTCGACTGTTTGATTGCCCCTTTAATGTATTTTTTGTTGGAATTCAAATTGAATACCACGTAAAATCTCCACTTCATAAGTGATTTCTATATTAGTTGGCCCCAACCCTGGATGCAAAACCATTCCAAATAACATTGCCATTAACATGGTATTTGAACTTTGTTCAACAGAATACTACTGTAGTTCCATGGAACACCAATACTAGTTAATCATTTTTTTTAAATTGATAATCTTTTGTAGCTCACACGATAGGTAAACATTCCAAAGGACATTGCCATGAAAAGCCATTCATATCTGGAATTTGAACACGCCTGAAATCAGCTCTATGGAACACCATTACCAGCTAACAGTTGTTTGAAATTGCTATTTATTTGTAGCTGACAGTGTAAAAGTGCTCCTCTTTCTCCAGATTAACAGAACCTGCAGAACGTACCAGTGATTCACATTAACAGGTAAGACCTCAATTCATGTACATTTCAAAATAAACTGTTTACTTTGCCGTTATGCTGTTTTTCAGAGAATTCTGGATGTTTCTAGCATTATTGCCCTCTGATTGTTCTAGTACCTTGTTTTTAGGAGACCATCAACACCACCATGGCAATGTTGACCATATCTCTGCTGCTCTGTGCTGCCTTTGCTCTGAATGGAGCAACAGGTAGGGCACACAGCAAACCAAGAATATACACTTTAGTTCACACTTTACAGCATTTTTTACAAAACACTCCTTTCCTGTCGATCCCTGGAACTCCAGCTATGATATGCCGCTTGACAACATCCCTGTTTCTTCTTACTTTCCCGTTGTGTTGCGAGGTTTGAATACGCAGACCTTCGTCATGATTGATTCAGCTTTTTCCCAGCTTAGATCTGATGTGGGCATTTATATGCGCCATGATTTTGTTTTGGCATTTAGCCTAACGATCAATGTACTTCAGGTCACTGTACCCCCCTTTCGCCCAAGTTTCAGACTTTCCAAAAAGCAGGCAAGTCCTGCAATGCACGCTGCATGATGAAAGGCTCCCTGTTAACCAGCTATACATTTGATACCAGTTAGTGCAATTTATTTCAACCAACTGGACACAAAAATAAAGTTCTAAAACCAAGAAAACAATTTATAATCTACCTCTTCCATCTCCTGTATTCGGCACAACCCAAATACAACACACTAGGTTCATTCTCTAATTCTAATCCTATGATTGGATGAACAGCATGTCTGTTCATACTGCAAAAGCTTTGACTGGATGGAGGTCGTCCTCCGGAAGTGGTCATAATTACCATGTATATCTCTTGAAGGGGTTGAGGCCTACGAGCCGCCTAGGTTTTGTATTGAAGTCAATGTACCCAGAGGAGGACAGAAGATAGCTGTCCTCCGGCTACACCATGGTGCTACCCCAGAGAGTACTGTTGCTATAGACCTTCATTGCAAAACAATGTGTTTTAATCAATTATTTGCTGACATATGAATGTATTTAGTATAGTTTAATCTAAAAAGGATAACTTTATTGTTTCACTATTTTTTTTTTTAATTAAATTTGACTGAGGAGGATGGTCCTCTCATTCTTCTTCTGCAGAGCCTCCACTGGACTGGGCAGTAGTCCAGGTGTGACAAAACTAGGGCCTGTAGGACTTGTTTTGTTGATAGCCTTGTCAAGAAAGCAGAGCAGCGCTTTATTACGGACAGACCGCTGCCCATCTTAGCTACCTTTGCATCAATACGTTTTGACCCGACAGTTTACAATCCAAGGTTACACCGAGCAGTTTAGTCTCCTCAGCTTGCTCAATTTCCTTGATGGAGGTTGATGGAGGTGGGGTATAGTTTTGCGAAGCAATCAAGCCGTTTGCTCTAACAGCAGCAGGAGTTTTACATTTGGTATCAAGTGTTCGGTTGAATTTTCTGAAGGCTGGCTCATCGCAGTCTCGTGGAATTTTCAGACTGGATGAATGAATTAACCAGTGCTTCTTCTCTTTTTTTCAAACTCATTTGAGGTTGCTATGGTTGCTATGTTTCTGCTCTTTTCATGCAAACTGCTAAAGTTGGTTGTCCTGACGTGCAGCTACTGGTTGACGTGCAGCTACTAATAGCTAGCTGGTGGCTATCTCACCTGGTATTTATACTGAAATTGTTTGTATGATTCTTTGAACAAACTCTGAGATCCTAGACTGTACATTTAAGAATCCTCTTACAATTATGGCAGTATCATTCATGTTTAATAATGACTCAAAAGAGAAAACACAATGTCTACTCCCGTTTTATTGACAATAAACAACAAAACAAGTACAAATAATCTTTACTGAATATTTGACTTTACCATAAAGAGTGTTCAGTTGGATGTTGGCACTATGGAGGATCATTGTTGGTTTCAGTTTTTCTGGATTTCACACATTCTTTTGGAGCACACCGAGGGAAAGCTGTTTCCACAGTTCATATCGTTCCAGCGATATTCATCTTAAAAGGAAACACGGCACAGAAATGACCTCTCAAATAATCTCAGGTGTTCACACAACAATAGAATAGTGTGTTTGCGGTGTGTGTGTGTGTGTGTGTGTGTGTGTGTCAGCTTTATTTGATGAATGGATCAGTGAATGATACTGGGCCTACTGTACCTCCCCAGTTGATCACTATACATGGCTCTCTGCCACCGCTATTATTGGGCTCTCCTTTCTTCCAGTTCTGGTAATCAAATTCAGAGCCGTCACTCCAAAACCATAGTCTGTCCTGTGGTGAAGAAGTGTGGTCTCAGTATCCCATGTTATCATTATAATAGTATGCCGATAGATACTGCAGTGACCTTTTTGTTGTTGTTGAGTACATCTATAAGATCTTCCAAACCGAGATCTGACTTTATCAGTGACCCTTGAGATATTGATGAGTTTACCCAATATATTACTGATCTGTGAGTATACTCCACCTGAACAGCATCAAATCCTCCGATCCAGGTAGTTGAGAAACCGCCAGTCTTGCACCCCGCAATTGCCTGTAGAAATTGATACTCCGCAGAGCTGTGCACAGACGCCAGGTTTGCTCCAAGGGACACACAGTGGCGCTACAGTGAGAGGTAGACAGGGACAAAGACATTTCATAATGTAAGTATTAGTCAGTAGTCCAGTCTGTGATAACTTATCTTCTGGACTCTCACAATCAAATATTGTCCATCGCAATTAATGCTCCTTTAAAAAAATACTCTAGGAGATATTAGATTATCTCTGTCTTAACCAATGTCCTACAGGTTTCAATATACAGTGTAGGCCTTAATTAACATAAATATATTTATGAATATGCCACGCTTAAAGAAAAATTCCAATGAAACAATAACTTTAAGGGGAGGTTCGGTATTTTACATGACACATGTGGTGCTTATACAAATATTAGGCCAAATCAACTCTAAGGGTAACCTCAAACCAAATAAGCGAGTTGATTTCGATCGAACTTTCCCTTTAATTCACAGTAGAGAGTAACCATAATACCTCTGCTAGGGGCCATGACCTTGCAGTCTCGACGAACATGAAGCAGCGCGATCCAAATTGGAACCAGCCTGTGGGGCATTGGTTCCTGTTCTCTGCTGCCACTACTCTCTCATCTTCCCCCTTAGCTCCTGGAAGGACAGACAGGCAGGAATTCAAATGGACAAGTCATAGCAATGTTGTTCACAAACAACCGCCCCTGCACACAACTGTTATTCTGATTAGTAGAATCATCAACCTGTGAGAGGTGTCTACCTAGTAGTACTGCGGATTAATCTACTGACATAAGTTTCATGGACAGAGATTAAAAACTACAATTACCCAGATGCAAAGCCTGCTCAAAGTAATTTGTCTTTTCAAGGGACTCTATAGAGAATGCAGTTAAAGACAAGAAAACACATGAAATCAACGCTGCCTTTGCAAAGTTCATGGGACTGTTCTATACCCTTTGCCGACCCGAACTGTCATGTGCTGGCTCAGATATTTTATTTTCACATTGCCTTTCCCAGCAACTACGGTGGATTCGTAACCAGGCCAGCCCAGTGCAGTTCGACTCGACTCAGTAGTGTGAAAAAGTTACTATCGTACTGGCCAAATTCAATACAAGTGCAACTAACTAGGCACACACTTTTCTCAGTGTTTTTCTCCAGCAAAGGTTCTGAAACAAGAACTGGTACACAAAAAAAATGTGAAGGTAGGGCCTCAGCACCTGGACAACAAAAACTTAAACTAGCTGGAGTTCCAGGGATCGACAGGAAATTAGTGTTTTGTAAAAAATGCTGTAAAGTGTGAACTAAAGTGTATATTCTTGTCCTACCTGTTGCTCCATTCATAGCAACGGCAGCACAGAGCAGCAGAGATATGGTCAACATTGCCATGGTGGTGATGATGGTCTCCTATAAACAAGGTACTGTAACAATCAGAGGGCAATAATGCTAGAAACATCCAGAATTCTCTGAAAAACAGCATAACGGCAAATTAAACAGTTTATTATGTAATGTACATGAATTGAGGTCTTACCTGTTAATGTGAATCACTGGTAAGTTCTGCAGGTTCTGTTCATCTGGAGAAAGAGGAGCACTTTTACACTGTCAGCTACAAATAAATAGCCATTTCAAACAACTGTTAGCTGGTAATGGTGTTCCATAGAGCTGATTTCAGGCGTGTTCAAATTCCAGATATGAATGGCTTTTCATGGCAATGTCCTTTGGAATGTTTACCTATCGTGTGAGCTATTAAAGATTATAAAAAAAAATAATGGTTACCTAGTAAATGGTTTTCCATGGAACTAGTATCCTGTTGAATAAAGTTCAAATTGCAGGTGAAGTGAAATGCTTGTGGTCCTAGCTCCACCAGTACAGTAATAAAATAACAATTCACAATAATACACACAAATCTAAAAGTAAAAAAATGGATTCAAGAAATATCTAAATATTAGGATGAGTGGCATTGACTAAAATACAGTATATACATATGAAATTAGTAAAACAGTATGTAAACATTATTGAAGTGACCAGTGATTCCATGTCTATGTACATAGGGCAGCAGCCTCTAAGGTGCAGGGTTGAGTAACCGGGTGGTAGCCGGCTAGTGAAGGCTATTTAACAGTCTGATGGCCTTGAGATAGAAGCTGTTTTTCAGCCTCTCGGTCCCTGCTTTGATGCACCTGTATTGACCTCGTCTTCTGGATGATAGCGGGGTGAACAGGCTGTGGCTTGGGTGGTTGATGTCCTTGATTAACTTTTTGGCCTTCTTGTGCCATCGAGTGCTGTAGGTATCCTGGAGGGTATTGTAGATCATTTTTTTGGGGGGGCGGGGAAATGCACCAAAAATGCTATTCACGTGCAAGTCTTTAGTATTTAACAGATAGAAAGATGAAAAAAAGGATTTCTCCACAATCTTCTCTGGACAAGTCCGGTCCTGGAGTGTCTTAACAAAATGAAACCAAAATATAGACTTGACTTCATCCAGTGTCAAGAAAAATGGTTTTGCGCGAAATGACAATATGCACATATTTAACGAGATATTACTTTATTTGCATATTTTTTTTAAATATATTTCAGAAACATTGCAATACAATAAAGTATGATATTTGTGTCTACATCCAACTGGTAAAGGGGAGAAAAATGAGGCTGTGGTGCCTAGCCTTATAAGAATAATCGTTGGTGTCCGACTCAGATTCAGACATTTCTGCCGCACCGTTCAAAGCGAAGGCCAGTTCTGGTTGTTGTTGATCACAGGTATTCTCTTGTCTATACTGTAATAGCCTTGACCATGTTCGCCCCGTTGTCAGTTGCGAAGAGTAGGATCTTCTCCTCTGGCATGTCCCATGTGTTCAATGTGCGTCCGGCGTGGGGATGCTAAATCCGATGGAGGTTGACCAATGCCTTGTATTTGTATTTATTATTTCATTATGCCAAGGCAGCAGCTACTCTTCCAAGTGTCCAGCGACATTAAGGCAATTACATACAATAAAACATTACATTTCACAACACATTGTTACACACTACTCTACTGCAACATATCTACAATACAAAATCCTTATGTGGTAGAGTGTGTGTGCTTATGCGTGTGTCTGTGCCTGTGTGTGTGTCTCTTCACAGCCCGCACTGTTCCATAAGGTGTAGTTTTAACTGTTTTTTAGCTGATTTGACTGCTTGTATGAGTTACTTGATGTGGAATAGAGTTGCATGTAGTCATGGCTCTATATAGTACTGTGTGTTTCGGGTAGTCTGTTCTGGACTTGGGGACTGTGAAGAGACCTCTGGTGGCATATCTTGTGGGGTATGCATGGGTGTCTGAGCTGTGTGCTAGTCATTTAAACAGACAGCTTAGTGCTTTCAACATGTCAATACTTCTCACAAATACAAGTAGTGATGAAGTCAATCTCTCCTCTTCTTTGCGCCAAGAGAGATTGACATGCATATTATTAATGTGAGCTTTAAGGACCAGCTGCTTTGTTCTGGGCCAACTGTAATTTTCCTTTTTGTGGCACTTGACCATATTACTGGGCCAGTGGAGGCTGGGGACTTGAAAAATTGAGGAGGATGGGAGACCCAGGGTATAGGCACGGAACGCACGGAGACGACAAAGTGTGTTTCAAAAATCATCAAAGACTAATTATTTTAACCTAAAGAGTTTAATAAAGACATTTAAATTACAATATTATGAGTTACTTACATAGTGTTGGGAAGGGATCACAGCAGTGATTGAATGAGGGTATGAGGCGTGAGTTGAGGTGTTCAGAGGCTTGGCCAGTGCAGGACAGGGTTTGACTGGGAAGACAAAAAACAATAACACAACACACAAAACAGTTAGACAAAAGAGCTAAGAATGAGTTAGTCCAAGCAAGGAGTAAAATCATTGATGTGTCATCATGTGATTGTGTTTGTGATTGACTCTACATACAGGAATGAGAGAAAACTGATAGGGGTACTCACAGTACTTGGAGAGGAAACATTCAATTTGTCAGTGGATCAGCGGGCACATGAGACGTGGCTTCAGTTCATGTCAGGAGAGAGTTGACAATGGTAGTGGAGTGGAGTGGTCGTCACCTCTTAAATCAGGGAACAGGGCCACCACATCCCAAGGCCACCACCCGGTTACTCAACCCTGCACCTTAGAGGCTGCTGCCCTATGTACATAGACATGGAATCACTGGTCACTTTAATAATGTTTACATACTGCTTCACTCATTTCATATGTATATACTGTATTTTAGTCATTGCCACGCTGACATTGCTCGTCCTAATATTTAGATATTTCTTGAATCCATTCTTTTACTTTTAGATTTGTGTGTATTATTGTGAATTGTTATTTTATTACTGTACTGGTGGAGCTAGGACCACAAGCATTTCACTACACCCGCAATAACATCTGCTAAATATGTGCATGTGACCAATCAAATTTGACTTGATTTTATTTGATGTCAAGACTTTCTATTTTAGTTGAACCCAACTCTGGATGCAACACTATTCCCAATAACATTATCATGAATATGGCATTTGAACTTTATTCAACAGGATACTAGTTCCATGGAAAACCATTTACTAGGTAACCATTAATTTTTTTTATAATCTTTAATAGCTCACACGATAGGTAAACATTCCAAAGGACATTGCCATGAAAAGCCATTCATATCTGGAATTTGAACACGCCTCAAATCAGCTCTATGGAACACCATTACCAGCTAACAGTTGTTTGAAATTGCTATTTATTTGTAGCTGACAGTGTAAAAGTGCTCCTCTTTCTCCAGATGAACAGAACCTGCAGAACTTACCAGTGATTCACATTAACAGGTAAGACCTCAATTCATGTACATTACGTAATAAACTGTTTAATTTGCTGTTATGCTGTTTTTCAGAGAATTCTGGATGTTTCTAGCATTATTGCCCTCTGATTGTTCCAGTACCTTGTTTATAGGAGACCATCATCACCACCATGGCAATGTTGACCATATCTCTGCTGCTCTGTGCTGCCGTTGCTCTGAATGGAGCAACAGGTAGGACACACAGCAAACCAAGAATATACACTTTAGTTCACACTTTACAGCATTCTTTACAAAACACTCCTTTCCTGTCGATCCCTGGAACTCCAGCTTGTTGAAGTTTTTGTTGTCCGGGCGCTGAGGCCCTACCTTCACTCTATTTTGTGTTCCAGTTTTAGAACTGTTCCAGGACTTTGAGCAGGCTTTGCATCTGGGTAATTGTAGTTTTTAATCTCTGTCCATGAAACTTATGTCAGTAGATTAATCCGCAGTACTACTAGGTAGACACCTCTCACAGGTTGATGATTCTACTAATCAGAATAACAGTTGTGTGCAGGGGCGGTTGTTTGTGAACAACATTGCTATGACTTGTCCATTTGAATTCCTGCCCGTCTGTCCTTCTTCCAGGAGCTAAGGGGGAAGAGGAGGGAGTAGTGGCAGCAGAGAACAGGAACCAATGCCCCACAGGCTGGTTCCAATTTGGATCGCGCTGCTTCATGTTCGTCGAGACTGCAAGGTCATGGCCCCTAGCAGAGGTATTATGGTTACTCTCTACTGTGAATTAAAGGGAAAGTTCGATCGAAATCAACTTGCTTATTTGGTTTGAGGTTACCCTTAGAGTTGATTTGGCCTAATATTTGTATAAGCACCACATGTGTCATGTAAAATACTGAACCTCCCCTTTAAAGTTATTGTTTCATTGGAATTTTCTTTAAGCGTGGCATATTCATAAATATATTTATGTTAATTAAGGCCTACACTGTATATTGAAACCTGTAGGACATTGGTTAAGACAGAGATAATCTAATATCTCCTAGAGCATTTTTTTAAAGGAGCATTAATTGCGATGGACAATATTTGATTGTGAGAGTCCAGAAGATAAGTTATCACAGACTGGACTACTGACTAATACTTACATTATGAAATGTCTTTGTCCCTGTCTACCTCTCACTGTAGCGCCACTGTGTGTCCCTTGGAGCAAACCTGGCGTCTGTGCACAGCTCTGCGGAGTATCAATTTCTACAGGAAGTGGTGGCGAGCAAGACTGGCGGTTTCTCAACTCCCTGGATCGGAGGATTTGATGCTGTTCAGGTGGAGTATACTCACAGATCAGTAATATCTTTGGTAAACTAATCAATATCTCAAGGGTCACTGATAAAGTCAGATCTCGGTTTGCAAGATCTTATAGATGTACTCAACAACAACAAAAAGGTCACTGCAGTATCTATCGGCATACTATTATAATGATAACATGGGATACTGAGACCACACTTCTTCACCACAGGACAGACTATGGTTTTGGAGTGACGGCTCTGAATTTGATTACCAGAACTGGAAGAAAGGAGATCCCAATAATAGCGGTGGCAGAGAGCCATGTATAGTGATCAACTGGGGAGGTACAGTAGGCCCAGTATCATTCACTGATCCATTCATCAAATAAAGCTGACACACACACACACCGCAAACACACTATTCTATTGTTGTGTGAACACCTGAGATTATTTGAGAGGTCATTTCTGTGCTGTGTTTCCTTTTAAGATGAATATCGCTGGAATGATATAAACTGTGGAAACAGCTTTCCCTCGGTGTGCTCCAAAAGAATGTGTGAAATCCAGAAGAACTGAAACCAACAATGATACTCCATAGTGCCAACATCCAACTGAACACTCTTTATGGCAAAGTCACATTTTTTGTAAAGATGAGTTGTTTCTGTCAACTGTAACTTTGAGTTAGTGGTTGTTCATATATGTTGAGTGATGCTTTTGTTGTTTATTGTCAATAAAACGGGAGTAGACATTGTGTTCTCTCTTAAGAGTCATTATTAAACATGAATGATACTGCCATAATTGTAAGAGGATTCTTAAAGGTACAGTCTAGGATCTCAGAGTTTACTCAATGGTCATTTAAATTCTTGATATTCATCCGTCGATTCAAGGTTATTACAGTCAACAAAAACTGATACTAAGATAAAAATGCAATTTGGATAAACAATTTAATAAATGAAATAAAATACTGAATAAAAACATTTACAAAAATTAAAAAAATATACTGAAACTATTGTCTTTGACTGCAAAATAAAATGAAAAGCATCATAAATTGTTTAGTTTTCGTTTTCTTTCCTCCATCGGGCAACAATCGAATGGGGTTTTCAAGCTACTGAATCTGACGGGTAAATGCTGCCAGTAAATGGCAATGGTTGAAATAGGCTTGTGCATCACTATCACTAGCCATCCGTAGCTAACAGGGAAGACATCCGAGGGCAAGCTCCAAATGTGAACCATAGGTGTGAACAAAGGAAAAGTGCTGTATGGGATTGTTTTGAGTAGCAAAAGCAAATGTAGTGTCAGGAGATGGCAGCGTGTGGAACAGAGATAAAAGGGAAAACCCAACCAACTTAAAAGTTCATCTGAACAGCGCTCACAAAGAATCATACTGTCACGTTCTGACCTTAGTCATTTTATTATGTCTTTTGTTTTAGTATGGTCAGGGCGTGAGTTGGGTGGGTTGTCTATGTTCTTTTTTTCTATAATTTGGGATTTTCTGTGTTCGGCCAGGTATGGTTCTCAATCAGAGGCAGCTGTCAATCGTTGTCCCTGATTGAGAATCATACTTAGGTAGCCTGGTTTCACTTTTTAGTTGTGGGTGTTTATTTTTCTGTCTCAGTGTTTGCACCATTCGGGACTGTTTCGGTTTTCATGTTGATTCGCTTGTTCTTTTGTATTCATTAAATCATTAAATCATTATGGATACATACCACGCTGCATTTTGGTCCGATCCTTGCTACTCCTCATCAGAAGAAGACGAGAATCGTTACACATACAAACAACTTCAGGATAAATACAAGGAGAGATAGCCACCAGCTAGCTATTAGTAGCTGCTCGTCTATGGCAACCAGTAGCTGCACGTCAGGATAGCCGTGCTGCGAGCCCAGCTTGAGATGCAATCGTTAGGCAAGGGTCATTTTAGTGTAGGAAAGGATGAAACAGCATCTGTGCCACCAGTAAGTGCAGATAGTAGTATAATTCCCCTTGCACAGTCCCCGCAGCCAGACAATTTTCTCAAGGCTTCTGGAATTAAATGCTGTCGGCATGCTCTACCGGTGTCACTCATTCAGTCGACAGAAACTTTCAACCAGTTCTCCCCATTAAGCAACAAGTCGGAGTCAGAGGCCGAGCCTTCTCTGATCTCTCCTCCACCCGTTACAGGGACTGTGCCACCGAAGCCTCTCACCATTAGCTGTGACAATTTGAGAAAAAAAAAAGAGTGATTGGCGACTCCATTACCTGCAGTATTAGACTTAAAATAATCATCCAGCAATCATACACTGTTCACCAGGTGGCAGGGCTACTGGCGTTAAGGCTAATCTGAAGAAGGTGCTGGCTAAGTCTAGAACTGGAGAGTGTAGAGAGTATAGGGATATTGTTATCCACGTCGACACCAATGATGTTCGGATAAAACAGTGAGAGGTCACAAAGCACAACATAGCTACAGCGTATAAATTAGCTAGAAAGATGTGTCGGCATCGAGTAATTGTCTCTGGCCCCCTCCCAGTTAGGTGGAGTGATGAGCTCTGCAGCAGAGTCTCACAAGTCAATTGTTGGTTGAAAACTGTTTTTTTGCCCCTCTCAAAAGATTTCCGGGACTCATCCACAAACAGGACCAAGCCTGGCCTGCTGAGGAATAACGGACTCTATCCTAGCCGGAGGGGTGCTTTCATCTTATCTATGAACATAGAGCCCTGTCTAACTCCTCTAGCTCCACAATGAGACAGGCAGCAGGCTGTCAGCCAGCCTGCCAGCTTAGTGGAGCCTGCCACTAGCATAGTCAGTGTAGTCAGTTCAGCTATCCCCATTGAGAACGTGTCTGTGTCTCGATCTAGGTTGTTCGCTTTAGCAATCTCACTGGAAAAAAGACCTCCATTCCTGTCATTATTGAAAGGTTGCGATATCTCACATCTCAAAATAAGGCTACTTAATATTAGATCCCTCACTTCCAAGGCAGTTATAGTCAATTAACTAATCACTGACCATAATCTTGATGTGATTGGCATGACTGAAACATGGCTTAAGCCTGATGAATTTACTGTGTTAAATGAGGCCTCTCTTCCTGGTGACACTAGTGACCATATCCCCCGTGCATCCCGCAAAGGCGGAGGGGTTTCTAACATTTACGATCGCAGATTTCAATTTAAAAATAAAAAATGACTGCGCTTTCGTCTTTATAGCTTCTAGTCATGAAAACTATGCAGCCTACTCAATCACTTTTTAAAGCTAATGTTAACAGGCCTCCTGGGTCATATAGAGCGTTCCTCACTGAGTTCCCTAAATTCCTATCGGACCTTGTAGTCACGGCAGACAATAAAAAAAGTCCACAGATCCACTCCAAAAGGCTTTCGGAACCATCATCGACACAGTGGGTTTTGTCCAACATGTCTTTGGACCTACTCACTGCCATAGTCATACCTTGGACCTAGTTTTGTTCTGTGGAATAAAGATTGTGGATCTAAACGTTTTCCCTCAGAATTCTGGACTATCGGTCCACCATGTTATTACGTTTGCAATCGCAACAAATAATCTGCTTAGACCCCAACCAAGGATCATCAAAAGCCGTACTATAAATTATCGGACAACCCAAAGATTCCTAGATGCACTTCCAGACTCCCTCCACCTACCCAAGGACGTTGGAGTACAAAAATTGGTTAACCACCTAACTGACGAATTAAATGTAACTGTCACGAGAATTTTCTATCCCAATGATAATAACTGACAATCAATAGCTCTGACCAATCCCCAAGGTTTGTAAGACCATGGGTATAATAATAATAATTAGGCAAAGACTCAGCTTATGCAAAAGTCTAGTACAGTTTATTCAGAGAATGTTCTAAAGTCAAGAATACAAAAACATCAATTTTATAGCTGCGCACATACTTCCACACAAACAGTAGGTATCCTACACACATTCTTCCACACAAACAGTAGGTATCCTACGCACATACTTCCACACAAACAGTAGATATCCTACGCACATACTTCCACACAAACAGTAGGTATCCTACGCACATACTTCCACACAAACAGTAGGTATCCTACGCACATACTTCCACACAAACAGTAGGTATCCTACGCACATACTTCCACACAAACAGTGGGTATCCTACGCACATACTTCCACACAAACAGTAGGTATCCTACGCACATACTTCCACACAAACAGTAGGTATCCTACGCACATACTTCCACATAAACAGTAGGTATCCTACACACATACAAACAGTAGGTATCCTACGCACATACTTCCACACAAACAGTAGGTATCCTACACACAAACAGTAGGTATCCTACACACATACACACACAAACAGTAGGTATCCTACGCACATACACACACAAACAGTAGGTATCCTACGCACATACTTCCACATAAACAGTAGATATCCTACGCACATACTTCCACATAAACAGTAGATATCCTACACACATACTTCCACACAAACAGTAGGTATCCTACGCACACTTCCACACAAACAGTAGGTATCCTACGCACATACTTCCACACAAACAGTAGGTATCCTACGCACATACTTCCACACAAACAGTAGGTATCCTACGCACACTTCCACACAAACAGTAGGTATCCTACGTACATACTTCCACACAAACAGTAGGCATCCTACGTACATACTTCCACACAAACAGTAGGCATCCTACGTACATACTTCCACACAAACAGTAGGTATCCTACGCACATACTTCCACACAAACAGTAGGTATCCTACGCACATACACACAAACAGTAGGTATCCTACGCACATACAAACAGTAGGTATCCTACGCACATACTTCCACACAAACAGTAGGTATCCTACACACAAACAGTAGGTATCCTACACACATACTTCCACATAAACAGTAGATATCCTACGCACATACTTCCACATAAACAGTAGGTATCCTACACACATACAAACAGTAGGTATCCTACGCACATACTTCCACACAAACAGTAGGTATCCTACACACATACAAACAGTAGGTATCCTACGCACATACTTCCACACAAACAGTAGGTATCCTACGCACATACTTCCACACAAACAGTAGGTATCCTACACACATACTTCCACACAAACAGTAGGTATCCTACACACATACACACAAACAAACAGTAGGTATCCTACGCACATACTTCCACACAAACAGTAGGTATCCTACGCACATACTTCCACACAAACAGTAGGTATCCTACGCACATACTTCCACACAAATAGTAGGTATCCTACGCACATACTTCCACACAAACAGTAGGTATCCTACGCACATACTTCCACACAAACAGTAGGCATCCTACGTACATACTTCCACACAAACAGTAGGTATCCTACGCACATACTTCCACATAAACAGTAGGTATCCTACACACATACTTCCACACAAACAGTAGGTATCCTACACACATACTTCCACACAAACAGTAGGTATCCTACGTACATACTTCCACACAAACAGTAGGTATCCTACGCACATACTTCCACACAAACAGTAGGTATCCTACGTACATACTTCCACACAAACAGTAGGTATCCTACGCACATACTTCCACACAAACAGTAGGTATCCTACGCACATACTTCCACATAAACAGTAGGTATCCTACACACATACAAACAGTAGGTATCCTACGCACATACTTCCACACAAACAGTAGGTATCCTACGCACATACTTCCACACAAACAGTAGGTATCCTGCGCACATACTTCCACACAAACAGTAGGCATCCTACGTACATACTTCCACACAAACAGTAGGCATCCTACGTACATACTTCCACACAAACAGAACATATCCTACGCACATACTGTCTCACTACCCAGCCGACAGAGATCAGGGAGACCTTGACCTTGAGACGTACTTCCCGTTCTCTCCCAAATCTCTAGTCAGGTCGACGCCGAATTTTGCTCAGACAGTCTGTGTATAAAATGCCATAAAGACATAAACATTAGTCATATTGTTTTAACCTAATTCTGACTAGAACTACACATTTATTGATTATAATTTTATACATTCTTATCAATTCCATACAATTTTATGGTTTCAGGGTGGAATGTTCTAATCATTCAATTAACAGATAAATCCCATTAACAGTAACCTAATACCCTAGATGCAGTCGCACCCCTAAAAAAAAACATTTGTCACAAGAAACTAGCTCCCTGGTATACAGAAAATACCGAGCCCTGAAGTAAGCTTCCAGAAAATTGTAACAGAAATGGCACTCCATCAAACTGGAAGTCTTCCGACTGGCTTGGAAAGACAGCATCGTGCAATATGGAAGAGACCTCACTGTTGCTTGATCATCCTATTTTTCCAACCTAATTGAGGAGAATAAGAACAATCCAACATTTATTTTTGATACTGTCGCAAAGCTAACTAAAAAGCAGCATTCCCCAAGAGAGGATAGCTTTCACTTCAGCGGTGATGAATTCATGAACTTCGACGAAAAGATCATGATCATTTGAAAGCAAATTATGGACTCCTCTTTAAATCTGTGTATTTCTCCAAAGCTCAGTCGTCCTGAGTCTGCACCACACCTCCAGGACCTAGGATCAATGTAGACACTCAAGTTTTTAAATCCTATATCTCTTGACACATTCATGAACATAGTCATGGCCTCTAAACCTTCAAGCTGCATACTGGACCCTATTCCAACTCAACTACTGAAAGAGCTGCTTCCTGTGCTTGGCCCTCCTATGTTGAACATTATAAATGGGTCACTATCCACTGGAAGTGTACCAAAGTCACTAAAAGTGGCAGTAATAAAGCCCCTCTTGAAAAAGCCAAACCTGACCCAGAAAACATTAAAAAAAATAATCGGCCTATATGGAATCTCCCATTCCTCTCAAAGATTTGAGAAAAATATGTTGCACAGCAACTCACTGCCTTCCTGAAGACAAATAGTGAATACGAAATGCTTCAGTCTGGTTTTAGACCCCATCAAAGCACTGAGACTGCACTTGTGAAGGTGGTAAATTATATTTTAATGGCGCCAGACCAAGGCTCTGCATCTGTCCTTGTACTGCTTTTGACACCATTGATCACCACACTCTTTTGGAGAGATTGGAAACCCTAATTGGTCTACACGGACAAGTTCTGGCCTGGTTTAGATGTTATCTGTCGGAAAGGAGATCAGTTCATCTCTGTGGATGGTTTGTCCTCTGACAAATCAATTATACATTTCGGTGTTCCTCAGGGTTCCTTTTTAGGACCGCTATTGTTTTCACTATATATATATATATATATATATATATATATATATATATATATATATATATATATATATATATATATATATATATATATATATATATATATACCTCTTTGTGATGTAATTCGGAAACAGTGTTAACTTTGACTGCCACGCGGATGATACACAGCTGTCGCAACATGGTTAAGCCCCAAAATTACCCCCCTGGAAGCCTGTGTTTCAGAAATAAGGATGTGGTAAATGTTTTACTTTTAAACTCTGACAAAACAGAGATGGTCCCAAGAAACCAAGAGATCTTCTGTTGGATCTGACAATTAATCTTGATGGTTGTACAGTTGTCTTAAAAGGAAACTGTGAAGGACCTCGGCTTTACTCTGGACCATGATCTCTATTTTGACAAACATATCAAAAATATTTCAAGGACAGCTTCTTCATAACACTGCAAAAATCAGAAATGTTTTGTCCAAAAATTATGCAGAAAAGCTAATCCATGCTTTTGTCACTTCTACATTAGGCTATTGCAATGCTCTACTTTCTGGCTACCCAGATAGAGCACGAAATAAACTATATAAGGCTTCTAGAATCTTGACTGCAACCAACACATTTGATCATATTACTCCAGTGCTAGCCTCTCTACACTGGCTTCCTCTTAAGGCTATGGCTGATTTCAAGGTTTTACTACTAACCTGCAAAGCATTACATGGGCTTGCTCCTACCTATCTTCCTGATTTGATCCTGCTGTAGATACCTACATGTGGTCACAAGACGCAGGCCTCCTTATTGTACCCAGAATTTCTAAGCAAACAGCTGGGCTTTCTCCTGTAAAGCTCAATTTTTATGGAATGGTCTGCCTATCGATGTGAGAGACGCAGACTCGGTCTCGACCTTTAAGTCTTTATTGAAGACTCATCTCTTCAGTAGGTTCCCCTTACGTATCTGGCTGTAAGGGAGTCAGGCGCAGGAGAGCAGAAGTTGGGTAGCCAAAGGAGCCTTTTATTTCAGCGAACAAAACACTCACGGCACTAAGAACACTAAACACAATATGGGTTGACATAACCCAGCGCAAACCAGTCTAGCGTGCACATACACGAAACAAACAATTCCACACACAGACATGGGGGGGGGGGGGAACAGAGGGTTGTATACACACGTTGTCACGCCCTGACCTTAGTTATCTTTGTTTTCTTTATTATTTTGGTTAGGTCAGGGTGTGACGAGGGTGGTGTGTGTTTTTGTCTTGTCTAGGGTTTTTCATATATCTATGGGGTTTTGGTATTGTCTGGGTAAATGTAGAAATGTAGGTCTATGGGGGCCTGAATTGGTTCCCAATCAGAGACAGCTGTTTATCGTTGTCTCTGATTGGGGATCCTATTTAGGTTGTCATTTTCCATTTTGGGTTATTGTCCATGTGTGGTTGCATGTCAGCACTCGTGGTTATAGCTTCACGTTTGTGGTGTTATTTCGTTAGTTTGTTTCGTGTTCTTCGTTTTAATAAAATAATGTATTTATCTCACGCTGCACCTTGGTCTCCTCGTTATGACGAACGTGACACACTTCTAATACTGAGGGAATTGAAACCAGGCGTGTAGGAAAACAAGACAAGACAAATGGAAAAATGAAAGGTGGATTGGCGACGGCTAGAAATCCGGTGACTTTGGCGGAAGTCGTGACAAGAACAATTAGAAAATCACAAAATTTGAATAACCTTGCATTTATTCTTGATGAATATAATTCATAAATTATTCTCCATAATGACACAAAAGCTTTTTATTACCGGACAAACAAGAACGTAAACATCTTTAAAATCTGTTCAAAACTATCATGTGGATGTCATAGACTGTCAGTCTTTGCATCTAGAGCACAATCTATGCATTTGAGAGGTGTTACATTTCCCTTCCCTGTATACCAAGAAGTTGGGTGAACATTTAGTTGTTTTTCGAATCCCAGAATGTAGCTTTACGTTTCCAAACTCTCACTAGGTATATACAGTTGAAGTCGGAAGTTTACATATACTTAGGTTGGAGTCATTAAAACTCGTTTTTTAACCACTCCACACATTTCTTGTTAACAAACTATAGTTTTGGCAAGTTGGTTAGGACATCTACTTTGTGCATGACTTTGTGCATGACACAAGTAATTTTTCCAACAATTGTTTACAGATTATTTCACTGTATCACAATTCCAGTGGGTCAGAAGTTTACCCCAGTGGGTCAGAAGTTTACATACACTAAGTTGACTGTGCCTTTAAACAGCTTGGAAAATTCCAGAAAATAAGGTCATGGCTTTAGAAGCTTCTTATAGGCTAATTGACATAATTTGAGTCAATTGGAGGTGTACCTGTGGATATATTTCAAGGCTTGCCTTCAAACTCAGTGCCTCTTTGCTTGACGTCATGGGAAAATCATAAGAAATCAGCCAAGATCTCAGAAAAAAAAAATTGTAGACCTCCACACGTCTGGTTCATCCTTGGGAGCAATTTCCAAATGCCTGAAGGTACCGCGTTCATCTGTACAAATAATAGTATGCAAGTATAAACACCATGGGACCACGCAGCCGTCATACCGCTTAGGAAGGAGACTTGTTCTGTCTCCTAGATGTCTAAGACATCACTGCAGTACCTGGTTCGAATCCAAGCGGCATCATATCCGGACGGTATTGGGAGTCCCATAGGGCAGCGCACAATTGCCCCAGCGTCGTCAGGGTAGGCCGTCATTGTAAGTAAGAATTTGTTCTTAACTGACTTGCCTTGTTAAATAAAAAAATGCAAAAGGCCTAACTTCACCCATGCTCTACCAAGGTTTTCCAGCTTTGACCTGCTATGTAGCTATGTTGGTCAAATGCACTTCAAACAACATGTAGGCAGGTTGCTTAGGATTTAAACCTTCTCAACACCACAACAAATATGCTGGTACACCTAGAGTAGCTTGACGCACCTACGCTTCACACCTGACGCCATTTCTAATAGTTTCTTGTGTGTTTATGCTAGAGAATTACCACAACTCAATCCCCTCTTTCCACCGGTAGAAAGCTTGCACCTATTGAATAACACAGGGCTTGTGAAAGTGGTGGTTTCTACACATGAGAGGATCCTGACAAGAAAATTGTCACAATGGTCTATAAAAATATATAATTTACAGCCATCACTCCAGAACCACACCCGTTTCTGTGGGGAAGAACAGTCAAGTCTCAGACTCATTCCCATAGAGTAAAAACAAGGCCAGTGGATAATTCATCGAGCATTTGCTCCAGTATCTGCCTCTCAAAGAGCTTCCAAACCTAGATTTGACTTCATGAGTCTTGGCTTTAGAGATATCGATAAGTACTCTACATAAACAGCATCAATTCCTCCAATCCATGTTTTGGAGAAATCACCAGTACTGGTCATCACCACCTCCTGTAAGAAATGGCACTTGGCAGAGCTTTGCACCGATGCAAGGTTCACCCCGAAGTGCACACAATGCCGCTAGAGAGAGAGGTGGACAAGAACAGATTCATTTTATAGTGAAAATGAGAGTCGTGACATCTGCATTGCTTGCTGTTTGGGGTTTTAGGCTGGGTTTCTGCTGATGCCACGTTGGTATGTTTGATCTGGAGACAGGTGCAGGAATGCGTAATATGGGTTTTTAATTTACCCAAATTACAGCGTGCCGTGTAAAGGCTCGGGGATGAAGACCAATCAAACACTTACAAAACACAGGGTTGAAACCCAAACAAAAGAGCGAGGAGTACCTCGAATAAATAACACATGCGCACAATGATTAACACAGGGGACGAGACCCGTAATCATCTGCGCAATCCACAATGGCACGCAATCCAGAACACACAGCACAGGTACCCACACAAACCAATGGACATTGTAACAATCATCAAAAGGACACTGGTAAACCAAGGGCACTGTTACGAATCCCGTTTGGCCCGACAGTCTAGGGGGGGATGGTATTGAGACCCGTAACATAACTCATGCAAATTCTAATAGTGACAAAGTAAAAGTGAGAACAAAACTACGACAACTGAAATCTACCGTCAACCTCAGGGTTTATTAATAAACACACAGTAATGGGGGGAGCTGGAAAAGGGGCTGAGCTGGACCCAAGGAAAGAAACAATAAGCATCCAAAACACCCCTAAGCTAGACTAGCCTATTTTAACTACAGCTAACTAACTAACCAAAAATACAGTGGGTGGTCCGCCCAGTTCTAACTAGTGTATTTAACAAAGTTTACCTACGGGTAGTGTATGCCCATGGGCGACTTGTCTTGGTTCCCCCTTTTCCCACCAGCAAACACTATAACCAAAAATACTCACAGGTGAGGACAAAGTGCTATGGAGGTGCTCTAACAAACAAGAGGTCAATACATAAAGTGAGCGTGAGACCTACAGACATGACATTACAGAGAGATTGAGCTCCACAGCAAACAACTGACAGGGTTTTTAAACAAAGGGAAAGGAACGGTGATTGGGTAGGAAACAGGAGGAGGTGTGTCTTCTGATTGATGATTGGTGACTGATTGGGCAGTGATGATTTTCACCTGTGAGGGGAGAAGGAGAGAAAAGAAACACACAGGATACACACACAGGATACTTGTATAGGTAACAGGCACACTTATACAAGTACTAATCACTGGGAATAAGGGCCAGGTGTGCGTAATGAAAGTTCCGGAGGGATCCCTGACAGCTGGTGTAAAAAGGGCTTTATAAATACATGTGATTCGAGTTAGTTGAAAAATGATGATCCCATGGCAACATGCTCATAAAGACATTGCGTCACTTTCTCCAATATTCCGTGAGCCTGAACCAGGCACGAAATAAATGTCTCAACCAAATCCAATCAAACAGTAACCTGATTCACCGTAGAAGGTAAACACAATATGATACTGTACCTCAGCTGCAGCCCATGTCCCTGCAGTCTGGAAGAACTTGTAGCAGCATGATCAGTATTTGGTCCATGCCCTCCTCTGTCCTCCACTTTCTGGAGGGGAGGACAGACACAAAATGAATTGACTGACTCACTGACTCACCAAACAAAATAATCTATAGACGTAAGTTTCACTGGCAAACATAACGAACTGCTAACGTACCCAGAGGCAATGTCAGCTCAGCAACCATCACCTCAAGGGGCTCTACAGTGAAACACGAGGGGGTACATTCAATCAAAACTGTCGTAGCAATATTTATGCAGCATCTTTGTTTGAACGTTTACTCCTCACAACACATCTTTACTCTGAAAACTGGAAGCATCTAGTGAAGGGAGTCTACCTAGTCAAGACTTACCAAGAGGTGGGTTCTGTTTAAAGGTGTTTCCCTCATCATCCATATCCTCTATGACATAGAAACATATGGAGGGAAGACATCGTTTTAAAAGTTTCAATAATGTCCGCTGGACACTATCGACATACTGTATATGCACACACTTACCAAGGGGGATGTTCCATGTTTCCCTCCAATGAAGGTTCTGAAACAAGAACTGTCACACAAAAGAGAGTGAAAGTAGGGCCTCAGCACCTGGACAACGAAAACATCATCAGTGCAATTGTCCGAAGTTGTCAATATCTTGTCAACTCAAGTGGAGTACGCATGGACATATGTCTTGCGGTGCGTTTTACCTGGTGCACTACTCAGCGCAAAAGGCAGCACGAAGCAGTAGAGATATGGTCAACATCGTCATGGTGATGAAAACAAGACATACGTTTTAAAATACATTACTGAGAAAGAGAAGGCTAGAAACAGTCAGGCAGAACTCACTGAGAAAGAGCTCAAAACAGCAACACAGTGTTGTCGGTGAGAAGAGGACTTGCCCATCTGCAGGTTCTGTTCAGCTGGAGAAAGAAGAGCACTTTAAAATAGTTAGCTCACATGGCCACAAGGGAAAAAATCAGCCAATTTAAAAAAAGATGGTTAACTTGATATTGTTTCTTTTTTCATGTAAACGTTTCCCCCTGCTCTTTAGATTAGGTTGATTGGTGTTATTGAAGATGTTTGCTGAAACGTGAGCCAGATCACGATAGAATATCAATACAATCACTTTATCTTTAGTCATCTGTCTTTAATCTTTGTGAAATTAGGATGAGTTGCAATATCCAATCAAGAGCTGCATAAATCATATTACACAAAGCCCTCTTGTTGTTAAGTCTAATTCAAATGAAGCAGTTGAAATTAATTATGCTAACTCGAATTTGCCTACTTTCAGCACCATGAGCTGTCCATTTATGGACAATGTTAATTACTCAAATCTGGCTTATTGTGAGATCAATAACTCTGATAAATACCTAATGGGCAAGAAACATATTGTTGCTACTAATATCATTTAATTTATTAAAAATCTATCAAAGTTGACCTCCGGTCCTTCTCATCACAATCTCCTTCTCAAACTGAACAAAACATAGGACAGTCCGCCCGTGCATTTTTGGGACTAGGCCTAAACATTTTTTTTAACAGAAGAAGCCTTTGACTCTCCTTATGAACTGCCACCATAGCCCTACACATCACAGCTGCTAGTTAAGCAGCACACAAAAAAGTTTTTGATTAGCAACAGGAGAGCAGGCTGGTGCTCAGGGTTGGAATATCCATTGCAGTGTGTAATGCAGCCTAGTGTTATTTACACCATCCCAGCAGCTATCTTAGAAATATAACTTTGCTCTGTGCTTCTCGGAGCATGTACTTCCTAGCCTTTAGGCTCTGGATCTTTTGATTGAGACCACACTAAATAGCCTATAGGCACGTTTATATTGCGCGCCCAGTGGCATCGCACACATCGATATATAGCCTAATAATCAAAGAATTCTAAGACACTGTGAAATATAGACATTTTGTCAATTACCAATTACATGACCCTCCCCTGTACTCAATATATATATTTTTTTTAAACACTAAACCCTCCCCTTGACTGAAATTGAAAAAGCATGACTCTTATAAGAAAGCCTGTCCTTTTAAGAACTCAGTGATCGCGTCAAAGCTATCACGCACTGGCAGAGTGTTAAGTTCATTACCAAGTGCAACTCGCTACTTACTGCTGTGAACACCAAATCTCTGTTTTGGACATAATTTCCTTTCTGACCAATTTATTCATCACTGTGCGTGAATACCAGAACTGTAAGGAAGGTATATGTTTCCCCCTGTTTTACTGATGAAGTAATAGTTTAAGAATATTTGTGTCATTATTACAGCATTATGTGTCTTGTTTATTTCCGTCATTATTACAGGATAATGTGTCTACATTTTCGCCTGACATTGTTAGGTGGCTAGTCTGAAATGAAAATACATGTAACCAGCAACATCAGTCATTGGATTATTATAACAGATGAGAGCTGTATATTTTGTTTTGTTCTTGTTAAATGAATGTGCCTTAAACAACTTCTTAGGGCTGCAATCCCATTAACGGGATCGATATGACAACAGCCAGTGAAAGTGCAGGGCGCCAAATTCAAAACAACAGAAATCTCATAATTAAAATTCCTCAAACATGTATTTTATACCGTTTTAAATGTAATCTTGTTGTCAAATAGGCTTTACAGCGAAAGCACCACAAACGACTATGTTAGGTCACCACCAACTCACAGAAAAATTCTGCAATTTTTCCAGCCAAAGAGAGGAGTCACAAAAATAGAGATAAAATGAATCACTAACCTTTGATGATCATCATCAGATGACCCTCATAGGACTGATAAAGTTCATATTTATATATAAAAAATATCATTATACATTGGCGCGTTACGTTCACTAGTTCCAAAAACATCCGGTGATATTGCAGAGAGCCACATAATTTTATAGAAATACTCATTATAAATGTCGATAAATACAATTGTTAGACATGGAAATATAGATATTGCTCTCCTTAATACAACTGCTGTGTCAGATTTCAAAAAAACTTTACGGAAAAGCAAACCATGCAATAATCTGAGACGGCGCTCAGATTAAAAATAAAATTATCCGCCATGTTGGAGTCAACAGAAATCAGAAATAACATTATAAATAATCCCTTACCTTTGACGATCTTCATCAGAATACACTCCCAGGAATCCTAGTTCCGCAATAAATGCTTGATTAGTTCAATAATGTCCATTATTTATGTCCAAGTTGCTACTTTTGTTAGAGCATTTAGTACACAAATCCAAACACTCAAGCGGATGAAAACTTCAAAAAGTTATATTACAGGTCGAAGAAACTTGTCAAACTAAGTATAGAATCAATCTTTAGGATGTTGTTATCATAAATCTTCAATAACGTTCCAACCGGAGAATTCCTATATCTGTAGAGAAGCCATGGAACGCAGGTCGCTATCATGTGAAATGTGCGTGACCAGGACCTGGCACTCTGCCAGACCACTGACTCAAACAGCTCCCATCCGGCTCCACAACACAGTAGAAGCCTCATTCAAGTTTCTAAAGACGTTTGACATCTAGTGGAAGCCTTAGGAAGTGCAACATAGCCAATATCCCACTGTATATTCAATAGGGGCTGGGTTGAAAATCGACCAACCTCAGATTTCCCATTTCCTGTTTGGATTTCTTCTCAGGTTTTTGCCTGCCATATGAGTGAGTTCTGATATACTCACATACATCATTCAAACAGTTTTAGAAACGTCAGAGTGTTTTCTATCCACTGCTAATAATAATATGCATATATTAGCAACTGGGACTGAGGAGCAGGCAGTTTACTCTGGGCACCTTTCATCCAAGCTACTCAATACTGCCCCTGCAGCCATAAGAAGTTTTAAGTATTGATGCCATTTGTATTAATGTTTATTATTTCCAGACCACATCTTGTATGGATAAATGGACTGTTATTTGGATAATCACAGCTGAGTGACATGGCACAGAATGGCAGACATTGTTAATCTCCAATCAACATTTATAGAACCCTAAACTGGGGAACTGTCTCTCTCTCCATATTTCTAATAGGAGTACAATCTCCATAACTTTACCTACTCAATCAGTGTATAAATTCCAGAGGCAATCACCCTCTAATTCGAACCCTCCCCCATTTTAGTAATTGTGTAAATTTCGATCCGTCCCTTTGCATTTCAGAACAAGTCATAACAAGTGAGTTTTTTTTCTCCAAAAACAAATTATAACCAATGACATCAAATGCTGCGCTGAAATCTAACAATACAGCTCCAACTACCATCGTATGTATTATCCATTTATTTCAGCCAATCATCAGTCATCTTAAGAATTTGTTCTGAACTGACTTGCCTAGTTAAATAAAGGTTACATGTAAAGTATGCAGTACGAGTTGAGTGCCCTTCCCTACATGCCTGCTGAAAGTCAGCAGTTAGTCATTAAAAAATAGCATTGCATTTGTTCAAACACAATTCTCTTCACCAGTTTACTAAGAACAGGCGGGGGGGCTGTTAGAGCCAGAAAAGAGTGCATTGCTATTGTTAAGTAGTGGAATTTCTTTAGCTTCCTTCCTCGCCTATGGACACACACTCCTTTGGTTAAAGACATGGCAAACAGGGGTGGCAATACAGTCTGCTACCATTCCCAATAGTTTCCCATCTAGGTTGTCTATAGCAGGTTTTTCCACCTCTTCCACGCAAACTTGACCAAGTCGATTCAGTATATGAGTGTGTGCGCGTGTGCGTACATTTGCTTGAGCCTAATAGCATGTTGTGAAATTGGGTTAATTTGCAATATCCAATCGAGAGCTGCCTCAATCATATCACAGTGTCACGGGAGTTCTAAAAGTGGGTTAAATGGGAATGCTTGCATTTGTGTACTACACTGCACACATACATAGTCATGTGCATAGTTTATGGATGTGTATGTGTGGGTGTTTTCAGGAATCCTGTCACCTGACCTAAAGATACAGTGCTTGTTTTGATCTTTGTCAAGGGGGTCACGTTGTAGCTGCAATCTTTAAGTACACCAACAAACCTATGGTGCAAAAACAGAAACATCAATATTATCAACTAGTTCACATCAAGGTACCATAATTACAAATAAAAACTTTTAACCCCCCGCCCCAATTTCGTGTTATCCAATTGGTAGCTAGTCTTGTCCCATATCTGCAACTCCCCTTCAGACTCAGGAGAGGCGATGGCTGAGAGCCATGCGTCCTCCTAAACACGACCCTACCAAGCTGGACTGCGTCTTGACACACTGTTTTCTTAACCCGGAAGCCAGCCGCACCAATGTGTCGGAGGAAACACCGTCCAGCTGGCGACCGAAGTCAGCGTGCAGGCGCCCGGCCCGCCACAAGGAGTTGTTAGAGCGTGATGGGACAAGGAAATCGCGGCCGGCCAAACCCTCCCCTAACCCGGACAGCGCTGGGCCATTTGTGTGCTGCCTCATGGGTCTCTTGATCACACAGCCCGGGTCTGTAGTGATGCCTCAAGCACTGCAACGTAGTGCCTTAGAGCGCTGCACCACTCGGGAGGCCCCCACTTAAAAATGAATGCATAGGTGTCTAAATTGGGTGACCGTCCTTGAGAATTGTTTTGGTCCATTTTATTAATTCAATACCTCTCCTTTTACAGAACCCTTTCTGGATAATGACATTGAACAGGTTCCTCCTGTGGGTAAAGGGTTTCCCATCTCACTCCTTACTGGTTATGTCTCTGTTTTCTGTTTTTACAGAGGGTCCGGGTGACGAGGCAAACACCTTTTGAACAGAACCCAACTCTTGGTAAGTTTGTACCACTGTAGACTCGCTTCCCTTCTGGAACACTTTTTCAAAGTTACGTGTGCCTGTGAAAGGAGTAGATGTGTAAAGAAATATACATTTCTAAGATAAATAAAATGTGCTCCCTTGTCTTTCACTGCAGTTGCTGAGCAAACGTTGCCTCTTGGTAAGTGTTTTTTTTTTAATCTCTTATTTTTGTTGAATTAACATTTTCAGTTTTTAGGCGGTCACTCGCCCAGGACAAAAAAAAAACTAGAATTGTACATTCCACATAATGGTAGACTCTAGGTAGATTTGTACATGGACATTGTTGCTACAGCAACCTGTTTCAATCCCCGTCCTCCCAGAGAGTAAGTGGAGAGAGGAGGATGTGACTGAGGAGGTAGGGGGATGTGGAGGAGGGGACGGAGTGCAAGGAGTTATGCCCAGTAGGCTGGTCCAAATACGGATCAAGCTGCATCACAGCAAATGGATCCTGATTTGTTTTATTGGTATTTACATACAGCCTATGGGTCAAGCTTTCTGTACGTTGCATCCAACAGCTACACTCGGGCTAAAACACTAATCTGATATCTGTATATCAATATTTTTTTTAAATAATTATTTCGTCATCTGTGTCTACCACAATATACCGCTTTGAAATATGATTAAAACATGTCATTCACTCGGGACTGTCACTTTAAATGATGAAATGTCACCTCCTGCACAAAAAGATGTGTGGCTTCAAAAGTGTTGGTTGATAATCCTGCCACTTAGAGAAGTAGGCAGAAAGCAAATGCCTGCTTCAGTATCCATTGGCACATCATATGAAATGTTTTATATTCTTTATTTTAGCCTGGGGCCCTTCCCGACCTCAAGGCACCTGCTTTCTGCAGGACAATCTGCATACTCTTAATCTGCCACAGACGCTGCCGAGGAAGTTGTTGGACAGTCTGCAGACCTAGATAGACTGGGTCACAGTCAGGGGACAATTACCCTTCAAGTGTGGTCTGTAACGGACCGATCTGCATATTGGTTTTCCTATCACAACAGCCCCTTGAATAGTCTCCTTTTACAATCATTAACATTCATTTTCTGTCACATAATGTCATTGAAGATTTGTTGATCTGAAACATTTAATTGTACACATTTAATTCATTTTCTCTCATTAGTTCTTAAACCTATTTCTGCCGTAAAAGTCATATAGTATTTTACGGTAAGCCTATTGCAGTGTGCCATTATACTAGCAGTATATTAGTGGCATGATGTAGTTCCCTTCATAAACGGTGTCACTGTCAAATCAACATCATAATGAACCAAAGACCAAAGAACCAACTCTTGCAAGGTGACACCAAGTGCCATGTTTTTTTGTTGTTGCAGTCATCTACCAATAACCTATGTTATGAAATACATAATCGAAATGTATGGGTTTTCTACATGTTTTTTTTGTTTGTGGCCTGTGCCGGAGCAGAGGGCATCTCTTTAATCAGCCCAACTTGCTCCCCCTATTGTTGAATCTCTGCCCCAATAAACAGTTCAATCCAATACAGGCCTATCAGATGATCGCATTTAACTCTCACAAACATGATACTTTGTACTGTGTTCAACTGATATGGAGCTATGGGAAATCGGTTTCCTTGTGGCCATGTGAGCCAACAGTATGAAAGTGCTCCTCTGCTTTTTTTTTTGAGGGAATCATCAGTGAATCACTAACAGCCCAAAACATCTATTAATCAATTGAGGTAGATGTCTCGTTTGTTATTGATTGTATATGTCTTATTTTCAGGATCCCATTATCACTGTGGCAATGGTTATCCTTTCCCTGGTTCACTGTGCTGTGTTTGCTCTGAGCGGTGCAGCAGGTAACTCACACAGCAAACCAAGAAAACACCTCATCCTCATATGACATCTAAAATGATACAGCTCACATTATATACTGGGAAAATGACATTTCTTCATAGTAGTTACATCTCTTTTCGAGAGGATACAAATGTCATGGAAACCCACATGGAACAGATGCTCGATGTTGTTACATCATCTTCAATGAATGAGCAACTTGTGATGGCTTTTCTGAGTGCGGAACTACAACACCGTGATGGGTGAAACCTGGTGCATGAAGAAATACGATTTCTCAACTTGCTCAACACAGTGCTTGTGCATTGGTAATGTTAGGCTTCAATGAGTTGGTTCTGATCATGTCTTGCTTCATCACAGAGACGGTGGAAAGGATGAGCAGGAGCTCTTTCCCCCCCCTCGCTGGCTCAAATACGGGGCACTGTGTTTTATGTCTGTCCCTTCCGGGAAGATGTGGATGAATGCTGAGGTGCATTTTAACCTGATGCACCCTTGAAATGTTTTGGCGTAGCTATATCAGACTGATCATATAGACATACACCAGGTATCACCAATCACAGTGTTGCAGTTCCACACTGGATTATATGTTGAAAATGCATCCAATTTCTTCTTAACTGACTTGCCTAGTTAAATGAAGGTAAAATATAAATTTAAAAAATCCATGTTGCAAGAACACAAAATCCATAGCTGAAATTATTTTGTAGTTAAAAAAAACAACTTCCATTATGAAATATATATGTGATATTATATCCTGTCCTCTTTGTCTCTAGTGGGACTGTGAGCAATTTGGAGCAAAACTTGCATCCGTCCACACCTCTGAAGAGTGTAGTTTTGTGCACAAGGTGATCAGACAGAGGACTTTGCCCCTGCCTGGATTTGGAGGATCTGATGCTGTTCAGGTAGAATTTGTTTATTTAACTACACAAGTCAGTTAAGAATTCTTATTTAAATTGTAGCCTAGGAACTGTGGGTTAACTGCCTTTTTCTGGGGCAGAGCGGCAGATTTTTACCTTGTCAGCTCGGGGATTCAATCTTGCAACCTTTTTGGTTACGCGCTCCAGCAGGTGCATCTCACTGATCATCCCTAAAGCCAACACCTCATTTGGCCGCCTTTCGTTCCAGTTCTCTGCTGCATGTGACTGGAAGGAATTGCAAAAATCGCTGAAGTTAAATAGCCCACCCAATTTACCTACCTCATCCCCATACTGTTTATATTTATTTACTTTTCTGCTCTTTTGCACACCAGTATCTCTACCTGTACATGACCATCTGATAATTTATCACTCCAGTATTAATCTGCAAAATTGTAATTATTCGCCAACCTCCTCATGCCTTTTGCACACAATGTATATAGACTCTTTTTTTTCTACTGTGTTATTGACTTGTTAATTGTTTATTCCATGTGTAACTCTGTGTTGTCTGTTCACACTGCTATGCTTTATCTTGGCCAGGTCGCAGTTGTAAATGAGAACTTGTTCTCAACTAGCCTACCTGGTTAAATAAAGGTGAAATAAAAATGAATAAAAAACTAGTCCAACGCTCTAAACACAAGGCAACCTGCCGCCCCAGAATGTTCATCAATGCAGTCAGATCTAAGTTTGGGAAATCTTAACACAGTATTCTAGGCCAACACTAGTTATTTTTGCCTATGTAATATCTACTGGCAACAATTTGATTTTTTCTATTCTATGGTGATGTTTCTTTGACACTGAGATGACGTTTTCCCCACAGAACCAAGAGTGACGGCTCCAAAATTTGACTACAGGAAGTGGCTCAAAAGGGCAACCAAGTAATGTTAGTGGCAGTGAGCCATGCATGATGATGAACTGACGAGGTACAGTAAATCATACTGTGTGAAACCCTTAACACTTATCACCCTATCCTTAAATGACATTGAACTTTTATTTATAGTGTGTTTACCAAACAGGTCTGACAAGGACGTTAAAAACAAGACTAAATCAGCCATTGTCTGTTTTAAGTCCATTTCCATTGCATCAGCAGTACTCTTTTGGGAAGTCTTCTGCGAGTCTAGCTCGTGCACTTGTAATCAAGTGAAGAGAGCATGTATATCCCTTGTAATCCTCTTCAGTTGAAAAAGGCCGGAATGATGTTCACTGAGAACGTGTATGTCCATCTGTGTGCTCCAAAACGACATGTTTTGCCAACTAGACCTTTTGTAATACACTTTTTTTTCATGAAAACTATACAGTATTCTTATAGAATGTGAATATGTGGTGGGCTTATGGTTTTTAGGAATCATAGTCAAACATGAGGTTTAACTTATTAAGGGGGCTTTTCCGATCATGTAATAGGCTCTCGTCAATCTTGTCAGTTATGCTAATCACGTCAAATGCCATTGTGAAATTCTGCCGATAATAAATAAATAATATCCCTAATATTTTGTGTACATGTCCCGCTGTGGTGTGGGTGCATTTGAAGAGTAGGTACAGTACATTGTAACACTAAGTGCTGTTTTTGGATTAAGTCTTTAAATGCGGTCTTCATTGTTGCACATCAATTTAAGCCAAGCCAATGAAGAGTGGTACAGTATTGGTGATGCAGTGCACTATTGCATCACGAATAATTTACTGTACCCCTCTTGAGCCGTTCTCCCCTCAGTGATATATAGACATTCGACCTACAGAGGAGCGGCCATTGTACCATAGGAACCACAAGTAAAAGTGTTTCTGAGCTCGATGGTATCGCAAGCAACTCCACCTGTCTGGCTTGCAGTACAGTCAGGCCACGTTGACACAATAAAGCAAATAATGCAGCTACTAAGAATACCTGCAAATGTTTTTGGTAAAAATGCATCCATAAGGAATGATGCTTGACAAGACAAAGACAATATTAATTTCTAATAGATAAATTGTGTCAATATCTCTAACAAAATCGGGGTAACCATCTGCACAAAATAATATTTGAACGTAAATGTCGGTCTACACTAAGGCCCTCGACTATTTCTTTCCACGCTCATCTTTCCACAAGTTGTGAGGTTGTATCTAGCACACCAGGGGGCGACATTGCATAAGGTTGAAATGGATGAATAAATCCCGGTGCTATATTGAAGAGTTTCACTTGTTAGGCTTGGATGGATATCACAGTTAATTTATTTATGAGAATGTTTATAGAAAGGTTAGGCCACTGATTTTACAAGAGACAAATATGTACCATGAAATGCACTGAAATGTTTAGGCCTGTGTAATATAGTGCTGTTTATTTGTTCATTGCATCATGTAGACTACTCATTCATAGCTAGGGCCTGAATTGCCAAATAACCCTACAGACAAACAGAAGAAAATCAAGGAGGACTAAGGTTTGAATAAACCTAGGCCAGAGATGGTCTATAATTTTGTAACATGCTTTGCCTAGAACTTTGTCATACACACAGTAACACCATACAAGAAGGCCCTACAGCACGGATCATCAACTAGATTCAGCCGCTGGCCAATTATTTTTTGGAGCGGATGGTCTGGTTTCCGGAACATTATACATTATATTTTTAGACTGCATATTGGCCGCAAGAAGCCTAAACAGAGATAGTATTTGACTAAAACATCATTTCAAACCTTGATTACATTTGGGAACATTGTCCTGCGTAGGGTGCGGTCTTTCGGACTGGATGCTAAAACAGGTGTCCTGACTCTCTGTGGTCATTCAAAATCCCATGGTGCTTATTGTGAGAGTAGGGGTGTTCATCCTGGTGTCATGGCTAAATTCCCAACCTGGCCACCTAATCATCCCCCTCATTCCTAATGGGCATATATCACTCCTCACCCCTCCAACTGATAGCTGATGTGTGGTGAGAGTTCTGGCACAAAAATGGCCGCCGTGCATCACTGAGGTGGGTGCTACACATTGATGGTGGATAAGGTGAGTTTCCCCCGTACTATGTAAAGCACTTTGAGTACCTCAGTTGGTAGAAAAGGGCTATACAAATCCAATCAATGATTGGATGAGTAGGTGTTCTAAAACTTTTGACCGGTAGCCAGTTTCATCATAGCGCTTGATGGTTTTTGCGACTGCACTTGAAGAAACTTTCAAAGTTCATGAAATTTTCCACATTGACTAACCTTCATGTCTTAAAGTAATGATGGGCTGTCATTTCTCTTTGTTTATTTGAGCTGTTCTCACCATAATATGGACTTGGTCTTTTACTGCCTAGAAGGCCAGCATCCCGGAGGAGCCTCTTCACTGTTGACGTTGCGACTGGTGTTTTGTGGGTACTATTTAATGAAGTTGCCAGTTGAGGACTTGTGAGGCATCTGTTTCTCAAACTAGACACTCTAATGTACGTACTTGCCCTCTTGCTCAGTTGTGCCTCCCAAGTTTGCGCTGTTCTGTGAAGGGATTAGTACACAGCGTTGTACGAGATCTTTCGTTTCTTGGCAATTTCTCGCATGGAATAGCCTTCATTTCTCAGAACAAGAATAGACTGACGAGTTTCAGAAGAAAGTTATTTGTTTCTGGCCATTTTGAGCCTGTAATCAAACCCACAAATGCTGATGCTCCAGATACTCAACTAGCCTAAAGAAGGCCAGTTTTATTTATTCTTTAATCAGGACAACAGTTTTCAGCTGTGCTAACATAATTGCAAAAGTGTTTTCTAATGATGAATTTGCTTTTTAAAATGCTAAACTTTGATTATCTAACACAACGTGCCATTGGAACACAGGAGTGATGGTTGCTGATAATGGGCCTCTGTACGCATATGTAGATATTCTATTAAAGAAAATCAGCCGTTTCCAGTTACAATAGTCATTTACAACATTAACAATGTCTACACTGTATTTCTGATCAATTTGATGTTCTAAGTGACCCCAAAGTTTTGAACGGAGGTGTATACTGTGTGTGTATATATATATATATATATATATATATATATATATATATATATATATATATATATATATATATATATATATATAATTTATTTATTTATTTATTTATTTTTGCTCAGAAAACTTGGGCCAAATAAAATGGGCCGCCAGTAGGGGAACCTTGCCCTATGTACTTTTTTTCCCCCCCAATTACTTTCGGACACCTTCAGTCCTGCAGGCCAGTTCAGTGTTTCTCCACTCAGTATGTAAAGATGTTTTGCCTGGTTACAACCTGAGCATGCGTTTTACTGCTAATGTTCCCCCCCAAAAATATACAAATAAATATCAGTAAAAGAAGATCTGCCCTCAAGTACAGTGTTAGAGAGGACAAGCAAGCTCGAGTGCCAAACCTTTTAGAGGATTAAAAACAAACTGGTTTCATCTCCTTGGAAATTCCTCACCGTTTGCACATTACAAGCCTGGGGGCCTCGTTGCACAATCCATCAGTATTGGCTTTGCACGCTGAAGGCTGCTGTCAGCAATGGTGCCAACTGCTTGTCATTCTGTAACTCTGTCAGCACAGGTGTGATGGAACAGCTGTCTACAATATTTAAACCTTTCTCTGTAGTTTTATACAACCTTCTATGAACTACAAACACATTTTTGCCAAGATGCAAAATCAAAGAAAAGGCTTATATTCAACAAGACCCACCCCCTCAGGTCACAAACAAGTTCACGGGCAGCACTTTTGACTGGAAGAGGAATGTAAGATTAATGTAGTGAGTGATTAGTGATCAATGAGTAAATAGATGAAACATTGTTGACAGACATGCTTTTCTCTCACACTGCCACACATATTAGAATTCACCCAACCGCGGTGATCAAATATTGGCATTGAATTTAGGCTTTTAGACGTGTCGTCGATGTCCACTTTGTTAAACAGTGAACCCCTGGGAGCAACACCGAGCTCTGAGGTTAAGATGACATTGTCAGTCAACACAGTCAAAGCATTTTGAGCTGGGAAACATATCAATCTCAGATCTCTCACATCCCATTGGAGTTGTGGCTGGTATTGCGCTCGCTTGTTACATGGGAACAGGAAATGACCTCTGTTCCACAGCGTTTAAAACACATTTAGCTCCAAGATTCCCGAGTCCTATCAAGGGCACAAAGTGGAATTGTTATTAATGGCACCAGACACGTGCAGACGCTCATGCATGCACACGGGCACACACACACACACCAATAGAAACCAAATGGTGCAGCATGTGTCTGTGTGATCCACTCTGCTGTCAGGGTCATAGTCTGTGTATTGTGTGTGCATGATTGCGTGTGTGTGATTGTGTGTGTGTATGTGTATACGGAGGCACAGGCAGAGCGGGTCCCTAGCCAAACAGTTAGCGAACTGCCATCTGTTTTACCCTCACACAGAGAATCCAAGGAGGGAGCAGGGAGGAGGAGACAAAAGATAGAGAAATTCACACGGACTGTTTCACACCCACTGACCCCCTAAAGGGAAACAGCTAATATGCAGCCAACCTCAGTATGTCAGCTTACCAGCATTATACATCACTAAGCATTCACTGTGATAGGGAGGGAGAAGGCTGACAGCTGTATGTGAGCCAATTTAACTGTGTGTCTGTGTGTCTGTCTGCCTCTGTCTTTGTGTGTGTGTGTGTGCGTTTTAATTGGATTGCAGTCTTGTGAGTGTTTGTGTGTGTATAATGTGTGCATTCCTCTCAGACGTAGGTATGGACCACTCCTCCCTCTACTTGTTCTCCACCTGCTGCCCGATATTCAACTCTCTGGAGGTGGTAATCTCCTCAGCTCATCTGCCAACCTGTCAACACACAGGAGACTGTCCCTGTAGCCCCTCCTACACCACAGGCTGAGGTACTGCACTCAAAGGAGATGTCCCTCGATGGCCATGTTTGAAAGGACCAAAACGGCAACATCGACAGACTTTATGATCAAGATTACGAACATGAGCTATTTGTTCTTTGTGTAGGATTAGGAATAGCCCCTCTTGGGGCTAGGGGGCAGAATTTTCCCATTTGGATAAATAGCGTGCCCAATTTCAACTTCCTGCTACTTCATGCCAGGAATATAAGATATGCATATTATTCATATATTTGGATAGAAAACACTCTGAAGTTTCTAAAACTGTTTGAATCATGTCTGTGAGTATAACAGAACTTATGTAGCAGGCAAAACCCCAAGGACTAACTGTTCAGAATTATTATTTTTTGTCATTGCCAATGGATGTTGGGGCGGCAGGGTAGCCTAGTGGTTAGAGCGTTGGACTAGTAACCGGAAGATTGCAAGTTCAAACCCCGGAGCTGACAAGGTACAAAGCTGTCGTTCTGCCCCTGAACAGGCCGTTAACCCACTGTTCTGTTATCGAAAATAAGATTTTGTTCTTAACTGACTTGCCTAGTTAAATAAAGGTAAAATTAAAAAGAATATATATATTTCTTAGGAACCTGTTTTCAGTTCCTACCGCTTCCACTGGATGTCTTTGGAATTTGGTTGAGGTTATTCCTTTGTGCAATGAAGAAGTAGGCCAACTAGGAACTGGGTACACTGTTGAAAGTTGCGCAAGACGTGAAAAGTGGTGCTGGTTTGTTTTCATTCCTGTATTGAACACAGATTGCCCCGTCTACAATTTGATCGATTATTAACGTTTAAAAATACATAAAGTTGTATTACAAAAGTAGTTTGTTTGTATTTTGGCAAAGTTTATAGGCAACTTTTGAAATATTTTGTAGTGACGTTGCATTTTTTGTAAGGTGTTTTTTTCTGGATCAAACACGCTTTATAAATTGACATGTAAAAATTAAATTGACATGTAAAAATTGACATGTAAAAATTAAATTGACATGTAAAAATTCAATTGACATGTAAAAATCTGACATGTTGGCTAGATTCACAACGAGTGTAGCTTTAATTGAATATCTTACATGTGTGATTTAATGAAAGTTTGAATTTTATAGTATTTTATTTGAATCTGACGCTCTGCATTTTCCCTGGCTATTGGCCAGTTGAGACATTTGCGTCCCGCCTATCCCTAACTAGTTTAAGGGTTCAAATCATGGAAAGTGGTTCAAATTGGATTTGTTCGATAAATCCGTCCTTTCTAGCATGGTCAGATATCGTGATGACCAAGAACTCTTTACAAGGAAAAAGTGTTGGTATCATCCTAGCCTGCTTTCATCAGATTTTAGACCTTGGGTGTGTCCCAAATGGCACCATGTTTCCTTTATAGTGTACTATTTTTGACCAGGGCCCTAGGGTGGCATTTGAGATGCAGACCCAGATGTATGTAATCTCTAGTCACTGACATGAATCGATCATGTAAGTGTCCGTGAGGGAGAAAAAAGAAAAAGTAGACCCGGCAGCCCTTGAGGACTGTGGTGCGTGACACACCCTGAGCATTGTGTTGCTATGAAAACTAGCCCCTAGCTACCTATTATCCTTAGCAACAGACTAATCAGCTAGCGACAGGTTTGCACTGATGATAAGCGCTCAAACGCCTCCGTAGCATCAAAACACTCATTAAGCGAACACAAAGGAAACTCCAGGGTCTCACATTCGATACACTGTTAGCGTATTAGAGTTTGGGTCCGGGTCTTGTTCTGGTTCTGGGGGCTGTTGAACTTAAACAGAGAAGATCCAAGATAGAGTCTGGAGTCAGTCGGACGCCCTGTCACTCTCTTCTCCATGAGGTTGTGCAGGTAAGGCAAGTTTGGGTTCATCGTGAAGGTTCTCTTTTGGGGTCTATGTTGGTGCTTGAATGGTGCATTTTGAGATTGAAGCGTCACTCCGGAACTCTAGGACATCACCACAGACATACAGTAGAGTAATAAAATAAATACTTGAAGTTGCTTTCAGTCGAAACACAAACAAAATATACCTTCACTGGAGTGTAGTGGTGGAGGAGGGAAGGGTCTTCTCTGGAGTGTAGTGGTGGAGGGGGGAAGGGTCTTCACTGGAGTGTAGTGGTGGAGGAGGGAAGGGTCTTCACTGGAGTGTAGTGGTGGAGGGGGGAAGGGTCTTCTCTGGAGTGTAGTGGTGGAGGAGGGAAGGGTCTTCTCTGGAGTGTAGTGGTGGAGGGGGGAAGGGTCTTCACTGGAGTGTAGTGGTGGAGGAGGGAAGGGTCTTCTCTGGAGTGTAGTGGTGGAGGGGGGAAGGGTCTTCACTGGAGTGTAGTGGTGGAGGAGGGAAGGGTCTTCACTGGAGTGTAGTGGTGGAGGAGGGAAGGGTCTTCACTGGAGTGTAGTGGTGGAGGGGGGAAGGGTCTTCTCTGGAGTGTAGTGGTGGAGGAGGGAAGGGTCTTCTCTGGAGTGTAGTGGTGGAGGGGGGAAGGGTCTTCACTGGAGTGTAGTGGTGGAGGGGGGAAGGGTCTTCTCTGGAGTGTAGTGGTGGAGGAGGGAAGGGTCTTCTCTGGAGTGTAGTGGTGGAGGAGGGAAGGGTCTTCACTGGAGTGTAGTGGTGGAGGGGGGAAGGGTCTTCTCTGGAGTGTAGTGGTGGAGGAGGGAAGGGTCTTCACTGGAGTGTAGTGGTGGAGGGGGGAAGGGTCTTCTCTGGAGTGTAGTGGTGGAGGAGGGAAGGGTCTTCTCTGGAGTGTAGTGGTGGAGGAGGGAAGGGTCTTCTCTGGAGTGTAGTGGTGGAGGAGGGAAGGGTCTTCACTGGAGTGTAGTGGTGGAGGGGGGAAGGGTCTTCTCTGGAGTGTAGTGGTGGAGGAGGGAAGGGTCTTCACTGGAGTGTAGTGGTGGAGGAGGGAAGGGTCTTCACTGGAGTGTAGTGGTGGAGGAGGGAAGGGTCTTCTCTGGAGTGTAGTGGTGGAGGAGGGAAGGGTCTTCTCTGGAGTGTAGTGGTGGAGGAGGGAAGGGTCTTCACTGGAGTGTAGTGGTGGAGGAGGGAAGGGTCTTCTCTGGAGTGTAGTGGTGGAGGGGGGAAGGGTCTTCTCTGGAGTGTAGTGGTGGAGGGGGAAGGGTCTTCTCTGCCACTCATCCCAGCTGAAAGAATTATGGAAGTCAATTGTGTAAAATAATGAACTTATAAGTAGGTAGGCACAAAACCCAAGAACACTTTTTGAAACGGAAGGGGTGCCCCAGGAAATGATCCAATCAGAACAAAGATTAGCATTTTCCGTTTCAAAATGGTTTGCTACGTTGTACTCTACTGAACACAGTTTCTTTAGGAAGCCTACCGTTGTTGCTTTTCAACTGGAACCGAGGCTTAGTTATATTGCTGCCCACCCGGTGTGTGGAGCCCTCTGAGTCCCCTTCCCCTCTGTCTCAGTGCTGCCTGCGGTGGTATAGGTACTTGATAGCGTTCATAAAGCTCTCTCTCCACACGTCACAGTGATGTAGCTCCCCCGCCAAGCCGTGGCAGCTTCAACGCCAAATCAGTGCTGAAGTCACAGGCCGTGCAGATGGAGGTCTGGCTCGAGGAGGAATCAGTTGGATTGGAACTACAGGCAGCAGGGTTTGTAAACATGGGAGTGTTGAGGAAGGAATACTGTTTTTGATTCTAATTCAGTCTCAATGCTATCCATGGCTTGGCGGGGGCGCTACATTACTGTGACGTGTGTGGACAGAAATGTTTGAACACTACCAAGTACCTCTACCACCGAGACAGAGGGGAAGGGGACTCAGAGGGCTCCACACATCATGTGGACCGCAATATACCTAGGCCTCTGTTCCAGTGGAAAAACAACAACGGTAGGTACTAGGTAGGCTTCCTAAAGGAGCATGGAGAGCTGTGCTGTGTTCAGTCGAGTACAATGTAGCAAAACATTTTGAAACGGAAACGCAAATCTGTGTTTTCGTTGGATAATTTCCTGGGGCACCTCTTTTTTTTAAAGGTTTTCTCACATTTTGTGCCTACTTATTTATGTGGATGAGTTTATTGACCGTAATTCTTTCAGCTGTGGTGAGTGGCAGAGAACAGACCCCAACCCATTCACCCCTCACCACCATAACTACCTCCATCCTCCCCAACCCTTCCACTTCCCTAAGCTGCCGCTTGCGCACCAACATCCAGGCCCACACTGGCCTCAAGCCCTTTAAGTGTGACCTCTGCCCCAAGATGTTCGCTTGGAACAGATTGTCTACAGCGCCCGCAAGCCAGACACCTACCTACCTGCGCTGCGGCAAAAGCACGCTCAAAGACCCACCACCTGCTCCACGAGTCCCAGGACTCCTTCAACCAAGATGGCGGAGTGGTGAAAGAGGAAATGGTCAAGTATGAGGGCATGGAGAAGGGGCACAGTGTGGTCAATGATGGAGACCCAAAGAACCGAAAGTACCCAAACAATTTTCGATACAAATGGCGCAATGTTTCCGATGTCCACGCTGCTTCCGATTGTCCTCCCAGGTGCCTGTTCACAGGTATGTCTGGCCATCAATTCAATTCAATTAGGCCTGAATTCAGTTCAATGCAATTCAACTATATGTACCCCTTAAGGGCAATTATGCCCCTCTCTCTGCCTGTTGAGATGTGGCCTCTTAGTTGAGGTGTTTAAAAAAAAAAAAAAACTGGTAATTCCATTGTAACACGGCACAAAACTAGGTTGATTAACGATTGCTCTTCATTCAGACCAGTACAATACTCTACCGCTTTGAGGCAATTAAGAAGGTGTTATCATGGAGAGCACAAGAGCATAATTACATATATCCTTCCCAGTGGTCGTACAATACAGTTGAACACAAAGGCAAGGCCTGTGTTCAGACATACAGAACCATCAGACTGTACCTTTGACAACATTCTGTATGAATTCATGTGCACTGAGATACAAGGTGGCATATGCAACGACGAAATGGGAAAGTGCTCAGTCAATGAGGGAATTCTACAAGTAATACTCTTATTATTACTAGACGTATGACTCGATGGCTATGCAACATTACTTCCCCCGCCATCATGGACAAATTCCAGTCTAATACGACAAGCAAAAGGAATAGATTAGAAGTCGATGTACAATTCCTTGCCTGTGGTCAAACGTATTTCAACAGTGATAGGTGTACTCCAATGCCATTCTTTGATTTATCTTGCCCGCGGATATGATTTGACAGTGTAATCACATTGAGAGACCAGTCTGGTGGACGCGCCATCACATGGCTACACAGGACACAGGCCGCACACACACACACACACGGACCTACCATTACATGACTAGCCCCTTAGCAACATGGCTGAAGGCCGGGGGTTTCTTTTTTTTGCTCTTCCCCACCCATCATAGACACCAGGGGCGTATTCATTATGGCACACGGTAGCAAAACTTTTTTTTTTTGAAACGGAAAACAAATCCAAGCCGTTCTTGTTAGACTACTCCATGTAGTCCCTCCCCGTTTCAGCCGGTTTTCTTCTATTTGGTGCCTATTGAACACAGTCCCAGCACAGTGCCAGGGCCTGCCCACAGCTCTGCCCGAGCAGAAATAACCCCCAACCGACCTCTCACTCAAGAGTTACTGTGTAGGGAGGTGGAAGGACTGACACTGCGCCGCGACTCATTGACTTTCATTGAGAAGGTTTCTGATTGCGCTGCAGCAACTAGCTAATAGCTAATGACGTCCCTTAACAAAGAGTTGCAGTCTGTTTTGGAATGAGTGCCCAGTAATTAACTGGTCCTGATGATCTCTAAAACTAAGAGCATTGTATTTGGTAGAAATCATTCCCTAAGTTATAGGACTGAGCTGAATCTGGTAATGAGCGTATGGGCTGTTGAGGAGACTTGGTGTTACCTCAAGAAAGCGGACCGTGTTATATAGCGCTATGTTGCATGGAGCTCCCTTCCCTCTCATATTACTCAAATGAAGAGCAAACCTGGTTTCAAAGAACAGATAAAGAAACACCTCACAATGTCTCTCCACCATTTGACCTAGACATTTTGTGTGTATGTGTTGATATGTAGGCTATGTGTGCCGTTTTAAAACGTATGTAGTCCTGTCCTTGAGCTGTTGTTGTCTATTTATGTTCTGTATTTTGTCATGTTTCATGTTTTGTGTGGACCCCAGGAAGAGTAGCTGCTGCTTTCACAACAGCTGATGGGGATCCTAATAAAATACCAACTACCAAATTAGACTGCCTCATCATCCACTAAGACAGTTTACCACAAACACACACAGACAACAACAACGCCACTTTAATTACACAGCACTGTACTGTATATTCGAGGCAGTGTCAGAGGAAGACCCAGACATTTTTCAAAGACTCCAAGTCTAATGACTTAAATCATAGTCTGTTCTCTCTGCTAAGTCTCCTCAACAGCTTCTAACCCCAAGCCATAAGACTGCTGACCAATTAATCAAATGACCACCCAGACTATTTGCATTGGCACCCCTACTGACCCTGACCTACGTGTACAAATGACCTTGACTAACCTGTACTCCCGCACATTGACTCGGTACCATGTTAATATTTACTTTTTTCGTTTTTTACCTTAGTTCACTGAGTAAATATTTTCTTCAGTCTATTTTCTTAAAAGTGCGTTGTTGGTTAGGGGGCTTGTAAAGTAAGCATTTCACGGTGACCTGTTGTATTCGGCACGTGATGAATCTGTTGTGTTAGTCAACAGAGCCATGACCTGTGGAGCAAAGCTTCAATAGAGCTAGAGCCTATTTTCCAGAATTTCCGCCTCGCTGGCACAAACTCAGTCTGTTGGCACACAATGAAGGGGACAAGCGCTTACTCATTTGACTTTTCTATTGAACATACTTCTTTCCGTATGAAATGTTATAGTTGATTTACATTTGAGGATACTTGAGGATTAAATAGAAACGTAGATTGACAAAGTTTAGCGGTAGCTTTTTTTGACTCCTTCGTCTGCATGTTGAACGAGTGGATTACTGAAATCGGTGGCGCCAACTAAACAGACTTTTTTTGGATATAAAGAAGGATTTTATCTAACAAAACGACCATTCATGTTGTAGCTGGGACCCTTGGGATTGCAAACACATGCTGGCTTATTGTGAATTGCATATAGGACCATGATTAGTGTCGGGAGTATTTCCTGGTCTGGTCATGTGGTAAGGAAAGACTCCTGGCATTATGTTGAATTGGAAATACACTACATGACCAAAAGTATGTGGACACCTGCTCGTCGGAACATCTCATTTCAAAATCATGGGCATTAATATGTAATTGGTCTCCCCTTTTCTGCTACAACAGCCACAATTATTCTGGTAAGGCTTTCCACTAGATGTAGGAACATTGCTGTGGAGACTTGTTTCCATTCAGCCACTAGCATTAGTGAGGTCGGGCACTGATGTTGGGCGATTAAGGCTGGCTCACAGTCGGCGTTCCAATTCATCCCAAAGGTGTTTGATGGGGTTGGTCAGGGCTCTGTGCAGGCCAGTCAAGTTCTTCCACACTGATCTTGACAAACCTTTTCTGTATGGACCTCACTTTGTGCATGGGGGCATTGTCATGCTGGAACAGGAAAGGGCCTTCCCCAAGCTGTTGCCAAAATGTTGGAAGCACAGAATTGTTTAGAATGTCATTGTATGCTGTAGATTTCACCTCACTGGAACTAAGAGGCCTAGCCCGAACCATGAAAAACAGCTCCAGACAATTTTTCCTCCTCCACAAAACCTTAGTTGTCACTGTGCATTCAGGCAGGTAGCATTCTCCTGGAATCCGCCAAGCCCAGATTTGTCCGTCGGACTGCCAGATGGTGAAGCGTGCGTGATTCATCACTTCAGAGAACGCATTTCCACTGCTCCAGAGTCCAATGGCTGCGAGATTTACACCAATCCAGTCGATGCTTGGCAATGCACATGGTGACCTTAGGCTTGTGTGTGAATGCTCGGCCATGGAAACCCATTTCATAAAGCTCCCGACGAACAGCTCTTGTGCTGATGTTGCTTCCAGAGGCAGTTTGGAACTCGGTAGTGAGTGTTGCAACCCAAAAACAGATGGGTTTTACACGCTACGCGCTTCAGTAGTTGGCGGTCCCGTTCTGTGAGCTTGTGTGCCTACCACTTTGCGGCTGAGCCGTTGTTGCTCCTAGACCTTTCCACTTCACAATAACAGCACTTACAGTTGACCGGGGCAGCTCTAACATGGGAGAAATTGAACGTACTGACTTGTTGGAAAGGTGGCATCCTATGAAGGTGCCATGTTGAAAGTCACTGAGCTCTTTAGTAAGGCCATTTTACTGCCAATGTCTGTCTATTGAGATTGCATGGCTGTGTGCTCAATATTATACACCTGTCAGCAACAGGTGTGGCTGAAACAGCCGAATCCACTAATTTGAAGGGGTGTCCACATACTTTTGTAAATATAGCATAGGTGCTTTTCACTTGAAACATTATCTTCATATTTCAAAGTGTCTCTTTTTCCCCATCAGATACTCTCACATGGGGAAGCAACCACTCACCTGCTCCATCTGTGGTGAACACTTCTTCCACAAGAGCAGCCTGAAGCATCCTCTGACACACCATGCTCAGAGTAATACTAATGGTGTGTGTGTGTGTGTGTGTGTGTGGATTTCTTTACCAGTCGGTGCCCTCAAATCTTGATTTAATCTTTTATCTGCATGGTGTTGATAGCCCTGCGTGATGTCATCTTGTGTGTTTGACTTTGCGTGGGTGGCTCTTCAAGATGCTTGCCTGTTGCTTTGCGTATCTACGCCAGCCTCTGTGCCATATGCACCTCCCTACGTCTAGTCTGTCTTCTGTTCCCTCGGCTAAGCGATGGATCGTGCCCGCACTGATAAAGTCAGCTAGCATTCACATCCATTCATATCCATATGAGCTGTTATCCGCTAACTAAAAGTATAAGAGAAAAGACTTGGAGGAGCAGCAAATCCGAGCGAGGGCGCCCCCACTTCCCACAATCCCGTACAACAGCCGCCATCCCTGCCGCCCTGTGTCACAACACACAATCTATTTTAATACAGCGCATTGTGCGTTTCACAGGCCGTGACCTGACGATTTTTACGTGATTTATTTTGTTATTTTGCTGTCCTTATTAAATCACGCCGGCTCGGGCCCAGTAAGCGAGGTCGTCGGGGGCAATGTTGCAACACAACTTACAAGGCCTCACGCAGTCACCTCGTTCTTGTGCATATTCCCCCTTTTCACTTTGACTAATGAATTTCCCCACCACCACTTTATTCACCCCTTAATTAATTACGTTGGTGTATCTGGTAGAAGTTGTTGCCTGAATAGACGGAAGATTTTATACCTTCACCTATTTCAATGCATTGACGTCTTTGACCTCTGACCTGAAAGGGACTCTCCCCCGTGTGGATTCTAAGGTGGGCGATGAGTGGCTGGGGAAGTCCTTACCACAGTAATTGCAGTGAAAGGGATGGGGCTTAGGGACGTTGGCGGTGGCCACCGGTGCCGGGCAGTGGGTGAGGAGGTGCTCCTCCAGAAGGCAGCCGTGGCGTAGCGCCGTCTGCAGGGGATCATGGGGCAGCGCAGGAAGGGGGAGGAGTCTGTCCGGCGTGGGACAGTCTGTGGATGTCCAGGCCTTCCTGGGTGACACAGTGGTAGCGGCAGATCTCACAGTTCAGAAGCCCTGTGGTCCTCTCTCGCCTTCCGCCTCGGCCATGGCCTCTACCTCTGTCCTGGCCCCTACCTCTGTCCTGGCCCGTTTCCCTAACAACCAGGCCGATGTCCACCTTTCTTGCACGAAGAAGTCAGTTAGTGAGATTACATGGCACAGGAGAACCCATGTTAAGTGAGCATACGAAGACAACAGGGTTAAGGGTTAAGAAAGCCGTTTACAAACGTTGACATTTCTATGGGCGACAATATCAAAGAACTCTACATCATACAATGACAAGGAACAATTCCAAAGTCCTAATTAAACCAAAAGAGTACACAGGCTAGATCCTAATACAATAAGATGTTATGAAAACACTTCGATAGGTTTAGGGTGGCAAAATTCCCTGCTGATTCCAGAAATCCTCCAACTGTAATTTCAGAAATACAAGGGAATTTTGGGGAATTTTTAATGATTTAAAACAAGCTGAAACAAAGTCAACCGAAATGCCAGTTACAGACAACCAAATTGTCTGTCTTTAGTCCCCTTCAACAGCTTGTTGTACTGGCGATTTATAGAGAAGAGTATTTGGTAACACTCCAGGCTTTGGGTGTCGAGTATAAAGCTCTTAGCAGCTCATTAGACCCCTATTAATCGTTGAACACTCTGGGCCAGTGTCTAAAAGACATTTTAAGGTTGCTAAGGCCTTGTATTTTTATTTGCAAAGCTTTTCGGTGTTCACATGAACAATAACCTATCAGTTTTATGTACAGATGTGTAGAATTCCTTTTGAAGGAAGTTATTTCTAACAATGTTTTGAAGACAACCCTCTAGGGCGGTGGTATTCAAAACGCGGTGGGGTCAGCCCGTCCAAAAATTAAGAGTACAGATTAATGTATGGGACAATACACAAACGTTTTTGAGAAAGATAATTTGACAAATAGAATTGAGTAAATGTTTTTTTTTCTCTTCATTTTTATAAGATGAAATATAATTAATTGAATTTAAGGACCCCTTTAGGTATCCCACTTTTTTCTGTTAAAATAATTTGCAATTACCGCATTGAAACTCACTGAATACATGAAAAAACAGTCAGGTGGAAGTATGTTTTGAAGTGTCTGAAATATGAGAAATATAAGACAGCTCAGGAATATATATACCCTAAACAAAAACATAAATGCAAAATGTAAAGTGTTGGTCCCATGTTTCATAAGCTGAAATAAAATACCTCAAATGTTCCATATGCACAAACATTATTTCTCTCAAATGTTCCATCCCTGTTAGTGAGCATTTCTCATTGCTAAGATAATCCATTCACCTCAGAGGTGTGGCATATCAAGAAGCTGATTAAACAGCATGATCATTACACTGTTGCACCTTGTGCTGGGGACAATGAAAGGCCATTCTAAAATGCCACACAACACAATGCCACAGATGTCTCAAGTTTTGCGGTAGTGTGCAATTGTGGCATGCTGACTGCAGGAATGTCCACCAGAGCTGTTGCCATAGAGTTTAATGTTAATTTCTCTACCATAAGCCGCCTCCAACGTCATTTTAGAGAATTTGGAAGTATGTCCAACTGGACTCAAAACCGCAGATCACATGTAACCAAGCATGCCCAGGACCTCCACATCCGGCCTTTTCACCTGCAGGATTGTCTGAGACCAGCCACCCAGACAGTTTCTGCAATTTCTGCACAATGTCACGTTTCTTCAAAATCAAACCCAGAAGCAGACCAGGACAAGGAGAGTAGGAAGAAGGTGAGTATTTATTTACAAGTGAATGTGACTGGGTAGATATATCCAGGTGGCGTAGCGGGCAGCGGTGGTGAGTTGATGGGAGTAAATAGGTGGATCCAATGGGGAAGCGGAATCCTCCGACGACCAGGCTGGAATGGGGTAAATGATCCAGGTGAGTAACTGAAGACAGAACAAACGGAGGTAAGTTTAAGGCAAGCAATACGTAAAAAAAACAACAAAACAATTTCTATCCAACTTGAGGCTGATACTATGGCACAACATACTGTTCATGGCTAACGATCCGGCAGGGAATGGATGTCAGGTCCGGGCTTATGAAGAGGAGAGATGATGATCAGGACCAGGTGTGCAGATAGCTGATGGGATACAGGTGCGGGTAATCAGAACTCCCAACTGGCTACATTGCCCGGCAACCAGACAGGGTGCGTTCCAGGACGCCGGAAAAAACACTCCAGGACAGAACACAGGCAAAAAACAGATTCAGGAAACGGGATTCGTGACACACAAACTGTCAGAGTCTAATCTGCGTGCCATCTCCTCATGTTTCAGGACGATAATGCACGGCCCCATGTCAACAAGGATCTGTACACAATTCCTGGAAGTTGAAAATGTCCCTGTTCTTCCATGGCCTGCACACACACAAGACATGTCAACCATTGATCATGTTTGGGATGCTCTGGATAAACGTCTACGACAGCGTGTTCCAGTTCCCGTCAATACCCAGCAACTTCGCACAGCCGTTGAAGAGGAGTGGGACAACATTCCACAGGCCTGATCAACTCTATGTGAAGGAGATGTGTCGCGCTACATGAGGCAAATGGTGGTCACACCAGATACTGACTGGCTTTCTGATCGACGCCCCTTCCTTTTTTTTTAAAGGTGTCTGTGACAAACATATATCTGTATTCCTAGTCATGTGAAATCCATAGATTAGGGCTTAATACATTTATTTCTTTATATGAACTATAACTTGTTGCATGTCGCGTACATTTTTTTGTTCAGTGTACATATATACTTACATTTGTACGTGGAACTGCCCTATATTTTCATGAAGACACATTTTCGGGATTTCTCCTGGTTTGATAAACACAGCCGTAGCTCTGCCATCCTCAACCACAGATGGGGAAGGCCAACATCGGCGGATGCTGTGGTTTGAGACACAGCCCATGCAAATACGACATCTGATATCTCTAGCTAAACAGGCTGATTTTGATGGGGATTTTGAAATCATTAGTTTTCAAGCTGGATTTGACACGGTGCATTCAGAATCAGTTGTATTTCTTTTAGTAAAACACTCTCTTTCCATTTAAATGTTCCTCCCTTTTGTAGGGAGATAGCATGGCAGTTGGCCTTAATCTGTCTGTCAAGAGATTTAACGTTTTCTTTGGCAAGACAAATGTAAGCCAATCGCTAAAGTACTTGCTTGACATTATTTGTCTGTATCTATATAGTTGTACTATGTTACCAGTCAACAGGGGCACGTGTTCCCTTTGCTCCGAGTGAGAATTACGAACACGGTGAGCTGAAAGTCTGTGAATCACAAAGCCCACTTACGAAAAGAGTCCCCAAAGGTAGGTAAACTAGGCCTCGGTTCAAATAGAGAGAGATTGTTTGGCATGGAGAAGCTATTTGGTGGTGTATTTGTGGTAACAAGTCCACTGACAGCAGTCGATGTGGTGCAAGGAAGGTGTAAAGGTGCTGACTTTTGGCAGCTGTCTTGGTTAAAGAGGCAACCAAGCCCTAATGGTGTCAGTCCCAGGCTTAATTCTCAGAATTCTGAGCCCTGGTCAGAGTGGAACTCCAATTGACCCGGGTTTCTTTTTCCAGGAGCATGTCTGCAATGCGGGCAGGTAGACAGTTAAGTCAATGAGACACTTGTACTTCCAAATGAAGCATCAAGCTCTAAGTGCTTTCACTTCCTATGGCTTGTATGGATCGCGGGGGCGTTGATAAAACCAAATTGCCTCTGTTGAACTGATATTCCTGAGATTAAGGATACGGGTTTTATTTAGTGAGATCATGAATGAATGACTCTAAAGTGCGGACATATTTACCTGTTTCACACTAACGTGCTGACATATTTACCTGTTTCACACTAATGTGCGGAGATATTTGCCTGTTTCACACTAACGTGCGGACATATTTACCTGTTTCACACTAACGTGCTGACATATTTACCTGTTTCACACTAACGCGCGGAGATATTTGCGTGTTTCACACTAACGTGCTGACGTATTTACCTGTTTCACACTAACGTGCTGACGTATTTACCTGTTTCACACTAACGTGCGGACATATTTACTTATTTCACACTAACGTGCTGACATATTTACCTGTTTCACACTAACGTGCAGAGATATTTGCGTGTTTCACACTAACGTGTGGAGATATTGACCTGTTTCACACTAAAGTACGGACATATTTACCTGTTTCACACTAACATGCTGCCATAATGACCTGTTTCACACTAACGTGCAGACATATTTACCTGTTTCACACTAACGTGCAGACATTTACCTGTTTCCCACTAACATTCTGCCATAATGACCTGTTTCACACTGACGTGCTGACGTATTTACCTGTTTCACACTAACATGCTGCCATAATGACCTGTTTCACACTGATGTGCTGACATATTTACATGTTTCACACTGACGTGCTGACATTTACCTGTTTCACACTAACATGCTGACATATTTACCTGTTTCACACTAAAGTACGGACATATTTACCTGTTTCACACTAACATGCTGCCATAATGACCTGTTTCACACTGACGTGCTGACGTATTCACCTGTTTCACACTAACATGCTGACATATTTACCTGTTTCACACTAACATGCTGACATATTTACCTGTTTCACACTAACATGCTGACATATTTACCTGTTTCACACTAACGTGCTAACATATTTACCTGTTTCACGCTAACATGCTGACATATTTACCTGTTTCACACTAACGTGCTGACGTATTTACCTGTTTCACACTAACGTGCTGACGTATTTACCTGTTTCACACTAACGTGCTGACGTATTTACCTGTTTCACACTAACGTGCTGACGTATTTACCTGTTTCACACTAACGTGCTGACGTATTTACCTGTTTCACACTAACGTGCTGACGTATTTACCTGTTTCACACTAACGTGCTGACGTATTTACCTGTTTCACACTAACATGCTGACGTATTTACCTGTTTCACACTAACATGCTGACATATTTACCTGTTTCACACTAACATGCTGACATATTTACCTGTTTCACGCTAACATGCTGACATATTTACCTGTTTCACACTAACATGCTGACATATTTACCTGTTTCACACTAACGTGCTGACGTATTTACCTGTTTCACACTAACGTGCTGACGTATTTACCTGTTTCACACTAACATGCTGACGTATTTACCTGTTTCACACTAATGTGCTGACATATTTACCTGTTTCACACTAACATGCTGACATATTTACCTGTTTCACACTAACGTGCTGACGTATTTACCTGTTTCACACTAACGTGCTGACGTATTTACCTGTTTCACACTAACGTGCTGACGTATTTACCTGTTTCACACTAATGTGCTAACATATTTACCTGTTTCACGCTAACATGCTGACATATTTACCTGCTTCACACTAACGTGCTGACATATTTACCTGTTTCACACTAACGTGCTAACATATTTACCTGTTTCACACTAACGTGCTGACATATTTACCTGTTTCACACTAACATGCTGACATATTTACCTGTTTCACACTAACATGCTGACATATTTACCTTTTTCACAGTGATCACCCGAAAAACACTGTGATGGTTTGGATATTTTCTTTTCACATTGTCATTTTAAAGCACGGTTCCAGCAACTATGGTGAATGCGTAACCTGGCCAGCTCAGTACAGCTTGGCTCGGTTTGGCTCAGTAGTGTGGAAATCTCTAAAGAGCATTAAAAACAACTATTTTGCTGTGTCTTAATCTGAATGTTCTGAATGTTCAGCAAACGTCAACAATTCTTGGATACAAACATCGGTGCCTTGAGACAGGGCATGATGAACTTGAGACAGGGCATGATGAACTTGAGACAGGGCATGATGAACTTGAGACAGGGCATGATGAACTTGAGACAGGGCATGATGAACTTGAGACAGGGCATGGTGCACTTGAGACAGGGCATGGTGCACTTGAGACAGGGCATGATGAACTTGAGACAGGGCATGATGAACTTGAGACAGGGCATGATGAACTTGAGACAGGGCATGATGAACTTGAGACAGGGCATGATGAACTTGAGACAGGGCATGATGAACTTGAGACAGGGCATGATGAACTTGAGACAGGGCATGATGAACTTGAGACAGGGCATGGTGCACTTGAGACAGGGCATGATGAACTTGAGACAGGGCATGATGAACTTGAGACAGGGCATGATGAACTTGAGACAGGGCATGATGAACTTGAGACAGGGCATGATGAACTTGAGACAGGGCATGATGAACTTGAGACAGGGCATGATGAACTTGAGACAGGGCATGATGAACTTGAGACAGGGCATGGTGCACTTGAGACAGGGCATGATGAACTTGAGACAGGGCATGATGAACTTGAGACAGGGCATGATGAACTTGAGACAGGGCATTATGAACTTGAGACAGGGCATGATGAACTTGAGACAGGGCATGGTGCACTTGCCACTTACTCCATGTTTCTACTAAATTAAGTAGTGAAAGCCTCTAACAACTCTTTCCACTGATTTGTGTGACAGATTTTTGTTGTTGTTGTTGATTGATTAGGATCTCCATTAGCTGACTCCAATGTAGACATCTAGTCTTACTGGGGGTCCAACACATAACGAAAAATACATTACAGACAAAAGACTTTACAATTGACATACATTTAAAAACATTAACATGTAGCGTGTGTGTGTGTGTGTGTGTGTGTGTGATAATTAAATGCACCCACATGCGGTCCCAGGTCTAAATTAGGCCCAGATTAATAGTGGAACAATGACAAATCGCAGTGGAACTGGCTTTGAGGTCCAGAGTTGAGTTTGAGGGATCTAGACGGTGGTGAGACGGAGTGTTTAACCTCCCAAATGTTTGTGCCAAGTCTTGTCACATTTCACGTAACCATTTTGTCCATGTAAACATCAATGTTGCAACTCCTTTTTGACATTTCGGAGCTTCAATGAATCATTGGATCATTTAACATTCGGACGTTCAGAGTTTATTTCTGCTCAACCGTGCTTTCAGAATTTATATTATGGCTATTCGTCATAGTTACTTCATTTTGTCTTCTTCGCACCTCAAATTTGGACGATGACCTAGAGTAGCCACACAAACAAGATAGATTATCTCATCTAGGCAGTACGGTAGTGAAATCTCAGCAATTCATTTTCTCAGACATTTCATATTTCACAATTTGCGTCATGCTAAATACGCCATATCGTGACGCTAATGACAGTTGTTCCCACAAAGGGGAGGCTTTAACATGTAGACGTGTGAAAACTGGTTTGAGAGGATGTATTCTTCCTGGTATGAGGGGACATGTCCTTCCTGTTTTGAGAGGATGTATTCTTCCTGGTATGAGGGGACATGTCCTTCCTGTTTTGAGAGGATGTATTCTTCCTGGTTTGAGGGGACATGTCCTTCCTGTTTTGAGGGGACACTCTTCCTGTTCATCTTTTCCCTGTTGTTTTTAGTCTAGAATTATATCCTCACATTTACAGTCGTACACGCTGTTATTTTCTGCACATAATTCAAGTACTGTGTACCATCTTTTTGACCTGTGGTTCTCCTGGCAAAGCCCCCAATTGCTTGTATTTCTGCCCACCCTGGCCACGACCTATGCCTTCTCCACGCGCATGTGGGTCCCAAGTGTGTGCCTCCAAACATCTTCATTCTCATACTGCACCCCCCCCCCCCCCCCCATACCTCGACATCACCGCGCTTCATTGCTTCCCTCCCCCTCTCGCTATCCTCCCCTCCGTCTCAATCCTCTTTCACTCTACACTCTCTTATTCACTTTGTTGCTCCCTCAATGCGTCGCTCTCCTGCTCCCTCTCTTCCCTCCTTTCCTCTCTCTCTCTCGCTCACTCACTCATTGATAGTAGAGCGTATGTGACCGGCATGCTGAGAGCCTAATCATTATTCCACAGGCGAGGTATGGCGCCGGGGCTGAATGTCAGTTCTCCTCTTTTCTACCCCCTCTCTCTTTTTCTATCTCTCTCCCTCACCCACTGTTCTCCGGCTTTCTCCTTCATAGTCTTCCTAACGCACCTTTCTGACGTTCTCTCTCTCTCTCTCTCCCTCTTTCTCTATCGCTCTCTCTGGCTTCCCCCTCCATAGTGTTCTCAGGCTGTGGTGAACAGTGGGACCACACAGACGGGCCTGGAAAGGAGAGGACAGTATGAGTGAAGGGGGACGATTAAAACACCACAGTTGTTACATGTAGATAAGGGGACTTGGGTAGCGCACTGCCCTTAAGCAGGGGACACTAATGTCAAGCTGTGTGTGTGTGTGTGTGTGTGAATGCATTAGTGTGTGCTGGTATGTTACTGTGTGTGTGTGTGTGTGTGTAGATGTGTGTTAATTTTTTGTATGTGTGTGTAGCTAGACATTTGTATTACATCTAGGCTGCGTTGATTTCATGATCGGTCGTGTCTCATCCTTCTGAATATCTAGGTAGTATTGATTCATTCTTTTTTTTATTACATCTAGGCTGACTCTGATCAGTTTTATAGTTTCAATTCTGACATACTAGATATCCCGGTCATCTATCATCCTTCTGAATATCTAAGCAGCATTGATTTCATGATCGGTCGTGTCTCATCCTGAATATCTAAGCAGCATTGATTTCATGATCGGTCGTGTCTCATCCTGAATATCTAGGCAGCATTGATTTCATGATCGGTCGTGTCTCATCCTTCTGAATATCTAGGTAGTATTGATTTCATGATCGGTCGAGTCTCATCCTTCTGAATATCTAGGTAGTATTGATTTCATGATCGGTCGAGTCTCATCCTTATGAAAATCTAGGTAGTATTGATTTCATGATCGGTCGAGTCTCATCCTTATGAAAATCTAGGTAGTATTGATTTCATGATCGGTCGTGACTCAATTTGTTCTTATTTATTTGGTATAAATTTGCATCACCTCACATTCGATTTCCCCCAATTTATTTCCTCTTTCAGTTGTTCTCGTTTTCTCTCGTCCTGATCTCATATAAAGATCTGAAGCTAGCTATGCTCTTTATGTCCATAACGTCCCAGTAAGTGGTTCTCATTTCCTGCTTTATCCTAAGCACCCAGTGGCAGTTACAACATAGAAATACCCTGAATAGTGCCAGACCCAATGAAAATGGATATAGAGATGTGTGCACCATTGATTTTGGGAGCTTTCCATAGCAAATGTGTTATTGTGTTATTGTGCCTGTTTTTGTGGTGTGTGTGTGGGGTGTGTGTGTGTGTGTGTGTGTGTGTGTGTGTGTGTGTGTGAATGAGTGAGAGAGAGAGAGAGACAGGGGGAGGGAGTGAAGTACCTACACATCATGCCCCAGGGGGACTCTACTTTGAGAGGGAGAGAGGATGAAAGAGGGGAGAAAGGAGGATAAGGGAGGTAAGTGTCATGTATTGTAAGGGACGGTACGTAACACTCCTGTAGGGCATAAGGTTTATGAGCCCTGTCTCCCCCTGTGATCAGGCATTCCCTTTCCCTCTATCCTATCCTCACTGGATGCTGCCACACACACACACACACACACACACACACACACACACACACACACACACACACACACACACACACACACACACACACACACACACACACACACACACACACGCGCCATCCGTGATGGATTTCTTCTCTCACATAACCATCTGCCTTATGTTTTTTTAACCGCAGGTTGAGTCTGTCTGTGTGTGCTTGTGTGTGTGTGTGTGCATGTGTGTGTACACTGTATGCTTGCGTTTGTTACTGTGATTTATAAACATAATATTATGTGCTTTGTAGTGTGTGGATAGAAATGGATATGCCTGTGTGTTTGTGCAGGGAATTTCAGTGTGGTTCTATGTCAGGGTGTTACTAGTAGGAAACAGCATCTCCACCCCGATGATCCTCAACACTGGGGCCCCACAATGGTGCGTTCTCAGCCCTCTCCTGTACTCCCTGTTCACCCAGGACTGCGTGGCCATGCACGCCTCCAACTCAATCATCAAGTTTGCAAATGACACCACAGTGGTAGGCTTGACTACCAACAACAACGAGACGGCCTACAGGGAGGAGGTGTGGGCCCTCGGAGTGTGGTGTCAGGAAAATGACCTCACACTCAACGGCAACAAAACAAAGGAGATGATCGTGGACTTCAGGAAACAGCAGAGGGAAACACATCATCGGGACAGTAGTGGAGAAGGTGGAAAGTTTTAAGTTCCTCGGCGTACACATCACAAACAAACTGAAACGGTCCACCCACACAGACAGCGTGGTGAAGAAGGCGCAGCAGCGCCTCTTCAACCTCAGGAGGCTGAAGAAATTTGGCTTGTCACCTAAAACACTCACAAACTTTTACAGATGCACAATCGAGAGCATCCTGTCGGGCTGTATCACCGCCTGGTACGGCAACTGCACCGCCCTCAACCGCAAGGCTCTCCAGAGGGTAGTGCGTTCTGCACAACGCGTCACTGGGGGCAAACTACCTGCCCTCCAGGACACCTACACCACCTGATGTCACAGGAAGACCAAAAAGATCATCAAGGACATCAACCACCCAAGCCACTGCCTGTTCACCCCGCTGTCATCCAGAAGGCGAGGTCAGTACAGGTGCATCAAAGCTGGGACTCAGAGACTGAAAAACAGGCCATCAGACTGTTTAACAGCCATCACTAACATAGAGAGGCTGCTGCCAACATACAGACTCAAATCTCTGACCACTTAAATAAATGGACTTAATAAAAGTATCCCTAGTCACTTTAGTTTTTTACAATCACTTTGGCACTAATTTTGAAACCTTCATATCATTTTTTCAAAACTGTAGACACAAAACTCACAACCAATGATCAAAATGAAACATTTTCAAAACTATAACACTTTTCCCAATTACTTGGATACAATACACACAAAGCTATGATCGTTTTTTGTTCGTTGAACTAAAATCACCTGTTCAAAATGACACAACTTAACATCAAAGTATTACCATTTCAAAATGCAACTCACACTTTACAATCTGAGATGACTGTCTATTCATTTCATTACAATGATCTAACTATCAATTGATACAACTGCTCAAAATGATAAGTAACTGTTGCGTTACTCTTAATGCATAGTTTTATGGAAACTGACGAACGATATTCCATGTGAAAGTTTCAGGATAACGAGATCCATTGATACCAATTACTGTGGAACATGAACCAATTGGACTACATTATCTATATCTATGGTAATATTTCATCATCATTCTTTATCAGACACTGTTTCTATGGTCCCATGTACCACTTTTCCAGACCATGTTTTCAGATTTGACATTACTGTACACTCACCGGCCACTTTATTAGGTACACCTATCTAATACTAGGACCCCATTTTGCCTCCACAACAGCCTGAATTATTCACGGTGTTGTACGTTAAGAGATGCCCTTCTGCACACCACTGTTTTAAACAGCTGTTATTTGAGCGTTTGTGGCCTTTCTGTTAGCTTGAATGAGTCTGGACATTCTCCTCTGACCTCTCTCATTAAGAAGGTGTTTTTTCCCACAGAACTGCCGCTCACTGAATGTGTTTTGTTTATCGCACCATTCTCTGTAAACTCTAGAGACTGTAGTGCGTACAAATCCCAGGAAGGCAGCTGTTTCTGAGATGCTGGAATCACTATGTGTGGCATCAACAATCATACCACGGTCAAAGTTGCCCATTCTAATGTTAGGTCGAACAACAACTAAAGCTCTCTACTCTATATACTCTATATTTTGAGTTGCAGGCAGCCACATGATTCGCTGTTCGAATGTAACCTTCCTTGATGGGCTAAATCAGGCCTGTAGAGCTGATGGCACGACCTATGTCATTGTGTGGGATAATGTCAGGTTCCACCATGCTCAAATGGTGCAAGCATGGTTTCAGACCCATCTACAATTTACCACCCGGTACTCACCCCCATACTCTCATTTCCTAAAACCCAAATGAATAATTTTTGGGGGTGGAAGGTATATGATAGGCGCCCTCGCGAACAAGCCGCCCTTCTCCAGGCCATGGATGAAGCATGCAATGACACCACTGCAGACCAGTGTCAGGCCTGGATTTGCCCAAAGAATCTTCCCAAGATGTTTGGCTAATGAAAACATCCATTGTGATGTGGATGAGAACCTGTGGCCAAATCCACAAGACAGGGTTGATGGAAATATAGAAGTACAGTAATCAATCCTTTGTTCAGCTTTTTACAGTAAGCCAGGTGAGGAACACTGCAGTTGATGTTTTACTGTAGTTTTTTAAATTTTTTTGTAGCTAATTATTTTTGCTCTGATTCAAAGGAACCTATGAATGATTTTATTGTATTTCATCAATAAATGTCAGATTTTGTTCAATGATTCCACTGTGTCTGTAGTATTCTCTTTACTAGTCCTTTTACAGTGATGTATTTACGTGTAGTACCATAAACAAACATATATCACATATTTTGTACTACAATATTTGATGATTGTACTAACAACTACACAGTGAAACTATCGGTATATTGTGTGTGGGTGATCTAAATGAATGTTTCCTATGGTATTTCATGATAAATTAGTTATTAGAACCAATGATTCTGCAAGTGCAAGGTTTCTTTAAAGATATGAATGCACTGTGCAATGTTTTGAACATGGGACAGCCTGTTTTTCAAGTGATGACAGTTTTGAGTTTTGTGTCTAGAGTTTTGAAAAATGACCACAAGGTTCTGAAATTAATGTTTACACATCCTACATTACTCATCTCATCTCTTATCTATATACTGTATTCTACACCATCTACTGCATCTGGCCTATGCCGCACGGCCATCGCTCATCCATGTATTTATATGTACGTATTCTCATTCATCCCTTTACATTTGTGTGTATAAGGTAGTTGTTGTGGAATTGTTAGATTACTTGTTGGTTATTACTACATTGTCGTAACTAGAAGCACAAGCATTTTGCTACACTTGCATTAACATCTGCTAACCATGTGTATGTGACCAATACAATGTGATTTGATTTTGTACTGTGCGCGTATGTTACTATATGCCTGTGTGTCTGTCTGTGTTTTAGTGTGTGTGTTTTAGCGTGTGTGTGTTTGTGCGCCCATGAGAGAGAGGCGGGCTGATGTTTATTTTATGTTGTGTCCTTGATTGACAGTAGGGGATGAAAGGGTGGCAGCCAGTTGATATTTATCTTTTGAGAGAGAGAGAGAGAGAGAGAGAGAGAGAGAGCGAGAGAGAGAGTGAGAGAGAGAGAGAGACGATTGGACTGGAGAGAGCTGAAGAGGTATGGAGGTACAATGAAGAGAGAGAGAGAGAGCAAGGAGCTTGCTGGTAGTGCTGAATGCAGTCCGTTCCTTCGCTAGCCCCACAGGAAATACAGCGAGCCCAATACTGAGGGACAGCAGGACAAGAGGCGTTAGATAGAAAAAAGAGGAGTCAAAAAGAACAGGGGAACAGTTACACAGCTTTCACTCATCTCCAAATGGACTGGTCTTTATGAAGAAAAGGAGCACCACAGAAGCCCAGAGAGGAGGGGGTCGATTCCTGTCATCTTCTTGTGACAGCCTGTGGAGCCGTAACCGGGGTGTCATTGCGACAGCGTTTGCTCTGCATTTTATTTGAGTGTGTGTATCCGTCTACCTGTCAATAGAGTCTGGAGCTGTGATTGGCTTCATGGACAGAAAGTGATCTGTCGTTCTGTTCGTAAAAGGGTATTTGGACAGGACGGATTTTGGGGGATTCGGGGAATGCTTAAAGGACACAGACCTGATAGGGTCATAGTGTCTCTATTGCGCCTGCAACGCGCAACTCTGCTCGTCTCTCCTCTGCTCCTCTCCTCGGCTTTCTCCCTCGTTTCCCCCCCTTCCTCCTCCTCCCATTCTCTCCTTTCGCTCTCTTTTTCCCGTTGCTGGCACACACGCTGGTAATAGCCGTCCATTTGGCATTTGGCTGAGGGCTCCCTCACTCGCTCTCTGTGGCAACCGCTAACTGCTGATCTAGCAGGGGCTAACCGTTCGTTCGCCCATGGAAAGGGGACTGAGATGGGTGAGTGTGGGTTTTTCCCTCTCCTCTTTTCTCCCCCTTCTCCCCCTCATCTCCTCCTCCTCCCTCTCTCTCATCCCCGTTCTTATTTCTGTTACATCTTTATCTCGCTGGTCGTTATTTGTCCATTGTTCTCCATCAATCAACCCCCCCCCCCCCTTCCTATATCGACTATGGTCATCCATCAGCCATTTTATCGCCCCCCCTCTGTCTTTCGCTCCCCTCTTTCCCTCGTTTCTTTCGTCACTCATTCCCGCCATCACCCACCCAGCCACCCATCGAGGGTGCATACATACTGTATGAACGAGCCTGGATGTCAACCGACGTTCAACCGGTCAAAAACCGCCACTCACAGCGAACTCCCCACCCCCGGAATTCCTATTTCTCCACATAATCCCACTCCCTTCTTCACCCCCCAAGTTCCCTCACCCCTACTCAACCTCCATGATTACCCCCAAACCACTAACCACCAGCATCATCTCAGCTCCATAGACTCATATTTTTGGTCAGTGTCTGAAAAGCCATAAGGACTGTAATGGCTGTACGCTAATGCTAACACTAGATGGCACTCGGGGTGACGGGGTCATAATAGCACAAGCTGTGTTCTGTTACTGAGATCACCATCACTCTGTGTGCCTCCGTTGGGTTGCTGCAGCGGGTCTAAATAGCGGGAGGCAGGGTCCTGTTGTCCCGCAGGCTGCAGGCGACGTTCTGGAATAGAACACAGCAATGACAAACCAGTGTCTGTTCAATAACGCTATAGCTACACCTCAGGGGGGATGTGTTGAGTTCTCGTGCACATACACAGACTTACGTTCGTTCGCACGCACGCACGCACGCACACACACACACACACACACACACACACACCCTGACACACATTCTTTATCAAGATGCCTACAACCATGATGCAGAAAGGGGTACAGACACACACACCTACTGCTTTGCCATCTGGCTGTACCACAGGTTTCTCCATTCTGAGACGTAAATGGTGCTTTACCGTATGAAGACACAAAGATGACCCTGTGACTAAAACAACGTGAAGCCTAACGAATAATGACACAAATGAGAGAGAACTGTGATTTACAAACAATGACTCATGGGTTTGGAAACAGAAGTCCTAAATTACATTGAAATATTGGAGATGATATCAGAGCAAACCAGCACTTATTTTGTCTAGGCCTCAATACATAACCCAGATGATGTAAACAGAGATGCTTAGGAGACATTACTCATTTTTAAAAGGCTTGTGACATTTTTTTTACCTTTATTTAACTCGGCAAGTCAGTTAAGAACATATTCTTATTTTCAATGATGGCCTAGGAACAGTGGGTTAACTTGTTCAGGGGCAGAACGACAGATTTTTACCTTGTCAGCTCGGGGGATCCAATCTTGCAACCTTTTGGTTACTAGTCCAACGCTCTAACCACTAGGCTACCCTGCCGCAGTTGAACCTGTATCTTTCCCACTGGAAAGTTGCCCCTAAGCACAGATCCAGGGACAGTTTATGTTTAATCTCTGAGAGGTTTACGGTCAGGGCAGGGATAAGGAAATGTTGATCTGAGATATGCTATTAGGGGCATCCTCCGCCTGTGACCTCTCCATCCAGCTAATTTGCCTGCCATCACCATTCGCCGTCACGCCACATGAACTCCAAACTCCTACTCACCGTACACACCACACACACACTTTCAGTTCTCACACATTCAAACATCTATCTATCTGTCTCCCAGGAGTTGGAAGCATCCACACAAAGAATTCGCTCACAATAGCTACATGCGAGCTGTTGTGCTCTGCAGATGCACTTTCGGCTGGAGTGTTGCAGTGAAGCCGGGTAGCTCCATTTGCTAAGTGCTAAATCAGACTGTAGTTGCTAGTTGGTAGCTACATGCGGAACACAAGAGGCCACTTGACCGCCGTCCCCCGCTAAGGCGTGCAAGCTGTGCGCGTTCGGCTCCCGCTGCCACTGATGGCGTTACGTAAAGGGCGCTAGCGTTAGGCAAATGTTAGTCAAAATGTTGGTAGAATGGTAGAATCTCCAATGTCCACCGCTGTGGCTACACCTTCAAACACATTCCCCCCCCCTCCTTTTTGAACAGCCTCTGCATTTTCTGAAATGAACGCCCTTGGTGGTAATGTATATGATATGACCGCGCTGCTAATGTCATGGCAACAGTGAGGAAACATTGAGACAGCGTACGTTTGAAGCAGTGCGGCCTTTTAAGTACAGAGTGTAAATGTTGATGTTACAGGGAAGATACCATAGAGTCCTCCTTGTCTGTGTAAGCACTTACTTAGAAGAGCATTCGCTATATGTACAAAAGTATGTGGACACGCCCTTGATTCTGCTATTTCAGCCACACCCGTTGCTGACGGTTGGCCTTATAGAAGAGCTCAGTGACTTTCAACGTGGCACCGTTAAGAGATTCCACCTTTCCAACCATTTTTGATTTAACTAGGCAAGTCAGTTAAGAACAAATTCTTATTTTCAATGACGGCCTAGGAACAGTGACAGCCTAGGAACTTCGTCTGCTCAGAGGAGTCGATCTTGCAACCTTTCGGTTACTAGGCCAACGCTCTAACCACTAGGCTACCTGCCGCCCTGTCAAGTAGTCAAACAAGTCAATTAGTCAAATTTCTGCCCTGCTCGAGCTGCCCCCATCAACTGTAAGTGCCGTTATTGTGAAGTGCAAATGTCTAGGAGCAACACTGGCTCAGCTGCGAAGTGATAGGCCACACAAGCACACAGAACGGGACCGCAGAGTGCTGAAACGTGTAGCGGGTAAAAATCGTCTGTCCTCGGTTGCAATGTCAGCACAATAGCTTTTTCTTGAGAGCTTCATGAAATGGGTTTCCATGACTGAGCAGCCGCTCACAAGCCTAAGATCACCATGTGCAATGCCAACCGTCGACTGGGGGGGGGGGGGGGGGGGTGTAAAGCTCACCGCCATTGGACTCTGGAGGAGTGGAAACACATTCTCTGGAGTGATGAATCACGCTTCACCATCTGGCAGTCCGACGGACGAATCTGGGTTTGGCGGCTGCCAGGAGAACCTGCCCGAATGCATAGTGTCAACTGTAAAGTTTGGTGGAGGAGGAATAATGGTCTGGGGCTGTATTTCATGGTTTGGGCTAGGCCCCTTAGTTCCAGTGAGGAGAAATCTTAACACTACAGCATGCAATGACATTCTAGACGATTCTGTGCTTCCAACTTTGTGGCAACAGTTTGGAGAAGGCCCTTTCCTGTTTCAGCATGACAATGCCCCCGTGCACAAAGCAAGGTTCATACAGAAATGGTTTGTCGAGATCCATGTGGAAGAACTTGACTGGCCTGCACAGAGCCCTGACCTCAACCCCATCGAACACCTTTGGGATGAATTGGAACACCGACTGCGATCCAGGCCTAATCGCCCGACATCAGTGCCCCGACCTCGTGAATGCTCTTGTGGTTGAATGGAAGCAAGCCCCTGCAAGTCCCCAGTCACCTGAGCCACGGCGTGTTCACACTGTTGCCACCTGGTACACAGTCTCGGACCAGCAGGCTACGAGGATTCTACTACCACTAGACCCATCTGACTGCTGAACAGCTAACTCTAGCTGCCTCCCTGCACAGAACTGCACCTTAGAGACTAGTTTCATCTCAGAGACTATCTGCCCTTTAGAGTCTATTTCCACCGACGACCCGCACATCCAACCCTTACACACAAACCCAGCCACACGCACTCAAAACTCACACACAGGCATACACACAGTCAATGCTGCTTTTTCTACAATATTTGTAAGTACAGTCCATTATGACCGTGTAGTAAGTACTATGCATACTACGTCTCATATTGCTCCTATTGCTTGTTGTTCTTGACTTGTTATTGATATTATTGTTACTGACTAATGTTCTGCGTTGTTGAGGGAGTTAGCCCAAAAGCGCTTCAACGCACCCTTTATACCTGCTGTAAACTGCATGAGACATATAATGTTATACTAACATTCATTCCCGAGTTGAACAAATAGTGTTGTTTACCTCAAAAACAAAGTATGATTCAAGTCAGCGGAACCACACATTTAAAATTGGATGAACAATGATAGTTTGCATAACTACAAAGGTGGCTGTGCCTGCTATACATTTCTTATGAAATTGATGTTGTAATTGAACACGGCCCCCTGACAAATAAATGGAATAAGTCACATAAAATGCGGCCTTTTTACAGTGCATTTTCTGGGAGATGGTGAATAATGACTGGGTATACAATACAGTATGATGTTGAAATGCTGAAACGCACTCTGTCTCTCTCTCTGTCTCTCTCTCTCTGTCTCTCTCTCTTTCTCTTTTTCTCTCTTTCACTACAGATCCCGAATCACTCCTGGAGACCTTTTCACCTGGCGTCCATTTCCTGCCCTGACAAGGACCACACTTCCCTCCATGGGGCCACTCTTCTGTGTGATAACCTCTAGAGTACCCCGCATCCTTCACACCTAAAGACTTTGCATCAAGCTTGCTTCCTTTCGGTGGTGCCATGGCAACCCGTTCCGTTCACAGCCTCAGTGTTTTGCTGCCACGTTGAGTGACGAGCGGATTTGGGTAATTTTTTATGTATGATGACAAGTGGATGTGAGAACTAAAAGACAGGAAAACCATTGGTACCCGTGAATTTCCTGCCAAGATGTCTCACACGAGGTGATGCGGCTGTCATGTAGGAAGTACAGTAATGTATTGGATTCCGAAAATCCTTTAGTTCCAGATAATCTTGTTTCAACATAAACACTCTTTGTATCCTTCTGTGATCTACAAAGCAGTGGATTCACTCTCACAACCCAGAACTGAGCGATCGTTTGAAATTGCAACTAGGTTATTATCTGCCCATCTCTTTCATATTCCCATCATTTCACGTATGCTTTTGAGTAGCCTAATTATGTTTGGCTTACTCTAAGAGACTGCGTGAAAATCTTCCGCCCTCCCGGTGAGAAGTACACCTGAAACAAACCAATTACAACAACAACAAAAGGTGTAGATAAGGAAGGGAGAGGTAGAAAGAGAGAGATTAACCAAGAGTGTCAAGCGGGGGAACAGGTGTGGAGTGTCTAAAAGAGAAAAGTGAGAGAGAGGCCGGCTGACATTTTCAGAAGCCCGATTATAGAGGAGAGGGGAGAGAAAGGAGAGAATCCGTAGGGATGGTTGAGCAGGGGGATGGATAGAGTGGGGGGTCTGGGTAAGGATCAGGGGGCCATTTCAGTCAGATAGTGGGGTAACGGTGGGATCCCAACCTTTAGACTGACACCCACCCAGTGTCATTGGCATTCTCTGCACTGCCTTCCTCGCTATTCGTCAGGCGAAGGGGAGAGTGTAAGAGAACAAAAAGAGAGAGGGGGGTGGGGGAGTGAAAGAGAGAGAGCAAAAACGAGTGCTTCTGAATGATTGTACTGTCGCCACAACCGGGGCCAATTAAGAGAATTGCATTATATGCCTTAATCTTGCCAGTCAAGTGGGATAGATATAGACAGAGAGAGGAAGAGAGAGGGAACCCGAAAGAGAGAGGGGTACAGGTGCCACAGACAGATGTCATTATCGCCTTCCTCTTTAATTTAGTTTTTTTCTTTTCATCTCGGAACGAGATCCCTTTTGAGGACTGTTCGCCCCGTTCGCCGCAAGGGAAGGCGGGAGAATGAAAGAGTTATTTTTTTCCAATTGAAACAGAACGTTCTTTTTTCCTCCCGGCTCTTTTATTTGTTAACAGCACACACTCGTTCATTCTGCCGTCTGTTCATCGCTCCACCAGGGCAGAAAGCTAGATACTTCACCTTCACCTCCGTCTAAATCCCCTTTCCCCACTGCTGTTGGATATTTTTCACTCCTGTAGAAAATGCATCCTTTTGCACCCTGAGGGAATCATTTCCTATTAAAGAACAAACCCAGGGGTTGGACATTACTCCTATATAGGTTTCCCCCGTAATACACCGTATCACCATATCAAAAAGAATAGACTACTTGGTGAAAAGAAACAGAAAACCCTCCCAAAGCCCAGAGACCCAGTCCCTCACGACACCCCCCAACTCCTTTCTCTTCCTCCCCTCCCTCCGCTCCTCTCGGATCTTACTCCTCTCGCTCCATTCCTTTTATCCGTGGGGGCATCCCACTCCCCGCCGGGACTAAGCCGGCTTGCATCCGCGGGAATCTTTTGATATCGGCTCCTGGTGTCGTCTGATTCATTCTGTGAGTATACCTCTCTTTCCTCTCGCTCTCCCCTCTCAGTTGGTGTGTGAGTGCGCCATTGTGTGTCTACTCTACAGGTACCTTGCCTCCTGTTAAGGCGTCTCTCCCTTCGTTTGATTATAGTGACGAGCTTGTAGTAAGTAATGCTCTCTAGTAAAGGGTAGACCGGTTTAGTCGGTGTGTGTGTGTGTGTGTGTTTTTTTTGTGTATGTGTGTGAGATGTATTTACATGTGAGGAAGGCAGTAGTGTTGATGATGAATGATGCACCTGAGGTACTTTGTGCATGATTGTAGATAATTATAAACTGGGTGGTTTGAGCCCTGAATGCTGATTGGCTGAATGCTGTGGTATATCAGACCGTATACCACAGGTATGACAAAACATATATTTTTACTGCTCTATTTAGGTTGGTAACCAGTTTATAATAGCAATAAGGCAACTCGGGGGTTTGTGATAAATGGCCAATATACCACGGCTAAGGGCTGTGTCCTAGCACACTGCGTTGAGTCACGCTTAAGAAGAGCCCTTAGCCGTGGTATATTGGCCATATACCACACCCCTTTGGGCCTTATTGCTTAATTATACAGGTATGGTTGTGTCTTCTCTGCAATGTGCTTGTGTTAATTATGTGTGTGTTCGTTTTTTCCTTTTATATGTGTTTGATGGAATGTGTTGATTTACAAGCTTTCAGTCTGCACTCCCCAAAAATATTTTGGCTGCCCTTAAGTTTTGCTCTTATCATATTTTGTGAACATTACACAATCAATTCATGTTTTCTGGCGGAATGTAATCGTCTCTTTTAGAATTTACTTAACTCGGTGGGACTTGATGTGCACCAGATTCATTCATGTAGAAATGAACTGATCAAATTTCGTTTGGTCACAGAGTTTTTCTTTTTTGGGGGACAGACCTCATTAGACTAATACCCAGCATGCTTTGCAATCAGACATTTGTACATTTACATTTACATTTTGGTCATTAAGCAGACACTTTTATCGAGAGTGACTTCAGTCAGTGCATTCAACCAAGTTAGATAAACAATCACATGTACAAAGTAAAACGTTTATGTAACCATTACTGAGAATGTTGTTGTAGTTAAAGCGATACTTCGGGATTTTGCATGCAAGCAGATACCCATAGGTTACAAGTCATTGTGCTAACACTAATTAGCATTGACCTGTGAAACTAGAGCTAACTTCCTTCACTGGACACAGAGACATAAAAATGGTTTGCACGAGATAATCTGACTCTTGGGAAGCAGATAAATGGAATTGCCAAAATCCTGAAGTATCCCTTTAAACTGGTATGTTGGTTGATACGCTGTACCTTCAACCCTGTTGGTTTAGGAGCTGGTAGAAAAGCTCATGGATGAGCAAGAAGCAGATGGGAGTGCAAAGCTCCCTACTTAAATCTTTGTTTGTTGTTGATTTAAAAAAAAGTTAATAAATGCTTTTTTTTAATTTAGCAGTTAGGATGAATGCAACTCAGAGCTTAAACTGACACAATTGTTTCATTTGGGAGGTACTTCTAATTAGGTCAACATGATTGCCTGAATAGATTTTGTCAATCTGAGGTAATCATTTCTAATTATTATCTCTTAATTCCATAGTGTTTCAATAACACAATTAAATTAAGTAGATCTGTGTCAATCATTTAATGTAAAAAATAACCTGTTTCCATTAGGTGTAACTACTGTCCAAAATTGAATTGTGTGTGTGTGTATCAGGATTGGGCTCATTTCGAATTGATGGCAGTCAATTCGGGAAGTGATTTGAATTTAAAATTCAGAAAATTAAAAACATTTGAAACAACTACTTTTCACTTTATTGAGAAGTTGTTGAAAATAAATGCCCTTTTTTTTGGTTTATTGAATTGTAATTGTTGTTTACTTCCTGAATTGACTGCCTTCAATTCGAGTAGATCCCAACCCTGGTGTGTATGTGGCTTTTGATGTACTGTGTATGCCAAAGCAAGACCTACACTTTACATGATGTGTACTAAGTGTTTACCACTCCACCTTCACTAGAAAAACATCTTATCATACAGAGTGTGCATAACATCCAAATGTAAAAAAACATGACATGCTAAATAGTCCACGTGGCAGCAGAACTATACTCACACCATACATTGTATTAACCCTGGGATAGTAATTGATGGGCCCACCGAATGTAATTCCACCACATCCAAGGCCTATAGATAGATGGACAATCTGCACCGACGGCATTTCCGAGAAGCACCAAGGACGCTATTTCTGCCAATAAGTAACCGTGGGATATGTTATGATTAAGATCATTTTTCTTTGTGCTCTTTCAGTCCAACTCCACTGACACCTCTTAGCTCTGCAGAGCTCTGTATATTGTAGAGTGCTAAGACCTCCTCTATCACTGTCCAGGCCACACACTGGGCCTTGTCGATAATTCGAAAGCTATATTGATATTCTGCTTGAACTAGATGGAGGAAAATCACTCCCTTTTACAGTTAATCGCTTAGATGGAAATGGCCTCTTTTTTCACCCCAGACAAAACTCTTACCCGGAAAAGTCAGGGAGTTTGTGCTATAGCTTGAGAATTGAATAAGAATTGTCAATCTATCATCCATTATTCTGGTTTCAGAGTTGATATTATGCAGTTTGACGCTACGGAGTTGGCGCTACGGAGTTGGCGCTACGGAGTTGGCGCTACGGAGTTGACGTTTCAGAATGTATGTTTTTGAGGTCATCTTTTGATGTGTGGGGAATATCAGTCATCAGAAATCAAATGGCTTTATGTTGATTAACAACAGCTGCATGAACTTGGACACGTAATCATTCCGTTATGGTGATTCATGTTAGCGATCAGATTGTTTTGTTAAAATTGGTGAGGATTTCTGTCAGTCACACAGAACACCACTCTATGTTGATGAATTCATAATGATACATGTCAGATCTATCTGGATTCATCTACCGATGCATGTTCGTGAAAATGAAGGATGAACCACAATGCAGCCTACATGTCCAATGTTATACAACACGTCTATGTTTCCAATTGATTAGCAGTGGGTATAAGTCAAGTATGTATATGAACGATATTCAAATTCCAGATTGTGTGTCGCTAGGAATTATCATTTGAATGGGCATCAATGATGTTTTCCTCCAAAAACAATTGAATTGAAGTCCTCTATTCTTCTCAACCTTGGCAACACTTTCTAAGTACCATCTCACAGGAGACAAAGGGGTCCACATTCGCAGCCAGATAGAAATACACATCACAGACACTTCTGCGAGGGCGCTGAGAGCCGATATCAGTCATAGGAAGTAAGATAGTAGGTTATGATTAGTTAGAGTGATTATAGGCCTGGTGGCCTTACATCAGCTGATGAGCACCTTGGCTTGGAGTGTGTGCAGCACTGAACTCATGTCTCTGAGCTGAGCTGCTTAGTCAATGCCGCTCGCTGGAGCGGGGCGCTGCTTCTACTGTGGCACGTTGCTGGCTTGTCAGGCTCTGCAGCCACACAGCTTAGCACATGCTGCACACACTGCCACTAGAAACACACACACGCACAGATGCGCACACACACACACGAAGAAGCACTGTCCAGCTGTATGGAAGGCGGAGGACAGTGGAAAAGGACAGGAGTTTGGGTCAAAGCATGTCCTCGTGGGACAGCCTCAGCTGGGTTTTGTCACCATGCTATTGGTGGATCGGATCGTTCCATTTTGTTAGCAATTTGTCACATAGTTGATGTCGGCAGTAAAGGATGTCCCAGTCGGCCAGTGGCAGAAGTGACAAATATAGAGTTCTAGAGCCTTCCTATGTGCTGGGATGTCAGCATTGCAGTCAAATCGAGAGAGTGAGGACTAAAAACGCATTCCCATGGTGTCCTCTTCTATTGCTGCGCAGTCCATCTTTGTTGACACCTTTTGGAATTTTGAAATCCTCCTGACCTCTCTTACAGACAATGAGGTAGAACTACCTATTTCATGTAATAATTTACGCATCAAAGATCATCCTTTGGCATTTTCTTCAGAATGGGCTAGCGACAAAAAGTTTAAAGGCCCAATGCAGCCGTTTTTATCTCAATATCAAATAATTTCTGGGATAATAAATTAAGCACGTTACTGTGATTTCTCAAGCAAGAATTTTGCTAGGACTGTCTGGGAGTGGTCTGAGTGGGGAGGGTAAAACTGAAAACAAGCTGTTATTGGCAGACAGGTTTGGAACTCTCTTGGTCTATCAACTTATTCATCGCCTAGTGATGTCACCAGGCAGGCCAAAACTCCACCCCACCCAAAACAGGGTGAATTTTCAGGCGGTCTTTTCAAACCGCTCTTACACTAAAAGGGCATTATCATCATTTTTACAATTTCAAAGTATTATTCCAACCTCATAGTGTGGAAATATATGTAAAACACAGGAAATCACATTTTTGTCTGCACTGGGCCTTTAAGAGATGGATTCGAAAAGACTACAATTAGTCTTTTCACAGTAAGGGGTGAAATGTGTATTAAAATGAGTCATTCCTCATATTTAAATGGTATTACCCAGAGCAAATTGACAATAAACCAGCGTATTCATATTTTGAGATGTGCAGCTTTGTCAAGGACTTTGTTTGGGAAGGTTGCGGTTCAGTCAGTGCCTGGTTATGTGGTTGATTATTGTTGAAAAGATTGCTGATCTGCAATTGTCACATCTTTGTGTAAAATATCCAGATTTTTCTTAGTTTACCTGTGTGTTGGGTGCTGTAGAGTGGAATGAATCAATCAAAAGGATTGGTAGAATAAATAAACCACATTTGGAATAGAACAGTTGTCATAGTTACCTTTGTAGGTATAGAAAAATGTCAAGCTTTATTAGGGAATCATACAAAAAACAGCTATTCACTTACTTCTGATTCCAGTAATATTCAGTGACAACAAAAGCCTAATCGTGAGTGTGCAAAAGTGGTGCAGGTAGCCTTCACAGGGTCCTCCCATCAGCATTGGCCAAGCATCAATGTCTCAATGTTGTAGCAAGGCCATTACTTAGTAAACAGCTCTGACATTCACTGACAAGGGACAGTTCACCCACAAGGTATAATGGCTAACCAGCTAGCTAATGACATCAGTGTTCACCTCCAAACAGATGTTTGTTCGTCCACAAACTCTGTTCTACTGACAAGGTCTCTACTAACTAAGAAGGGTTGCCGTTTGGCGGCTACAGACCGTTTCAGTAATGACATCGCCACCACAGATGACAGTTACTAACCTCAATTTCGACTTCAAATAAGACTTCAACTCCGACTCAGCTGTTCCACTGTTCATACCGGACCCTATTTCTTTGTTCCACTGGGTACTAAAACGGTGCATGCGTAGAGACGGGAGACAAGATGTAGTCCTGGTGAAATTGAGGCGAAGAGGAAACCGAACGGCGCTCCTATCTGTTTTATAAGCAAATGTCCGGTCACTGGAGAATAAGATGGATGAGCTTCGTTCGAGAGTCTCGTATCAGAAAGACTTTAAGAGCTGCAATATTATAGGTCTTACTGAAACGTGGCTGGAGGATGGCACTATGCACGTGGTACTCGGTGGATTGTCCATGCAGCTTCAGGATCATACAGCGGCTTCGGGGAAGTCAAAAAGGAGGGGGAGTGTGTTTTTTTTATAAATAACAACTGGTGGGCTGCTTCAAGTATGAAGGGAATCTCGAGCTTTTGCTCATCTGATATAGGAAAACCTCATGGTAGGTTGTAGACACTTATCTATCAAGAGAGTTCTCATCCGTAATTATCACAGCTGTCTACAAGCCAACACAACTATGGACGCTAAAACTCTAGACCTCTTTTAATCTACCGAAAGAAACGCTTACTAGGTCTTCCCTCTCCCCTTATTTGGCAAATCTGACCATGACTCCATTCTCCCGCTTCCTGTTTACACGCAAAAGCTCAAACAGGAAGTACCAGTAATGCACTCAATACGGAAGTGGTTGGATTAAGGAGAAGCGAGGCTACAAGACTATTTTGGTGGTACTGTACAGACTGGGCTATGTTCCAGGATTAATCCGATAGCATTGACCACAACAGTCATAGGCTTCATCAATAAGTGCATTGACAATGTAATCCCCACAGTGACTATAAGAATGTATCCAAAGCAAAAACCATGCATTACAGGCAATATCCGCGCTGGGCTAAAGGCTAGAGTTACCTTTTCCAAGGAACGGGACACGGACATGGATGCATACAAAAAAGCCTGCTACAACCTCCGTGACATCAAACATGCAAGAGGACAATATCATCTCAGACACCCTAGACCCACTCCAATTCGCATACTGTCTCCACAGGTGACACAATCTCAATTGTACTTCACACTGCTCTCTCCCACCTGGACAAGAGGGGAAATAATTATCGGAGAATTCTGTTCATAGACTACACCTCAGCGTTAAAAACACCATAGTCTCCAAGCTCATCACCAAGCTAGGGTCCCTGGGACAGAAATTCTGGACTTCCTGATGAGCCAGCCCGATGTGGTGAGGGTAGGCAACAACACCTCCACCATGCTGACTCTCAACACGGGAGCCCTTCAGGGGTGTGTGCTTAGTCCCCTCTTTTATTCCCTGTTCACCCACGACTGCGTGGCCACTTACGACTCCAACACCATCATCAAGTTTTCTGACAACACGCCGGTATACGGCGATGAGTCAGCCTACAGGGATGTCTGAGACTTAGCAGTTTGGTACCTAGAACAACAACCTCCTCCTAAATGTCAGTAAAACCAAGGAGCTACGTAATTGTGGATTATAGGAGAAAGAGGGGAGAGCACTCCCCATACACACTGATGTAGCTATTGTGGAGTGGGTCGAGAGCTTCAAGTTCCTTGGCATCCACACACACCTGCACAGTCATGAAAAGGGCACGGCAGTGCCTCGTCCCCCTCAGGAGGCGGAAAAGAGTTGGCATGTGCACTCGTATCCTCAAAATGTTTTACAGCTGAACCATTTAGAGCATCTTGATGGGCTGCATCCCCACTCGGTATGGCAAATGCACCGCCCATGCCTGCAAAGCGCTACAGAGGGTGGTGCGAACAGCCCAGTGCATCACTGGGGCTGAGCTCTCTGCCATCCAGGATCTCTATATCAGGTGGTGTCAGAAGAAGGCATGAAAATGTGTTAAAGACTCCAGCCACCAAAGCCATAGACAGTTCACCAACAGGCTCCGAGACAGCTTCTACCCCCAAGCCATAAGACTGCTAAATAGTCTGCTAAATAGTAAAGGAATGGTACCTGAACTGTCTGACCTGACACTATCTTGCACTGATTCTATGTACACTCACTAGACTAAATATACACACTCACACACGCTACATTGACACCCACACAAAACCCACACACACATTCACATACACTACACATGCATACACACACACATATCGCCACAACCCAAACACACAATCATACACACACACACACTTTTACACTTATCATTTGCTGCTGCTACTCTGTTCCTTATTTTACTCTTATTATTATTATCTATCTTGGTGCCTAGTCACTTTACCCTGCCTTCATGTACATATCTACCTCAAATACCTCGTACCTCTGCACATTGATCTGGTACTGGTACTGTAATTAGCTCCATTCTTGTGTGTTTTATTTTATTCTTACGGTAAAGTCAACACCCGTTTTATTTGGCGCTTGTGACTCAAACATTCAAAAGGCACTCGCAGGTCTGAGCTATCCTGCTCCACCCACATCCGTTCAACGCATTGACTGGGGTTGGAGACGAGGGGAAAATAAACCTGTTGCCAAATATAGCCATGTGCATTTCACAAGTATTCTAATCAAATGTGTTCATAAAACGTATTAAAAACACGTCTGTAAACCCACGATGAGGACATCGACCGGTCGAGTAAGTTTCCATAAATCATTGGGTACAGTTGCAAGAAAAAAATGTCAGATCGGCTGAAGTGGTGGCAAATCGGTACATGTGACAAATAAAATTGGATTTGATTGGATTAGCTCTTTGCCTTTGTTATCGGTCAGCTGGAAGGGCCTTGGACTCTTCAATTCCGAACGGATTTCCCAAGGCTCTGCCAGGCCGTCCCACACTCATCATTACTGGCCTTGGGAAGGCATTCATCTCTATGGGCCAAAAGAACTGGAGAAGAAAATCAATGGCCATCTCCCAATAGATTTAACGACTCCTTTTGCTTGTCGGCTTTACTTTAGGACCACTGGTTGGTGAAGGTAACAGACAGGCTTCTTACACCATATTGTGCTCAAGTATGAGGCACTGTGAGACCTGAGTTCATGAAAGAACATGATGAGTAAAGAGAGCTGTTTTAAACTATTGGAGCACGGCCAATGCCTTCAAGCTAATGTATTTTTGTCCGGCATATTTGTCCAGCCAGACTCTGTGCATATGGAAGAGAGATGAGCTATGCATCAAATACATGCCAAATAAATGGCTTATCAATAAGGACCAAACTTGGGTTAAAATACAAGTTTATTTGAGTATGTGTTTTTTTAAATACTTATTTTCTGTGTATTTGAGTATTTTCGAATAATGTGGCCTGAATCAACTACTTTTGTAAGGGGTGCGAATCTGGTGGCAGGGAAGTCAGACGCAGGAAAGCAGAACTTGATAATAGCCGGAGCAGTTTAATAGTAAAACCAACGGCATAAGAAATACAAAGTATGGGCACAATAACCTGACGCGCACCAGTCAAACAAGGAGAGGCTTCGACTTCGGGAGAAGTCGTGACAACTTCTTATGAATAGCTTACTACAGTATTTGAAAGCCTTTTCAAATACTTATTTCAAATACAACTTTCAAATTCCTGGGCTAAATGCATGGGAGTGTATCTGAATTATTGTATTTGAGTATTTTCAAATACTTTCCAATATTCAACTGTCTTTTCAAATACAAAATATCTTAATACTTACTTCCAAATGTATTTAAAAGTAATGAAATACCCTATTTGAACCCAGGTCTGATAAGGATAAGGACGCCAATGGAGTCCGACACATATTTACATACATTTAAAAACATTAACGTACGTGTGTGTGTGTGTGTGTGTGTGTGCATTTATCAGTTACGCATACATGTCGTTACGTATACACAACAAATACAAATAGGTCACATGAGGGAGACGGTTTGTGCGGTGAGGTGTTGCTTTATTTGTTTTTTGAAACCAGGTTTGCTGTTCACTTGCACTATATAAGACGGAAGGATGCACTCATGGCTCTGTATAATACTGTTCTTTACTTGAATTTGTTCTGGACCCGGGGACCATGAAAAGACCCCTGGTGGCATGTCTGGTGGGGTAAGTGTGTGAGTCAGTGCTGTGTGTAAGTTGACTATGTAAACAATTTGGAATTTTCAACACGTTAATGTCTGTTATAGAAACAAGAAGTGATGCAAGTCAGTCGTTCCTCAACTCTCAGCCAAGAGAGACTGTCATGCGTAGTATTTATATTAGCCCTCTGATTACAACGTGCTGCTCTGTTCTGGGCCAGCTCCAGCTTAACTAGGACTTTCTTTGCAGCACTTGACCATATGACTGGACAATAATGAAGATAAGACAAAACTAGAGCCTGCAGGACTTGCTTGTTGGAGTGTGGTGTCAAAAAAGCTCTTTATTACAGACAGACCTCTCCCCAGCTTTACAACCATTGAATCGATATGTTATGACCATGACAGTTTAAAATCTAAGGTAACACCAAGTCATTTAGTCTCCTCACCTTGTTCAACAACCACACCATTCATTGCCAGATTCAGCTAAAACTTAGGAAATTATTTGTACCAAATACAATACAATACTTAATAATCAGGACCAGAGTATTACTGGCCACCCAATCCAAAACAGAATGCAACTCTTTGTTAAGGGTTTCAGTGACTTCATTAGCTGTGGTTGCTGATGCGTATATGGTTGAATCATCAGCATACATGGACAATATACTTTGTTTAATGCTAGTGGCCGGTCATTGGTAAAGATATTAAAAGAGGGCTTAGAGAGCTGCCTTCCGGTACACCACACTTCACATGTTTGACATTAGCGAAGCTTCCATTAAAGAAAACCTTCTGAGTTCTATTAGATAAGTATATACGGTTGAAAAGCCATAACACATACTGTATGTTTCCTCAACAACAGGTTATGGTGAATAATATCAAAGGTTTCACTGAAATCTAACAGAACACCTCGCACAATCTTCCTATTATCAATTTCCTTCAACCAATCCTCAGTAATTTGTGTTAGTGAAGTACATGTTGAGATACCTTCTCTATAAGCATGGTGAAAGTCTATTGTTCATTTGTTTACACAGAAATAGCATTGTATTTGGTCAAACACCATTTTTCCAACAGTTTGTCAAGAGCTGGCAGCAAGCTGATAGGTCTGCTGTTAGAGCCAGTAAAGGCCGCTTTACCACTCTTGGGTAGCGAAATTACTTTTGCTTCCCTCCGAGATATGACAGATAGGAGTGGCTATAGTCAGCTTCCATCCTCAGTAGCTTTCCCTCTAAGTTATCAATGCCAGGAGGTTTGTCATTATTGGTCGATAACAATAATTTTTCCACCTCTCTCTCACTAACTTTACAAACATCAAACTTTTGTTTCATTCTAAATTTTTTATGCATGAGTATGATGGCTCACTGTTCATTGTTGGCATTTCCTGCCTAAGTTTGCCCACTTTGTCAATGAAGTAATCATTAAAATAATTGGAAACATCAAATGGTTTGGTGATGAATAAGCCATCTGACTCGAGGAAAGATGGAGTTTAATTTGTCTTTCTGTCTATTTTTTTCCATCATTATTTATATAATTGATCTTGGCTTCATAATACAGTATCATCTTCTTTTTGTTGTTTCGTCTCATCATTTCTAAATTCATGGTGAGTCAGCCAGTCAGATGTGCAGCCAGACTAAGTAGTCGCTCCTTCTGCCCCATCTCTTTCAACCATACAGTTTTTCAAATTTCTCATCAATCCATGGAGCCTTAACAGTTCTAACAGTCAGTTTCAAATCAAATTTTATTGGTCACATACAAGTGTTTAGCAGATGTTATTGCGGGTGCAGTGAAATGTTTGTGTTTATAGCTCCAACAGTGCAGTACTGTCTAACAAGTAATATCTAACAATACACACAATCTAAGTAAAGGAATGAAATTAAGAATATATAAATATTTGGACGAGCAATGTCAGAGCGGCATAGACTAAGCTACAGTAGAATAGAATACAGTATATACATATGAGATGAGTAATGCACAATCTGTAAACATTATTAAAGTGGCCTGTGATTTTAAGTCTATGTATATAGGGCAGCAGCCTCTGAGGTGTTACTGATGGCTATTTAACAGTCTGATGGCCTTGAGATAGAAGCTGTTTTTCAGTCTCTGCCCCAGCTTTGATGCACCTGTACTGACCTCGCCTTCTGGATAATAGCGGGGTGAAGAGGTAGTGGCTCGGGTGGTTGCTGTCCTTGATGATCTTTTGGCCTTCCTGTGACATCGGGTGCTAACCCTAACCCTGTGGTTGCGGACGGTTGCCATACCAGGCAGTGATACAGCCTGACAGGATGCTCTCAAATGTGCATCTGTAAAAGTTTGTGAGGGTTTTAGGTGCCAAGCCACATTTCTTCAGCCTCCCGAGGTTCAAGAGGAGCTGTTGCACCTTCTTCATCACTATCCCAGGGCCCTCACCTCTTCCCTGTAGGCTGTCTCGTCATTGTTGGTAATCAGACCTACTACTGTTGTGTCGTCTGCAAACTTGATGATTGAGTTGGAGGCGTGCATGGCCACGCAGTCATGGGTGAACAGGGAGTACAGGAGGGGGCTGAGCGTGCATCCTTGTGGGGCGCCAGTGTTGAGGATCAGCGAAGTGGAGGTGTTGTTTCCTTCCTTCAACACCTGGGGGCGGCCAATCAGGAAGTCCAGGACCCAGTTGTACAGGGCGGGGTTCAGACCCATGGCCTCGAGCTTAATGATGAGCTTGGAAGGTACTATGGTGCTGAAAGCTGAGCAATAGTCAATGAACAGCATTCTTACGTAGATATTTCTCTTGTCCAGATGGGATAGAGCAGTGTGCAGTGCGATGGCGATTGCGTCATCTGTGGATCTATTGGGACGGTAAGCAAATTGAAATGGGTTTCGGGCAAGGTAGAGGTGATATGATCCTTGATTAGTCTCTCAAAGCACTTCAGGATGACAGAAGAGAGTGCTACGGGGTGATAATCATTTAGTTCAGTGACCTTCGCTTTCTTGGGTACAGGAACAATGGTGGACATCTTGAAGCACGTGGGGACAACAGACTAGAATAGGGAGAGATTAAATATGTCCGTAAACACACCAGCCAGCTGGTCCACACATGCTCTGAGGTCGCGGCTAAGGATGCCATCTGGGCCGGCAGCCTTGCGAGGGTTAACACACTTAAACATCTTACTCACGTCGGCCACGGAGAAGGAGAGCCCACAGTCCTTGGTAGTGGGTTGTGTGTTATCCTCAAAGGGGGCCAACAAAGGTTTTTTTGATTGTCCGGAAGCAAGACGTCGGTGTCCGTGACGTGGCTGGTTTTCCATTTGTAGTCCGTGATTGTCTGTAAACCCTGCCACATACGTCTCGTGTCTGAGTCGTTGGATTACGACTCCATTTGTCTCTATACTGACATTTTGCCTGTTTGATTGCCTTACGGCAGGAATAACTACATTGTTTGTATTAGGTCATATTCACAGTCACCTTGCCATGGTTAAATGCGATGGTTTGCGCTTTAAGTTTTGCGTGAATGCTGCCATCTATCCACGGTTTCTGGTTAGGGTAGGTTTTAATAGTCACAGTGGGTACAACATCTCCTACAACACTTCCTGATAAACTCAATAATTATTATTGTCTGCGCAATAAACTGAGAACCCAACTGGCTGAACGGACTCAGACAGTATATCCCGAGAGAGCCATGTTTTCTTGAAACAGATTATGTTACAATCCCTGATGTCTCTCTGGAAGGAAATCCTCTCCCTTAGCTCATCAACTTTATTTTCCAGAGACTGAACATTAGCGAGTAATATACTCGGAAGCGGTGGGGGTTATGTGCGCCACCTGAGTCGGACTAAAACTCTACTCCGAGTACCTCTTTTCCGCCGGTGGTGTTTTGGAACAGCCTCTGGAATCAGTTCAATTGCCTCTTATACACTATTTTAGGCCCAGCTTTTGGAACTTTGTCATTCCTGGATATAGCTGGCCACTATATTGTGATAAATGCATCCAATGGGTATGGATACAGCTTTAGAACAAAGTTCTACAGTATTAGTAAAAATGTGATCAATACATGTGGATGACCTTGTTCCTGTAGTGTTTGTAAACACCCTGGTAGGTTGATTAATAACCTGATCCAGATTACAGGAAATGGTTACAGTGAGAAACTTCCTCTTGAGCGGAAAGCTTGATGAAAACCAGGTCCCTTAGAAAGTATACCTCTCTGTTTACATCACATACACTTTCAAGCATTTCACACCTATTATTTAGATACTGACTGTTAGCACTTGGTAGCCTATAACAACACCCCAAAATAAATGTTTTTAGATGTGCCAGGTGAACCTGCAACCACAACACTTCAATAACACTTGAAATAATGTTTTCTCTAATCATTACAGGGATATGGCTCTAAATATATACAGCAACACCTCCCCCATAAGCATTCATGTCTCTTCTATAGATGTTATATCCTTGTATTGCTACTGCTGTATCATCAAATGAATTATCTAAGTGAGTCTCGGAAATGGCTAGTATATGAACCTTATCTGATGTTAGCAAGTTATTGATTTCATGAACCTTATTTCTAAGGCTGCATATATTACTATAGGCCATTTGTAGCCCTTTCCTGGGTAGCTTAACAGAGATAAACATAATATGGGAAATCGCAAACAAAGCCAAAGAAAAATAGATACATTCAGCAGTCCATTAATCAGTTGGTGTGTGTAAGTGTGTGTGTGTGCTGTGGGGTTGAAGCTACGAATCCACAGGCTTGGCTCTCTCATCCCTTCCAGGCTTTTGGGAGGGAGGGTGAAAAATAAGCATGTCATAGCAGATGTAAGCAATGTCCCTATGCGATCTGGCAGCTTTCATGGCTGGGATAAGTTTTTTCCTCTTCTGACGCACAGCTTCAGGATAGTCCTCGTTGAGGAAGTTGTACCTTCCTCTCAAGTTCTTGGCTCTTCCGGAACCGCTACAGTACCTTGTCCTTGAACCTCAGGAACTTGACCACTATTGGACTGGGCCTTTCACCTGGGCCATTGGTGAGTTTTCGAGTCCTGTGAGCGCGTTCCACCTCAATCTTCCGTTTCTCCGAGACCATTTCCCTCACTTTGCCCTCAGACTCCGACCAGGTCTCGTGTGGAGATTCTGCAATTCCGTCCACAACAACGTTGTTCTGTCTTGACTGTCCCTAGAGATAATCTGATTTCTCATACAGAACTATCTTTTCTCAATGACTTACCAATTGCAGTCATCTTGCCATTCCCTTGTTTAAACTGATTGAATTGAATTGAATTTATTTTGGGTAACAGACATATACAGCGAAATGTACAATGTGGACCCAGAGGATATCACTTGAAAGTATTAATTAAAACACTTGTTTCCACAGTGGTCCTCGATGGTAAAAACAATAACACACACAATGATTAAAAGACAAGACAAAATTACAAACAACCATAAATACATTAATTTACACTCCCATCCTAAAAAGTGTCACTATTCACTGAACCTTTCCCGAACCTTAAAAATCTACCATGTTCATTTCACATTTCAACCTTTAAAAAACGCTCTCTTCATTGCACATCATACCTATCATTCAAATAAATACACCTGACCAGCAGTAGGGAGGCACAAGGGGTAGCGGAGTGGTTTCTCTTACTTATACAACCTTGTGCAAATGAAAACCTTTGCCTGATTTTTAAAGCTATTTCTTAGCTTGATCTCTAAGGGGAGGCAAATGTCTGTATGAAAAACATGCTCCTCGCAGTACTGTTTACTCTTGGGATTTTACAAGACATATCACTAGCTCTGGTATTGTAACTGTGTTGGTTATAGACCATATCAATGTATTTTTTCATATAAGCTGGGGCACGATTATTTAAGATGTCAAACATTTCATTAAGTTTAAGTTGGTCAACTCTGGACTCCAAAGGCGACAAGCCCACCTCCCGGAACTCCTGCACCCCTATATGGTCCTAGGGGGTCATTAAGCATATACCTGATAACATTACCTTGCATGACCTGCATTCTCTTTTTCATTTTTTTTGATAGCCCACTAAACCAAGCAGAGCAGGCATAATAAATATGACTCTGAGTCAAGGTTGAGACAAGCAGTTTTTAAAAATCTTTGATGTGAAAATACGATATAAACGATATTAACATTTCAATTTGTTTGCCATTTGAGAAATACTTTTAGCAGCAATCAGGTCTCCAGAAAGGGATTGGTCTAAGGACACACACATATAAGTTGCACTTGGTTTAGATTCAATCTCATTGCCTGCACAGTTTACCTTGATCTTGTCAGCCCTAAGCAATACTGAGCTGACTCTGTGAGAACTGCAAACTGTTCTTCGGGTCCTGAACCTCTCTGGTCAGGTTGTCCATTATTTTATTGGTTTACTCCACCAGTATTTGGACCCAACACTTGAAGCTATTTTCTTGTTGTTGCTTGTAGAACAATTTTTTGTTAGTTTAAAAGACCCTTCACCTGTGATAGAGAGACTCCACTGTCCTTTTGTCTTTATCATGGTAGCAACGTAGGTTACGCGATTCCTCCTGGCAGTTCCAGACAGGGCAGGATGCAGGAGAGATTGGAAACAACAACAACAAACAGCAGAGTTCTAGACAGCCACAAGCCACTATGGCTAAGACAATCCCGCTAGCTTGATAGGCAGCTAGCTAAGAAGAAAAGTGTTGCCACATTTTTCGTCACAGTAACCAGGTTCCCATCCAACCTTTTTATGCAAGTAATGCACGTCGGATAAAATATGTCATGACGGGCCAGAGTTTTTTCTATTTAACCTAAGAACAAATTATTATTTACAATGATGGCCTACTCCGGCCAAACCCTAACCCGGACGACGCTGGGCCAATTGTGCGCTGCCCTATGGGACTCCCAATCACGGCCGGTTGTGATACAGCCTGGAATCAAACCAGGGTCTGTAGTGATGCTTCTAGCACGGAGATGCAGTGCCTTAGACCGCTGTGCCACTTGGGAGTGGATGGAAACAGCAAATATGTCAGTCAACTTTCAAAATGTCGACAAAACAGAATACTCTAGACAAGGTGGGAGATTTTTGTGTCAGTAAAATGTATAATGCTAGAAATGGCGGTGGAAACGTGCTTATGCGCAAATATTGATATAATAACCATCAAACGATATGTTACGTGGTCCTCCCACTATGACTCGGGGCAGCGTGCAGTTTGTTAGGCTACAGATTCAATAAGTTACGATGAAATTCACAGGGGGGTGAAAGTGCACGGTGGTGAGCTTGATACTCCTTTCCACTGAATATTTATTCATTTTCTGGCCACATGCCATGTAAAAATACCCGCACTGTATCTGTGAGCTGTTGTCTAGAGCGCACATGCCAACTGTCAAGTGGGCAGATTTGCTATATAATGCACATTTTTTTGTTTGTGTGACAAAACCATCAGTACAGTTGAAAATGGGATGGAAACCCCTTTTCCGAAACCCCCATTTAACCGCAAAAGTTATTTTTAAGTGCACTACGTAACCATGCACAGGCGTTTTATCCGCAACAAGTCCATTCCTACACAGTGTTTGTGCGTCACCTCTTGTACGTCACCTCTACAAAGACATTGTGGGGATCAGACTCCCATAATTGACCTACAGTAAAAGAGGAATTTTCCAAGGACGTTAATGGAGAGGAGGCCAGATAGATACTGCATCTCAGGGTAAATCGCTTGTGGGTTGAGAGGTGGTTATTTGACTGCAGTCTATTCCCTGTGACCAGGGACCCTTTTAAGCCTGGTCTATGATGACCGCTTTGGCCGCTGCAATAGGGACCAATCAAAAGCCATTGATTAGCTGTCAGTGCTGCTGTGTACTCCCCCCCCCCCCCCCCCCCCCCCGTAGCCAAACAGCCTTTTGACAGCCACAGTGGTAGGGAGGTAACTAATGTGTTATTGAAATGGTATGGATGGGGCTTTTAGGGTTTTTTAGAACATTGCGTAAAGGTGGATATGATTATGTGAATAAGCCATTGTCATAACTTTACTTTCATTAATGTGATGACTGTTATTTATCTAATCAACTAACTATGTTTAATTTTTACCAGATTAAATCAATCATGCTAACAATTAACTCATTAGGATTTGGGGCACCACGAGAGCGGTTGTTTAAAGAGTTATCATCTCCAGAATTAAACTCTAAAGGTCTTTACCTATCACACCCATAAAACAGTCAACGTATTAATCATCACCTCGTAACCTATCATCATTCATTTTCTTAGTCAACCGTGTATTCTGTTTTGTTGTGTTCTTGAACGTAGCCCTTTTTCTTTGTGTTCTTGAACATAGCCCTGTCTTTGATTTTTGTTCATTGATTTCACCTAGTTACTCACCTGGTCTCATCAGCTCCTTATTTAGTTCAGTTCATTCTGTATGTGCCTTTGTGAGGTATTGTTCGTTTTGACTCTACTAAGCCTTTTCCTAGCTTGTTTGTGAGAACCAGTTATATATAGCCTTCAGTCCTAGTTTTGATTCACCTGCCTGTTTGCCAACCTGTGTATGACCATTGCCTGCATGTGACCACGATTTCTGCCTTCTGCGAAGGCATAATAAACACCTGTTGCGCTCTGCAAGTGAATCCTTTTCTCCCTGAGTATTCATTACATTTAGAAACTTCTCTCACAGTAATCCTATACTTTGGACACAAACTGCCGCCCGTTTGGAGTAAGAAATCATGAATTAAATTATTCTTTGAAGATCGGTGGTTCTCAGTGGGGTGATGAGAGTAGTAGAATACGGTGGTTTGGAGAGTAGTAGAATACGATGGTTTGAAGAGTAATAGAATACGATGGTTTGAAGAGTAGTAGAATGGTCCCATTTAAATGAGCTTTTCTAGATACCTTACTTAGGACAACTAGTCAGCCATACCAGTGATTGTCCGGGAGGTGACGTTATCGTCTCTACCTTGTGTTGAGATTGAGTTTGAACCACTTTGGACGTGAGCTGGAGCTAAACATCTCTCTGGTCTGATATGTTCATTCTTAACCCACCATTTTATACAGTTCATTTAAAAGGGGCGGTGGGTGAGGCTGAGACACTCTCTGACTTCACTCAAGTTACAGAAAGTTACAAAGTTACAGAAACAATTTCCTCTTACAGTTTCTAAGATCACATCCCTCTCTTAACAAATACACTTTCATCATTTTTCATATTTCCTACACAATGTGGAGGATGGAGAATTCGTACAGTTAGTGTATATACTTTTCAAGTTACAGTATTTTTTAATGACATTACAAAATAACAACCCGAAATTACATTATTACTCTTTAGATTGCCTCTGACCATCCCCCACGTTGTATGTTGAAATATTGTTCTAGTATTCACTTTAGGACGTGTTAGAGTTTCGGCGGGAAAACGTCTGTGAAACAAAGTTCACCCTCTGTGGGTGAGAGAGGGTCTGGCTGAAGTCATCCACCGCAAAACTGATCCAACCCATCTGGATCCTCACAGGACAATCATGATACCATGTTGTTTGCTGGGAAAGAAGTGTTAAGGTTTAGTAAAAATTTGAATTCAGAAATGTGTTATTCCAAGAAGAGTGAGACAATCATTTAACATTTCGAGAGATGAATGTGCTATTACAAACAGAGAAATGTTGAACTAAATTGATAATGTTATCATTGTATGTCACACTCTTGATGTGCTCAGACATGGTACTAAGATATAATACGAGCTAGACTCCAGGAACTTTCAATAATGCAATAGAGGTTTTGATTCCAGAGACAGGATTATTACCAGCGATATTCAGTCATCTACGTGACAAATCAGTGGCAGTGGGTGCCATTTAAGATGAAGGAGGATGATTTTTTTTTTGTGAACATGACCTTATTTCTATTACAGTGTATTGGATGACTGTCATTCATATTCCATTCATCCAGCTCAATGTAACACTGATGGGTTTATGCTACTAGATGATACTCTACTTTCCCTGTACCCATCATGAGGTAGCTAAGACCTAGCCTATGAATGAATGTTTACAACGTGGGTGCACACAGGTCGAGAGAATTTTGAGTAATGTAGGTGACAGACAGTGTCACATCAATACCACCGTGCACACTCTTGCCTGCATCTAGCTGTTCTAGGGAGTAATCATTGTTCCAACAATTGCAAACGAGAGTTTCTATAAGACAAATTCAGGTATGTTTATCCTCGTTTCGTTCCGTTTAAGAAACGTTTCTCAACAGAATCGGCAGAATGAATCTGTACTTTACTATTTATATGTTTGACAACTTTTACTTTTATTTCACTACATTCCTAAAGAAAATGTGGTACTTTTTACTCCACACATTTTCCCTGACTCCTAAAAGTACTCGTTACATTTTTGCCTGCTTAACAGGACAGGGAAATGGTCTAATTCACACACTTACAGTGCATTCGGAAAGTATTCAGACCCCTTCCATTTTTCTACATTTTGTTACATTACAGCCTTATTCTAAAAGTGCTTAAATTAATTGTTTCCCTCATCAATCTACACACAATACCCCATAATAACAAAACAAAAACAGTTAAAAAAAAAAATGTTGAGCAAATTTATAAAAAATAAAATAATAATTGACATAAGTATTCAGACCCTTTGCTATGAGACTCGAAATTGAGCTCAGGTGCATCCTGTTTCCATTGATCATCCTTGAGATGTTTCTACAAGTTGATTGGAGTCCACCTGTGGTAAATTCAATTGATTGGACATGATTTGGAAAGGCACATGCCTGTCTATATAAAGGTCCTACAGTTGACAGTGCATGTCAGAGCAAAAACCAAGCCATGAGGTCGAAGGATTGTGTCGAGGCACAGATCTGGGGAAGGGTACCAACATATTTCTGCAGCATTGATGGTCCCAAAGAACACAGTGGCCTCCATCATTCTTAAATGGAAGCAGTTTGGAACCACCAAGACTCTTCCTAGAGCTGGCCACCCGGCCAAGCTGAGCAATTGGGGTGGAAGGGCCTTGGTCAGGGTGGTGATCAAGAACCCGATAGTCACTCTGACAGAGCTCCAGAGTTCCTCTGTGGGCATAGGCGAATCTTCCAGAATCACAACCATCTCTGCAGCACTTCACCTATCAGGCCTTTATGGTAGAGTGGCCAGACGGAAGCCACTCCTCAGTAAAGGCACTTGACAGCCAACTTGGACTTTGCCAAAAGGCACCTAAAGGACTCTCAGACCATGAGAAACAAGACTCATGAAATGGCTGCACCATTCCATATTGTGGTGTACCTTATAGATGTTAGTATGTCAGTAAAGCAATATAGCATAACAGTAGCCGTGCATCAAAATAAAAACACTATTTGGCAAGCACGGAACCCCATTATCCATCTAAAGAATCACACTATTTGGCAAGCACAGAAACGATTAGATCGCAATATTTCAACCATTCATTTATCATTGAGAAAGTTATGGTTACTAAAATATGAATATTTGATCAAATACATATACATCCTTTATAAATCATTTAACTAACTACCACCTCATTAACTTCTAGTAAATTATTTACAAGGTACTTCATATCCAGAGTACTAGCTAGTTATAAACCACTTATAAGCTGTTATCTATTTACAAATCTGCTTATTAACTAAATACAAACCCTTTCATAGCTTCTAGTAACTACTTATAAACCCTTTATAAGCCCTTTGAGTTACCTTCATGTAAAGGGCTACCAACAAAGGGACATGGTTGTGGTTTTTGTGGTGATGCTCTCTCCAATGCAGTGGCAGAGCCTGTCTGGTTGGTTGGGCTGGTGCATCGGTTCTCCAGAATGATGGGTCTAATTTTCAGACGTTGTGAGAACACCTCTGAGATTTTTCAGGCCGCACAATTCTTTGAAGTGCTCCTTATTGGCATATCATAAATAAACATGAGCTTTGGATTAAGGAGGCTAAGCACACAGGATGGAGCAAGGAATAATCATATGCTCCTGTATGTTGTGGCCAATGTTTTGCATGTTTTGTGTGTGTGTGCGCGTGTGTGCGTGTGTACGTGTGTACGTGTGTGCGTGTGTGAGTGTCTATGGGTGTGAATGGGATGTTTATGGATGTTTGGATCTCATTTTGGATGTGTGTGTGGATGTTTAATCTTCTTCTAAAACGATGAAATCAAGCTGTTACAGTACATAGAGTTAGCGTAGCCAATCTTTTCCTTTGATCTAGTTGAATTCATTTTTAAAAAAAACACACAATTCATTTGATGTTGTAAGGCAGGGGTGTCAAACTCATTCCATGGAGGGCGTTGTGTCTGCGGGTTTTTGGTTGTTCCTTTCAATTAAGACCTAGACAACCAGGTGAGGGGAGTTCATTACTAATCAGTGACTTTAATTCATCAATCAAGTACAAGGGAGGAGTGAAAACCCGTACACTCGGCCCTCCGTGGAATGAGTTTGACACGTGTTGTAAGGGGGTCAGAAAATGCTCAGAATAGCTCATTGAAAAAAAGTAATTGCATACAGTTTCCATATAACCGAATTACCAGGTAGATGAAAAGATAATCAAGCACAGAGTCAACTGGAATGTCGTGGAATATGAAAAGGTTTAAAGATAAATGGATAAGAGGATAATAGGAGACTATCTAGATAGTAATGTCTATCAGCTTCAACTGGTCAATTCTACAAGTAGATGGGATGCCCAAAGAATCAATATATCTATGCAAATGTACTTTAATATGCACATCTCATCTTATATTATGGCATTTTGTATATCTCCTTTAGTCACCCAGGTGTATCCCATATACACTATATACAGTACACAAAAGTATGTGGACACCCCTTCAAATGAGTGGATTCGGCTATTTCAGCCACACCCATTTGCTGACAAGTGTATAAAATCAAGCACACAGCCATGCAATCTCCATTGACAGTTCGTAAAATTTCTGCCCTGCTAGAGGTTCCCCGGTCAACTGTAAGGGCTGTTTTTGTGAAGTGGAACAACAACGCCTAGGAGCATCAATGCTTTGCGAAATGCCAAGTGTCGACTGGAGTGGTGTAAAGCTCGCCGCCATTTGACTCTGGAGCAGTGGAAACGCGTTCTCTGGAGTGGTGAATCACACTTCACCATCTGGCAGTCCGACGGATGAATCTGGGTTTGGCGGATAACAGGAAAATGCTACCTGCCCCAATGCATAGTGACAATTGTAAAGTTTGGTGGAGGAGGAATAATGGTCTGAGGCTGTTTTTTCATGGTTCGGGCCCCTTAGTGCCAGTGAAGGGAAATCTTAACGCTAGACGATTCTGTAGTTCCAACTTTGTGGCAAAAGTTTTGGGAAGGCTCTTTCCTGTTTCCCGTGCACAAAGCGAGGCCCATACAGAAGTGGTTTGCCGAGATCGGTGTGGAAGAACTTGACCTGCCTGCACCGAGCCCTGACCTCAACTCCATCGAACACCTGAATTGGAACGCCGACTGCGAGCCAGGCTTAATCGGGCCAACATCCGTGCCTGACCTCACTAATGCTATTGTGGCTGAATAGAAACAAGTCCCTGCAGCAATGTTCCAACATCTAGTGGAAAGCCTTCCCAGAAGAGTGGAGGCTGTTATAGCAGCAAAAGGGGGATCAGCTCCATATCAATGCCCATGATTTTGGATAGAGATGTTTGAGCAGGTGTCCACATACCTTTGGTCATGTAGTATACTCTGACTGTCACATGCCTTTACTTCACTGCACCTATCCTGTGTATGAGACAATAAAAATTCCTGTCTCATTTCTACCATAAATAAATACATGAAAGTCATTGAAAAGATAGAGTACTTGTACAATTATACATGATCCCCTCATGGGATTGCAGTAGCCTATGAGAGGCCCACGGCTAAGATTAGTTAATGGTTTCATTCCGGGCACCATATCATATCTAGGTAAGCATATGGAGTAACCCCAAGTGCTTACTAGGAAAAGCAATAGAAGCCATTGACCTCCAAATCTCACTTAGGGCCCCCAGAAGGCCAGAGCCGGGCCTGTGTCGAGGTGCTGCTCAGAATTTATCTTGTAAATGTGGAAATCTTTGCTTTGGTTTTCTGTAATGATCTTGACTGAGGTCACCATTCTGGGGCATGGTACATCTTGGCACACAATGAGGTCATTTATGCTAAGCGAGGTTAAGAGAATCCCCACATTACATCCGTCAACAAGATGAGGCGGACATAATACACGGATTACCCCGGCCTGAGGGACATTTATCTTCATTCAACCACACGACTCCATTATGTACCCTTGTAATGGCAAGAATGAAAAGATCACAACACTATGAGTTATACGTTGGCACTTTATTTTACAGCCCGATTAAGCTAGTACTAACCTGGTATTGTCACAACTTCCCCCGGAGTCGGTCCCTCTCCTTGTTCGAGCAGCGTTCGGCGGTCTACGTCACTGTCCTTCTAGCCATCACCAATCCACTTTTCATTTTCCATTTGTTTTGTCTTTGGTTTTTACACACCTGATTTCAATTCCCCCATTACATGTTCATTATTTAACCCTCTGGTTTCCCCCATGTTTGTGTGCATGTTTGTTCTATGTTGATGGCTGTATCTGACGGCTGGTATGTTGTTTCCCGGGTTTTGTATTTGCACCCGTTTTATTCGTGGTACCGGTATATTTCACACCGTTGTATTGTTTCTATACTGGTGTTTTTTTTGTGTATTAAATACCTTGTCCACGCATCTCAACTCTCCTGCGCCTGACTCCTTTTCACCAGTTACCCAAAGCCTTGACAGGTACGTATTAACTCAGAAACTATGTGGTAAAATGTATCATTTCGGATATTAGGGATGGCTCGAAATTTACAGAATGGTTACTTGGAGGAAAATGGAGGAGGGTCATGATTTTTCAATTTCAGTCAAGAGGAGGGTTTAGTGTATATATATTATTTGTCCAGGGGATGGTCATGTAATTTGTAATTTATGAATTTTCTATATTTCTCAGTGTTTTAGAATTATGCTTATTAGGCTATATTGACGTGTGCCTGATGCTACCCCTCGTCTCTTATTCTCCGCTGGGCGCGCAATATCAAGTGTGCCTATATGCTATTTAGTGTGGTCTCAATCAAAAGATGCATAGCCTATAGGCTACAAAGTGCATGCTCGGAGAAGCGCAGAGAAAAGTTACATTTCTAAGATAGCTGCTGGGATGGTGTAAATAACACTAGGCTGTATTACACACTGCAATGGACATTCCAACCCTGAGCCCCGGCCTGCTCTCCTCTTGCTAATCAAACACTTTTTTTGTGTGCTGCCTAACCAATGGCTGTGCTGTGTGTAGGCCTAAGGTGGCTGTTCAGGAGGAGAGTCAAAGGCTTCTTCCGAAAATAATTGTTGATTAGGCCTAGCCTATAGACACTTCAAACTCAACTCTGGACCTCGAAGCCAGTTCGACTGCATTTTCTTTCATTGTTTTCCCTTTAATCAGGGACTGATTTAGGCCCTGGGACACCAGGTGTGGGTAATTAATGATCATGTAGAACAGAAAACCGACAGGGTCCGGACCTCGTAGGGTAAGAGTGCAGTATAGACTATGTTCTGTTCACTTTGAGAAGGAGAGTGCAAAGATGAGGACTGGAGGTCAGCTTTGGTAGCTTGCTACTACTATAATTGATTTGATTAAAAACAATGTTTCTTGCCCATTAGGTATTTATCAGAGTTATTGAGGTCACAATGAGCCAGATTCGAGTAACTTACATTGTGGTGCTGGAACTTGAAGCAGCAGCCGTGGCACAATAAATCGGAAATGGACAAGCCATGGTGCTGAAAGTAGGCCCATTCCTGTAGGCATAATTAATTTAAACCATCTTAATTTGAATTAGACATGACTAACTACGAGTGCCTTGTGTTGCAGTCTATTTGCTCCTGTTTAAGAAATAAGAAATACCTGTTTGACAGACAAAATTAGGCTATTGGCTGCTTTGTCCAATTCCTCCACCCAACATGCACTCTTTAAATCGCTTACCCCTGTGTCATTGAATGGCTTTAAAGTTAAAAACCACGACTCAAATTGAGGGGGCATGAAACTACTTTTATTAATAAATATAAAGGAAAAAAAGCACAGGCCTACGCCTTGTTAGCTTAATATGTTGAATCAAATAAAACTGATCAGATGATATAAAGTGATCTACAGTGTTTTTGGTCCGCAACGCTTCATGCTACAAGCTGTAACTCTGATGGAGATATCTTTGTTTCCTTTCTTTGACATTCAAAGGCTGAGCTACAACCTTCTATAGGCGAGGAGACAAAGAACTAGACGTTGCTTGGGAAGTAATCTAATTCTGTCCCTATCTTTTGAAAGTACCATGCTCAGATACCTAATGATGCCTCAGATTTAATTATTTGCAAACGGAAAATGTTGCAAACGAGTCACACTTATTTGTCAGTAGAGGAATATGATGAGCCTCTAATTTTGGTAATTTTTGTGCTATTAAAAAAAGATTCTGCTAATATGTAAAATGACGTAGATTTGCATGACATGTTTATAAAATAAAATCAATTCTCAGATCTCCAAATACAGTGATAGATTTATGCAATGCTTTTACGATAAAGGAGATCTTTCCACCCCTACTCTTGTCCAAGGTGGTCTGCGAACCCACAACCTTTCCAGCCCGCAGCCCTGTGTGCGATCAAAATTCCTGAGCTGCCATGTAATGCTTACAGGACAAAGAGCAGTTTCTAAAACGGCATAAATAAGGCTCTGGTCTGTCCAAGAAGTGAGGGTAAACTGTAGACATGTTCTCTGTTATCTACTTTGTTTTAATTATTGTTTTGGGCATAGGGGAGGGTTTTTCAAGCGTTCAGGGAGGGTTTAGGTCAAATATATTTTGCTGAAGGGAGGGCCATCCATTTTAATTTCAGAGAGGTCCGATTTTCTCCATGTAACCCTTATTATAAACAACGTTATCTCCCTTGCTTGCCTCTTGGGTGACAAAATTTCAGGAACTTTCAATAAAATCCCTGATTTTCCCGAAATCCCGGTTGGAAGATCCCCGGAATGAGGAGGGAGTAAGCAGGAAACCTGTAAGCTTCCAACCGGGATTTCTGGAAAACCAGGGAATTTATTAAAGGTTCCTCGAATTTATTTTGCAACCCTACTCCCCTCAAAGAATTAAAAACAAATGGTGACTACCTGGTACCAAATGGTAACCCTTTACTCAATGAATCTTAAAGGAACTGACGTGCTACTGCTATGCAATTAGGTTATTACTGTTTTACTGTAGAAAGTCATTTAATATATGGTGATATATGCCATTTAACAATATCTAAGTGGTAAACTGGTAAACATGATAGGTAAGCAGCGGTCTATAAAGGAAAGCGTCACCGACTATGCTTTCATTCATCCTTTAGATGAGATGAAGTTGTTTTTGTGTTTTTGTAGGCGAATTTACTTGCCTGTGTGCCTGTATGATTGTAGTTGTTACACGGCAAAAGGTGATGTTAGTTATTTATTTTTTTACCAGAGAGAGAGAGAGAGAGCTCAAAGTTGAAACACTTTCGTTATGGAAATATCTCGGCGGCTCGACAACTCTGTAAATAAAGTAACCCACTCCTATCCACAGAGATGATCCTTTGACACCAGGCGTATACAGTATAGCAATTTGGTTTCTGTGTTTTTCTTGGCTCCTCTCAAAATCGATGGTGTCATCCTCTCTCCGAGTATTTTGGTGCGTAGGTGCACGCGTTTGTGAGTGAGCGAGCGAGCGTGTGCATGTGCCTAGAAGTTTAGAGCTCATGCCCATTCGTTTAGAATAGGCTACACGTGTATAGTTACAGTACATGCAATACTTATGGCTCCGTGTCCGGATGTTGGTGCTTAGATACTGAGAGAGTCTGTATTGTGTGCCTACAGGTTGAGAATACGTGTGCAGATGCCTGTGAGTTAAGAGTACGCTACACGTGTATATGATTAATGCAATACAAATGTGTGTGTGTCCGTGTTTGGACTTTTGCGTGCGTCAGAGAGAGAAATGTGTGAATGTACGTGGGTATGTGTGTTTTAGTGTGTGTTGATGTCTCATCATCCCAATACTGTATGTGCAAATGTCCTTTTGAGCGGCCACATTTCTCCTAAGAGGACTGCTGCAGAATGGACAGTGAGAGAAGAGAGACAATGACGAACACTATTTGAATCCACTCGCCCGAGGCTCTCCCGGTTACACACGCAATATAAAAGTCCATAGCACAGAGCTATGTATTCAAAGACACTGAGCTTTATGAATGCAAAAGGAACTTCGCTTCACACAGTCCATGGTGCAGTGTTCTAAGTGTTGCTCTGCCATTGTTTCTGAAGACACACAAATGCCAGGGTTTACATTAACTATACTGAAAGTGAATGAACATTTTAGGAAAAAAACGAACTGTGAAAGTCCAAGAGAAGACAAGGAAGGGAACAATGTTCTGCAGGCCATATTCCTGTCCATTCTGTCTGATTTGCACTGTAAGTGCTACAAGTACATATGAAAAGCACGATAGACAATGTGATCATTTATAATAATGGATGACAAATGTTTTAATGAATAGCTCGGAGTGGAGAGGTAAAGGCAAAGCTAAAGGAAGCCTATTGTGACTGACAATGGATGACTTGCTGTAGCTGCCTTTTGTCATTGTCAGTATGATTGATTGACAGGGTTGGTTGGAAGATGATATATGAATGCGCTTTTTCGGGCCTTGGGGACAAGGTGAAGTGACATGAAAAAGCACAAGGTCTTTGGAGCCAGGGACAAGGGCACATCCTGCGTGTCTCTGTCTACGTGTGTGTGTGTGTTCGTGCGTGCATGGATGGGTGCGTCCGTGTGTGTGTGTGTGTGTCGGCATGCATGTGTGCTTGCATGTGTATTCTATTCAGAATATGAGCTTCTGCCAGGTTTCAGACTTGGCATGGCACTCGCTGCCTCTGGAGCTATCCGTTGTGAGCGTGAAAAAAACAAACATTTCTGATCTTAATTACTGGCGGTGAAAGAGGGAGAGGCAGGAGGACAAAGAGGTAAGCTGAGCTTTGTTCCAATAATCTAAACCTGTCAACCATTATCCATTCCTTGGCTCCCGCCTTTTCCTCAAGACCTCAAAGCCATGAGGAATATCCCGAATATCTAATCAGTCCTAGCCATAAAGATGTGCAGTTCTAGATATTTTATCTTCATGGTCCTAGCTATCACCTGTCAGTGGGTTTGAGAGAAAGCGTACATACGGAGATAGAAGGGCAGACGTGAAGTGAACTGATAGACTGAGTAAAGAGAAAGACAGACGTGAAGTGAACTGCAACTGAGTAAAGAGAAAGGCAGACATGTCAAGTGAAGTGGTAGACTGAGTAAAGAGAAAGGCAGGAGGGTGAAGTGAAGTGGTAGACTGAGTAAAGAGAAAGGCAGACATGTCAAGTGAAGTGGTAGACTGAGTAAAGAGAAAGGCAGGAGGGTGAAGTGGTAGACTGAGTAAAGAGAAAGGCAGACATGTCAAGTGAAGTGGTAGACTGAGTAAAGAGAAAGGCAGGAGGGTGAAGTGGTAGACTGAGTAAAGAGAAAGGCAGGAGGGTGAAGTGGTAGACTGAGTAAAGAGAAAGGCAGGAGGGTGAAGTGGTAGACTGAGTAAAGAGAAAGGCAGGAGGGTGAAGTGGTAGACTGAGTAAAGAGAAAGACAGGAGGGTGAAGTGGTAGACTGAGTAAAGAGAAAGGCAGGAGGGTGAAGTGAAGTGGTAGACTGAGTAAAGAGAAAGGTAGGAGGGTGAAGTGGTAGACTGAGTAAAGAGAAAGGTAGGAGGGTGAAGTGGTAGACTGAGTAAAGAGAAAGGCAGGAGGGTGAAGTGAAGTGGTAGACTGAGTAAAGAGAAAGGTAGGAGGGTGAAGTGAAGTGGTAGACTGAGTAAAGAGAAAGGCAGGAGGGTGAAGTGAAGTGGTAGACTGAGTAAAGAGAAAGGCAGACATGTCAAGTGAAGTGGTAGACTGAGTAAAGAGAAAGGCAGGAGGGTGAAGTGGTAGACTGAGTAAAGAGAAAGGCAGGAGGGTGAAGTGGTAGACTGAGTAAAGAGAAAGGTAGGAGGGTGAAGTGGTAGACTGAGTAAAGAGAAAGGCAGGAGGGTGAAGTGAAGTGGTAGACTGAATAAAGAGAAAGGCAGACATGTCAAGTGAAGTGGTAGACTGAGTAAAGAGAAAGGCAGGAGGGTGAAGTGGTAGACTGAGTAAAGAGAAAGGCAGGAGGGTGAAGTGAAGTGGTAGACTGAGTAAAGAGAAAAGCAGGAGGGTGAAGTGGTAGACTGAGTAAAGAGAAAGGCAGACATGTCAAGTGAAGTGGTAGACTGAGTAAAGAGAAAGGCAGGAGGGTAAAGTGGTAGACTGAGTAAAGAGAAAGGCAGGAGGGTGAAGTGGTAGACTGAGTAAAGAGAAAGGCAGGAGGGTGAAGTGAAGTGGTAGACTGAGTAAAGAGAAAGGCAGGAGGGTGAAGTGAAGTGGTAGACTGAGTAAAGAGAAAAGCAGGAGGGTGAAGTGGTAGACTGAGTAAAGAGAAAGGCAGACATGTGAAGTGGTAGACTGAGTAAAGAGAAAGGCAGGAGGGGGAAGTGGTAGACTGAGTAAAGAGAAAGGCAGGAGGGTGAAGTGGTAGACTGAGTAAAGAGAAAGGCAGGAGGGTGAAGTGAAGTGGTAGACTGAGTAAAGAGAAAGGCAGACATGTCAAGTGAAGTGGTAGACTGAGTAAAGAGAAAGGCAGGAGGGTGAAGTGGTAGACTGAGTAAAGAGAAAGGCAGGAGGGTGAAGTGAAGTGGTAGACTGAGTAAAGAGAAAGGCAGACATATCAAGTGAAGTGGTAGACTGAGTAAAGAGAAAGGCAGGAGGGTGAAGTGGTAGACTGAGTAAAGAGAAAGGCAGGAGGGTGAAGTGGTAGACTGAGTAAAGAGAAAGGCAGGAGGGTGAAGTGGTAGACTGAGTAAAGAGAAAGGTAGGAGGGTGAAGTGGTAGACTGAGTAAAGAGAAAGGCAGGAGGGTGAAGTGAAGTGGTAGACTGAGTAAAGAGAAAGGCAGGAGGGTGAAGTGGTAGACTGAGTAAAGAGAAAGGCAGGAGGGTGAAGTGGTAGACTGAGTAAAGAGAAAGGCAGGAGGGTGAAGTGGTAGACTGAGTATAGAGAAAGGTAGGAGGGTGAAGTGGTAGACTGAGTAAAGAGAAAGGCAGGAGGGTGAAGTGAAGTGGTAGACTGAGTAAAGAGAAAGGCAGACATGTCAAGTGAAGTGGTAGACTGAGTAAAGAGAAAGGCAGGAGGGTGAAGTGGTAGACTGAGTAAAGAGAAAGGCAGGAGGGTGAAGTGAAGTGGTAGACTGAGTAAAGAGAAAGGTAGGAGGGTGAAGTGAAGTGGTAGACTGAGTAAAGAGAAAGGCAGGAGGGTGAAGTGAAGTGGTAGACTGAGTAAAGAGAAAGGCAGGAGGGTGAAGTGGTAGACTGAGTAAAGAGAAAGGCAGGAGGGTGAAGTGGTAGACTGAGTAAAGAGAAAGGCAGGAGGGTGAAGTGAAGTGGTAGACTGATTAAAGAGAAAGGCAGGAGGGTGAAGTGGTAGACTGAGTAAAGAGAAAGGCAGGAGGGTGAAGTGAAGTGGTAGACTGAGTAAAGAGAAAGGCAGGAGGGTGAAGTGAAGTGGTAGACTGAGTAAAGAGAAAGGCAGGAGGGTGAAGTGGTAGACTGAGTAAAGAGAAAGGCAGGAGCGTGAAGTGGTAGACTGAGTAAAGAGAAAGGCAGGAGGGTGAAGTGGTAGACTGAGTAAAGAGAAAGACAGGAGGGTGAAGTGGTAGACTGAGTAAAGAGAAAGGCAGGAGGGTGAAGTGGTAGACTGAGTAAAGAGAAAGGCAGGAGGGTGAAGTGGTAGACTGAGTAAAGAGAAAGGCAGGAGGGTGAAGTGGTAGACTGAGTAAAGAGAAAGGTAGGAGGGTGAGGTGGTAGACTGAGTAAAGAGAAAGGCAGGAGGGTGAAGTGAAGTGGTAGACTGAGTAAAGAGAAAGGCAGACATGTCAAGTGAAGTGGTAGACTGAGTAAAGAGAAAGGCAGGAGGGTGAAGTGGTAGACTGAGTAAAGAGAAAGGCAGGAGGGTGAAGTGAAGTGGTAGACTGAGTAAAGAGAAAAGCAGGAGGGTGAAGTGGTAGACTGAGTAAAGAGAAAGGCAGACATGTCAAGTGAAGTGGTAGACTGAGTAAAGAGAAAGGCAGGAGGGTAAAGTGGTAGACTGAGTAAAGAGAAAGGCAGGAGGGTGAAGTGGTAGACTGAGTAAAGAGAAAGGCAGGAGGGTTAAGTGAAGTGGTAGACTGAGTAAAGAGAAAGGCAGGAGGGTGAAGTGAAGTGGTAGACTGAGTAAAGAGAAAAGCAGGAGGGTGAAGTGGTAGACTGAGTAAAGAGAAAGGCAGACATGTGAAGTGGTAGACTGAGTAAAGAGAAAGGCAGGAGGGGGAAGTGGTAGACTGAGTAAAGAGAAAGGCAGGAGGGTGAAGTGGTAGACTGAGTAAAGAGAAAGGCAGGAGGGTGAAGTGAAGTGGTAGACTGAGTAAAGAGAAAGGCAGACATGTCAAGTGAAGTGGTAGACTGAGTAAAGAGAAAGGCAGGAGGGTGAAGTGGTAGACTGAGTAAAGAGAAAGGCAGGAGGGTGAAGTGAAGTGGTAGACTGAGTAAAGAGAAAGGCAGACATGTCAAGTGAAGTGGTAGACTGAGTAAAGAGAAAGGCAGGAGGGTGAAGTGGTAGACTGAGTAAAGAGAAAGGCAGGAGGGTGAAGTGGTAGACTGAGTAAAGAGAAAGGCAGGAGGGTGAAGTGGTAGACTGAGTAAAGAGAAAGGTAGGAGGGTGAAGTGGTAGACTGAGTAAAGAGAAAGGCAGGAGGGTGAAGTGAAGTGGTAGACTGAGTAAAGAGAAAGGCAGGAGGGTGAAGTGGTAGACTGAGTAAAGAGAAAGGCAGGAGGGTGAAGTGGTAGACTGAGTAAAGAGAAAGGCAGGAGGGTGAAGTGGTAGACTGAGTATAGAGAAAGGTAGGAGGGTGAAGTGGTAGACTGAGTAAAGAGAAAGGCAGGAGGGTGAAGTGAAGTGGTAGACTGAGTAAAGAGAAAGGCAGACATGTCAAGTGAAGTGGTAGACTGAGTAAAGAGAAAGGCAGGAGGGTGAAGTGGTAGACTGAGTAAAGAGAAAGGCAGGAGGGTGAAGTGAAGTGGTAGACTGAGTAAAGAGAAAGGTAGGAGGGTGAAGTGAAGTGGTAGACTGAGTAAAGAGAAAGGCAGGAGGGTGAAGTGAAGTGGTAGACTGAGTAAAGAGAAAGGCAGGAGGGTGAAGTGGTAGACTGAGTAAAGAGAAAGGCAGGAGGGTGAAGTGGTAGACTGAGTAAAGAGAAAGGCAGGAGGGTGAAGTGAAGTGGTAGACTGATTAAAGAGAAAGGCAGGAGGGTGAAGTGGTAGACTGAGTAAAGAGAAAGGCAGGAGGGTGAAGTGAAGTGGTAGACTGAGTAAAGAGAAAGGCAGGAGGGTGAAGTGAAGTGGTAGACTGAGTAAAGAGAAAGGCAGGAGGGTGAAGTGGTAGACTGAGTAAAGAGAAAGGCAGGAGCGTGAAGTGGTAGACTGAGTAAAGAGAAAGGCAGGAGGGTGAAGTGGTAGACTGAGTAAAGAGAAAGACAGGAGGGTGAAGTGGTAGACTGAGTAAAGAGAAAGGCAGGAGGGTGAAGTGGTAGACTGAGTAAAGAGAAAGGCAGGAGGGTGAAGTGGTAGACTGAGTAAAGAGAAAGGCAGGAGGGTGAAGTGAAGTTGTAGACTGAGTAAAGAGAAAGGTAGGAGGGTGAAGTGGTAGACTGAGTAAAGAGAAAGGCAGGAGGGTGAAGTGAAGTGGTAGACTGAGTAAAGAGAAAGGCAGGAGGGTGAAGTGAAGTGGTAGACTGAGTAAAGAGAAAGGCAGGAGGGTGAAGTGGTAGACTGAGTAAAGAGAAAGGCAGGAGGGTGAAGTGAAGTGGTAGACTGAGTAAAGAGAAAGGCAGGAGGGTGAAGTGAAGTGGTAGACTGAGTAAAGAGAAAGGCAGGAGGGTGAAGTGAAGTGGTAGACTGAGTAAAGAGAAAGGCAGGAGGGTGAAGTGGTAGACTGAGTAAAGAGAAAGGCAGGAGGGTGAAGTGAAGTGGTAGACTGATTAAAGAGAAAGGCAGGAGGGTGAAGTGAAGTGGTAGACTGAGTAAAGAGAAAGGCAGGAGGGTGAAGTGGTAGACTGAGTAAAGAGAAAGGCAGGAGGGTGAAGTGAAGTGGTAGACTGAGTATAGAGAAAGGCAGACATGTCAAGTGAAGTAGTAGACTGAGTAAAGAGAAAGGCAGGAGGGTGAAGTGGTAGACTGAGTAAAGAGAAAGGCAGGAGGGTGAAGTGGTAGACTGAGTAAAGAGAAAGGCAGGAGGGTGAAGTGGTAGACTGAGTAAAGAGAAAGGCAGGAGGGTGAAGTGAAGTGGTAGACTGAGTAAAGAGAAAGGCAGGAGGGTGAAGTGGTAGACTGAGTAAAGAGAAAGGCAGGAGGGTGAAGTGAAGTGGTAGACTGAGTAAAGAGAAAGGCAGGAGGGTGAAGTGAAGTGGTAGACTGAGTAAAGAGAAAGGCAGGAGGGTGAAGTGGTAGACTGAGTAAAGAGAAAGGTAGGAGGGTGAAGTGGTAGACTGAGTAAAGAGAAAGGCAGGAGGGTGAAGTGAAGTGGTAGACTGAGTAAAGAGAAAGGCAGGAGGGTGAAGTGAAGTGGTAGACTTAGTAAAGAGAAAGGCTGGAGGGTGAAGTGAAGTGGTAGACTGAGTAAAGAGAAAGGCAGGAGGGTGAAGTGGTAGACTGAGTAAAGAGAAAGGCAGGAGGGTGAAGTGGTAGACTGAGTAAAGAGAAAGGCAGACATGTCAAGTGAAGTGGTAGACTGCGTAAAGAGAAAGGCAGGAGGGTGAAGTGGTAGACTGAGTATAGAGAAAGGCAGGAGGGTGAAGTGAAGTGGTAGACTGAGTAAAGAGAAAAGCAGGAGGTTGAAGTGGTAGACTGATTAAAGAGAAAGGCAGACATGTCAAGTGAAGTGGTAGACTGAGTAAAGAGAAAGGCAGGAGGGGGAAGTGGTAGACTGAGTAAAGAGAAAGGCAGGAGGGTGAAGTGGTAGACTGAGTAAAGAGAAAGGCAGGAGGGTGAAGTGAAGTGGTAGACTGAGTAAAGAGAAAGGCAGGAGGGTGAAGTGAAGTGGTAGACTGAGTAAAGAGAAAAGCAGGAGGGTGAAGTGGTAGACTGAGTAAAGAGAAAGGCAGACATGTCAAGTGAAGTGGTAGACTGAGTAAAGAGAAAGGCAGGAGGGTGAAGTGGTAGACTGAGTAAAGAGAAAGGCAGGAGGGTGAAGTGGTAGACTGAGTAAAGAGAAAGGCAGGAGGGTGAAGTGAAGTGGTAGACTGAGTAAAGAGAAAGGCAGGAGGGTGAAGTGAAGTGGTAGACTGAGTAAAGAGAAAGGCAGGAGGGTGAAGTGGTAGACTGAGTAAAGAGAAAGGCAGGAGGGTGAAGTGAAGTGGTAGACTGAGTAAAGAGAAAGGCAGGAGGGTGAAGTGAAGTGGTAGACTGAGTAAAGAGAAAGGCAGGAGCGTCAAGTGGTAGACTGAGTAAAGAGAAAGGCAGGAGGGTGAAGTGGTAGACTGAGTAAAGAGAAAGGCAGGAGGGTGAAGTGGTAGACTGAGTAAAGAGAAAGGCAGGAGGGTGAAGTGAAGTGGTAGACTGAGTAAAGAGAAAGGCAGGAGGGTGACGTGAAGACAAAAGAGAGCACACAGTCTGAAACCCCAAAGGGACCGTTGTAGTCACCGCAAAAAGTAAAAGCGAGTGCAACAGGAAGCTTTAAACAGAATGCAACACATGCGTTGGTAACAAACAAACACACAGAGGGAGGTGGGCGGGAGAGGAAGGAGAGGAGAGGAGAGAGGGGGGTGTTTCAGACGATTTGTTTGCTTCTAAGGTGGAACGCAAATCTGACAGGTATAACAATGGGAGCATGAATCAGTGTCATTTATTAAATGCGAGTCTTGAAATGGCGTGCGATAGGCACTCCCGATTAGCCCAGCGTGGTGCAGTCAATGGATTCTCCTCGCTGGCTACCATTAATAGCTATTGTTTCCCTAAGCGCTCACATTGGTCAGAGAGAAGAGGGAGATGAGACTTGAAGTATACAGTGAGGTTATGGACGGGTGACACTCACAAAAACATGTAGATGGAAAATAACACACACACACACACACACACACACACAAGCAATATACTGGATATCAAGTATATATTGTTTGCAATGGACACATATCTATACAGTACAAATAGATGGAAATAAAAACCGCTGATGAAATAGATAGATACAGCAACTAATGATAGCCCCCCTCGAAAGTTAACTGTAGGTCTTCTAGCAGTGACCAGGGCTCTCCAACCCTGTAGGTTTTTGCCCAACCCCCACTTGTAACTAACATGATTCAGTTTATCATCCAGCTAATTAGTAGAATCAGGTGTGTGAGATTAGAAATGGAGGGAACAGAGTTGGAGAGTCCTGCACTAGACACACTACAAGTATTGTCGGTTCCTTTTCTGATCCCTAGGCCAAACCACTGACTGTCTCCTTTGTGTGCGATCGTTGCGGTGAAGGTTTTATGCTCTCTGACTTTGTGTTTTCAGCTAGTCAATATTGAGCGACGATTGTCCGGCCCTGAGACTACAGAGAAGAAACGTCCCACGGTGTGGTTTCAATCGACCCGTTTGACAAGCGTTTCGCCACGCTTCACAACACACACCGTTGATCCACGACAGAGACACTCTTTTCTTGGAGCAGAAGCTTCCAACATTCAACTTTTCCCATTTTGAGTGTGTTGAGTTACTCGCTCAAACTAACTCGTAGCCTTGTACAGTTGCAGTTACCTTTCCTAGCCGTTGATGACTCACTCACTCACTTACTCGGGTGTCTATCTGTCACTCCAATAGTCACTCATCCTCTCACTTACACACTCACCAACTCCATCTCTCGCTAAAGTTATATTACCGATTCTATCTCTAACACACGTCCACACATAGGCACACAGGCACACAGGCACACAGGCACACAATCACACGTACACAGGCAGGCTGCTCATCAAAATGACCAAGATGGCATTTGCCATTTTGCTCTCCTCCTCCCTCTCTCCTTTCTTCCTCTTTCCCTCCCTCGCTCATTCTTTTCCACACTGCTGCCGTGGCAACAGAGAACCAGGAGGGAGATAGAGATAGATGGAAAGGATGAAGAGAGGGAGAGAATTGGTCAAAATGAGATTGGCGTCAGGGTCCAGCAATGGTGTGAATCAGAGACGGGGGGTAGAATGAGAGAGGGAAAGGTGGAGGGGGGAGAGATGTGGGGGTCTCGGTCTGCACAGAGTCTGTTGCGTAATTCCTCCACCCTGTCGACCAGAGCTAAAAATGGCCATTTTTTATGGCAAGCAATCATTCTGTTTGAAAAACACTGAACAAAAACACACCCGTCACACAAGTGACTGCAGTGAAGGACAGCGGGTGGATTTCATTATGCAATGAAGGCTTACAAAAGCGATTTGCATGTGTGGAGTGTATGTGTGTGTGAAGTGTGTGTGCATTGTGTGATTATGCAGGTCCTTGTGTGCATGAGCAGGTAGTCAATTATCAGTGTATGAGCGGGAGCATGCATGGAATTTTGTGTGTGTGTGTTAAGAGCTAGTATGTGCATGAGGGTATCTGTGTGTGTATACTGTGTCAGTGTGAGGGCAGGTATTTTTGTGCGAGAGGAGAGACTATTCTCTCTCAGTCTTTGTAATTAAATGTGAAATGTACTCAGTGCGGCAGGACTACATAACGCTCCCTCGTCGTGTTCATTACACAAACAAAAGTCCACCAATCAGGGGCTGTGAACAAGCAGCTGTGTACAAATGCGTATCCCTGCATTCAAAAGGTCTCCTGGAGGCCAACACTGACTACAACCTCATTAACAGGAAGCAAAATCTCGCTCCGGCGCCAGAATCCATGATTAAAGCCCATATTTACCTCCCTTAAATAACAGGATATCAATTTGCTGCAGGGCATTAGCTCCAAATAGGCCTTTATGCACTATTACTTTGCCAGGAAGTCAAGGCGGCTTCTTAGCAGTTAAACATATGCAGGGTTGGGGAGTAACGGATTACAAAAATAATTATATCTGTAATCCGTTACGTCACTAGCAAAAATATTGTAATCAGATTACAGATACTTTTGGAAAAACTAGATGATTACTTCAAGGATTACTTTTAAATTCAGAAAGGATGTTTGCAGATTTTTGGGGGGGACACTTCTCTGTTTTCTCAATAACATTCAAATCAGCATTGAAAAAAGGCGCAAGTTTAAGTTTGTTCCACCTGAGCGAGTCTGACCATAAGTCAGAGACCACTATGATGACACACCAAATGGGTTTGATGGATCGCTGGAAAAGAGCAGGAATAGGCTTTTGTAGGCTACAGTCCAAGCTATGTCTTCCAATGGTGTGATTGCTGTTGGCATCCAGATATGACCTAACTTGAATAAATGCTTAGAGGTAAGGATGACAGCAGTGGTGTAGTCTAACACTTATTATTGATATCTACATAGCGCATTGATGTGAATCACACTGCTGCTCTCTCATTTAGTTATTTGCGCCTTACAGTTTGTGGTTGTTGTGGATGGCTGTTCACAAATCTAAATGTGTATTTGAACCCAATAATGGTGAAATTCAAGAAGTTTAAGCTCCCTATCAATCATTGTTTTTTTAAACCAGTGGACAGCCAGTGAAAAATGCCTATGGAATGAAAGTGGGGCTGTTATTGCTCAATGTAATTCATGCTGATAAAAATAAAATAAAAATCCATAGGCCTAATGGACATATGCTCAATTTCGCACACTTTTGATAGACAATCTGTAGTTGTTACATCTATTTTTGGACATAAATGATATATATTAATGTAAAGATGTCATTTAGTTGTATTATATGTAGTAGAAAGCGATGGGTTAGAAGAAGCCTACATAACCAACCCATAAAGTAAAATTTTACATCCACATATGACCAGCTATGTAAACTTTAACATTGATTTATTCTGCCATAGATGTCGTTCAATTGGTAACATAAATTTGTGTCTTCTTCTAATGCCTCTTAAGGGGAAAGTAATCTAAAAGTAACTGAATGTAATCAGATTACATTACTGAGTTTGGGGTCATCCAAAAGTTACGTTACTGATTGCAATTTTGGAAGGTAACTAGTAACTGTAACGGATTACATTTAGAAAGTAACCTACCCAACCCTGAACCTACAGTATGTTTGTCTAAGTATCTGTTCATATACATGTGTGTTTGAGTGAGTATCAGTTTGGATATGTGACTTTTGCCAAGTAAATGCAAGTTCATACACTAGCAAAGCAGAAATAGTAGACTGAATGACTAAATGGTTGAGTATTATGCAGAGACTATGTGTTTTGGCAAAGCATACTTGCCCTTACACTGCACTGCATGTTCTCCCTAGGGGGTACTTATTAGGCAGGTCCCTCTCTACACTGCTCTCCATTCAGTGAGCTGAGTAGTGTTGCAGAAGAAAGAGCCCGTTTCAGAATCAGCCTATTGATTTGCTTCGCAAATCCACCACCGCAGGCTAGTCCCGTGTGTGTCGTTCTGACTGCACCGTGGTTATATGCCTGAATCGGTGTGGGAGTGTATGTACCGCAGACATTGTCCTACTTTACGCCTGGTTTGACAATAGCTGGTGGATGGAGGTGGACAGTGCAGAATCTCAATGAGCCTTCGTCTGTTGCCCGTGTCTATGATTCAGCATTTCAACCCCCTCCTCTTTCTTCACATCCTTCTCATCCCCCTGTCCTGCCTCCCAACAGGCAGTCTCCCTGGGGACATGATCCGAGGACGCCCCTCCCCCCTTCACCCTGTTTGATCAGAGGGGGCTAGTGCTCTGCCTGTCAGACCGGTGGGTTAGCATTACGCTACACAGGGCCATATGCTCTCGTGAAAGAAGGAGACAGAAAGGGAGGGGGCAGAGAAAGAATAGGAGGAGAGGAGAAGGAAGCCTTAGGGAGGACGGGGAGTGAATGAAAGAACTGGGAAAGACTGTGAAAAGAGGGAGATAAGAGATAAGCAAGTGAAAACACTCAGAAGGATTGCTCTGAAATTTGTGAAACCTGTTATGGCCAGTTGTTGCCTGTTGTGGCCAGTCGCTACCTGTTGTAGCTAGTTGCGAACTGTTGTTGCTGGTTGCGACCTGTTGTGGCCAGTTATTTTGACCCATATAACACCTGTTGGTTGATTTTGTCTACTGCCTCTTTTTGAAATGACATGTTTTTCAAATGAGCTAATGACATCTGAAAGATAGGTGCGAAGGAGATGGGTTGATAGGTTGAAGACGTGAATTCTTTGGAATCACATCAAAACAAGACCTTTGAAAACTTGAGAAAATACTTCAAAGAAAGCCTTTCCTTAACAATATAGTTATTTTCACACTGATGTGTAGTTTCTCATTACTCTGAACAAAGAAAGGGAATCATGGTCGGTGATATATATATATATATATATTTTTTTTTTTACCTTACTTAGATTTCTATGGCAACATACAGATGTAGGATCTTAATTTGAGCCAGTTTACTACACAAGGAAAATAATCCAGGAAATATGAATTATTATGTGGATTATAATGAATGGACATTTTTGTTAGGCCAAATCAATTCTGAAATATTGGAGTGGAAAAACAAACTTTAGAAGCCTTTTAAAAAAAATCTAATACACGACAAGTTTGCATTTCTTGCTTTGCTGGAGAATTCTCAGCAACAAAAGAGTTATCAAATTAAGATCCTACGTCTGTAGGGGCTAATGCTGCAATCAAAAACGGATTGAAATCAAAAAGAAGATTATCCTGTTTTTGTAGCATTTTGAAAAAGACAGATTTAATCGAATGTTTGGTTGAAACCTAACTACAATGTCTTTGTACATGCTGTTCACATTTGTAAGGTGCAATCTACAGGAGTAGAGTGGTTTCATGGCCTTTGATCTCTTAGTTAATGGCCTTAGAAGATAAGTCAGAAGAAAGTCAGTGAGCATAATGATAATAATGCAATTAACACCAGTGGTGGTGTTCAATGTACACTGTGTATACAAAACGTTAAGATCACCTGCTCTTTCCATGACATAGACTGACCAGTTGAAAGATATGATCCCTTGTTGACGTCACTTGTTGAATACACTTCAATCGAATGAAAGGGAGGAGACAGGTTAAATAAGGATTTGCAAGCCTCCAGACAATTGAGACATGAATTGTGTATGTTGGGCCATTCAGAGGGTGAATGGGCAAGACAAAATATTTAAGTGCGTTTGAACGGGGTATGGTAATAGCTGCCAGGCACACCGGTTTGTTTCAAGAACTGCAACGCTGCTGGGCTTTTCACACTCAACAGTTTCCCGTGTGTATCAAGAGCGGTCCACCACCCGAAGGACATCCAGCCAACCTGACAGAACTGTGGGAAACATTGGCGTCAACATGGGCCAACATGAGACTCAAAAAATGTCTGTATTAATACAGTACCGTGACAGAGAAGTTAAAACCATACTGCACATCATGCAACATCTGACACATTCTACCGCATACGCTCAGTGTGATCCTAGAGCACAGGGTGGCTTCATCCTGTGCACATGCTCAGTGTGATTGGTCTGCTGACCGGTAATTTACAGTAATGCAGGGGTGGCGGAACGAGATTTTGACAGGGGGTGAGGGGAACACTGTAAAAATGTGTTCTCTTGTTAATGCGGCATGAACACAACCAGGCATGTTGTTTTCATCTGACTGTCAAGCAAATCACTTCAGGACGTAGGCTACTTGCGCACGTTCGATCCACTATAATGATTCCAGCATGTAAAACAGTGTCATTTGATGAATAGAAAGAGATGAGATTAAAACAACAAAGGTATAATGGCATTTGGCGATCTTCATTAGGCACACTTGTAGCCTGAATTGATTGATGCCTCCACCTGCTGTCCTGGTGTCACGGTCCAGGCCAGTCATCTTTGCCTACTCACCACTATTTTAGATATGCAAATAATATAATTTCCGACATTTGGTAGGCTATTTGTCAGTCAACTTGTCTATAATTAAATAGGCCTTACATGCAGCTTCTCTTCTGTCATGACTTGTTGCCCTAGAAGACAGTGCTCACCAGAACAATGTAATAAATCCATAGAATGAACGCACCAATAATAAGACGAATCCAACACAAGTTTTCTTTGTGACATTATTCGGATAGTCCAACTGTAAACGCTCTACAGACTATCAGTAACATTTCAACTAGCTATCTACTAACCCTAACCTTAAACCTTATCCTAAACTTAAACCCCTGCCCTAAGCCTAGCCCTAAATTGAACCCTAACCATAACCTGAGCAAGCAGTTGCATATCAACAGATAGTTTGTTGATAGTGTGACCATCTGTAGAGTTCTTCCATTTGTGTTCGCAGAGCAAGGACTTGCAGGGCCCTGGGAGAAAATGCAATAGCCTACCTCTAAAACAATGGAAAGATTTTCTCTGCAACATTTCCAAATTATTTCAGTTTGACCATTTTCAAGGAAATGAAAAGGTGTGAAAAACTATCCAAAATGAATCTCATTAGATTTCAGTTAGTCTTGGATATTGTATGTGGTAGCCTACTGCCAGCTTTTACGGCACTGACAAAGACAGCACGTTTGCACGGTCCCTCACCTTGCATTCGGCATTCTCTCAAGATGCTGAAAGAAATGCATCTTATTTCTCCACTCCTATTCCTGAGACAAAATGAACATTTGTTTTATCGTTATACCGCAATAACTACTATTATATTAGGCTACATATGAGAGTTATAGGCATTTAGTCTGGGTCCATATTTCACTTCACTTACTAGCGGCTTCCTCACTCCCCTACTTCCGTCATCTCTGGGGGGAGGGGGGGGGGGGGGGGTGTGCTAGGGAGAGTAGCCAATATGACAGAAGCTCACAGTCTTGGGCACAGTATCTGCTCGGACACCCTTTAATGTGATGAGTCATTATGGATTAACTATGATAAAGGCCACCCAGGACACACCGTGGCAGAACAGGGTCACCAAGCTCCACCAGGCCTGAACTATCACTGTCTGACGGTCGCTATGTCAGAGGAATCACTAAATAAAGAGTTTAGTTTTCCTTCAATTTGATATTGCTATGGCTGACACCACAGTAATTAGGCCTTTGCATAAATCAACTAGTTATAAATGAATGTATGTACATTGAACAAAAATATAAACGCAACATGTTGGTTCAATGTTTCACGAGCTGAAATAAAATATCCAATACATTATCCATAGGCAGAAGAAGCTTATTTCTCTCAAATTTTGTGCACACATTTGTTTACATCGTTGTTAGGGAGCCTTTCATCTTTGCCAAGATAATCCATTCACCTGACAGGTGTGGCACATCAAGAAGCTGATTAAACAGCATTATCATTACACAGGTGCACCTTGTGCTGGGGACAATAGCATTTGCAGTTTTGTCATACAACACAATGCCACAGATGTCTCAACTTCTGATGGAGCGTGCAATTGACATGCTGACTGCAGGAATGTCCACCAGAGCTGTTGCCAAAGAATTGAATGTTCATTTCTTTACCATAAGCATTCTCCAATGTTGTTTTTGAGAATTTGTCAGTATGTCCAACCGGCCTCACAACTGCAGACCACGTGTATGGCGTCATGTGAGCGAACGGTTTGCTGATGTCAACGTTGTGCTGTGCCCCACGGTGGCGGTGGGGTTATGGTATAGGCAGGCATAAACTACGGACAACGAATACAATTGCATTTTAACAGAGATACCATGACAAGATCCTGATGCTCATTTTGAGGCCTATTTCTTTCAAAGTATCTGTGACCAACAGATGCATATCTGTATTCCCAGTCATGGAATCCATAGATTAGGGCCTCATGTATTTATTTCAATTGACTGATTTCCTGATATGAAGTGTAACTCAGTCAAATCTTTGAAATGGTTGAATGTTGTGTTTAGATTTTTGTTCAGTGTATATTATTGTACATGTATGTACAGGTAACTGACAAAATAAAGGAAACATAGGGCATCGGGCCACCACAAACCATCCAGAACAGCTTCAATGCACCTTGGCATAGATTCTGAAAGTGTCTGGAACCCTATTGGATGGATGCGACACCCTTCTTCCATAAACAAAATCCATAATTTGGCACCAGAATCTCCCATAAGCGTTCAACTGGGTTGAGATCTGGTGAAAGACACTCACACTGATACAGCACACACACACACACACACACACACACACTTTAAACCCCTTTGCTTCTTTGAGACCCCTCTTTGAAAGTCACTGAGATCTATTCTTTTAGCCATGGTAGCCAAAATAATGGGCAACAGGGCATTTGTATACAGTACATGACCATAAGCACGGTTGGGATGTGAATTGCTTAATTAACTCCGGAACCACACCTGTGTGGAAGCAACCTTCGTTTTATACACTTTATATCCCTGTAGATGTAGGCTTCCTTGGTCATGAACACATACAATGCATTGATAGGCTGGCATGTGTAAGCAGTCAGTGGAGATTTAGCTAACCACTGAAGATTACGTTGGATAAAAGGCATCTTTTGCTCTCCAGCCCAGGTGGTAGTCAAACCGATTACATGAACAAGAGGAGCCGGGGAGGAGGTCATTGCTGAGAAGCGTGTTAAAATATAGATCATAGTGCTAGCTCTGCCTTGACGTCAACGGGTTATATCTGCCTCCCAGCTAATGTCTTCTGCATCAAACAAAACAACAAAAGAGATCCTAAACTGTACGCTTCTTCTCTCGACCTCTCGTTTAGGGAAGGCAGCGAAAGACACCCCGGCTAAGAGTGGCGAGCATTACTCATCCTCTCTCTCTGTCGACTCAAAACATCTCGATGTTACTCATCGTTGTGTTCTGTTCGATTGAAATGTGGATAACTGTCAGTTTGGGTATAAAATGGAAGGCTAGGCTATCACCTTTCTGTTTTGCAGCCCGTGGCTCGGGGCGTTGCGGAGAGCAGTAGTGGTGAGACTGAATGCAGTGTTGGCTATAGACAGCATCTGGAGATGGCTTGGTTGGGGGTTGAGGGCTGGATGCGAGCGAGCGAGCGAGGGGCTGGTGGCGGGATGGTCTCCAATGGCCCGTGTCGCTCCAGCTGTCACTCAGTGCCCCCAGGACTCTCCGCTCACACCTTGTCATCTCCTCTGTTACTCAGGGACAGCTGAGAGAGAGGGCAAAAGACAGGCAGAAAGTGAGAGAGATTGAGGAAAAAAGGGGGAGGGAGCCCATAGGCCTACATAGTCATTGGGAGAGAGTGTATGAAAGAGAGAAAGGGAGACGGACAATGGCTAAGAGAGAGAGAGAAAGACAGTCTTTCTTGACTAAGATAACACCGTTTGCAGCCGTCCTTTGATATAGAATAGATATTGTCAGAATGGAGGAGATTAACGGGAACTCAAAACCTGCCAAATGTGCCTTCTTATAAAATAATCAACCATAAGCCCCACATATCATACAATCTTCCCTTATGTATTGGATGAAACATAGGTGATATTATCAACACAATTTACTTTGTAATTGGTGAATGGGATTGTGTGGTTATGGCAATAGATAAAGATGCAGAAATCGCTCCCCATTTCCTGGTTGCTAAAGTTGGAATAGTTTGCCTAATTTCAGAATACGTGACAAAACAAGCAATAGTGTGGAATATTATTGTACCATCTAAACCGCTGTGAAATATAGTTTCCCAAACCAAAGATATTGTATTTTCAGTTGTTTGAAACCGGTGTTAAAAAAAAAACACAACTGAAGAACATGAAGCATAGAAATAGCACACATAGAACAGAGCTACTGCTTCTTAGTCTTGTTTTCAATGAGAAAAGCAGATCTATAAGTCACATTCTATGTGAATTTGGTCGGGTTGCCCAAAAAGTTACATATTGCAGTTTTAAAGTGTAGTAGTAATAACAGTCGTTGTAGTGTAGTAGAATAAGAGCATCTGCTAAATGACTAAAATGTCAATGTAGTAGTAGTTTACTGGATCGGCCATTTCATGCAGCGTACACAGTCTAACAATAGCTTTAAGTACTTCATTTGGCCGTGTGTGTGGATAGCTCTGCATGTCCTTTGATTTACACAGTGTGCTACAAAGGGATATACCTCAATCCCCTTACTGCCCAAAAAATTTAAACCAAGATTCAAGAGAAAAGGAGGGAATAAGAGAGGATGATATGAGAGACTTAATAGCCTATAATACAATTTATATTTTACAGAGAAGTCTGGGTCTGTGGGTCTCAGCTGGGGCTCTTGTTACTGCACTAGTGATATGCCTGAAATTGGGTCTGCATTCACGCTGCTTTATACCTGTAATCCGGCTTTGCTTCTAGTACCTGGCTGTAATCTGCAGGCATTTTAGTAGTAATCTACCTCAAATGTGTAACGGCATTCAGAGGTGGAAGAAGGATCGGACCAAAGCGCAGCGTGGTAAGTGTTCATGATGTAATATTTAATGAATCGAACAATGGAATATAAAACAATAAACGAACAGTGAACGAATGAAAACCGAAACAGTACCGTGTGGACCAAACACTCACACCGGAAAACAAACACCCACAAGCCAAAAGTGAAACCCAGGCTACCTAAGTATGATTCTCAATCAGAGACAACTAACGACACCTGCCTCTGATTGAGAACCATACTAGGCCGAACACAAAAACCAACATAGAAAACAAACAGACTGCCCACCCCAACTCACGCCCTGACCATACTAAAACAAATAATAAAATAACAGAACTATGGTCAGAACGTGACAAAATGCTTCTTTTCCGTTTAACCTCGCTGAAATGGTCCAAAATTATTGACAACAATATTTGTTTTAAAGAATGTATGAAATAAATAAAACATTTTCTGACATTAGTTTAGACTAATGTAATTGCTCAGAGAAACACTACTGTTCAAAAGTTTGGGGTCACTTAGAAATGTCCTTGTTTTTGAAAGAAAAGCACCATTTTTTTGTCCATTAAAATAACATCAAATTGATCAGAAATACAGTGTAGAAATGGTTAATGTTGTAAATTACTATTGTAGCTGGAAACGGCAGATTTTTTATTAAATATCTACAGAGGCCCATTATCAGAAACCATCACTCCAGTGTTCCAATGACACGTTGTGTTAGCTAATCCAAGTTTATCATTTTAAAAGGCTAATTGATCATTAGAAAACCCTTTTGCAACGTTGTTAGCACAGCTGAAAACTGTTGTTTTGATTAAAGAAGCAATAAAACTGGCCTTCTTTAGACTAGTTGAGTATCTGGAGCATCAGCACTTGTGGGTTCGATTACAGGCTCAAAATGGACAGAAACAAAGACTTTCTTCTGAAATTCGTCAGTCTACTCTTGTTCTGAAAAATGAAGGCTATTCCATGGGAGAAATTGCCAAGAAACTGAAGATCTGGTACAACGTGGTGTACTACTCCCTTCACAGAACAGCGCAAACTGTCTCTAACCAGAATCGAAATAGGAGTAGGAGGTCCCGGTGCCAAACTGAGCAAAAGGACAAGTACATTAGAGTGTCTAGTTTGAGAAACAGACGCCTCACAAGTCCTCAACTGGCAGCTTCATTAAATAGTACCCGCAAAACACCAGTCTTCTATTCAAACTAGACACGCTAATGTACTTGTCCTCTTGCTCAGTTGTGCACCAGGGCCTCCCACTCCTCTTTCTATTCTGGTAAGAGACAGTTTGCGCAGTTCTGTAAAGGGAGTACTACACAGAGTTGTACGAGATCTTCAGTTCCTTGGCAATTTCTCACCTGGAATAGCCTTCATTTCTCAGAACAAGAGTACTGTGACCGTTCAGGGCGGGGTATTGTGATGGCTATTTAACAGTCTGATAGCCTTGAGATAGACGCTGTTTTTCAATCTCTCGATCTCAGCTTTAATGCACCTGTACTGACCTCGCCTTCTGGATGATAGCGGGGTGAACAGGCCATGGCTGGGGTGGTTGATGGCCTTCCTGTGACATCGGGTGCTGTATGTGTCCTGGAGGGCAGGCAGTGGTGATGCGTTGAGCAGACCGCACCACCCTCTGTAGAGCCCTGCGGTTTTGGGCGGTGCAGTTGCTGTATCAGGTGGTGATACAGCCCGACAGGAAGCTCTCAATGGTGCATTTGTAAAAGTTTGTGAGTGTCTTAGGGGCCAAGACAAATTTCTTCAGCTTTCTGAGATTGAAGAGGCGCTGCTGCACCTTCTTCGCCACACTGTCTGTGTAGGTGGACCATTTCAGATTGTCAGTGATATGTACGCAGAGGAACTTGAAGCTTTTCACCTTCTCCACTGCGGTCCCATCGATGTGGATGGGGGTATGCTCCCTCGGCTGTCTCCTAAAGTCCACTATCAGCGCTTTTGTTTTGTTGATGTTGAGGAAGAGGTTATTTTCCTGGCACCACTCCCAGGGCCCTCACGTCCTCCTTGTAGGCTGTCTTGTCATTGTTGGTAATCAGGCCTACTACTATTGTATTATCTGCAAACGTAATGATTGAGTTGGAGTCGTGCGTGGCCACGCATTCATGGGTGAACAGGGAGTACAGGAGGGGGCTGAGCACCCATCCTTGTGGTGCCCCTGTGTTGAGGATCAGCTTAGTGGAGGTGTTGTTTCCAACCTTCACCAACTGGGGGCAGTCTGTCAGGAAGTCCAGGACCCAGTTGCACAGGGCGGGGTTCAGACCCAGGGACCTGAGCTTAATGATGAGCTTGGAGGGTACACTATGGTGTTGAAGGCTGAGCTGTAGTCAATGAACAGCATTATTACATAGGTGTTCCTCTTGTGCAGATGGGATAGGGCAGAGTGCAGTGCAACGGCGATTGCATCGTCTGTGGATCTATTGGGGTGGGTCTAGGGTCTCAGTTAAGTTGGCGAAAATGTTCCTGTTTTAAAGCAGATTTCCTGCAATTCTACACATATTATCATGGGGCAGAGAGAAAGATGTGTAGTTGTATAGCTAATCTCATGCTATTCTACACATTGTGCAATGAGACTGAGAGAATTTAGCATTTCTAAAACTAAATTCCTGCTATTTTACTCATTTTGCCATTAGGCTAAGGGAAAATGTAGCAGTTTTACAGCTAATTTCTTGTAATTCCATTTTTTTTCGATCCGCCTAGACAATCGGAGGTGTGTGGTACGTCAGTGTCTAAGATCCCTCCCAACGTGTTCTCCATCTCATAAAACATTTTCAAAAAAGGCTCAGTGCCATTAGCCTTACAAGGTGAGGTGTTGAAAGGTACTCAAAACAGGGTTGTCCATAATTTTGACCCCTACTTTTTGAGGAAAATTATTATTACTTGTTAAACAAAATATGTTTCCCTGAGCAATTGCAGTAGTATCAAATAATATAATTTCCCATTTTTGTTTAGCATACAATAGCTCCGTATTTTGAATTATTTATTTTATATTATATCATATTTCCTCATCTTTATCGAGGGTGACAGCAATTTCGGAGCCCACTGTAGTAGGTCAAGTTGTATGCATATGGATTACAACAAGAGGGAGGCTGATTCGTACAAACTCAATTTGAATTTGATAAATCTTTCTCATCCACTACAGAACGAAATCCCCAAAGATTTGCGCCGCTTCTTACTGACCAATGAGCCTTGTAAATGTAGAAAGCAAGATATGCTTAAACATTCTGGTTTTTAAATATGTTTTGGGAGGAAAAAATAGAACGATGTTGATAGAAATCAACGAGGGTCGATGATGAGGCTATTGACGAATGTAAAAATGTAAGCGTTATTCATTTCGGGATATGACATTTTACTCTAACTACTTCCATGCTCCAGTGTGACCTATTGAAGAATCACCACTGTCTCCCCCCTTCTCTAAACCTCTCTTGCTCCCTCTCTCCCCTTCTCTTCATCCACCCTTCCCTCCCTCCTTCTCTGTTCCCCTCCGTGTTAATCTACCACTTTGTTTTGATTCATCTCTCTTTCAGTACAAATCCTGGCCACCTCTTCCCCTACGCTTTGTACAGCGTTACACGAGGAGCCGCATGTCTACATTTCCTTGTTTGCAGTAGACATGAAATATGGATATCAGACCGTATCAAACAAACTGTGATTTCCTCTAATAGGCCATTTCAAAAGAACCAAAGCACTGACAGAGAGAGAGTGAGAAGGGAGAGGAGGAAGAGAGGAGAGAAGAAAGGCGATCCAGCACAACTGTACAGTTTTTTTCTCCCCTCCACTATCCACCCCGCGGATGGTGTGTTTCATAACCACAGGCTGTGATTAATGACAGACTTGGTATTTAGCGCCCAGATCTGACCATTTTGGAAAATGACATTCTGACAGAAAGCAAAAAGAGGACATTATTGCCATGCGGGAGGCGGAATGCTCTTTAAGCCATTTAATTTACCTCCCATAAATCTAGCCTACTCACCCTTTTTTCTTTGGATGCAGAGGGGAGATAAGAGAGGATGGTAAAGGGGCCTTGGTGGGGGGGAGGAGGGGGGGAGGGGGAGCGGGATCAGGTACATTTCCATCAAACACTAGCCAGCCTGTAATGAATCTGATATGACACACGTTGGATGATGCAGATAACAAAGCATGAGGGAAATGTTTCCCTCTTCCTCAGCCTCTCAGAGTATATGCAATTTACTGAGTGTGAAATTGTAAAATGTTTGTTTCTTTTCCCGATGGTATTTACAGTTCTTATACCAATTGACAAGTCTGAACATTCAGAGGCTGTGTTTACACAGGCAGCCCAATTCTGTATTTTAGATGTTTTATAATTGGTATTTTGACCAATCAGAACAGCCCTGAAAAAGTGCGGATGTGAAAAGATCTGATGTGATTGGTCAAAAAAACAATTAGTGGTTCAAAAAGATCACAGTTGTGCTGCCGGTGTAAACCATACTAGCACACATGATGATGTAAGCCTATAGAATGAAGTAACAGACATGCTATACATATTAAGTAGGGAGTAAGTATGTATACTGAGTATGTATACTACATATGGTAGGTTTCAATTAAGCCTGGCTGCATGGCACTTCAAACCGAAAACAATCCCTCTATTTATCTGTTGCACAGATTGTGAGGGCATGGCAAAGCTGGTAGAATACGCTGCTGGCGGCAGAAGCTAGTGGCATATGGAGTGACTCGGTCGCTATAGGGACAGCCCGGGCGTTCGCAGCATTCCCTTTGTTTCCACGGCGATGGAGGTAATTAAGAGGAAGTGTGTCCTTAGCGACTCCAGAGGGGTCATTCCCAGCTCTGCTAACTAACTCTCAATGTAAATACTTAATGTACAACAGTTTTCATAAAGCATGCAGCAATGAAAACAACCATGATGCTACTACTGCACTGGGATCCCGCTGCTAGCTATCGGCTCCCTGCTTTTTACAAAAACTCTCTCAATCCCACTTCCTCTTACATCAACCAATTCCAAGAACTGTGTCCTCTGTCAAATCATCCAACTAGAAGGATTGAGAGCGATAAAGAGAGAGAGGGCATTCTCTGTCAAGTACAGTAGCGCGTAACTCCATATCGCAGAGCGGAAGAACCTGCCATAGCTCGGGGGCCATTTTGTTTAATTTTAGCTGCACTCTGACTAACTCATATTAGACTTAGCATGGCTCTACTTTTTATAGGAGTGGTGGATGTGGGGAAGGCTCTAGGGGTGTTAGACTGTCATTTGGCTCGCTGCTGACAGTGAAAGACTGGCAGAGAGCCTACTTTTGCAATTGCAATTTTAATGCACCCCAAATTAGTGAGTCTCTAGTAGCATCCACAATGTTATGACTAGCTCAGTCAGTGGCCCCTTAATTGAATGTGTCTCTGCATGTTCTGTCAGGCGTAGAGTCAACTTACTCTGTACATCCCATGATGTTAGCTATCTTCACTCCTTGGCCAAGCCCCTGTTAAATGTACCTTAATTGAATGTGTCTCTGTGTAAGGTATCTTCTTGTTATAGGTTGTACTGTGGACATTTTTACCAGGCTTAGAATCTGTTTACTATGTACATCCCTTGTAGCTAGCTAGCTCTCTGTATTCTTTAGCCAAGTTCGTGCTTGTAGAATTGAGAACGTTTTCTCAGAACCAGTCAAGGTTGTGTTGTGTTCCATCCTTAGAACCTTGCCATACATGTGTAACCTTGGTCAAGTTGGACAGCAAATGTTCTTTTTTCCTCAAATTTGACCAATTTCTGTGCTCTCTAGGCTCACATTTTATATTGCAGTTACCCTCCTGCCCATATATAAAATATATCCACCATCCCCCTCTCCTCCCCATCTACCTCTTTCCCCCCACTTTCGTTCTGTCTTCGCTGACACTGTATAATCTCACTCATTCCCTGCTGGTGTGATGTCTCATGTTCTCCTCTGCAGCTGAGCGCAGTCAGGCCACAGAGGTTCAGCCTCACCTTCGCACTGTAGAAGCAATACCCTCTCCTTCCTTCCTTCCTTCCTTCCTTCCTTCCTTCCTTCCTTCCTTCCTTCCTTCCTCCATGTTTGTGATCGAGTGCTTTAACAACGATTGGAGTAGAGAAACGCAAGAGAACCTGGAAAGAACAGCTGAAGCAATATAGAATAGAGGCACAGTGCATGATTTTGATCCATTTATTCACAAACCCTATATATACAGTACAGCCTACAGTGCAGCCAACTGTACACATACACAGTTGGTACCAACAATGGAACAGCCATTTGTTGGACTGTGCAATACATTAACAATACAGTTGAGTGTCCAGGTGGTTTTCCCTAACCATCTGTGTCAGACAATGGGCCGCCGTTTAAACTAACGCAATTAGTGGAGTCAATGTAAACAATATAGCTAGTTACCACCATTCACCATCCACTGCCCATTCCAAATCAATTTGGCTCACTCTTTCATTTCCTGTTTGTGCCGCATGTGGTGGCATGCTAGCTGTCGGAAGAAAGCACAGCGGTAAGGGCGTGCTCGTGTTGAACCCATGCCACTGTTTGTAGGGAGAAATTTATGTCATGTGCCTCGGGCTAAATGAAAGGATTACCATGTCATTATAGCATTTGAGTCAGCAAGACGGCTCCATGATGCCGGCAAAGCAAAACAAAACCGTCTTATCCCCCAGGAATATAATACTAATATTCTATATTTAGGGACGGTATTAAGTCCCATTACCCAACAGACTAACAATTGATCCGGATGGATTCTTTTAAATATGTTATTGGACCATAAACATATTTGGCTCATTAAACTATAAGGTCCAAATAATGATGATCCATGCTGCTTTGAAAATATAACAATTTATCAAGCCTACAAGCAATACAAGACTCTATTATTATGGTGGGAGAATGTAATACAGTTTTAAATAACTCAATGAATCGCAAATGGCATGCCCTGATCTGCTTCACCTGTTCTTGTGCTTGTCTCCACCCCTCTCCAGGTGTTGCCCATCTTCCCTATTATCCCCTGTGTATTTATACCTGTGTTCTCTGTCTGCTTGTTGCCAGTTCGTCTTGTTCGTTCAAGCTTACCAGAGTTTTTCCTGTTAGCTCATTTCGTTTCCCGGCCTCTCTTTGCTAGTCCTCCCGGTTTGACCTTTGCCTTTCCTGACCCTGAGCCTGCCTGTCGTCCTCTACCTTTGCTCCACCTCTGGTTTACTGAACCCTGCCTGTCCCTGACCCTGAGTCCGCCTGCCGTCCTGTACCTTTGCCTTACCCTGGATTTCTCGACCCCTGCCTGCCTTGACCTGTCTTTGTCTGCCCCTGTTTGCTACAATAAACAGTGTTACTTCAACAGTTTGCATCTGGGTCTTACGTTGACCCCTGATAGTTTATAATGTGGTTTCCTTTCCTATCACCCTCATGCACGAATATCATGGATATATTGGAATGAGTGGATATACAGTATGGAGGCTTAAATATCCTGACCTAGTGAGATATACATGGCATAGGCTCAATCAAGTCATCTTGATTAAATTATGTAATTCTTAAAATTGTTGATAGGGGTCAAATTTGCTCTTACAGAATTTCCATGTGGGAGAGGATAGTGGACATTTAATCAAAGCCTATTGGATAAAAACATTTTTTGACTAGACCCAAAAAATTTATAACTGACTTTTTCCAACATACCATAGGTACAGCAAGATCCCCTTGTTGCTTGGCCTTTAGAGGCAATTGAATACTCATCTTTAAAACAAAAGCAATTTAGGTGAAAATAGTTCATATTCGCAAAGGACATTGAGGGACTAATAGTACAGATACAGTGCCTTGCGAAAGTATTCGGCCCCCTTGAACTTTGTGACCTTTTGCCACATTTCAGGCTTCAAACATATATAAAACTGTATGTTTTTGTGAAGAATCAACAACAAGTGGGACACAATCATGAAGTGGAACGACATTTATTGGATATTTCAAACTTTTTTAACAAATCAAAAACTGAAAAATTGGGCGTGCAAAATTATTCAGCCCCTTTACTTTCAGTGCAGCAAACTCTCTCCAGAAGTTCAGCGAGGATCTCTGAATGATCCAATGTTGACCTAAATGACTAATGATGATAAATACAATCCACCTGTGTGTAATCAAGTCTCCGTATAAATGCACCTGCACTCAGATAGTCTCAGAGGTCCGTTAAAAGCGCAGAGAGCATCATGAAGAACAAGGAACACACCAGGCAGGTCCGAGATACTGTTGTGAAGAAGTTTAAAGCCGGATTTGGATACAAAAAGATTTCCCAAGCTTTAAACATCCCAAGGAGCAGTGTGCAAGCAATAATATTGAAATGGAAGGAGTATCAGACCACTGCAAATCTACCAAGACCTGGCCGTCCCTCTAAACTTTCAGCTCATACAAGGAGAAGACTGATCAGAGATGCAGCCAAGAGGCCCATGATCACTCTGGATGAACTGCAGAGATCTACAGCTGAGGTGGGAGACTCTGTCCATAGGACAACAATCAGTCGTATATTGCACAAATCTGGCCTTTATGGAAGAGTGGCAAGAAGAAAGCCATTTCTTAAAGATATCCATAAAAAGTGTTGTTTAAAGTTTGCCACAAGCCACCTGGGAGACACACCAAACATGTGGAAGAAGGTGCTCTGGTCAGATGAAACCAAAATTGAACTTTTTGGCCACAATGCAAAACGTTATGTTTGGCGTAAAAGCAACACAGCTGAACACACCATCCCCACTGTCAAACATGGTGGTGGCAGCATCATGGTTTGGGCCTGCTTTTCTTTAGCAGGGACAGGGAAGATGGTTAAAATTGATGGGAAGATGGATGGAGCCAAATACAGGACCATTCTGGAAGAAAACCTGATGGAGTCTGCAAAAGACCTGAGACTGGGACGGAGATTTGCCTTCCAACAAGACAATGATCCAAAACATAAAGCAAAATCTACAATGGAATGGTTCAAAAATAAACATATCCAGGTGTTAGAATGGCCAAGTCAAAGTCCAGACCTGAATCCAATCGAGAATCTCTGGAAAGAACTGAAAACTGCTGTTCACAAATGCTCTCCATCCAACCTCACTGAGCTCGAGCTGTTTTGCAAGGAGGAATGGGAAAAAATGTCAGTCTCTCGATGTGCAAAACTGATAGAGACATACCCCAAGTGACTTACAGCTGTAATCGCAGCAAAAGGTGGCACTACAAAGTATTAACTTAAGGGGGCTGAATAATTTTGCACGCCCAATTTTTCAGTTCTTGATTTGTTAAAAAAGTTTGAAATATCCAATAAATGTCGTTCCACTTCATGATTGTGTCCCACTTGTTGTTGATTCTTCACAAAAAAATACAGTTTTATATCTTTATGTTTGAAGCCTGAAATGTGGCAAAAGGTCGCAAAGTTCAAGGGGGCCGAATACTTTCGCAAGGCACTGTAGATAACAAAAAAAACTGTACCATAGAGGCACAAAATAAGTTAGAGGAACGTATTCAAGAGAGATTAAGTGTAACATTTTTTTTTTTAATTAAGCGTACTGGATGGAATATGGGGAAACATGCCCCAAATTATTTTTTAATCTTCAACATAGAAATGCTACCAAAAATGATTTACTAAAACGTGTTACAAATGATGGAGTCACCCATGATTCACTAAGCAATATTTTGAAAGAGGAACCAAAGAACTTTAAGAATAAGTTTTCATTTCAGTTTCCTCCATCTCCACTAACCAAAGTTCATTTCTATTAATAATGTACAAATAACGCTGTACAGAAAGATTCATGTGAAGGCCAAATTACAGAGGTGGAACCTGATGCAATTAAAGCCTTTAACTATACCGGCCGTGAGGTACACAGCTGTGAGGTACACAGCCTGGAGGCATATCAAACCTTTTTTGATGTACTCAAAAAAGGTTTGTTATTGTTTTAATCACTCCTGTAAAAATGGTAGATTATCAGATACTCAACCAGGTTTTATTTCACTATTACTAATTCAGGACTCAGGGTGGTAAACATTTTTATTTTTTTTTCTCTCCAGGTAGGTTAGTTGAGAACAAGTTCTCATTTGCAACTGCAACCTGGCCAAGAAAAAATATAAAGATCCAGTCCATAAAAAAAATTGGATGCCCCTTCAGTGTTGTGCCACAAAAAAATGAGCAAAATGCATAGCGCATAGAATTAAAAAGGCATTGTCGGATATTATTCATCCTAATCACTCAGGTTTTTTTACATGGATGATACATTGGAGATAATATCAGACAAGTACTGGAAACAATAGAACACTATGAAATATCTGGGAAACCACGCCTGGTATTCATAGCTGACTTTAAAAAGGCTTTTGATAAGGTAAGACTGGAGTTTATACTGAACAGAAATATAAACGCAACATGTAAAATGTTGGTCCCATGTTTCATGAGATGAAATAAAATATTCTTTACACAGGTGCACTTTCTGCTAGGAACAATAACAGGCCACTCTAAAATGTGCAATTTTGTTTACATCCTTGTTATTGACCAGTTCTTCTTCGCCAAGATAATCCATTCACTTGACAGGTGTGGCATATCAAAAAGCTGATTAAACGTCATTATCTTTACATTACACAGGTCCACCTTGTGCTGGGGACAATAAAAGGCCACTCTAAAATGTGCAGTTTTGTCACACAACACAATGCCACAGAGGTCAAGGTTTGAGGGAACTAGCAATTTGCAGGCTGACTGCAGAGTGTTAATTTCTCCACCATAAGCCGCCTCCGTTGTTTTAGAGAATTTGGCAGGACGGCCTCACAACCACAGACCATGTGTAACCATGACAGCCCAGGACCTCCACATCCGGCTTCTTCACCTGTGGGATTATCTGAGACCAGCCACCCGGACAGTAGATGAAACTGTGGGTTTGCACAACCCGAATAATTTTGAACTGTCAGAAACCTTCTCAGGGAAGCTCATCTGCGTGCTTGTTGTCCTCACCAGGGTCTTGACCTGACTGGAGTTCGGTGTCGTAGCCGACTTCAGTGGGAAAATGGTCACCTTCGATGGTCACTGGCATGCTGGAGAAGTGTGCTCTTCACGAATGAAGCCCGGTTTCAACTGTAATGGGCAGATGGCAGACAGTATGTAAAAGAGTGTTGGAGGCTGCATCAGATGATCTGGCCTCCACAATCATCAACCCAATTGAGATGAGTTGGACCACAGATTGAAGGAAAAGCAGCCAACAAGTGCTCCTTCAAGACTGTTGGAAAAGCATTCCAGGTGAAGCTGGTTGAGAGAATGCCAAGAGTGTGCAAAGCTGTCATCAAGGCAAAGGGTGGCTACTTTGAAGAATTTCAAATATATATTGATTTGTTTAACACTTTTTTGTTTTTTGATTCTATATGTGTTATTTCATAGTTTTTATGTCTTCACTATTATTCTACTATGTAGAAAATAGTAAAAATAAAGAAAAACCCTGGAATGAGTAGGTGTGTCCAAACTTTTGACTGGTACTGTATATATATATGTGTGTGTGTAGTAGCAGGTTCAAGGGTGTGGGTTTCCACGTCACCAAGTTCAATAACAAAACATGCACCAGTAGCACAACTAGAATGCAAATAGGGAGTTTATTAGGGATTTTGGTACACTAGGGAAGAAGGGGGAATTCACCAATCACCTCACAGGCCACAAGCCGTTCTCGGTGTTCGTTCCATTTTCCAGGGGTAATCCTCACACTCGGGTCCTTAGCCAATTTGGTCCTGTACCCAAGGGGTGTAGTCCGACAGTCCAGGTCACAACGGGTAATCACACAGATATTGTTCTCTCTTCTCCCACTCTTCATATAGCACTTTGTTCTCTCCTTACTCTGCCCCTTTGTGCAGACTGCTTCTTCCTTTATCCCCAAGCACTCCCTGGCTTAACGTCCACAGCCTCGCTTTGTTGGGGCAGGAAGACCATATAAGGCTCGGGGGTGGAGCCAGCGACCTGCAAGATATCTCCCCTCAGTAACCACTCCCCTCACCTCTCCCTGCCATCTACCACAATATATTTATTTTTAAAAAGATATATGGGGGATTGGAAATGATGCAGACAATTACGTTGATAGAAGCCACAATTTATGTTCAAAATGAAAGCTAATGCACCCCTATACATTTTTTTTTTTTAAATAAATAAAAAACTTTCCTTCGTAACTTTCAGTATTTGCGGGGCTATCTTCCTCCACATTAGTGTAGTTTATGGCAACTACTTTTTACTTGAAAGGCAGAGCTAATGTTAACTCAAGTTTTTTTTTAAGCCTCTTTAAACTGGACCAAAAAACACTTTCAAAGCAGCAGAAATAATGTGAGGTAGATTTTTTATCAGGACCGTATTGTTTAACACGGTAAAGAGCTTTCAGATAAGATTTAACGAGGAGAAAACGCCATGTTGATATTTGCCATTTTATTCGTAGGAAAGTAACTCATCTTTGTAATCCCCTCTTGATTTTAAAAGGGTAACCGCTGTTTTGGTGAACAGCTGAGGGATGGGTCTGGTGATCTGTAACCACTCAAATTCATAGACAGAGCTATGGATGCAATGACTCACCATCGATCAACACATTTCTGACCATGTTCTGTAAACAAAGGATATATTTTGGGTTCTGATGGGGTATGACAGTTTAACTAAGCTCATGAGGTGTTTAGAAGTTCTACTCTTCAAGACTCAATGGCTATATGTATCATTAATTTAAAAGTCCCCAAAAAATGGATGTGGCAATCAAAGATTGCCTCTTTAAGCTAACGCACCCAGAGGTGCCATGTTTTGTAGCAGTGTACTGTAACAGCAGGCTCACTACATGGCACCACTTATAGCCTAGCGGAAGATCCTAATTAATTAGGATCATTATAATATTTATTTCTACCAGGCACCATTTCTCATTTTCTCCTACAATTTGTACCGTGTCTATTCCTACTATATTTTCTGTCACTCAGTGCAGCTGTCTCTTGTGCTCTCTCTCTCTCTCTTCCTCCAATATTAGCTCCATTCGCTTTCTTTATCTATTACCGCTCATCTCACTCTCTCGCACTCCTCAGCCTCTTGCCTCGTCAGCCTGTCCTACTCAACTCTTTCAATTCAAATTCTTTTTGGAATCCAGTTTAAATGCACGCAGGAAGGCGTGTCCTTGTCAGGACAAATAAGCAAATTTGGCAGGGGTAACAAATCAGACAGTTGACAAAACAACTCGCTGTCCAGAGTACAGATGAAATTATGGGATGTGATGGAACGATATTAGATTTGTTTTACCCCGTGGCTACATCCTGTGTTCAGTTATGCCGGCACTCCCTAAATCTCACTACTGTAGCTGTAATCTACTTTGAAGATTTTTTACACATTTTGCCATCCCTCCCCAACTAATTATCCTATTTTTCTACACCTTTATCTCTCCTTTTTTCTCTCGCTCCATTTCTCTCTCTCTCTCCTGGCTTCCCCTATTTCTTTGTGCTCGCTGTGTGCTCTTTAAGTTTTCCTTGAGTGACTAATTCTGGTAACCATGTGAGTTTCTATGTGAGTGGGACCTATCTGTGTGTGCTGCCTCCTTTTTTTAAAAATGTAATTTTACCCCTTTTTCGTGGTATCCAATTAGTACTATCTTGTCTCATTGCTACAACTCCCGTAATGGCTCGGGAGAGACGAAGGTTGAATGTCATGCATCCTCCGATACACAACCCAACCAGCCGTACTGCTTCTTAACACAGCGCGCATCCAACCCGGAAGCCAGCCGCACCAATGTGCCGGAGGCTACACCGTGCACCTGGCAACCTTGGCTAGCGCGCACTGCGCCCGGCCCGCCACAGGAGTCGCTGGTGCGCAATGAGACAAAGAGATCCCTACCGACCAATCCCTCCCTAACCCGGACGACGCTAGGCCAATTGTGCGTCACCCCACGGACCTCCCGGTCGCGGCCGGTTACGACAGAGCCTGGGCGCGAACCCAGGGACTCTGATGGCACAGCTGGCGCTGCAGTACAGCGCCCTTAACCACTGCGCCACTGTGTGCTGCCTCCTTACCTCTGAAATATAGACATGAAGTCCTGGGGAGCATCTCAATTACGTACTCCACACGTCCTCTCTCCTCACCTCCTTCGAGTAGCAAGGACCCATTGGAGTAGAAGGTCAGAGGGGAGGGGCCTCTGGCTTGTTCATCCAATGGATTTTAAGGAGGCGAGGAGAGAGGATGCGAGGAGTACGCAACTGAGATTCTCCCCTAGTCAGGTGTGTATTATATCACTTAGCTCCAGCCATATATTATGTCATATAGTTGTATATTATGTTATAATGAGTCCTCCCATCCAGCAGGTGGTGGACCAGGCAGCCAGAAGACCGTTCTCCATGAGGAGTAGTGGAAGATGCCGGCTCTGCCAGCGCTGCTGCTGTCGATTTACTTCCTCTTACTGTTGCTGACCATGGCCCCGCTCTCTTTCACCCAGGCTCCCGCACTCTCCTCTGTCAGAATGGGTGGGATTTCTACTAGTTACCACAGCCACAAAGTCAAAATGGGCTATATCATAAATGGGATTACAAATGTAGAATGTAATAAAAATATAGGAAAGAACACACGACAAGAGAGACACGACAACACTACATAAAGAGAGACCTAAGACAACAACATAGCATGGTAGTGACACATGAAAACACAGTATGGTAGCAACACAACATGACAACAACATGGTAGCAACACAACACGGCAGCAGCACAACATGGTAGCAGCACAAAACGTGGTACAAACATTATTGGGCACAGACAACGGCATAAAGGGCAAGGAGGTAGAGACAACAATACATCACGCGAAGCAGCCACAACTGTCAGTAAGAGTGTCAGTAAGAGTGTCTGGTAACACAGGAAGTTGCAGTACAGTACAGTTCACAGTACAATTTTCTATCAATGTCTCCATGGATACGCATACTGTAGGCTAATTGAAGATCAGGAAGATAAGGCTTGGATCAGAGAATGCCTCATTCCTCAGTAATTGTAATGTAAACAAGGGCCGTTACCATAAGGATGATAGGATCATTTATGAACTCATTTGGTTATGTACATCTCGCTGACTTCACCGATGTGATCATCATTCAGTGATCGTCCTAAATGTCAGATGACAGGTTGTCCAGTTTTCCCCCTGAATAACCTTTCCTTGAAAATGGCTCTAGTCCGTGTGATTCTCTGTGACTCACCCCATGTATCCATTTTGCAGATGGGTTGAATGTTAGTCAAAAGGTCAGCCTCATTGGAACATAGATCAGATAGACTTACTTTGAAAGGAATCACAAAACCCAACAGTGGATTTGAATCCATCTGCCCCCGGGTCTGGTTTTTCATGCTCCTTTATCTTCTCGTCTGTCTTTCTATCATTCTATTTATCCCCCCAGCGGCCATTTTGGACGACCAGTCGGTGTGTGGGCGAGGGGAGCGGCTAGCGCTGGCCCTGGCCAGGGAGAACATTAACAGTATTTTTGAGGGCCAGTCCAGAGCCCGGGTGGAGGTGGACATCTTCGAGCTGCAGAAGGACTCACAGTACGACACCACCGATACCAGTAAGCATGATCAGTACAAACCCCTATTTTCTAAATTGAGCTGGATAGACATTTTATTCATTCAAATGTGACCGACGGGTTTCAAACCCAGGTCGAATCCTGAGTACCGCAAGAATGTATTAGCCCGCTGAGCTAATGCCAATGTTCCACTTATTGTCACCTATATCTGGATAGACACTTTACGCATACAAATTTGACAGAATGGGTTCAAACCAATATCTCCTGAGTGCCACAAGACTGTTAGCCCTCTGAGCTAAAGACAAGACATTATCTCAGAGGAGCTAATGCAAGTCTTCTGATCCCAGGCAAGGTTACTCATCACATGAGTTAAACCGACATACACTCACACACTCACAGTGTACCGCTGACAGAAGTAATTGTCTTGGAGAAGGACGAATCGACCGAGTAAGCTAAGTGTGTGTGTCCGAGATCCATTATTTTTCACCTCATAGCCTTTTGTACTCCCACCATCACAACGGGAGGCAATATGGTAGTGGGTGTTAACAGTTGCTCTTTAAACAGTGAGTGATCTGCAAGTATTCATGTGCAAACACACTCACACACACATACACACCACAGGAGGTTGGTGGCACCTTAATTGGGGAGGACGGGCTTGTGGTAATGGCTGGAGCGGAATTGGTGGAATGGTATCAAATACATGGTTTGATGCCATCCCATTTACTCCGTTCCAGCCATTATTGTGCCCTTTCCTCCCCTCAACAGCCTCCACTGATACACACACACACATTGCTGATCTGTCTCGGATCTGGGAGAGCCGCACAGGTTTTCTGAACAGAATAATAACACTCATCTCCAATAGACATAGTGTGGATTCAGATTACCGTTATGGCTACAATTAATCAAAAGTGTCCAGCATTGACTCTTAACTTGATATATCATCCAAGAACTGGACAGAGACAGAACTGGACCTCGTCCAAGACATTGACTCTTCCGTCTTGCTGGTAAATTCTCTCTCCTTACTAATTCCCCCCTTTCTCACTCCCTCCTGTCTGTCTGTCTGTCTGTCTGTCTGTCTGTCTGTCTGTCTGTCTGTCTGTCTGTCTGTCTGTCTGTCTGTCTGTGTCCCCTCGTTTCTTCCCCTCCCCCATCTCGCTGCTGTCTCCTCTCTATCTCCCCTCTGTCTCAGTGTGTCAGATATTGCCAAAGGGGGTGGTCTCTGTGATTGGCCCCGCCTCCAGTCCTGCCTCAGGGTCAACTGTCAGTCACATCTGTGGAGAGAAGGAGGTGAGCTAGCTATGTCCTCTAAACCACATTCACACTGCTACTCATACTATATCCCCAAACTCCCATAAACCACTACTCCACTACTTGTCTGCTTACTGGATGATTACCAATCATTGAAAGGACTGGATAGGTTTCGGACATTTTGTTTATACCTATCCTGCTGGGATTTACTTACTAAGGAAGTGTACTCTCAGATTATTAGGTACACCCATCTAGTACCGGGTCGGACCACCCTTTGCCTCCAGAACAGCCTGAATTATTCTGGGTGTATTCTACAAGGTGTCTGAAACGTTACACAGGGATGTTGGTCCATGCTGACGCGATGGCATCACACAGTTGCTGCAGATTGGACGGTGGTACATTCATGCTGTTAACAGCCCGTTCCATCTCATCCCATTATGCTTTATTGGGTTGAGGTCTGGGGACTGACCAGGACACTCTAGTAAACTGAACTCACTGTCAAGTTCCAGGCAATGTTTGTGATTGCGTGCCCACTGGAGCCGCTTCTTCTTGTTTTTAGCTGAAAGGTGTGGAACTTGGTGTGTTCGGATGTTGCAATAGCCCATCTGTGACAAGGATCGACAAGTTGTGGGTTCCGAGATGCCGTTCTTCACACCAATGTTGTACTGTGCTGTTATTTATCTGTTTATGGCCCACCTGTCAGCTTACACGATTCTTGCCATTCTCCTTCGACCTCTCTCATCAACAAGCTGTTTTCGTCCACAGGACTGCCGCTGACTGGATGTTTTTTGTTTGTCGCACCATTCTCTGTAAACCCTAGACACTGTCGTGAGTGAAAAGCCCAAGACGGTGGCAGTCTCTGAGATACTGGAACTGTCGTGCCTGGCACCGACAATCATACCACGCTCAAAGTCGCTTAGGTCACTCGTTTTGCCCATTCTAACATTCAACTGAACAGTAACTGAATGCCTGGATGCCTGTCTGCCTGAGGGAGCAATCAATTTTCATGAACGGTTGGTGTACCTAATAAACTGGCTGGTGACTGTATGTAGCACTGCTACAAATTCAAATCAAACTTTATTTGTCACATGAGCCAAATACAACAAGTGTAGACCTTACCGTGAAATGCTTATTTACATCCATTAACCAACAGTGCAGATTATGGGGGTAGAAGCTGTTAAGGAGCCTTTTGGACCTAGACTTGGTGCTCCGGTACCGCTCGCCTTGCGGTAGCAGAGACAACAGTCTATGACTTGGGTGACTGGAGTCTCTGACAATTTTATGGGCTTTCCTCTGACACCCCCTATTATATAGGTCCTGGGTGGCAGGAATCTTGGCCCCAGTGATGTACTGGGCCTTACGCACTACCCTCTGTAGCGCCTTACGGTCAGATGCCGAGCAGTTGCCATACCAGGTGGTGATGCAACCATCTCGATGGTGCAGCTGTAGAACTTTTTGAGGATCTGGGGACCCATGCCAAATCTTTTCAGTCTCCTGAGGGGGAAAAGGTTTTGTTGTGCACTCTTCATGACTGTCTTGGTGTGTTTGAACCATGATGGTTCGTTGGTGATGAGGATACCAAGGAACTTGAAACTCTCGACCCGCTCCACAACAGCCCCGTAGATGTTAATGGGGTCCTGTTCGCCCCACCTTTTCCTGTAGTCCATGATCAGCTCCTTTGTCTTGATCACATTGAGGGAGAGGTTGTTGTCCTGGCTGTCTCATAATTGTCGGTGATCAGGCCTACTACCACTGTTGTGTTGTTAGCAAACTTAATGATGGTGTTTGCTTTGGATAAAAGCCTCTGCTAAATGGCATATGTTTTAAGTCCTTTCAGGTCAGTTGATGTTAGGGAGAGGAGACATGGAAACAGTTCATGTTGGGACACAGCCCCACATCACTCTAGGAAATGTCCTCTCTGACCTCTCTCTCTCGGTCATAGTTTAGTGAACTCTGTAATGAGTTAACTGTGGCTCATTCAGTTCGAACCTGCATGGTCACACTTCGGTCATGCAGAGATTTAACCTGGTTAATACTCCTTCTTTCACTAGCTATGACAATGAATCAGTCTTAAACCGTGGTTAGATTACGATCTCTCGTCACATAAATCTGCAATGGGATGCTGTCAATCATCTACCAATGGAAATCTCTTCAGGCACTTTCACATTAGATTTCATTTCAGTACGGGCCAAGCAGCATTTCATCCCAGGGGCGAAACAATTCAGACCTGGCCCTTAGCCAGATGAAGTCAAACAAGGGTGTAAAATCTCGCAATAGGAAGAAAATGCAAATGTGGAAAAAATAGAGCCTGTTTACCGTCTATGGATGAACTACCAGTATATAAACAGCTTTTGCTTTGCTTGGGTTGAATTGGGTTGAATATGTCAATGTGATGGACAGTGCATGATAATAATGTCCAGGGTAAAAGCTTGAATGCTTTTTAAATCTCAATATCAAATAATGACCTTACTGTAATAGTTCTCAAGCAAGAATTTTGCTAGGACTGTCTGGGAGTGGTCTGAGTGACGGGGGACAGGGGTAGAGATATGTCATCTGAAAACTAGCTGTTATTGGCAGATGTCTTAAACTCTATGGTGATGGCACCAGGCATGCAAAACCTGCTGATTTAGAAGGTCTTGTGTAGATTGTATTTTCAACCAGCAACTATCAGGAAATATCCCCGATCAAATGTTTTCCCACTTTTTACAGTGTTAGTTTCATCAGCAGTTGTACAATATGATACAAAACACAGGAAAATATCATTTTGACTGCACTGGGCCTTTAAACCCAACCCCTTCATCTCCCTTCCTTTACTCTTTGTGTATGATAATAATCATTTTGCTTATTATAGTATATACAAGTATGATAATAATAATCAATTATCATCATACGTGACCATCCTTTATAACATGCTCACATAAACAATTGTGCACACTTCCCATGATTGATTCATGATGCCTAAAAGAGCATTTATAACGCCTTATGTTGCCTGCTGTCTCAGATCCCTCATGTGAAGGTGGGCCCGGAGGAGACGCCCAAACTCCCATACCTCCGCTTCGCCTCGGTCAGTCTCTACCCCAGCAACGAGGACCTGAGTCTGGCTATTGGGGCCATCCTCCGCTCTTTCAGCTACCCCACCGCCAGCCTCATATGCGCCAAGGCAGAATGTGAGTGTATATGCCTCAGGTTGTCTGATACTGCATGCATGTTCCTATAGTTCCCTACTTGTAGAATTCCGTACTACAATATTTCCCTACGTACACATTTTGTGGAAAGGGTTCTACATGGAACCCAAAAGTGTTCTATCTGGAAACAAAATGGTGCTATCTTGAACCTAAAATGGTCCTTTGGCTGTCCCCATGGGAGAACCTTTTGAAGAACCCTTTTTGGTTCCACCCTTTCCACAGAATATTTTACATGGAACCACAAAGGGTTCTACCTGGAACCAAAAAGGGTTCTCCTAGGGGGACACCTGAAGAACCCTTTTGGAACACTTTTTTTCTAAGAGTGTACAGTCTACTTCCTTTACCTCCATACATCAACTCTCCACGGTTACGGTTTGATCTGAACAAAGGTTGAGTGTGAGTGCAGGATGTTTGATACTGCATTTGTCTCATGCTTCTAGATCTTGATTATTGTTGCAGTATCACCTTTGTGAGCGTGGAAAGTGTATAAGAAATTATACATTGTATACGTTGTCAAATGAGATGACCTGCATTGCTGTTTTCCTCAAGGTGCATGTTTACAGTTGAGTCATTTAGCAGATGCTCTTATCCAGAGCGACTAACATGAGCAATTAGGGTTAAGAGCCTTGCTTAAGGACACATCGACAGATTTTTCACCTAGTCGGCTCGGGAATTCAAACCAGTGACCTTTCGGTTACTGGCCCAATGCTCTTAACCACTAGGCTACCTGCCGCCTCCATGTAATCCTTTATTTAGCAGGTTCAAGTAGTCCAAGTAGCTTCAAGTAGTGCATATGTAACCGATGTGAAATGGCTAGCTAGTTAGCGGTGATGCGCGCTAATAGCGTTTCAATCGGTGACTTCACTTGCTCTGAGACCTTGAAGTAGTAGCTCAGCAAGGGCTGCGGCTTTTGTGGCGAGACGGGTCACGATGCTTCGTTGAGTGTCAGTTGTTGATGTGTGCAGAGGGTCCCTGGTTCAAGCCCAGGTAGGGGCGAGGAGAGGGACGGAAGCTATACTGTTACACATAGCTATCTGTTGAGGTTCATGTATTGTGCGTATGTTTTGACGCTTTAGACTTGTACAGCCGATGCCCCCAAAGCTTCAGCAGAGCAGTAGTGCGTATCATTTTGCATTGGTCTGATGCTCCTCTCTTCAAATAATACAACTCCAACAAAGACCCTGAACTGTACAAGAGTACTCCAGTAGCCTGGAGCCATTCATACAACCCCTCTATCACCCTCCCATCATTCCTCCTGCGTTCCAGTGTCCCCTGCACACAGAGTGCAGCCGCCCAGCCAGTCCAGGTGGTGGATTAGCCCAGCTCCCCTCCATAGTGGCTTATGCCTTCCACTTATGAGCTGCTGCTCTACTCGACTGCTCAGGTCTAGGCCAAGGTTTGGTGTGCCGAACGCATCTTTTAACAGTCCGCGCCACCCTCCCTCTTTATGGAGCCCACTATTTTCCACTTGGCTGGTCTAGTCTGCGCTCTGTGTAATGTTCTTTCGCAAAATGGTGTCTATTCTTTCCTCTTCCCTTGGTTTTTCTTGCTTTATTTTCCAGTCAGCTATATTGCCACTGTATTGGTTTGTCTGTTCCCTGTTCAAGGCGCAGATTATCAAGGTCAGGCATGTGATAGACTCGTTTCTGGATAGAGTAACTCACTGGTCACTGAATGTTATGAAAAGGGGTCGGAAGTAAAGGTGGACATGTACTTTCTGTCCAGGGATGAAGAGGAGGATGGTCCTCCTCATTCATTTCAGGAAAAAGTTAAACAATTTAACACGTTCAGAAATCCTTCTTGTAACTCAAATGATACCTTCGTTTACACACCTCACCTAAATATCTGATTAAACATACTGGTAACAGAGAATGTGAAAATATGTGTCAACAGCACCAGCTAGACATGTACAGTTACCTTCTGGTTGCCAAAGTAGATTTAACGCTACTACACAGCATAATATAAAGTGATGGGGGGGACAGAGAAATAGAGCAAAATATAATGTTTTTCCGGTAGCAGTAATCAAAATGTATTTTGAAATAGCAATACAGTGCTATAATACTCTGTAATGTTTGGTTGAGGTATCACAAAGTATGTGTTTCATCAAGCCTCTGAAGTGCTCCGCCTCCACCCCCTAGGCCTGCTGCGATTGGAGGAGCTGGTGCGGCGCTTCCTGATCTCCCGGGAAACACTGTCCGTTAGGATGCTGGACGAAAGCCTGGACCCCACCCCCCTGCTAAAGGAGATTAGAGACGATAAAGTGGCTACTATCATCATCGACGCCAATGCTTCCATCTCCTACCTCATCCTCAGAAAGGTCAGGACCCTCACCAGGCTACAGTCACAAAGACAACTAACAACAGTGTGGTCCTCTGTAGCTCAGGTGAAAGAGCAGGGCGCTTGCAATGCCAGCATCGTGGGTTTGATTCTCGGGACCACCCGTACGTAAAATATATGCATGCATGACTGTAAGTCACTTTTGGACGCATGACTGTAAGTCACGGAATATACTAGTATTATATATTTAAGCAATAAGGTCCAAGAGGGTGTGGTATACAGTATGGCCTATATACCACGGCTAAGGGCTGTTCAAACATGACGCAATGCAGTGTGCCTGGATACAGCCCTTAGCCGTGGTATACTGGCCAATTACCACAAACCTCAGAGGTGCCTTATTGCTATTATAAACTGGTTAACAATCTAATTAGAACAGTACAAATAACTGTTTTGTCATACCCGTGGTATACGGTCTGATATACCACGGATGTCAGCCAATCAGCATTCAGGGCTCGAACTATCCAGTTTATAATACAGTTTAAAACCTTTCAAAGAATCAAGTAGCACATTATTTGAAGGTTACCTAGAGCTACATAAGGACTTCATAACACATGTATAATTCACACATAACACATTTGTAAGCAGCACATAAGCATTCCATAAATGCTTATGTCAAGTTGATAATTGTATCATAGCAATGTCACCATGATATAATTAATCTACTTGAAGGCGTTGACATGAGAATTTATTACATTCAAGAAATGCTTAAGCACTGCTTATGAATCTGCTATATCTGAAATATTCATGTATTAGCAGATCCTTATGTAGGTTCGCCTTGCCCAGCTCAATGTCATTCTCATAGCACATAGCACCATTTATCCTACTCAATATTGTGGCCAGAAGGCACATTATATATGTATGCTTTGAAATGATGTATTATTCTATTCTGTAGTCTACTGGTGGCACCAGTACTGTAAGCTATGTAAACGCTAGATGTAGTGTTCACGTATGCTATGTGTATGCACGTGTAATCAACTGTCAAAAATAGCAGATATGCGCTGTTAGCTTTCAACGGTCAAAGTTCTACATGCCAAACACCTGCTCATATGTCTAAAGCTAGCAAACTTGTTACCTGAATGCCATATGATAAAGTTACTGCATCACCCACTGTGCAGTGCAATTCAGTGTATCAGCACTGTTACAATGCCCCCCCCTCCCCCCTCTCTCCTTTTCCACCCCTCAGGCATCAGAACTGGGGATGACATCAGCGTTTTACAAGTACATACTCACCACAATGGTAAGAGCATACCAATCAAAATTCTCCTCCCCTCCCTCTCCGTACCCTACCCACAATCCTCTCTGCTCGGCCTGTGGACGGCTATCGCGGCAGATCTCATCTGAAATGCATGATGGGAGTGCACCGCTTGTCATCATTATTTCTGTGCCTGGCGCATGCCCTTGTGCGAGGTGACTTACATAGCTAGTAATATTTTCTACATCGTATCCCGTCCCGTCTACAGTGCAGGGTATTTTTGCTGTGGTACTTACAAGGGCGCACGCCTCACACACCCAAGTGAGAAACGGCAGTTCCCTGAACACTGGAGAGGGACCAGAAATCTCTAAATCATTACCCTTTTCATTTTCATAGCTGAATGGCACGCCGCTCTACTGTCTGGAACTAGAACCGTTGGTGTCCTGCCTCCCGGTACCAAAACGCTGTCCCTGTATTGTACCATGGTCTCCTTAGTGTATTCAGCTACTGTGAGATGCTGTGGTAAACTGTTACTACCGCTGTCCAACTGCAATGAATTTTTCCAGAGTCGTATTTCAGATAGGCTGTATTTCAAAATAATTTTAAAGAGAAGAAAGATGTACTTACTTACTACCCCTTTCTACCCCTGTTCCACGCTGCTATCTCATACCTCACTGTCAGTGGCGGTCAGTGCCGTTTATAAGCATGTCCTTATTTCTATTACAGCTTGTTGGATGACTGTCGTTCATATTCCATTCACCCAGTTCAATGTAACATCAATAGGTTTAGGCTACTACATGATACAAACATGTTCCCTATACCCATCATGAGGTTTCTACAAACTAGCCCATGAATGAAAGTTTACAACATAGGTGCACACAGGTCTAGAGAATTTTGCGATGACAGACAGTGACACATGGACGGACAGTGACACATTCAATACCTCCTTGCACACTCTTGCCTGCATCTAGTTTATCTAGGGTGTAATCATTAGTCCAACAGTTGCAAATGAGAGTTTCTATTCGACAAATTCAGGCATTTTTATCCCCGTTTCATTGTTTCCGTTTAAGAAACGTTTTACAACAGAATCGGCAGAAGGAATACACATCCCTGATCACGCATCAACACAGTTCACTTTCATAGCAGCCACGTTGCATTCCTTCTCACCTCTATGCACTCTCCTCCTCTCACCTTTTCCCTTTGTTTGTGGACTTCAATGAACAACATATCAGCTGTATGTGACCAGGCGAAAAAACCTTTCCAAACCATGTCATAACCGCTACACACAGCCTACATCATTGTCCCCATATTTGCCAAAGTAACATCCTAGTCAATATAGCTAATAGAACAAATGCGTTAGTAAACCCGCTACAATCATGCAGTAACGTTACATTGTACAGTCAGTAAGCAGTTAGGCAATATATTAATAAAACCAAAAGCTTACCTTGACTTGGAAAAGTTTCAGTGTTGTGTGGGATAGTCATAGCCAGCTAGCTAACATAGCATCCCTCTGTTTGAGCCGGGTGTTTGAGTAATTAAACTAGCCAGCTGCATTTGCTAGCTAAGTAAGTGAAACTGAAAGTGAAAAAATGACAATCTCTCTCACTTGCTTCTCCATTTTTGAAGAAATTAATTTGTTCAAAACTGTTCAACTATTGTCTTTCTCTCTTTTTGAGTAAACTGCTCACCACATTTTATGCACTGCAGTGCTAGATAGCTGTAGCTTATGCTTTCAGTACTAGATTAATTCTCTGATCCTTTGATTGGGTGTCAGTTCATGCTGCAAGAGCACCATGGTGCTACCCTACAGAGTGCCCCCCCCCCCTCTTTTGTCAATCAGGACTTTCCCCTGCTGCGATTGGACGACGTGGTGGATGACCAATCCAACATCGTAGGTTTCTCCATGCTCAACAGCAGTCATCCCTTCTACCTGGAGTTCATCAGGAGTCTCAACCTGTCCTGGAGGGAGGGCTGTGACCTCAGCCCCTACCCTGGCCCGTCGGTGAGAACCGGAATCCTTGTATGTGGTTGTACTCATACACTATTACTGTGACTAACACTCATACTCATACTCACTCTCTTTCATAAACTGTAACTCATATCTTCTTCAAACACTCATATATTGTGTAGTCTTACTGTCACTCGTATTCTAATTATTTACCAGCACTCATATACTTGTTACTCATATCGTTTTCTCATACACTGTCACATACTGTTACTGCTGTCACTCATATACTGCTACAGTAATTTACTCATATACGGTCAGCTAAGTATGTTTGTTCTCCCTACTGCTAAGTTATCCACGTGCTGTTACCTGTATACTCTCGACTATGATAACTTATACTGATATAGTATTATATATGTTATACTATAACAGTGTAATGACATCCAGTTCTACATTCTCACTCATGCACTTACATTTATGCGTACATTTCTAAGTCATACACAGCGGAGGGGGCTGGTGGGACGAGCTATAGGAGGACGGGCTCTTTGTAATGGCTGGAATGGAACGGTATCAAACCCATCAAACATATTGAAACCACATGTTTGACTCCGTTCCATGAATTCTAATCCAGCCATTACAATGAGCCCGTTATCCTATAGCTCCTCCCAGCAGCCCCCTCTGATTGACAGACTTTATCACTATTCCTTTTTACACGGTCAAACTGCCAGTTGAAGTACACATATTGTCATGCTGTCACTCACAGTCTGCGTGATTCTCACTCTGCCAGGTTGACTGAGGCCTGACCAGATGTCCTTAATTTTTAAAGGGATACTTCGGCATTATGGCAATGAGGCTCTTTATCTAGTCAGGTGAACTCATGGATACCATTTTTATGTCTCTGCGTGCACCTATCGCAACTGCTAACTAGCGTTAGCACAATGACTGGAAGTCTATGGATATCCTATTAGTATCTGCTAGCCTGCTAGCATGCTAGCAGATACCCATAGACTTTCAGTCATTGCGCTAATACTTGTTAGCATTGGCTCGCAAAACTACCTCTAACTTCCTTCATACTAGACACAGAGACATAAAAATGATATACACGAGTTAATCTGACTCTGAGGAAGTAGATAAAAGGCCTCGTATCCAAAATCCTGAAGTATCCCTTTAAGGTTTGATTGAATCACACAGCTTTGGCACAGACCACAGTGCCACCTTGTTGACTGAGTAGCGTTACATCTATCCCAACGTTTCTCACTCTTTTTGTCTTTCTTTCTCGAGCTTCACGCCTGCCTCTCTCATCTTTCTCTCCATCTCTCCGCTTTCCTTCCCTCCCTCCCTACATCTTTCTTACTCTCTCTCACATTTGTATCAACTATTCTCTTACTCTCTGCTTCCTTCCTTCCCTCCCTCCCCCCTATCCCCTTCGCCCCTTCTCTCTCTCTCTCTCTCTCTCTCTCTCTCTCTCCCACAGCTGTCGTCGGCTCTTATGTTTGATGCGGTGCATGTGGTGGTGGGGGCGGTGCGTGAGCTCAACCGGAGTCAGGAGATTGGAGTGAAGCCGCTCAGCTGCACCACTCCTCAGATCTGGCAACACGGCACCAGCCTGATGAACTACCTGCGCATGGTACCCACACATGCTCTCTCTTTACCCAACGCTGTCCCAACGCTGTCCCAACGTTGTCCCAACTATCCCGTTTTGTATTAGCCAACTGATTCATTTGTTAAGGCGACAACGTAATGTTGTTGACTACAGAAACCGTTAGTTCAACTGTGTGTCCCAACTAGCCAGTAGTGCCACCTGCATATAAGCCAACTGATTGCTGTCTTGACTAGGAAACAATGTAACATTGTTTAACCTTTTCCTGCAGTGGGCTAAATCAGGATAGAGTGTCTCTTGATAGTCTTAAGTACACACATGGTTATGGGCTTGAAAAAAAGAAGGCACCTGTACCATGTTAGATATAGAATTGAAATGTATTATTATTATCATACATCACAGAAGACTGAAATATAACAAAACTGTTTGACGTAGAAACACCGGATCTTCTGCTGTTTTTTTTTAATTATGTTGATTAATTATGAAATCATAAAAATTATTAATAACATTCCACCTATGAGGCCACTAGGTCATTTGACTGCAGGAAAGAGCTACGACAGGTTGTGTCCCAATAGGTCCAACGCTTAGTTGAAGTATGCAACATGGCATGGTACATTCACCTGTTACTGAACACTCTCCCAACCAGCCTGGCTAGCTATTTATGCGTTTTCCACCTTAGCCAACTCGTTCGCCAAGGCAGCAATGTAATGTTGTTGAGTACAGAACAGTCAGGTACCAATAGATTCCATGCTTCGCTAAGACATGGCCGCCTTTGGTCCTGAACTACAGAAGTAACAAGGGTTGTGGGACAAATCCATGTAAATTCAGTACATTTGCGGAATGAATGGAATTTCAGCTCATTAAATAAATGTGATTGAATTGTTCAATTCATGAAGTGAATCCTGAATTATTGAGCAATTGACTGAAACGGATTGGAATTTACCCCAACCATACCAGTAGGCTAACTAGTGAATAGCACAGCTCCACTTCGCAGTACATTAGAGCTTGAAGCACTGTCCTATAACCTTCCTGTCGCCTTTGAGCGTTTCGGTCGTTGCCATGTATACCACTGCTCTTGTTTTGTGGCTGTTGTTGCTGTTAGGGTGGTTGGTGTGTGTTGTGGTTTTGATGGTATTCTTCCTATCGTCATTGTTGCGCTCTGCTGGGCAGCGTATTTTCTCTATTTTCTCTCCATCCTCTCTCTCTCCTTCCTTCCTTCCTTCCTTCCTTCCTTCCTTCCTTCCTTCCTTCCTCCTATCCTATCGGAGTCTACCACTTCTTATCTTTCCCCCATCTGTTTCTCCCCTCATCTCTCTCCGTCTCAGACAATGTTTTCTCGCTCTCCGCATCATTCCATCATTCCTACACTCTCTTTGGCAGTGGTTCCACTCCTTTCCCCCTTTCTCCCCCATCCTTCCCCCGCTTTGTTGTTCCTCGTTTGGGCATCTCTTGTTCTCTTTTAGGGTGTAATTCATCCTGAATCTCTCTTCACACCCTCTGTCTTGCTTGCCTGCCTTTTGTTTTAGCCATACATCTCTCTGTCTTTCTCGCCACTGTCAAGCCTAGCTATTGTCTGTCTGTTTGTCTGTGCCGAATCTTTCCCTCTCCCTTTCTCTCTGTTCCTCTGTCCCTCTTCTCTTTCGGTTCCACATAATTCTTCTCTCTATTTGCCGCTCTCTCTCTCTGGCTACTTGAAATAATAAATGTATGTTTTTCTCTCTATCTTGCTTCCCCTCCCTCCCTCCCTCCCTCCCTCCCTCCCTCCCTCCCTCCCTCCCTCCCTCCCTCCCTCCCTCCCTCCCTCCCTCCCTCCCTCCCTCCCTCCCTGTCTCTCACTCTCTGTCTCTCACTCTCTGTCTCTCACTCTCTGTCTCTCACTCTCTGTCTCTCTGGCTCACTCTCTCTTTATGTCTCTCACTCTCTGTCTCTGTCTCTCTCTCTCTCTCTCTCTCTCTCTCTCTCTCTCTGGCTCACTCTCTCTCTATGTCTCTCACTCTCTGTCTCTCTGGCTCTCTCTCTCACTCTCTCTCTCTCTGGCTCTCTTTCTGTCTCTCACTCTCTGTCTCTCACTCTCTGTCTCTCTGGCTCACTCTCTGCCTATGTCTCTCACTCTCTGTCTCTCTCTCTCTCTCTCTTTCTGGCTCACTCTCTCTCTATGTCTCTCACTCTCTGGCTCTCTGGCTCTCTCTCTCACTCTCTCTCTCTCTGGCTCTCTCTCTCTCTCTCTCTCTCTCTCTCTCTCTGTCTCTCTCTCTCTCTGTCTCTCTCTCTCTCTGTCTCTCTCTCTCTCTGTCTCTCTCTCTGTCTCTCTCTCTCTCTCTCTGTCTCTCTCTCTCTGTCTCTCTGTCTCTCTCTCTCTGTCTCTTTGTCTCTCTCAGGTGGAGTATGATGGGTTGACCGGCAGGGTGGAGTTCAACAGCAAAGGCCAGAGGACAAACTACACCCTGAGAATCCTGGAGAAGCACCGTGGGGGTCATAAAGAGGTCAAGGGATCATGGGTTCAAATGTCACTGGGTCATGGTGGGGTCGGGGGGGAATGGCTCAATTTAGGAGTTGATTTGACAAGCACAATACATTTTGACTAAAACATACACATTGATCATGGGTTCAACCTTATTCTCTATCTCTTCCTCTTCATCCCCCTCTCCCCTCTTTCTTTCCCTCGTCATCCCTGTGTATAGATCGGGATCTGGTACTCTAACAACACATTGGCGATGAACTCGACATCTCTGGACATCAACATGTCAGAGACGTTGGCTAACAAGACGCTCATCGTCACCACCATATTGGTAAAGACATATTGGTTTCGCACATTTGCATTGGTAGATGTGAAACTGTTGGTTTTCTGTTAGCCATTTTGGGTCAAACAAACATTTCTCAAGTGTTCAAGATTAATTTGAGGGCGGCAGGTAGCCTAGTGGTTAGAGCGTTGGACCAGTAACTGAAAGGTTGCTGCATCGAATCCCCGAGCTGACGAGGTAAGAATCTGTCATTCTGACCCTGAACAAGGCAGGTCACCCACTGTTCCCCGGTAGGCCGTCATTGTAAATAAGAATTTGTTCTTAACTGACTTGCCGAGTTAAATAAAGGTTAAAAAAAATAAAAAATTAAATTACATAAAATTGACCAAGAACTAAAAAGGAGCCAGTTAGGGGTACACTAATAATTTAATTGTACAGTAACTTGTAATATCAGTTCTATACACCTCATCAAGTCAGTGCTAAGTACTGTAGATGTTAATGTCATTCATGGCTAATAAGTCACATATAGCCCCTTAATGACAAATCATTTCGCCAGTGACCTCTATGCAAGAAATTACAATATATGTAAATGTGGGTATGTGTTCGCATTACAAGTAAAGAGTCAGCTCCTTCAGGACACTGTTCCTTCTTTGAATAATGATGAAGAAATATTCAGCAGCTGTTGGTAGGATGTTTACTTCAAAGATATGTATTACATGTAGATTTCCATTTCAGTCACTGAGCACCCAATCTTATCCAGAGCGATTTAGTCAGTACCATCATCTTAGAGGCAGCTTTGAGAGACAACCACATATCACAGTCATAGTAAGAAAATGTATTCCTTAATAAGTGTCTGTTAGCAAAGTCAGTGCTACATACAATAACAAAAGACAAGCGGGGGGGGGGGTATTATTTTTTAATACATTTTTTAAAATCAACACGTTTCAGGAAAATGCCTTCGCCTTCTTTGAATTATAGCTCTTGAAGGACCTTTTGATGTCCTTCTATTGCAGGAGAACCCGTATGTGATGCATAAGTCCAACTACCAGGAGCTGCGGGGAAACGACCGGTACCAGGGCTTCTGTGTGGACATGCTAAGAGAGCTGTCGGACTTGTTGAAGTTCTCCTTCAGGATCAAGCTGGTGGATGACGGGCTGTACGGAGCGCCTGAACCGAATGGATCCTGGACAGGCATGGTGGGAGAGCTCATCAATAGGGTAAGCGCACATACACACACACACACACACACACACACACACACACACACACACGCACGCAGGCACACCGTCTAGACGACTGGCTGTAAAAGTGGGTCAATGAGGTGGGTCGTCAATCAGTCAAAGGCAGCCTGTGATCGCCACGATAACTCATGAGAAGGCTGTCTAAAATCCTTGGTCGTAGAGAGCTATAGGGACAGGCAGTCTTTGCCCCTGCTCTGCGCTACAATACGTGATGCAATTCGTCTAAAATTGTGATGATTAGTTGATTCATCGAATCGGGTGTTAGTGCTGGGATTGAGCAAAAACCCGTTGAGCACTCTAGGACCATGGTTGGTGACAACGGATCGAAAGGGTGGGAAGTCATGCGTCTCAATCAAAGTCTGCTGATCGCCAGGTTAACCTGTAGCTCTCGGAGAACTTCCCGGGCTCAAAGATATGCTTATTGAAACAGTCAGATCATTGAAAGGGCATGTGACGAGACGTGTCTGTCAGGGGCTGCTGGTATGTCAACTGAAGCTGACACTCGACATTTATCAAACATAACCCAAAGAGTGGTGGCTTTCACTGGCACCCACCTGCAGTTCAGAGGAGGGGTTGAGCAGGGACCGGTCCCTGAGGAAGGGGGAGCACTTCCTCAGGGTCACTTTGTGACGCAGAGCAAAATGTACCAGAATCCGCAAGGCACTTAATGCTCCTTCGACTGCTATTGCCATAGTAACAACACGGTGTCTAGCACTACTGTTGCTGCTACGTTTGTGACTGATAGCGATAGGTCCGCCACAACGCCATAGACTCACCCGTTACTTCTACCGCCACTGCTGTTGCCACAACTAAAAAGGACAATTGCAATTACCGATGCTATCTGTGTGATTGCTGGCCCTATCTCGACGCCCGATAGCATCTAATAATGCCGTTACTGAAAATGGTAATGATAATGATGATGGCATCCATAATGACCTGACTTTCCCCCAGTGTGAGTGGAGCTGGTGGGGTAGTGGAGCCGTGCGTGACCTATCCGGCGCGTTAAGAGCTTAATCAAATGTCTCTCTGTCGCTAATTATACAGTGGTGCAGCCTGTGATGCCCTAGCGTAGGTTGGCACGCACACACCCTGATGAACGCACGTGTACACACACGTGTGTGTGTATACACTTAGAAAAAAAAGGGTTCCAAAAGGGTTCTTCGGATGTCCCCATAGGAGAACCCTTTTTGGTTCCAGGTAAAACCCCTTTTTGGTTCTAGGTAGAATCATTTTGGGTTCCATGTAGAATCCTCTGTGGAAAGGGTTTTTACATGTAACCAACAATGGTTCTTCAAAGGGGTTCTCCTATGGAACCTTTTGGGTTCTAGATAGCACTTTTCTTTCTAAGAGTGTACACACTGTAAGTGCACACACACATGCGCTCATGTGGAGTGAACACGCTCTTGGTGGCACACACGGAGAGACACACACTAATGGATATGCAGAGTGAGCCCTCACACACAAAGTTATGTAAATTCCATGAAAATATACACTCACTAGATTTTTTTAATATGCATACTTATGCAGTAAGCACACACACACACACACACACAAACACACACACACACACACACACACACACACACACACACACACACACACACACACAAACTAGCATTGCCTAAACAGTTCATTGAATAACACACTAACCCACCCCCTTCTCTCCCTCTCTGATACGGCATGATGAAAGTGGGTGAAACTCGTTAACGAGTCTGTCCTCGTTAATCAATTAAACTGTAGTTAAGGAACTGAGAGGTGTCTGGGGTCTTGTTTTTGTTGGAGCAGCCATGCACTCTATGATGACTATGCCCTCTATGGTGTGTCCCGCCCCTCTCCTTCCTCTAGACCTCCCTCTTGAAGACTCTTCCCCTCCTGCTTTCCTACATGTCAAGACTGCTTTCAAGTCCTCCTCGATAACATCCTTTTACATTTTTTTTTATATATCTCTCTGCTCTCTCTTCGACTCCCCTCTGTCTTATATCTCTCTCCCTCAATATTTTTCTCTCACTCTGTTGTCTTTTCTCTCTCTCTCTCTCCCTTCCCTCTCTCTCCTTATCTCTCTCTCTCTCACACTTTCTTTCTCTGTCTCTCTCTCTCTGTCCCTCTATCCCCCCCCCCCCCCTCGCCATCCCTCTCTCCTACAGAAAGCAGACCTGGCGGTAGCTGGGTTCACCATCACCTCAGAGAGGGAGAAGGTCATAGACTTCTCCAAACCCTTCATGTCCCTGGGCATCAGCATCCTGTACAGAGTCCATTTGGTAAGATGACCACGGAGACCAGTCCATTTAGTTATGATTTACCACTAATTGTTCTGCACTGTCATTGAGTACAGATTATGTGTGCTGTACTACGTTGGTGCTTTTCCACTGTGAGAGTTGTCACGGCTCTTGCCATGTCCTTAGTGTCATTCCTAGCTATGAAAAAGCAATGGAAAGCAATGGAAAGCCTCCAGCTGGACCAGGGGTGCAGTGGAATGTACACTGTTTTATACATTGTTGTTACTACCTCGGCTAACACTTTATTTGTGTGCCTATAAACTGTTTATAGACCGTGATAAAATGGTCTGTTAAGCATTAGCAAAATGTCTATCAGACGTGGATGTATTTAGTCCCATAGGCGAGTACATTGCATGTATCAATCATTTCTTATGAGGACACGTAATCATATACAAGTCATGAATAAGGATGTATTCAAACTATGATCATGATGAGTATTTTAACGTCTGCTGATAAAGTGTCACCCCCAACCGGATTCATCCAAAATGCAATTATCACATATGGACAACAAACAAAACAAACCACATTACTCTGTAGCCTAATACATTCCATTATCAATGTAATTACTCAAGCTGTCGTGGGTCGTATTCATTAGGTACCAAATGGAAGAAAATGGACTGAAACAACTTGTTTCCATTTTTCTGCTGCAAAACCTTTTGCTCTGTTGAGTCCTAATGAATACGACCTTGTACTCACATTGCCCAGTCTGTGATGCAATCAATGCCAATACTCTGCCCCATTGTGTTTGAAATCTGAACTGCACCGTCCGCTATTGATCTCCGTTAACACTAACTTTGTCCTCGTCCTCCAATCAGGGACGGAAGCCAGGTTATTTCTCCTTCCTGGACCCGTTCTCTCCGGCCGTGTGGCTCTTCATGCTGCTGGCCTACCTGGCTGTCAGCTGTGTGCTCTTCCTAGCCGCCAGGTAGCTAACTACGCCACCTAGTGGGCTGGGGGACACCTCAACCTGCATATACACTGGTTAGAGTAGCCTGGTGGTCCTATATCTGTTGGCTATGCAGCACAAACAGATCTGGGACCAGAGGTTATACAAGTCTTCTTTCCCTCATCTACTTATCTAATAGAGAGAAGCTAAATGCAATTTTGGGGATATTTTTTTAACGCATTAAGACACGATGCTAGTATGTGTGAATCATGTGTTGAAGACATAAATCATATGTCGAAGCTCATAGTCCACCTCTCTCACTGTCCACCTCCCAGGTTGAGTCCGTATGAGTGGTACAACTCCCACCCGTGTCCTATGGGGCGAAAGGACATGCTGGAGAACCAGTACACCCTGGGTAACAGCCTGTGGTTCCCCGTGGGAGGCTTCATGCAGCAGGGCTCTGAGATTATGCCCCGCGCCCTGTCCACGCGCTGCGTCTCCGGGGTCTGGTGAGTGTGGGAGGGGGGTTTTTGGCACGTGTGTGTGTGTCTATCTACAGTATCAATCTCTATATTTCTTCCTCCGCTCTTCCTCCACTTTACTCTTCTCTCAAAGCTACTGTTCATCAGATCAAGCAGATGGCAGTCATATACTGATGGGAATTATATTATGCCGCAGTATTACACCCAACCTCACCACTTCTCACTCTAGTTTGTTAGCTCCGTTAACTCTGAATTGTCTTGATACTGCAATGCACTGCTCAGAATAAAACTGGGTTCAACCTAAAGGGTAAAGTAGTGCAATAAGTTACTTTTTTTGAAAACTATGTAGATGCTCAGACGATCAACAAACGTTTCATTATATCAGTGCAACAGCATTCTGTGAATGGGAAGAGTTCAACAATTTGTCATTTTGACCTTCACAAGGATTCAGAAAAAGAGCAGAACTTTGAGGTGTAATAAAATGGGATAGTCTCCTGGACACAAATGAAGCCTATTTCTGGACTAGGGTTCTGGTAACTTACCCACATTTCCCAGGTTTCCCTGAAATCCTGGGTGGAAGATTCCAAGAATCAGGAAGGAATAACTAGTGAAAAAGCAGGAAATGCAACCAGGATTTTTTGAAAAAAAATGGCATTTTGGGAAAGGTACCACAATTCTGCCACCATATTCTGGACAACAACTAAGATCCTATTGTAAGGGTTGTCGTCGGTGGAAGAAGGATTGGACCAAAGCGCAGCGTGGTAAGTCTTCATGATGATATTTCATTGAAAGGAACTGAACACTGAAATACAAAACAACAAATGATGTGAACAAAACGAAAACCGAAACAGTAACGTGTGGCCCAAACACTCACACAGAAACAAACACCCACAAACCAAAAGTGAAACCCAGGCTACCTAAGTATGATTCTCAATCAGAGACAACTAACGACACCTGCCTCTGATTGAGAACCATACTAGGCCGAACACAAAAACCAACAGACTGCCCACCCCAACTCACGCCCTGACCATACTAAAACAAAGAATAAAATAACAGAACTATGGTCAGAACATGACAGTATCCCCCCCCAAAGGTGCGGACTCCGGCCGCAAAACCTGAATCTATAGGGAAAGGGTCTGGGTGGGCGTCTGTCCGCGGTGGCGGCTCTGGCGCGGGGCGTGGACCCCACTTCACCACAGTTTTTGTCCGCCTCCTCAACCGCCCCCGTGCCCTCTTACGAGCGGCGACCCTCGCCGCCGACCTCCGACTGGGGACCCTAGCCATGGGTCCCGAATGGACGGGAGATTCCGGCAGCGCTGGACAGGCGGGAGATTCCGGAGGCGCCGGACAGGCGGGAGACTCCGGCGGCTCCTGGCTGGCTGACGGCTCTGGCGGCTCCTGGCTGGATGGCGGCTCTGGCGGCTCCTGGCTGGCTGGCGGCTCTGTCGGCTCAGGACAGACGGGAGACTCTGGTGGCTCAGGACAGACGGGAGACTCTGGCGGCTCAGGACAGACGGGAGACTCTGGCGGCGCTGGGCAGGAGAAAGGCTCTGGCAGCGCTGGACAGGCGGGAGCACCTGTCCGGGGAAGACGGAGAGACAGCCTGGTGCGGGGGGCTGCCACCGGAGGGCTGGTGTGTGGAGGTGGCACCTGATAGACCGGACCGTGCAGGCGCACTGGAGCTCTTGAGCACCGAGCCTGCCCAACCTTACCTGGTTGAATGCTCCCTAAAGCCAGGCCAGTGCTCCCTCGTATCGCTGGCTCCTCTCTACATCTGCCTCTGCTCTCCTAGCTGCCTCCACCTGTTCCCATGGGAGGCGATCCCTTCCAGCCAGGATCTCCTCCCATGTGTAGCGACCCTTGCAGTCCAAAACGTCCTCCCATGTCCAGGAGTCCTGACATCGCTGCTGCTACCTGCTACTGCTGCCCGTTACCACGCTGCTTGGTCCTTTTGTGGTGGGTGTTTCTGTAAGGGTTGTGGTCGGTGGAAGAAGGATCGGACCAAAGCGCAGCATGGTAAGTGTTCATGATGATATTTAATTGAAACGAACTGAACACTGAAATACAAAACAATAAACGATGTGAACAAAACGAAAACCGAAACAGTACCGTGTGACCCAAACATTCACACGGAAACAAACACCCACAAACCAAAAGTGAAACCCAGGCTACCTAAGTATGATTCTCAATCAGAGACAACTAACGACACATGCCTCTGATTGAGAACCATACTAGGCCGAACACAAAAACCAACAGACTGCCCACCCCAACTCACGCCCTGACCATACTAAAACAAAGACTAAAATAACAGAACTATGGTCAGAACGTGACACCTATAGATATCTTTTTTTAGTCCAGGACTAGGCTAGGCTTAACTTTGCCATAGTGTAACTCGTGGTAATATGCCTGTCCCCTGTCTCTCCATCCCAGGTGGGCATTTACTCTTATCATCATCTCCTCCTACACGGCCAACCTGGCAGCCTTCCTCACTGTTCAGAGGATGGAGGTGCCCATCGAGTCTCCTGACGACCTGGCTGACCAGACAAACATCCAGTATGGTACCATCCAAGGGGGCTCCACCATGACCTTCTTCATGGTAGGGATTGTATGCTGTGTGTGTGTGTGTGTGGGGGGGGGGTGCAGGACATGTGAACAGATCATACATGTATGTTTAGAATTGCAGGAAATCTGCTTTAAATATGAAAAAGTCTCATTGCAATATGTGTAGAATTGCGGGAAATTTGCTTTAAAACAGCTACCTTTTCTCTCAGCTTCATGGAAAAATGTGTAAAATGGCATGAGATTAGCTATAAAACTGCAACAAAAAAATGTGGTTGGGGACTTGTTCAGACGGGCGGGGGGGGGGGGGGGTTCCATTCTAAGCTGCGCTATGCCACTGGTGCAGGGGTGTGTGTGTGTGTGTGTGTGAGAGAGAGGGGATGGGGGTTCATGTGTATGTGTTGGGGGTATCACAAAAAGTTCAAACCCCTTCTTGTCTTGCCATGACAACCTTCAACACACCCATCAACAGAACTCGCGCTACCAGACGTACCAGCGCATGTGGAACTACATGCACTCCAAGCAGCCCAGTGTGTTTGTGAAGAGCACGGAGGAGGGCATCGCCCGCGTGGTCAACTCCAAATACGCCTTCCTGCTGGAGAGCACCATGAACAAGTACCACCGCCGCCTCAACTGTAACCTCACCCAAATAGGCGGTCTTCTCGACACCAAGGGCTATGGCATCGGCATGCCCCTGGGTGAGTGGAGAGGGAGTGTGGTCGGGGGGGTAGGGGAGAAGGAGTGAGGACTGCCATCAAAATGCCACTGAGTGAGTGTTGGAGAGGGTGGAGGAGAGAGAATGAGGGAAGGAGAGAAGGATGGGTTAGGAGGCATGCTGGACACCAAGAGTCACGGTTTCACACCCTAACCACCAAGAGCTCTATTCTTATTTGGTGTCATTTCCCTGGAACTTATCATGTTATTACACTTCTCTCATTTTATTTTGATGATAAACCTAAATATGAACTTGCATGTTCTTGCTGGAGGCCCACTTTAACATCAAACCCACCTGGTTTAGATGGATTCCTGGCTATGTATTACAGCCTCGGGACATTTTTCCCCAAAGAATTCCCAGAATTTCAAAACATCAAAGTAGGCCTCAGACATACAGTATCACATTTCCCTCAAGGACTGACCAGGGATACGGTTCCTCTTTCTTTCATCAACATGCCTTTACATTGCCTTCCAGCTCAAAGGTCAGAAATAACTCACATCTCATCACCCAACATTTTCTTTTAAGAAGCCTGTCGCCATGGCTACAGTTGCTTCTTCCTCAGCAACTTTGATGTTACACAAGTAGGTGGTCCTCAGCGACAGATTTATTAAGGACAGGCTTGGATCCTTGTTTTTTTGGGGGGAAGTATGTATTTACACGACTCCAGCTATGTGGGAGTTATTTCGCCTTCCCTATTAGCCGGGGGTGGAATTGGGATGGAACGCTTGGGAACAGAGATCCCACAGTGAAAATCTCAGGGGGAACATTTTGACATTTAACATTTTGTTAGTGGAGATCCATCTGTGGAGTTCACAGATGGTTCCATCCCAGCTAACTAGCCTATTACTGAATATTAACAGTATGTCTGGCTGGCCTACCTTACAACCTCTGACTTACATGTACAGTATAATTGGTGTTTGTTGTATTTGCACAACAGCATGGATGCCAACCTCTAAGGTTACAGTTGGCTCACATGTAGTGCAGAGTCCCAATTATAAATTTCTCTCTCTCTCCCTCCCTTCCTCTCGCTCACTCACCCCCTCCCTCATTTTCTTTCTCCATCACCACGTTCTCTACCTCTTTTTAAAGCCCTCTCTATTCCCAATCCTCTCTTGCGTCCTCCATCTTGATTCGATTCAATTCAATTAACTTTATTGGCACGATTTGTCACTATCTTTAATCGCCAAGCAATGACACAGGAAGTTAAATCAATAATGAGGACATGGTGATACACAATTAGCAACAGTAATATTGTTCTCTCTCTCTTTCACTCCTTCTCTCCCTCCTTGTCCATCTGTCTGTCTCTCTCTCGCTCCCTCTCTCCTTTCCTCCCGCACTCTGTAACTCTCTCTCTCCCGCCCTCTTTCACTCCTTCTCTCCCTCCTTGTCCGTCTGTCTCTCTCTCTCTCCCTCTCTCCTTTCCTCCCTCTCTCTGTAACACTCTCTCTCTCCCGCACTCTCTCTCTTTTTCTCCCCCACCCTCTATCTCTCTCCCTCCTCCCCCTCTTCCTCAGGCTCGCCGTTTAAAGAGGAGATCACTCTGGGGGTGTTACAGCTGGCAGAGAACAACAGGCTGGAGATCCTGAAGAGGAGGTGGTGGGAAGGGGGGCAGTGCCCCAAGGAGGAGGACCACCGAGCCAAGGGTGGGTACAGCACCACCTGTGTCAGTAGTTTTTATTTGATTTAACCTTTACTTAAACCAGGAAGTCCCATTGAGGTCAGATGACTTCTTTCGCAATGGAGACCTGGCAAAGTACCAGCACTAATGATCAGGGGGCCCCCCATCAAGCGTTTCAAAGTGGGCCTGCTCATCTGGGATCACTTTTTCCTTTTTGATCTTAATCAATAAGATTAAATGGACAGGGTGGAGCTGATCCTAGATCAGCACTCCTACTCCGAGAGGCTTGAAAATGAATGGAACACTTGTGGGGAAATGAAATAGGACCCTAACCCTCACACACCCTCACAGCCCAGCATATCGTATACCTTAAGTTAGGCTAGTAAATACACAACTTTTCCATCCAGGAGTGGCTCTCCGTCAGGTCCTGTTCTTGGTAACGACTGCCCAGCAACCGTCAGCCGCCATGCTAACCGCTGAGATAATGTTTATTTGTTCCAAACCAGCTCCTATGCAGTCACATTAGAATTGCACACGACTACTGTACATAATACCATTTGTACACAATACAATTGCTGACATTTCCTCAAGTAGTAGCAAGCACTTGTTCCTCAGATACTCATAAAGTCCATGTATTTTTTGGTGTCGCAGAATCGTGGTATACAAGTGAATTGATACGTGTAGTCCATTCTATTCCCATCACAATGACTCACAGCTGGAAATGACATTTGCGTTAGATGTGTGTGTGTGTGTGTGTGTGTGTGTGTGTGTGTGTGTGTGTGAATGTGTGTTGGGTTTATTATGCCTCATCCTTAAGGATGGATTCCGCAGTAGGGGGAAACTGAGTCACTGTCCACCCCACCACCGCTGTTATTGTTTTGTTGAGGAAGCACACGGGGGGGGGGGGGGGGGGGCATGCAATGATGCCTGAGGAGAAAAACAGTGTTGGTTTAAGAACAAAACTAATTTGGAAGATTTATTTGATTAGTGTCATGATTACTGCATTTTACCAGGGGGATATAAATGTCTACATGGTGTGTGTGTTTGTGTTCCAAAAGCACATTTTGTTTTTGTATTTCCCCCTTTTCTGAAGTGTTTCTTATTTTTCATTTCTGCAGTTTCCTTTTGGGACATCTGCTAACCCTTCTCCCATTCCAAATGCTTAGATAGCTACAAGCAACAGACTGGACGATATAGACCCAGACACGCTAGCACGCTAGATGTTGTTTGTGGTTTGCATATTTGGCAGCCCCGCAGTAAGACACATGTGCGACCCAAATGGCACTCTATCCCTATATAGTGCACTACTTTTTAACCAGACACACTCGTTACAGTTGAGTCATCCATGGGATAAATGAGTGCCCTCAGGTTAAAGCAGGGAGACTTGAGCCTTTGTTTTGATACACTCAACATAACAAGGGTACTTGCTCAGAGCATTCTTATGAGACATTTTGAGGATAAACAAAACAAACAAACATGTAAAACCTTCGTGTTGAATATTCTGTCTTTGAAATAGAACAGGAAGAGCTGAAGGGGATTCGTGTGGTTGATTGACTTATTAAGTCAATGAATGCAGGCTTGTTGAATTGTACACACCCACAACAAATCAAATTTGTCACATTTATTTTTATTTATTTATTTCACCTTTATTTAACCAGGTAGGCAAGTTGAGAACAAGTTCTCATTTACAATTGCGACCTGGCCAAGATAAAGCAAAGCAGTTCGACACATACAACGACACAGAGTTACACATGGAGTAAAACAAATATACAGTCAATAATACAGTATAAACAAGTCTATATACGATGTGAGCAAATGAGGTGAGATAAAGGCAAAAAAAGGCCATGGTGGCAAAGTAAATACAATATAGCAAGTAAAACACTGGAATGGTAGATTTGCAATGGAAGAATGTGCAAAGTAGAAATAAAAATAATGGGGTGCAAAGGAGCAAAATAAATAAATAAATAAAATACAGTAGGGAAAGAGGTAGTTGTTTGGGCTAAATTATAGGTGGGCTATGTACAGGTGCAGTAATCTGTGAGCTGCTCTGACAGTTGGTGCTTAAAGCTAGTGAGGGAGATAAGTGTTTCCAGTTTCAGAGATTTTTGTAGTTCGTTCCAGTCATTGGCAGCAGAGAACTGGAAGGAGAGGCGGCCAAAGAAAGAATTGGTTTTGGGGGTGACTAGAGAGATATACCTGCTGGAGCGTGTGCTACAGGTGGGAGATGCTATGGTGACCAGCGAGCTGAGATAAGGGGGGACTTTACCTAGCAGGGTCTTGTAGATGACATGGAGCCAGTGGGTTTGGCGACGAGTATGAAGCAAGGGCCATCCAACGAGAGCGTACAGGTCGCAATGGTGGGTAGTATATGGGGCTTTGGTGACAAAACGGATTGCACTGTGATAGACTGCATCCAATTTGTTGAGTAGGGTATTGGAGGCTATTTTGTAAATGACGTCGCCAAAGTCGAGGATTGGTAGGATGGTCAGTTTTACAAGGGTATGTTTGGCAGCATGAGTGAAGGATGCTTTGTTGCGAAATAGGAAGCCAATTCTAGATTTAACTTTGGATTGGAGATGTTTGATATGGGTCTGGAAGGAGAGTTTACAGTCTAACCAGACACCTAAGTATTTGTAGTTGTCCACGTATTCTAAGTCAGAGCCGTCCAGAGTAGTGATGTTGGACAGGAGGGCAGGTGCAGGTAGAGATCAGTTGAAGAGCATGCATTTAGTTTTACTTGTATTTAAGAGCAATTGGAGGCCACGGAAGGAGAGTTGTATGGCATTGAAGCTTGCCTGGAGGGTTGTTAACACAGTGTCCAAAGAAGGGCCGGAAGTATACAGAATGGTGTCGTCTGCGTAGCGGTGGATCAGAGACTCACCAGCAGCAAGAGCGACCTCATTGATGTATACAGAGAAGAGAGTCGGTCCAAGAATTGAACCCTGTGGCACCCCCATAGACTGCCAGAAGTCCGGACAGCAGACCCTCCGATTTGACACACTGAACTCTATCAGAAAAGTAGTTGGTGAACCAGGCGAGGCAATCATTTGAGAAACCAAGGCTGTTGAGTCTGCCGATGAGGATGTGGTGATTGACAGAGTCGAAAGCCTTGGCCAGATCAATGAATACGGCTGCACAGTAATGTTTCTTATCGATGGCAGTTAAGATATCATTTAGGACCTTGAGCGTGGCTGAGGTGCACCCATGACCAGCTCTGAAACCAGATTGCATAGCAGAGAAGGTATGGTGAGATTCGAAATGGTCGGTAATCTGTTTGTTAACTTGGCTTTCGAAGACTTTAGAAAGGCATGGTAGGATAGATATAGGTCTGTAGCAGTTTGGGTCAAGAGTGTCCCCCCCTTTGAAGAGGGGGATGACCGCAGCTGCTTTCCAATCTTTGGGAATCTCAGACGACACGAAAGAGAGGTTGAACAGGCTAGTAATAGGGGTGGCAACAATTTTGGCAGATAATTTTAGAAAGAAAGGGTCCAGATTGTCTAGCCCGGCTGATTTTGTAGGGGTACAGATTTTGCAGCTCTTTCAGAACATCCGCTGAACGGATTTGGGAGAAGGAGAAATGGGGAAGGCTTGGGCGAGTTGCTGTGGGGGGTGCAGTGCTGTTGACCGGGGTAGGAGTAGCCAGGTGGAAAGCATGGCCAGCCGTAGAAAAATGCTTATTGAAATTCTCAATTATGGTGGATTTATCAGTGGTGACAGTGTTTCCTATCTTCAGTGCAGTGGGCAGCTGGGAGGAGGTGTTCTTATTCTCCATGGACTTTACAGTGTCCCAGAACTTTTTTGAGTTCGTGTTGCAGGAAGCAAATTTCTGCTTGAAAAAGCTAGCCTTAGCTTTTCTAACTGCCTGTGTATAATGGTTTCTAGCTTCCCTGAACAGCTGCATATCACGGGGGCTGTTCAATGCTTATGCAGAACGCCATAGGATGTTTTTGTGTTGGCTAAGGGCAGTCAGGTCTGGGGAGAACCAAGGGCTATATCTGTTCTTGGTTCTAAATTTCTTGAATGGGGCATGTTTATTTAAGATGGTTAGGAAGGCATTTAAAAAAATATCCAGGCATTCTCTACTGACGGGATGAGATCAATGTCCTTCCAGGATACCCCGGCCAGGTCGATTAGAAAGGCCTGCTCGCTGAAGTGTTTCAGGGAGCGTTTGACAGTGATGAGTGGAGGTCGTTTGACCGCTGACCCATTACGGATGCAGGCAATGAGGCAGTGATCGCTGAGATCTTGGTTGAAGACAGCAGAGGTGTATTTAGAGGGCAAGTTGGTTAGGATGATATCTATGAGGGTGCCCGTGTTTAAGGCTTTGGGGAGGTACCTGGTAGGTTCATTGATCATTTGTGTGAGATTGAGGGCATCAAGTTTAGATTGTAGGATGGCTGGGGTGTTAAGCATGTTCCAGTTTAGGTCGCCTAGCAGCACGAGCTCTGAAGATAGATGGGGGGCAATCAGTTCACATATGGTGTCCAGAGCACAGCTGGGGCAGAGGGTGGTCTATAGCAGGCGGCAACGGTGAGAGACTTGTTTTTAGAGAGGTGGATTTTTAAAAGTAGAAGTTCAAATTGTTTGGGTACAGACCTGGATAGTAGGACAGAACTCTGCAGGCTATCTTTGCAGTAGATTGCAACACCGCCCCCTTTGGCAGTTCTATCTTGTCTGAAAATGTTGTAGTTTGGGATTAAAATGTCAGAATTTTTGGTGGTCTTCCTAAGCAAGGATTCAGACACAGCTAGAACATCCGGGTTGGCAGAGTGTGCTAAAGCAGTGAATAGAACAAACTTAGGGAGGAGGCTTCTAATGTTAACATGCATGAAACCAAGGCTATTACGGTTACAGAAGTCGTCAAAAGAGAGCGCCTGGGGTATAGGAGTGGAGCTAGGCACTGCAGGGCCTGGATTCACCTCTACATCGCCAGAGGAACAGAGGAGGAGTAAAATAAGGGTACGGCTAAAAGCAATGAGAATTGGTCGTCTAGAACGTCTGGAACAGAGAGTAAAAGGAGGTTTCTGGGGGCGATAAAATAGCATCAAGGTATAATGTACAGACAAAGTATGGTAGGATGTGAATACAGTGGAGGTAAACCTAGGTATTGAGTGATGAATAGAGAAATATTGTCTCTAGAAACATCATTGAAACCAGGAGATGTCATTGCATGTGTGGGTGGTGGAACTAATCGGTTGGATAAGGTATAGTGAGCAGGACTAGAGGCTCTACAGTGAAATAAGCCAATAAACACTAACCAGAACAGCAATGGACAAGGCTTATTGGAGAGGCATGCTTTGTCGAGTGATCAAAAGGGTCCAGTGAGTAGAGAGGTTGGTTGGGGGTCACGGCGATTTAGACAGCTAGCCAGGCCATCGGTAGCAAGCTAGCATAGGATGGAGGTCTGTTATTAGCCACATGCGCCGTACACAACAGGTGTAGACCCTACCGAGAAATGCTTACTTACAAGCCCTTTAACAAACAATGCAGTTCAAGAAATAGAGTTCAGAAAATATTTACTAAATAAACTGAAGTAAAAAAATGTAATAAAAAAGTAACACAATAAAATAACAATAAGGAGGCTATATGCAGGGGTTAGGGTTAGGGTTAGGGTTAGGGTACCTCGACTAACCAGGTGGTACTGGTTAGTCAAGGTCATTTGTACATGTAGGCTAGGGGTAGTGACTATGTATAGATAATAACAGCGAGTAGCAGCAGTGTAAAAACAAAGTGGGGCGGGGGTCAATGTAAATAGTCCGGGTGGCCGTTTGATTCATTGTTCAGCAGTCTCATGGCTTGGGGGTAGAAGCTGTTAAGGAGACTTTTAGACCTAGGCTTAACGCTCCGGTACCGCTTGCCGTGCGGTAGCAGAGAGAACGGTCCATGACTTGGGTGACTGTCTTTGGCAACACACACACTCCCTGTAGGAACATTAGGCCGCTTAAGGTTCCCAGAGCTTTTCGCCCCCCTAAGGCTTTGTATAGAGAGTGTGAAAATGACCTTATGATCCTGTGGAGGCTATTTCATCGTGTCCTGGGCTTTTTCTGTGCCCTATGTGTGTGCCGGGGTAATCACAAATATCTGTGTGCGTGTCGTGCATGTGTATGTCCTTACACACAGCCCTACCATTCCCTCTCTGTCCGTGTTGTTCGAACTGTGTACATAATTCCTCTGTTCCTCCACAGGTCTGGGCATGGAGAACATCGGGGGCATCTTCGTGGTGTTGATCTGCGGCCTCATCATCGCTGTGTTCGTGGCCGTCATGGAGTTTGTGTGGTCCACCCGCCGCTCGGCAGAGACAGACGAGGTACGCCCTCACTCCTGCCCCGGCCAAAACCACAGACGCACTCCAGTAGGTTACTATGGCAACACAACTCCAGCTCGCCCGGCCGCTCGCGCTCTCTCTCTCTCTCTCCCTCTCTCTCTCTCCCTCTCTCTCTCGTGTGGTGTGTAGTGCAGTGGGTGTTGTGCTTCGGCGTCGTCGTGTTGTTGTGTATATGGCTGCATACAAACAGAGGGTAATGGTCGACATCTGCGTTTTCCTTTCTCTGTCCTTTGTTTCTCTCCATTTCTCTCTCGCTCCCTCGTCTCTATAGCTCTCTCTCTAGGATGTCTGTGATTCAGTTCTCTCTCCCCCTTTCTCTCTCTCTCTCTCTCTCTCTCTCTCTCACACTCCTCTGTCTCTGTCTCTATGTTTTGTGTTGGTCATTGTTATTCCTCCCGCTAGTCCATTGTGTTGTTTATTTCATTGCCGTCTGGGTAAAAAGCTGTTTGTGACTTTCATTTGCCCCTACTTTATCTCTGCTCGCTGCTTTCTTTGTATTTGTGATTCCTGTCTCCGTTGTCGCTCCGTCTTTAGCTTCGTTCTGTATGTGAGATCCTTTTGAATGCGTGTCAGTGTCACTGGAGGTAGCTACTTATTTGTCATATTGCCATTGCCCAGAGGTCACACCGTATTTGAACAGTGCAACAAGTTTAGTAAACCTCTGAAGATTTTCCTCTGTCCTTCTCCCACACATTCACACGATCATCCCCTTCTCTCTTTATCTCCCTATCCTGCCTCTCCCTCTCTCTGTCGTTCTCTCTCCCTCCCTCTCTCGCTCCATCTTCCTCTTCTCTCTCGCCTAGGTGTCAGTGTGTCAGGAGATGCTGACTGAGTTCCGCAACGCCATCTCCTGTAAGAAGAGCTCACGCTCTCGGCGGCGGCGTCCCTTGGCCAGCACTGGCGGCGTCTTGCGCCACCCCACCCGCCTCCAGCTGGGTGTCCCGAGACCCATCCGCCTAGTCCGCGAGATGCGCCTCAGCAACGGCAAGCTGTACAGCAGCTCGGGCCACCTGACTGGTGGAGGGGGAGCAGCAGGGGGGGGGTGTGGGGCCGTAGGGGGGGGGCCCTCAGACATGGGTCCGGGGCCACAGCGCCTCCTGGAGGACCCGCTGGGTGCCAACACCACAACACCCCCTCCCCTGCCCGAGGCTGCCACGGCGCCACCCTCCCGGAGCTGTGCCCATGTGCGGATCTGCCAGGAGTGTCGGCGCATCCAAAGCCTGAGGTCAGCATCGTCCTTCTCACGCATCCCGCCCCACCTCGGCCCACACTCTTCCATGTCCCTGCCCCGCCTCACTCCACCCCCTCCACCCTCATCCACCAACACCGACAGCGAGGGGGGCGGCTGCGGCACAGCGAGCCCCAAGCGACCCAAACCTAAGCCCACGCCCCCTCCGCGGCCCTTACCCCCGGCGAAGGCGCCAACCACAGACCTGCTGCTGGGGAAACAAGACTGAGGAGGGACGGAGGGATCGGACATGTGACAAGGGTCGAGGGTTAAAAGTCAAATGTCAGGGTTCAACAGAGAAACGCGTAGGAACGAGGAGCGGAAGGGGCTGTGAGCTTGTAGCGCATTGACACGGCAGGATCAAACCACTCTGACCCATTTGAGGGGGTTATTATCCAGGGCAGAATTTGCGGAGACACCAACCTAGTCAAGGCCGTCCTCCTAAACCAGGAATCCTGCTAAGCAATGGATCAGGCTGTCTATGGAGTGGGAAATGACTTTTGACCACATATGACCGTTAGCTGCCTTTACGGTGCAGTGAGAGACCACGTGGTGACCGTTCAACAGTAAGCATAAGTGTGTTCAAGCTGCCTGGTTTGGCTTTTGACCTTCTCTTTCACTTGGATCTGATGGGAGGACTTGACCTATCCAACAAGCGCTGGAGAGATTCAGGGGACCATAGAGACTTCAAACACACAGAAACTCTTGCGTTTCAAGAAGTCGGTTCTCGCCAAGAAGATGCATATTTTTTTCCCCAGAGCAGCTGGAAGAGCTTGAACTTTGGAATTTGTGTTTTTGATTTGCTTTCTGTCAGAGTCTAACTCGCCTAATTTATTTTCTATCTTTCTTTCTTTCTTTCGAATATCTTTTTATTGCCGTCATTGGTTTCTTGGTCACTGTTTAGTTATTGACTCATGTTTTTGGTCTGTCATTAAAGATCCTTACGAAAGCCAATGTGGAGATCATGACCATTCGTGCGTAAATGAGGTCTCTTTCCCACCAGTCACAAGCCCGGGAACAAAGTTCAAAGGTCAATAGTCTAAAGAGGCCTTCTCTAAAACACATTCTGACAATACACCCAGATCACAGGACTCAATATTACAGTCCACGTTTGCTTGTCAGAGTAGCAGAGAGTGGCCTTGCCTTCCACTGATCAACAAGCCAGTTTTGCCACAGAGTTTTAAACACAGAGTTAGTGTATCATAGCCCCATCAAATTACAACGCAACAGAGCTACAGAGCACAGTTAAACAACACGGTACTTTGTGAATCCTTCAAACAGATCAGAATTCAATAAACTGGATATAAATAGCAAGAGAAAAGGAGAATACCAAACTCAGCACAAGGAATGACAAATGAGACAAAAACGATGATTGCATACGTACAAAGCAGAACAGGAGAAACGTAATGCACAGTCCTGTCTGGCCAATGGTAAAAGGAAACCTGTGTTAATGTGTGTTCTGTGTGATTCATATGGGGGTCATAAGTGTGTATGTGTGTGTGTGTGAGTGCATACAGAGGAAAGAATGGTGTCGAAGTGTATTTTGTCATATTTAATGCTCTTTCTTTCTCTCTCATTTTCCCTCAGATTTCTATACCAGTGCTAAATGGATTATTAAGAAAATGACGACAAATGTATATTATTACGATTATATTGTTATTACTACTGTTGAAGTGTGGGGTACTGTAAGAGGGGCGTAGTCGTCTGATGTTAAATATATAGACACACAAAGGTATTTGGAATAAAATAAAAATAAACAGTATACAAACGTCTGAATCTTGTGTCGTTGCATATGTCCGTGCCGGTGTGTGCATGGACATAAACCTGATTTAATATCTAGAAGTTGCACTTTCCTGCTGTATCTAGTTGTGTTATCGGTGGTCTGTCACACAGGATGTTGTACACCGCACTGACAGACTCATACAAGGCATGAGAGGCCTCAACAATGCATTCTGTCTCAGTAGAAGGAGCTACAGTGCAGTAGAGTTCAGAATAAGAGTCGTTCAGTCGGTAAAAGTGACAAGTAGCATGCTTTTTTTCATGCTTTTTTTCATGCTTTTTTCATGCTTTTTCATGCTTTTTTCATGCTTTTTTCAAGCTTTTTTTCATGCTTTTTTTCATGCTTTTTTTCATGCTTTTTCATGCTTTTTTCATGCTTTTTTTCATGCTTTTTTCATGCTTTTTCATGCTTTTTTCATGCTTTTTTCAAGCTTTTTTTCATGCTTTTTTTCATGCTTTTTTTCATGCTTTTTTCATGCTTTTTTTCATGCTTTTTTCATGCTTTTTTCATGCTTTTTTTCATGCTTTTTTCATGCTTTTTTTTTTGTTCATTTTGAGGTCACGTTATGACTTTTCATGTCAGCTGTTGGTAAGATTACTGAATACATTATGACCGTTGCATTAAATAGGGGAGCGAAGAAAACAATGTTTCTTGATGTATTCGGTGGATATTCTCTGTCTTGCCACTGCAGATAGTTTAGGCCTATATCCACGCCATCCACACTTGTAAAAACCAATCTCTCTCAGGATACTGCAATGGAGAGGGCATACTGCCAGCTGGCCCTTTTTGTTTGTGGTACTGGGAAAGAACATCACGTTCAATACCACCCTCAACCCCTCAGATGTGGTCAACTTTATCACTGTAGCATGGAATTTCAATGGTGGCAGTGGACTTGTACCTGTTGTCACTTCTGTGCCCAGAGGACAGACAGTTGAGGCTACGCAGGAAGTGTCATTGAATTCATCTGCCCGCGTCCCAACGTGGACCTTTCATGATGAAAGATAGCAGGATTATTCCCTACTTTCAGGCTTGTTTGTATATATATATATATATATATTTATTTATTTATTTATTTTATTTTATTTTTTTAACGATTACAAACTGCTATATCTGGTATTTTTTTTGCATATGTCTGTGTTTTTGTGCGCAAAAATATTTTCATTTGGGACTGAGAGATTTTATAGATTTTCACAGTTCAACATCCCCTGGCCATCACCAGTCTAACACAGGATCAGTAGCGAACAGTGGAGTACAGCCACTCCACAGTGCTACTCTGTGCCACAGGGTGTCAGGCCTATAGCCAAGGCATTGAGGCAAACAGGAAAATATATTTCACGTAAAGGAGTTCTTAATTCACCCGACTCCTTAAGTCACAGGTTATGAGATACAGTTGAAGTCAGAAGTTTACATACACTTAGGTTGGAGTCATTAAAACGTGATTTTTCAACCACTCCACAAATTTCTTATTAACAAACTATAGTTTTGTCAGGTCGATTAGGACATCTACTTCGTGCATGACATGTCATTTGCTTGACATCATGGGAAAATAAAAAGAAATAAACCAAGACCTCAGAAAACAAATTGTAGACCTCCACAAGTCTGGTTCATCCTTCGGAGCAATTTCCAAACACCTGAAGGTACCACAAACAACAGTATTCAAGTATAAACACCAAGGTACCACACAGCCGTCATACCGCTCAGAAAGGAGACGCGCTCTGTCTCCTAGAGATGAACGTACTTTGGTGCGAAAAGGGCAAATCAATCCCAGAACAACAGCAAAGGACCTTGTGAAGATGAGGAAACAGGTACAAAAGTATCTTATATCCACAGTAAAACGAGTCCTATATTGACATAACCTGACAGGCCGCTCAGCAAGGAAGAAGCCACTGCTCCAAAACCGCCATAAAAAAGCCAGACTACGGTTTGCAACTGCACATGGGGACAAAGATGGTACTTTTTGGAGAAATGTCCCCTGGTCTGATGAAACAAAAATAGAACTGTTTGGCCATAATGACCATCATTATGTTTGGAGGAAAAAGGGGGAGGCTTGCAAGCCGAAGAACACCATCCCAACCATGATGCTGGGGTGGCAGCATCATGTTGTGGGGGTGCATTGCTGCAGTAGGGACTGGTGCACTTCACAAAATAGATCTCAAGACATCAGTCAGGAAGATAAAGCTTGGTCGCAAATGGGTCTCCCAAATCGACAATTACCCCAAGCATACTTCCAAAGTTGTGACAACAAAGTCAAGGTTCTGGAGTGGCCATCACAAACCCTGAGCTCAAATCCTATAGAAAACTTGTGGGCAGACCTGAAAAAGTGTGTGCGAGCAAGGAAGCCTACAAACCTGACTCAGTTACACCATCTCTGTCAGGAGGAATGGGCCAAAATTCACCCAACTTATTGTGGGAAGCTTTTGGAAGGCTACTCGAAACGTTTGACCCAAGTTAAACAATTTAAAGGCAATGCTACCAAATACTAATTGAGTGTATGTCAACTTCTAACCCACGGGGAATGTGATGAAAGAAATAAAAGCTGAAATAAATAATTCTCTCTACTATTATTCTTACATTTCACATTCTTAAAACAAAGTGGTGATCCTAACTGACCTAAGAAAGGGAATGTGTGTGTGTGTGTGTGTGTGTGTGTGTGTGTGTGTGTGTACGTACAGTGGGGCAAAAAAGTATTTAGTCAGACACCAATTGTGCAAGTTCTCCCACTTAAAAAGATGAGAGAGGCCTGTAATTTTCATCATATGTACACTTCAACTATGACAGACAAAATTAGAAAAAGAAATCCAGAAAATCACATTGTAGGATTTTTAATTAATTTATTTGCAAATTAAGTATTTGGTCACTTACAAACAAGCAAGATTTCTGGCTCTCACAGACCTGTAACTTCTTCTTTAAGAGGCTCCTCTGTCCTCCACTCGTTACCTGTATTAATGGTACCTGCTTGAACTTGTTATCAGTATAAAAGACACCTGTCCATAACCTCAAACAGTCACACTCCAAACTCCACTATGGCCAAGACCAAAAGAGCTGTCAAAGGACACCAGAAACAAAATTGTAGACCTGCACCAGGCTGGGAAGACTGAATCTGCAATAGGTAAGCAGCTTTGTTTGAAGAAATCAACTGTGGGAGCAATTGTTAGGAAATGGAAGACATACAAGACCACTGATAATCTCCCTCGATTTGGGGCTCCACGCAAGATCTCACCCCGTGGGGTCAAAATGATCACAAGAACTGTGAGCAAAAATCCCAGAACCACACGGGGGGGACCTAGTGAATGACCTGCAGAGTGCTGGGACCAAAGTAACAAAGCCTACCATCAATAACACACTACGCCGCCAGGGACTCAAATCCTGCAGTGCCAGACGTGTCCCCCTGCTTAAGCCAGTACATGTCCAGGCGCGGCTGAAGTTTGCTAGAGAGCATTTGGATGATCTAGAAGAAGATTGGGAGAATGGCATATGGTCAGATGAAACCAAAATAGAGCTTTTTGGTAAAAACTCAACTCGCCGTGTTTGGAGGACAAAGAATGCTGAGTTGCATCCAAAGAACACCATACCTACTGTGAAGCATGGGGGTGGAAACATCATCCTTTGGGGCTGTTTTTATGCAAAGGGCCAAGGACGACTGATCCGTGTAAAGGAAAGAATGAATGGGGCCATGTATCGTGAGATTTTGAGTGAAAACCTCCTTCCATCAGCAAGGGCATTGAAGATGAAATGTGGCTGGGTCTTTCAGCATGACAATGATCCCAAACACACCGCCCGGGCAACGAAGGAGTGGCTTCGTAAAAAAGCATTTCAAGGTCCTGGAGTGGCCTAGCCAGTCTCCAGATCTCAACCCCATAGAAAATCTTTGGAGGGAGTTGAAAGTCTGTGTTGCCCAGCAACAGCCCCAAAACATCACTGCTCTAGAGGAGATCTGCATGGAGGACTGGGCCAACATACCAGCAACAGTGTGTGAAAACCTTGTGAAGACTTACAGAAAACGTTTGACCTCTGTCATTGCCAACAAAGGGTATATAACAAAGTATTGAGATAAACTTTTGTTATTGACAAAATACTTATTTTCCACCATAATTTGCAAATAAATTCATTAAAAATCCTACAATGTGATTTTCTGGATTTTTTTTATTCTCAATTTTGTCTGTCATAGTTGAAGTGTACCTATGATGTAAATTACAGGCCTCTCTCATCTTTTTAAGTGGGAGAACTTGCACAATTGGTGGCTGACTAAATACTTTTTTGCCCCACTGTATGTATATATGTATGTATGTAGGTATGTAGGTAGTGTAGCAGGTTCAAGGGTGTGAGGTTTCCACGTCACCAAGTTCAATAACCAAACACGCACAAGGAGCACAACTAGAATGCAAATGGGGAGTTCATTAGGGAGTTTTGCACACTGGTGAAAAGGGGGGAATTCACCAACCATTTCCCAGTCCACAATCCGTTCTCCTTGTCTGTTCTGTTCTCCAGGTGTAATCCTAAAACTCGGGTCTTCAGCCAATCCGGTTCGGTACACAGTTGGGGTAGTCAGACAGTCCAGGTCACAACGAGTAATCACACAGTTATTCCTCTTACTTCCCTCTCTGTTCTCTGCCCCGTTGTGCAGGCCGCTTCCTCTTTTATCCCCCAGTGCTCCCTGGCTTGATGATCCACAGGCTCGCCTGGGGCAGGAAGTCCATAAAATAGTCAAATAATATGCATAAATATATACATACATACACACTGCATATATACACATAGTGTACCTATTGTGGCAGACGGCAGGGAGAGGTGAGGGGGTGGAACCAGCGGGCTGCAAGATATCTCTCTTCAATAAACACTCCCCTCACTTCTCCCTGCCATCTGCCGCAGTAGGTATCTGTATATATGGCAGTGTGTATGCATGTATGTATGTATATATGAATGTATATTATTTTACTGCTCTAGGGATGTAATTATTCTTTGGATGACCTTACTTACTATTATGTATTTTTTCACTCTTTTTGTGATGCGCAATGCAGAGAACGCCGGAAGAAGAATGATCATTTAATTACCATAGTGAATTATTGTAATGTTTGTTTATGTATCAATTAATCCTATAATGGATGGGTTGCCAATTGGCAATTTGACACGGAAAGAGACTATACTTTCTACTCTAGACCCTATAATTCATATTCTAGATTGGACAATTTTTTATATGCCCTCTATTTGCATGCATGTTGTCCAGTCATGTGCTATTGGCTCTATAGTAATTTCCGACCATGCCCCAGTGTATATAGATATTGAAATCGGCAAAACAGTTCCCAAAATGAGATATTGGAGACTTAATACGTCTCTGCTTAACAATGAAGGATTCTGCTCTGTGATAAAAGATAAATGATCACATTACTGCCTCGACAATCAACTCTCTCCTGTTTGAGCTGCAACTGTCTGGGATGCTGCCAAAGCAACCATAAGGGGTCATATCATTTCCCATGCCTCTCTGATCAAGAAGCTTAGAATGGAAGAAGCATTTAGTAAAGCATTTAGAACTTTTTCATAAACAACCACCAACTCCGGAGAACTGGAATTCACTAAGTTGTGCTGAGGCCAAACTCAATTTAGAGCATACAAAGCATGCAAAAAAAAAACTGTTGTTTTTTTACCAAGCAAAAATAGAGTGAGTTTGGTAACCGTCTGAGCCGTCTACTTGCACACCAACTTTAAAAAGAACAGAATGAAAGATTGATTAAGTCTATAAGAATGGCAGATGGCTCCACTTATTATGATCAATTGCTTATCAATTATTTTCTTTTGCAACTTCTATACGTTCCTTTATACTTCACAACGTACAAGATCGAACAACGAAATTGCAAAATATCTGAATAAGATTATCTTGCCCATTATATCTGATGAGCATAGAAATTGACTAAATGCACCCTTTACTCCTGAATAGGTTTGGGACACTATTAAGGCAGTGCCTTCTGGCAAGGCAGCCGGCCTAGACGGCTTCTCGGCAGAGTTCGACAAGACGTTCTGGCCTGAGACATGCCCTATCTTCATGCCTGCTCTAAATAATATGTCTGAAAGAGACATCACCTGTCAGGGTACAAAATTAACATGGATAAATCCACGGCTTTACCTTTGAATATCCCTTCTACAATCAACTTAGAAACGATGGTCTGAAACAGGCTTAAAATACGTGGGCATATGTGTTACTCCAAATCTTAAAGACCTGTTTACTTCAAATGATATGCCTTTGCTCACAAAGATTAGACAGGATCCGAGTAACTGGTCTACCCTACCAACTCTCTTTTTGGCAGAATTAATGTCGTCAGGATGAATATCCTTCCACGGCTAAGTTACCTATTCCAAAATATTCCCTGCTGTCTATCTCAGTCCTTTTTTTTCAGAAAATGAATGCAAATATATCTGTGTTTTTGTGTTTATCTGGGACAAAAATAAACCTACAATCAAATGTACCAAGCTAATGAAGTCTAAGGATTTAGGAGGGGTCTCTTTTCCAAATCTGCAACTCTATTACTGGTCTGCACAGATCAAGCACATGATTAGTTGGTGCCTAGACAGATGCCACTCACTCTAGGTTGGTAATGGAATCAATAGCATGTCATCCAAGAGCACTTCCTTACCATTTATTAATAGCTTTGAAAAGATCCAGTCTTTATCTGACAATGTCACAGTACATACTGTAATGCACTCTTAGCTTGGAAAGAAGCAAGGAGGTACTTGGTCACCGATTGCCCTTAATCCAGATTCCCCCCAAAGATTTATTTAAAGTACCTACAACTTAGACATTTCATAGAGGGTCAGAAGAAAGCCCGATAAACTACGTTTTCAAATGACTGAAGTTGAAAAACTATTTACGAAATCTACTGTTCGGAGAGGTTTAATCTCAGACATATATTCTATTTTATTGAACAGAAGTGCCTCATCCTATCTACTATCTTGAAGACATGTTTGGGAGAGAGACATTGGACATGCATTCGGTGAGGAAGAACGGGCTTCTATCTGCGAAAGGGTCCACCCCAAATGCACCTCCATAAGCATACAATAACTAGGTTTCAACATTTTTTATAGAACCTACTTTAAACCGGTCTGCCTTCACAGAATGTTTTCCAGTGCATCACATTTATGTTTTAAATGTAAACAGGATACTGGCACTCTTCGTGTATTTTTGTTTGGTACTGTCGCAGTATCCAGTCATGGAATGATATTCATTTACACATCTAAAAGATCTTGGGTAGACAATTAGCTTTTTCACCGAATGTGTATTTGCTCTACTTTGATTGTAAGGTTGTGTTTGATCCTGACTCTGAACATCTGTTCAATACCCTTGTATGTGCATATTGTTATTATTGTCCACACCTGAAGTACCATCTGCGATAATGTGGCTTTCTCTAGCTTCTGCTATCCTACCTCTAGAGAAACGTACCTTTGATTTATACCAGAGGTCTGATACATTTAGGAAAATCTGGTCTCCATTGGGATCCTATGTAGAAAAACTCCCATAAATTACCTATGTTACAATTGTGATGTTTAAAAAAAAAAAAATTTATGACTGCCTTTTTGTATAACGTTTTGCTCTATCCTTATTCATTTTTATTGTACTTGGTCTGTGTGGTGCAGTTTGTTTGGTTGTCTGTGTAACCCCTGTCAAAAGAAAATAACATTCAAAGAGAAAGATAATTACAAATAGTTACAAAACAGTTTGGACACACCTACTCATTCAAGGGTTTTTCTTTATTTCTACTATTTTCTACCTTGTGGAATAATAGTGAAGACATCAAAACTATGAAATAACATATGTGGAATCAGGTAGTAACCAAAAAAGTGTAAAACAAATCAAAACATATTTTGTATTTGAGATTCTTCAAAGTAGCCACCCTTTGCCTTGATGACAGCTTTGCACACTCTTAGCATTCTCTCAACCAGCCTCACGAGGAAGTCACCTGGAATGGATTTCAATTAGCAGGTGTGCCTTGTTAAAAGTTCACTTATGGAATTTCTTTCCTTAATGAGTTTGAGCTTTAAGTTGAGCTTTCAATTGTGTTGTGAAAAGGCAGGGGTGGTATTTAGAAGATAGCACTATTTGGTAAAATACCAAGTCCAAGGGCCTCCCAGGTGGCTCAGTGGTTAAGGGCGCTGTTCTGCAGGTCCGTGGGGCGACGCAGCGTTGTCCGGGTTAGGGAGGGTTTGGACGGTAGGGAAATCCTTGTCTCATCACGCACCAGGGACTCCTGCGCAGTGCGCGCTAACCAAGGTTGCACGGTGCACGGTGTTTCCTCCGACACATTGGTGCGGCTGGCTTCCGGGTTGGATGGCGCTGTGTTAAGAAGCAGTGCGGCTTGGTTGGGTTGTGTATCGGAGAACGCATGACTTTCAACCTTTGTCTCTCCCGAGCCCGTACGGGAGTTGTAGCGATGAGACAAGATAGTAGCTACTAAACAATTGGATACCACGAAATTGGGGAGAAAAAGGGGGTAAAATTCAACAAAAAATACAAATAAATAAATACCAAGTCCAAGGGCGGCAGGTAGTGGTTAAAGCGTTGGGCCAGTAACCGAAAGGTTGCTGGATAAAATCCTTGAAATCCTTGAAAGGTAAAGAGCTATTGTTCTGCCCCTGAACAAGGCAGTTATTGCCGTCATTGTAAATAATATTTTGTTCTTAAAAGACTTGCCTAGTTAAATAAATAAAAATGTTAAGGCAAAAACAGCTCAAAGAGAAACTAAAGCTTTAAGATTACTTTAAGACATTAGTTAGTCAATGCAGAGAATGTCAAGAACTTTGATAGTTTTTTCAAGCGTAGTCGCAAAAACCATCAAGCACTATGATGAAACTGGCTCTCATGAGGACCGCCACAGGAAAGGAAGACCCAGAGTTACCTCTGCTGCAGAGGATAAGTTCATTAGAGTTAACGGCTTCAGAAATTGCAACCAAAATAAATGCTTCACAGGAGTTCAGGTAACAGACACATCTCAACATCAACTGTTCAGAGGAGACTGTGTGAATCAGGCCTTCATGGTCGAATTGCTGCAAAGAAACCACTACTAAAGGACACCAATAAGAAGAAGAGACTTGCTTGAGCCAAGAAACACGAACAATGGACATTAGACCGGTGGAAATCTGTCCTTTGATCTGATGAGTCCAAATTTTAGATTTTTGGTTCCAACTGCCGTGTCTTTGTGAGACGCAGAGTAGGTGAACGGATGATCTCTGCATTAAAGGTTGACCGATTATGATTTTTCAACGCCGATACCGATACCGATTATTGGAGGACCAAAAAAGCCGATACCGATACCGATTATTGGAGGACCAAAAAAGCCGATACCGATTAATCTGCCATTTTTTTTTATTATTTGTAATAATGACAATTACAACAATACTGAATGAACACTTATTTTAACTTAATATAATACATAAATAAAATCAATTTAGCCTCAAGTAAATAATGAAACATGTTCAATTTGGTTTAAATAATGCAAAAACAATGTGTTGAAGAGGAATGTAAAAGTGCAATATGTGCTATGTAAGAAAGCTAACGTTTCAGTTCCTTGCTCAGAACATGAGAACATATGAAAGCTGGTGGTTCCTTTTAACATGAGTCTTCAATATTCCCAGGTAAGAAGTTTTAGGTTGTAGTTATTATAGGAATTATAGGACTATTTCCCTCTATACCATTTGTATTTCATTAACCTTTGACTATTGGATGTTCTTATTGGCACTTTAGTATTGCCAGTGTAACTGCATAGCTTCCGTCCCTCTCCTTACTCCTCTCTGGGCTCGAACCAGCAACACAACGACAATTAGAGCTCGCTAATTAGCCAGCCATTTCACTTCGGTTACACAAGCCTCATCTCGGGAGTTGATAGGCTTGAAGTCATTAACAGCGCAATGCTTGACGCACAACAAAAAGCTGCTGGCAAAACTCACGAAAGCGCTGTTTGAATGAATGTTTACGCGCCTGCTTCTGCCTACCACCGCTCAGTCAGATACTTAGATACTTGTATGCTTGTTTGCTCAGTCAGATTATATGCAACGCAGGACACGCTAGATAATATCTAGTAATATCATCAACCATGTGTAGTTAACTAGTGATTATGATTTATTGTTTTTTATAAGATAAGTTTAATGCTAGCTAGCAACTTACCTTGGCTTACTGCATTCGCGTAACAGGCAGTCTCCTTGTGGAGTGCAATGAGAGAGAGGCAAGTCGTTATTGCATTGGACTAGTTAACTGTAAGGTTGCAAGATTGGATCCCTCGAGCTGACAAGGTAAAAAATCTGTCGTTCTGCCCCTGAACAAGGCAGTTAATCCACCGTTCCTAAGCCGTCATTGAAAATAAGAATGTGTTCTTAACTGACTTGCCTAGTTAAATGAAGGTATAAAACAATTAAAATAAAAAAAATAAATTGGCAAATTGGCTGGCGCCCAAAAATACAGATTTCCGATTGTTATGAAAACTTGAAATCGGCCCTAATTAATCGGCCATTCCGATGAATGGGTCGACCTCTGCTCTGCATGTGTGGTTCCCACGTGAAATACAGAGGAGGAGGTGTGATAGTGTATGGGTGCTTTGCTGGTGACACTGTCAAGGATTTATTTAGAATTCAATGCACACTTAACCAGCATGGCTACCACAGCATTCTGCAGCGATACGCCATCCCATCTGGTTTGCGCTTAATGGGACTATCATTTGTTTTTCAACAGGACAATGACCCAACACACCTCCAGGCTGTGTAAGGGCTATTTGACCAAGAAGAAGAGTGATGGTGTTTTGCATCAGATGGCCTGTCCTCCACAATCACCTGACCTCAACCCCATTGAGATGGTTTGGGATGAGTTGGACCGCAGACTGAAGGAAAAGCAGCCAACAAGTGCTCAGCATATGTGGGATCTCCTTCAAGTCTGTTGGAAAAGCATTCCAGGTGAAGCTGGTTGAGAGAATGCCAAGAGTGCACAAAGCTGTTATCAAGGCAAACTAGTGGTTACTTTGAAGAATCTAAAATATGTTTTGATTTGTTCAATACTTTTTTGCTTACTACATGATTCCATATGTGTCATTTCATAGTTTTGATGAATTCACTATTATTGTACAATGTAGAAAATAGTATAAATAAAGAAAAGCCCTTGAATGAGTAGGTGTGTCCAAACGTTTGACTAGTACTGTACATTGAATATTCCAGTTCCCACTGTCTCTACCTGTGGTGTTGGTGGTCACACAGGATGCCGTGCACTGTATTGGCACATCTATACAGGTCATGAGATATCTCAACGATTTACCATGTCTCAAGGATCTACGGTAGAATATAACTTTATTGTCCAGATTTTTTTACATTTTTTTTTTTACTTCTGTCTGATATTCTGCCTCCAAAACCTGGTCTCAGAAATTCCAGACCTAGAAACATGGTTCATGTGGGAGGCAACCCGTCTGCCTAAGGAAGACACGAACATTGTGCCCACAGTACAACTGAACTGTCAAGATGAAACCTTGTCTAGCTTATTCCACTGGGTGTCAGCACTGTCAAGGCAGATCGCAAAATCAAACGTTCACCTTAAACAATTACAGTAGACTACCCTACAATGTTTTTTAGGGTTTGTGGGGTGAATATCTTTTGAAAAAATAAATAGATTTTTTTTTCTTAGAAATTGTTTCCCATGGTGAAAAAGTAAAGCCATTCCTACATTTCAAGCAGTAAATTATATTTAGTTTTTCTTAATTGGTGTGTTGCTAAATTCACAGTAATAGTAGCCGTACCATTCTATGAGCAAATATGATGACTTGTCATACATTGTTAGGCTGTTTGAAATATTTTGGGCACAGAACTAGACATAATTTCTTCGATATTTTTCATTCTCCGCAGTAGTAATAGTTGGTACTATGTCAAAATAGAGTGCAGTATGTGAATGGGTTGCAATCCATTCTAAGAGGCGGGTTTTCTGATGTTGACACCTTTACTGGGTGTGTACCATGAAGGAGTGTACTCATTCAGTTTGTAAAAGCGACAGGTAGCCCGCATTATTCTCTGTCGCAAGAAGGGTTCCAGACATCTGGGATGGATTTGTTTAATTTTAGGTCGCTTGTCATTTTGCTGTCAGCAGTTGGTAAGATTAATGAATATATCAATTATTGTTAGCCCTACATGTAATAGTGGACCGAAGAAAACAAAATGTTTGGAGATGTGTTGGGTCGGTTAGGTTTTGGAGGCGCCGTCTGAAGGCGCATTGACGTGGTTCTAGTAGAATGCCTTTTTCAGGCCAATAATATAGGCTACCATTACAAACATTTATTTATAGTTTTTACTAGTGCATTGCATATATCTTGCTTCCTTCTTGATGTATATCACACACTTATATGTTGAAGTGAACACCTGTACTCAAACCGGTTTCTCTCAGGATGCTGCAACGGGCAGAGCGTACTCCCAGCAGGCCCGTTGCAGGGAGTACAGGGAAAGAACGTCACGTTCAAAACCCTCATCATGCCCACAGATGTAGGCGACTTTATCACAGTATCTTGGAATTTCAACGGAGGTAGTGGACTTGTACCTGTTGTCACTTCTGCGCCCAAAGGAGAGACAGTTGGCGCTGGCTACGCAGGAAGAGTATCACTGAATTCATCCACCGGCGTATTGAAGCTGGGACCCTTGACCGCGAAGGATAGCGGGGACTATGCGGTGACCATGGTCACAAGTGCTGCAGTACAGCGCACAGGTGTAACGGCGCTCAAAGTTCTAGGTGAGTAAGACGTTGATTGTGCATACAAGACGTTCATTGAATGCGTAAATGTCCCGAAGTAGCCTACACATTTTGGCATATGTTTGCCAAAATCAACTTTGTTATTTACAGCCAACTGTTTTCGTCTACTCTCTTCATTCCCAAGTATGCCCTACTCCACAGATGCATTTTGATGCATAATTCCCTAATAATGATTCAAGGGTGTGGCCCTGTGGCTTGGAAAACGAACATTCTAACCTACTACCATGCTCTAGAAATATGGGATGGAGTTATGTCACTGGCATTATACTGTATTGCTACAAACCTAGGCCTGTCTTTAGCAATGTGTGTGTCTGTGATGGCTCAAGGCATTTCTTGGATTAATGCTTATCCATGCCAATATCCCAAATGAGTTTTTTCCATATGCTGTGTAGCTAGACACCTACACAGCACTGCCTTCAGAAAGTATTCACACTCCGTGACTTATTCTACATGCTGTTGTGTTACAGCCTGAATATGTTTTTCTCTCAACCATCTACACACAATGCCCCATAATGAAAAATTGAAAATCATGTTTTTAGAAGAAGAAAAATGTTTGCACATTTATTTAAAATGAAATGCAGAAATAGCTCATTTACATTAGTATTCCCACCCTTGAGTCAATACTTTGTAGAAGCACCTTTGGCAGCTACTGCATTACAGCGGTGAGTCTTTCTGGGTATGTCTAAGAGCTTTCCACACCTGGATCGTACAATATTTGCCCATTTTATTCTTTTCAAAATTCTTCAAGCTCTGTCAAATTGGTTGTTGATCATTTCTAGACAACCCTTTCCAGGTCTTGCCATAGATTTTCCAGTAGATTTAAGTCAAAACTGTAACTCGGTCACTCAGGAACATTCACTGTCTTCTTGGTAAGCAACTCCAGTGCAGGTATGGCCTTAGGTTATTGTCCTGCTGAAAGTTGAATTAATCTCTCAGTGTCTGGTGGAAAGCAGACTGAACCAGGTTTTCCTCCTGGATTTTGCCTGTGCTTAGCTACATTCTGTAGGCCTCCTGCCTTATGTAACCATACCAAATGTAACATATCATACTAATTTGAGTGTCCCAGGTTTATGTTTACTATGTTACGTCTAGTCTATGAGACCAGGCATTATACTGATTTAAAAACTCAGTCAACTTCCTCTGTGACAACACCGAAAAATAGGGGTTTTATGGTTTTAGAGAATCAAAGGACCATGAATGTCATAATAAACCTTAGGTGCTGGCTTAAGGCCGGTAGCAACCACTACAGCATGTCCGGCCAGAACAAGGATGAGGCGGATGTCCAGGTTAAGAAGGGCTTCATGGAAAAAGATAGCCACATTCACACACAGCTGACCACTCATGGTTCAGAGAACTGAGAATCATGTCCACTGAGAACTGACATTAACTATGGTTCTGAAAGGAAAGAGGGCAAAGAAAACACAGGCTATAGCACTGCTATAAATAAAGGTTCAATTAAAAAAAATATATATATATAAATAATATGAATGACATGGCTGTCTAAGCTAGCGCAGGTTAAGTATAAAACAGGAAAGGCTATACACTACAGCAGGATTTAATATTTGTATTAGTATTTATATTTTCGCATACTGGTTTGTAATTAAGGCATGTGAAAGTTCACATGTTACAGATGGCATTTCTGCCCCCAACAAATGCATTTTGATGCACAAACGTTTTTTACTTTTTACTTTCAAATGCTTCTCCTTTAAAGTAATAACGTCCGTCATTCGCCTCCATTTGCATGCTGCGTCACATATTCAAAGCTTGAAGGATGGCAATGACGAGTCAGAAGTAGGGAAATAGTTTACAAGTAAAACTGGACGTTCAGGTTTATGGCAAAGTGTAAAACCAGCAAGAGGTCATATACCATTTTGTTGGGTCAGATTAGAATGACCCCTGTGTATTTTTGGTCAGTTAAACAGCAATTTATTTTACGACATCACAGCCATCAAATGAGCACTTGTTCAGTTCACAACATGTTCAGAAAGCCTTTGCTGCCAACCTGTGGTTTACTTTTCATCAGTTTAATGCTTTCGCTCCCTTCCCCCTCAGCCTTAGAGTACAGCTTCATCAATATGCCACTCTCCCCTCCCCCTCCCTCTGCCTCAAAACTCAAGCCCTGATAACAATTACCCTGACATTCACCCACCCCTACCTCCTCCCTCCCCTCCTCAGAACCGGTCGCTGTCGTGACCATCAAGTCCAACCTGAATGAAGCGGTCGAGTTCAACAGCACTGTGGTCTTGACCTGTTCGGCCAAAGGCTCCTTCCTCATGTACAAGTGGCTCAACGGCACCGCCCCACTGGTCGCCGATGGGAATCATGTGACTTTGAGTGCAAACGCAACAGTGCTAACCGTGGCTGGAGTGTTCAGGGAGGATCTGGTCGGACCCATCTACTGCACAGTCTCCAACAAACTAGAGAGCGATAGCAGTGCCCCCTTCAACCTCACTGTCAGCTGTAAGTACCTATGTTCTTATAGCCTGGTCTCACATCTGTTTGAGCTGTCTCCTACTCCTATGGTCATTGTTAGAAATACAGCACAAACAGATCTGGGACCAGGTTAATATTCTTATCCATTGATTCCGCTCACGTCTCTGCAAGGCTATCTGAAAGGTTCAGGTGGCATTTAGTTTAGAGTCTTAGGAGGCTTTGTGTGACTTGGGACACTACCAGTAGGGGTTTCTACACCCAAACCCAACTCTCCTGTTTACACCATGCCTGTGGTCCGATGGTTATGCTGATTTACCCTTATCAAGAGAGTTGAAATCCCGGCAACATTTTCTTTCTCAATTTTATCAACACGTAGATATGATATTGAGCAGTAGATCAATTCGTTTGTGTGACGGCTTTAGAATAAGTCATGCCAGCCATTTTCTATATTGTAACAGGTAGAGGCTGCTGATCTAAATCAGCCAGCTCAGGGTAGTACAATGCAGGTGTCAGGAAAATGCAGGTCAGATAAGATCCACATTTCATCAAAGTCCATCTGAGTTGAGCACCTGGGTGGGGATAGACCAAGCATGGCTTGTTTTCGTTAAGAATTTAATGTGGTTTGCAGCCTTAGGTCCAGATATTTTTCAAATGTAGGCTTAGGCCTAACTCCAATATACCTAACTCCAATATATTTGCAGATGGGCCAGAAAACATTGCCATGGCAGTCACCCCCATGGCTGAGGTCCAAAAGAAGGGTTCCAACATTACATTGACCTGCTCAGCCCAGTCTAGCCCTGCGGCTGTGATTCAGTGGATCCACAATGGAGTCCCGCTCAATGTGATGGGCCCCAAGCTGGTACTGGCCAACATTGCCGAGGCACAGAGTGGAAACTACTCCTGCATGGCCAGCAATGCCAAAACCTTGCGATACCTGGAATCCACCACAGCCAAGTTCACTGTAGTAGGTGAGTAGAAGAACCACAAGAGCCAATGGGAAATCAAGGTTTTGTACATGGATAGGAAGGGTGCTTTAGCAAATACAAAGGGGAACCATGGACAGTATACTGGTAAAGACCTAGAGACTCAAATCTTACTCTAATGGAAAGCAAAGTAGTGAAAATGGTGGTTGCATTCAGTTGAGCTACAGTATTCTTCTGAAGTTCTTGTCGGTAACATGTTTCTCAGATGTTACACTCATTTGATTTTATTAGACTTATAGAATGACTTGATCTTGTTTAACTAATTACAAGGAAGTTATTATTACCCGTTCTCCATTTAATGGTGAATATTTCATCGAAAAGGTTCGTTACAGCCAAATCAACACTTTTTTTAAAACAGTTTCTGTATCTGCAAGATAAAGAATTTGTCATTAGTCCTCCATCCCTGCCTCAAAGAGATGGTATCATCCTTATTAAGCTAATACCATGAACAGACAGACTGAAACCTGCTTCTTGGCTTCGCACCCAGAAGGCATAACACCGAACACTGAATGGATTCCGTATGATTTTTAAGCCTACGGTACAAGTTTCAAACCCAGTGACCTCGTATCATGGCAACTTTGTACGTTCCCTTGTAGGTTTTTAAAGCTTGCGAAATATGTGCTGCATACCATACGGTACAAAGAGTGCATGGCCCGGTGTGTACTGAAACGGTTTACAACAGGAGACAGACAGTCTACCATGTTGTGAGTGACTAAAACCTGCTCGGTTGGGGGGGAGGTCTTTCAGAATGCCTGGAGTTTTTGAGTCGTGTGTTGTTTTTTTCAAAGGAAGAGAGATTGTGGGATGTGGGGGGGTCATTTCAGTCGTTCTATGAATGCTCCCCTCTACTTGGCAAACAGTAGTGACTTCAAGTCCAATTATTCCGTCACGAATCACAGTGACACGTTTTTACTTTTAATGACTGACCAAAGCTGAGGAAATAAGAATTTGCCTCTGAAAATGTTTGCCTTCAAGCCTAACACTTATTGGCCAAAGTATTGATTAGGCAGTTATGAGTCACCATTGAGGGCCATGAACTTTGTGTTTAAAATATATGATCTTGGCATTCGTTTTCCAACACTTAATAGTCTGGAAAGAAGACATCAAGATAAACAAGACAGTGGTTTCTCCCGTTCCACCGGTTCACCTGGTCCAAAGAAAAACACAAACTTGGCCTTAGTCTCACTTTCAAGTGGTCTAGCAAGACAGTGAGCATGTTAATTGCATTATCTATTCATGTAGGTCATTTGGTTTTGCTTGGTACATCAGCCCATTCAAAGACTCATTGTAAAATAACATTCTATTTGATGTCACATTTTATGGAAACGTGGCCTGGTATAAGCTGTACAGTAATATTGTATAGTAGCGACCCACAGACGTCAAATCAACTATTATTCCATGTTGGTTCAACGTGATTTCCTGGTTCAACCAGTGTGCCCAGTGTTCAGATGTCATGTCATTAAGGTATAATGAAAGTACAATGTCTTCCAATTTAGTAGGCATCACTAAATCCATTAAACTAAAATCGAATGAAGAGTTCATAAAGCTTCATGGGGTTCATAAAGCTTCATGGGGTTCATCAAGCTTCATGGGGTTCATCAAGCTTCGTATATTCTAAATACTTTGTGGGTCTAGCACTCTGTAGTTGTGAGTGAAACAAGCTGTCTCTCAGTGTTACCATCTGGTCTGTGTAAACCCAACCTCCATTTGTCCTCTGTGTTTGTAGAGGCCCTATCCGGCACTAAGATCACAGGCCCCAATGGAACGCTCGTTGCAGGTAACAGCACGGCCACCCTGAGCTGCCAGGCAAGAGCCGGCACCGCCGGCACCCGAGTGTGGCTGAAGAATGGCGTGGCACTGTCTCCTAGCAACAGGGTCGTGGTCTCGGCAGACAAGAGCTCGGTCACGATCAAGCCAGTGCAGAAGGAGGACAGTGGGGAGTACCAGTGCAAGCTGACCAATGCTGTGAACACAGACTCTGCCAGTCTCAAGATAGGGGTCAACTGTGAGTCTCTGGCCTCTTGACCTCTACGCTGACCATTAACACCAATGAACGAAGTTAACTTTATGTTTTGTTGTATATTCATAACGTTACAGTATCCAAAAATAAAAGCTTTGTGTTTCACCCAAATCCACGATGAACTGTCTGAATGCTAAAGTGTAGTATTATTGAGGCCAGAATGGCCAAATCCAGCTGAAATTCAGGTATAAATTCTCCTTTCCTGTGTCTCAGTTGGTCCTGAGGCTGTGTCGGTGAAGGGGGATAGTGCCGTGGAGGTGAAAGACCGTGTCACGCTCAAGTGTACCTCAGTCTCCCTCCCTGCTGCCACCTACACCTGGAAGTTCAACGGGACGCGGACCGACGTGATGACAGCCGAGTACATCATCGAAGCCGCCGTGTACAAGAACACTGGGATTTACACCTGTGAAGCCAGCAACGCCGTCACCGGGTTGAGCACCGCCGTCGCCCACCAGCTGTCCGTCAAAGGTTTGATAGTGGAAGAGTATTCCACCATTCGGCACCATGGTTCTTAGGATGTCTTCTCACCCTAACTTTTGTTGGGATATTCTACACGTAAATCATGTACGGTAGCACTGTACACATTTATCTTTGAGATGCTCTGATGACGATGATAAATGATAGGTTGTTCTTGTGATTCCTCAGAGGAGGGAACACTGGATAATGGTCTGACGGGCGGGCAGATCACTGGGATCGTCATCGGCGTGATTATCGCCCTAGGGGCCATCATCGGTGGAGTCCTCCACCTGAGACGGAGAAAAAGACAGTGAGTTCTCTTGGTTTTACCTTTTGATCCACTTGTGCTAATCCATTAAAAGAGCGTATGGCTTTGCAGACACACCTGTTGTGTGTAATGATACCCAATTCCTCCCCGTCTCTTAAGTGCCCTTCCTGTGAATCTCCAGGCCTCGCTTCATTCCTCTCATTCTTTGGCATCCTAGAACTTGTAGTGTTACCAAGTATCTTCACTTTGTTTTGTAGCAGTCAAATTCTCTGCACTTCCAAAAACCCTATTTTAGCAAACTCTTTGTGGCTTTTCATTTGCCTCAACACAGATAAAGATACTGCATTTTTTGTTGGGGGGGGATTCATATGGAACTCCAGAGTGGAACTCCAAGGTTATGGAACTCCAAGGTTTCATATGGAACTCCAGAGTGGAACTCCAAGGTTATGGAACTCCAAGGTTTCATATGGAACTCCAGAGTGGAACTCCAAGGTTATGGAACTCCAAGGTTTCATATGGAACTCCAAAGTGTCATTTCTGATCAATCGTATCACTGAGGTGAAAGTGATGCAAACGACCACATCCTCTGAGTTACCTGCCAGTGGATTCAGGAATCGTTATCTTAAAGCGAAGAACAAACCGTTTAGCCAAGGCAGACACGGGCTGACACGCCTCGCACATTCCAGCATTTGGCAACAGAAATCTATGATAACACCCCTTCTGAACAAACCAGAAAGGGAGAAATATACCACAGGTGTCATTGCTCACAGTTTTGCGTCAACACCCTTTTTCTCATTGGAACTCTTGTTGTAGTTCACGTTCTCATTCCTCTCCCCTCCCTCGCTAATAAGAGTGTTGTCAGGCAGAGCAGACGAAAAAAAAAGTGACCTGATGGGACAGAGATCGCTGGAGGTCAAGCGTACTGTACCTGCAGAGCACGGTCTACAACCGCCGCTCCAAGGTTCAGAGTTTGTCTCCCTGCTCCTCGTTATCATAATCCGACAAACTCAAACTTGATATTTGAGGCTATTGTTCCTTGACGGCGTTCGCACTCCTGGAGGTCTTAGAGAGGAAACTGTCTGTATCCATTGACTAAGAATGTCAGGTTTGGATCATTGGCAGGCTCCTCTCCCCTGTAACTATTCCCCAGGTCGTTGCTGCAAATGAGAACGTGTTCTCAGTCAACTGACCTGGTAAAATAACGGATGAATAAATAAATAAATTATTGTAAGGTTGTCAATGGAAAAACAGGAACTCTGTAAGTGAAGATGAACTACTGGGATTGCTCACTTAATATCTACCTGGCTGATTTCTAGAGTGTGCCTGCAGATGCATTCCTTGAAATAGTTTTTGTTTCATTAGTAGACGTCGTACAAAGTAGTATTACGTACCTCAGCTTTTTGTGTTTGTGGCCAGTAGAAAATAAAGAACGGAGGTGTGCGTAAAGGTTCAAAACAAGGAAAGGGAAATAAAGTTACAGGGATTTCTGATGCAAAGACCAACCGCCTTCATCCAGTCAGGAAGATGAGCCTCCAGATAACCAACCAGCATAACACGCAGTTCCCCCAAAGTGCAGACTTCCTATTGGATAACTTAACAAGCTGATAAAAAGCAAAAGATACAACATTTTACTTGAGTTCACTTCATTGTCGTGTTTACTGCCGGTGAACAAGGGGAATGCAGTGTGGGTGTTAAAAGTAGGCCTGGTTGGTTACGTTTAGACAACCCTGTGTGCACAGCTGGGTTCACACAGACGCACAGCTGTTTTAGATGAGAGAGGGACTGGCAGGTTCAAAGCCCCGAACACCATACGGTTCCTGATTAGTGCGATAGGTGACTGGCAAATTGGTGCACAGCAGGCCAGGCCCCTAAGTAAAATGGGGGGGATTAGTGAATACAGTATAGTATAGTATACAGATAGTGTAGGTTTCTGGAAAAGGGCACAGTCTTTATAGGGAGCAGATTATTTTCACCGGTAGAGGATATAGATAGATATATGTCTTAGGTGTACACTGAATTTGTTTAACCATGTTCTGATATACGTTACTGGACACTTTTTTACAGAGTAAGATTGATTAAAGCAACTAAGATATGATTCTGTTGATATACCATGACATGTATACAGTAGATAACTGTGATACGTCACAGATAAACCACTGCCAAAGACCTGCATGTATTTATTCTGGCTCGCTCTCCTCATTCTGCCTGGCCTTGTCAGCCTGGATCAACGCTGTGGGTTTCAGTATTTTGAAAACACAGTCGGACCACATTCCAACACTCTCTCTCTAGCCTCACACTCAGGAGAGGAAGATTCCATCTCAACAGGGGGGTCCGCCTCTTTTCGCCCCTCTCTGAATCACCTTAAGATAACAAGCTGTCGGGGCGTGGTGGCCCCGGGCCGTGGAACGGACACTTCCAGCAGAGCTTAAGCCCCTCCTCACTTCAGATTCAGAGTATTTAATAGTCACGTACAGTGTTGCAGGTGTGATTGTAGGGTACAGTGAAAATCTTAGTCTTAGAGATCCAACATGCAGGACTAAGTGAAATAAAATAATGGAGATGGTAATAAAAAACAACAATAGAAATAGCACTATATACATAACTGTGGCGGTGATAAATAGATCAATTAAGTAGCAGGTAGCTGACTAGTGGTGGCTATTCAGCAGTCTGATGGTCTGAGGGTAGAAACGTTCCGTTTTTGACACAATGCTCCTGTACTGCCCTTGTCTGAGTGATAGAAGCAGGGAGAACAGGGCGTGGCTTGGGAGCCTGGGGACCCAGATGATCTTCTTGGCCTTCCTGCAACACCTGGTGTTGTAGGTGTCCTGTAGGACAGACGGTGTGCGTTCGGCTTGCTCTTGGAGTGTTCAGACAGCATACTGGACGCTCTGGCCTAGGAGTAGGGTTGATCTGAGCGTTCTGACCTAACAACAACAGTCAAGCACCCAAACTAACTGACTAACATTGGCTAGCTTGCTAGCTACTTCCAGACACAAATGAGGAAACAGCTCACTCTGACCCTTTTACTCACCCTAGCAGAGGTGGTTAGGTTGTTTTTGTTGGTGACTGCAACTGTGCTTCTCGCAACAATTTAATTCAGCTCTTTTTTCCAACGTTTACTGACACCGGCCATATTGAACAGGTGTTGAGCGTTCGTAAATTCATCTGTTATTCTGCTCTCTGGCACGCTCAGACAAGTGCTCTGAAATCAGAGTAAATAGCCAGAGCGTCTATCGACAGTTGTTGCAGTGGCATCATGAACATTCTATTGAAATGGTTACTTGCATAGTGGAGTCTTTTGTTTATACATGTAGCTAGCTAGCTAAACAATGAACCATAATCCCAACTCACAATGTTACTACCCTGCATGAATCTGCAGGTAGCTAACCAACCAGGTTCAATGTTAGCTAGCTAGCTAACATGAGGCTATAACTACCAATGCAAATAGCTCTGAGATACGAATAATATTACTACACAGATCATAAACGTGACGTTAGCTCGCGAGCCAGCCAGCTAAGGTTAACTAGCTAACTAGCAGTACACTTTAACTTGAAATGAAAACAACTTTCTGACAAAATTTGAAATGTGTAATATCTGAAAATTTAGCGAGTTTACTATTTTGCCTGTATTCATGGATGGACGCATCTCCCTCTCTGTCACGGATGCCATGGTTGCCTTAGTTTGAAGTTGTAATCCGGAGAGAGGTGTTTTACACAACAGCCTTCAGTGTGTTCTCTTTTCAACTCCGTCTGCATATTTGCAATCAAACGGCAGAATTTTCTCCTTAGCTACTGTATCATACTCTAATTCCACCATGCATTCCACTGATTTCAAAACATGGTCCTCCAGAAAGTGGAGAGCAACCCCTTTGCAGTTCTACTATGTGATATCTTTCAAAGAAATCTGCATTAGAGAGGATTACCTACACATACTGACCAGCTCAAATAGACAGTAGCGTGCTACATGACAGACCAATCTGAACTCATCTCTCGACATGTCCAGCCCACCCATTATCTCAGCCAATCATGCCTAGCGGGAAGGTTCCTGTCTTTTTCTGTGGCTAAACCAACTAGGCTCGTAATTGAACAATTGTATTAATATTTACAGATTGCATATCAGTTTGTTATTAAGGCACATGAATGTTTACATGTTCCAGAAGGCACTTCTGCCAAAAAAACGCATTTAGATTTTTTTTTAATTAAAAAGTTAACTACGTTCAAATGGCTTTCCTGTGGAGTGGTGACATACGCCTAGTTTCCTGAAATGAGTCACATTTGCATTCCTATGGTCCAGGTGGGTAAGGGCAGTGTGCAGTGCAATAGCGATTACGTCGTCCGTGGATCTGTCAGGGCGGTAGACTAATTGGAGAGGGACGAGTGTGTCGGGGAAGGAGGAGGTGATATGGTATTTGACTAGCCTCTCAAAGCACTTCATGATGACAGAAGTGCTACTGGTCTGTAGTCATTCAGCTCAATTACTTTCCCTTTCTTGGGCACAGGATGATAGTGGACATCTCGAAGAAGGTGGGTATAGAGGCCGGAGTTAGGGAGAGATTGAAAATGTCAGAGAACACAAAACAGCCAGTTCGTCTGCACGTGCTCTGAGGGCACTGCTAGAGATGCCGTCTGGGCCAGCAACCTTGCAAGGGTTAAGATGTTTGAATGACTTACTTGAATGGTAGCTCAGGGTCATTGTGCTCGTTTCTTGAGAAAAAGGTGTTTAGCTCGTCCGGTAGGGTAGCGTTGGTGATCGTTAGGAGCCCCTGCCACATACGCCTTGTGTCCGACCTGCTGAATTGCTCCTCCCCTTTTGTCCCTATACTTGTGTTTCACCATCTTGATCGATCTGCGTATGTCATATTTGTACTGTTTAACCAAACTATTGTCCGCGGTCACCTTGCTCTGTTTATAAGCAGCATCTCTCTCTTCAGATTTCTGGTACGTTTTGGTGGACTAGAGAGGTGGACAGAGATTTGAGTCAGTGGAGCAACAATTAGATAAGGGCAATAAAGAAGGGCATACATTTCCATCACTTGGATTTTCCCCCTTTCCATGGGAGTCACTGGTGATGGGGGAGAGGCTGAGATGAGAGCATGGTTGGAATGCCACCGTCTTGTCTGCACAGGTCTCTCGCTCTCTTTCTGTCCATCTCCCTCTTCTTCTCGCCTCTTCTGTCTGTTACTGTCTTTCACTCTTTCTAACATTCTTACTCTACATTCCTCTCTTCCACTTGGTTCCATCTGTCCTCGCTTACTTTCCGCTATGATTTAGAGTTTCCTCGACACGGTTTGTCCTGAGGGACATTCCTCACGGAAGTACTCATATTTTCTGGAGACATGCCGTAATTCAGCCATAGTACACGGGCATACCTGCAGGATCAAAGTGAAACGGCCAAGTACTCATTGTTGATATTGTAGTTATTGAGTCATCCTCTTCCTGTGTTTGTCCCCATTGTTATGTCTACTGTTCTTATCAATGGCACAAAACTAGGCTAGATGCTTTCTGAGATGCGATCGCAGCATTACAAAGGTTACAGTACCTACCAACACTGCTCTTATTCATCAGGGCATTAGGGTTTGTTCACTAACCATTTAAACTCGTAGGAATTGGCCTATATGGATAGGGCTAAATATATATTTTTTTTTTTACAGAAGAAATATGAAAACCATATGTATAACCATGGTAGCAATTAAAAGGAAACAGTTTGGAAATTAGGGGGAAATTATTTAGACTAAAGGCGAGGACAAAACGGTTCATCTGAAACGAGATGGAATCTTAACTTTACATTGTTGATTGTATGTGAATTTTACATTTGTCTTTTTCGCTGCATTTGCTGATAACGAAATCGGAAAATACTGTAGATACATTCAGCAACATGATAAGGATATAAAAATTTGGGGTAGGTACAACATAAGACAAAGAGATGAGAAGGGTTTGAGTGAGAGGTCAAACTGGTGTCTCCAAGTGGCTTTCACACCTCTACAAAGTGTCCACAATTCCTAAGCAATTTCAATGCAATATTATGACTCCAAGAAGAGTCTTCAACAATGAGCTGCTATTTCCAGCTCTCCTAGCTGTGTTGTTGAGGAACGAGAGCAAGCAGACTTGTAGTTGTTCAGAACAACCCAGGGTATGACGCCACGTCGTCTTGGAACTGAACATCAAGCACAGTGATCATAAACGTTGACAATGTACTCTATATCACATGAGTCTTACGATATGGAAATGGGAAGTCTTTGGCTTGCTTGTACGGCATAAAAGCGATATTTTATTATAATCCTCAACGTCTCGTCTTTCAAAATACTTTGAGTCCTCTTTCATTTACAGCATTTCCCTCACTCGGACAACAAAACATTTGCTCAAATTGCCCAGTTACAGGGAGGGACCGCTGTCAGAACCGCTGTCAGTCAAAACCCATACCGTGCTGTGAAGCGGAGACCTTGAGCTCTGACGTCATGTACACTCGGTTGGCAGTTTATTAGGTACGCCACCCCGTTCACCTGGCCATGGCTTGCTATTTTAAAGCAGGCAGACGGGCATCGAGGCACTCAGTTACTGTAGGATTAGAATGGGCAAAACGAGTGACCCAAGTGACTGTGAGCATGGTATTATCGTCGGTGACAATCAAATAACATCCAGTCAGCGGCAGTCCTGTGGGCCAAAAAGGCTGGTTGATGAGGGGTCAAAGGAAAATGGCAAGAAACGTGCAAGTTAACAGGCGGGCCACAAACAGTGGTGTGGCGCAGTACCACAGTGGTGTGTAGAATGGCATCTCGGAACGCACAACTCGTCGGTCCTTGTCATGGATGGGCTATTGCAGCCGGCGACCACACCGGGTTCCACTCCTATCAGCTAAAAACAAGAAGAAGCAGCTCCAGTGGGCACGCGATCACCAACACTGGGAAATTGAGGAGTGGAAAAACATTGCCTGTTCTGATGAATCCCGGTTCATCTTGCTGATGGCAGAGTCAAGGATTTGCCGTAAGCAGCATGAGTCCATGGCCCCATCCTGCCTGGTGTCAACGGTACAGGATGGTGGCGGTGCTGTAATGGTGTGTGGAATGTTTTCCTGGCACACGTTTGATCCCTTGATACCAGTTGAGCAACGTTTCCATGCCTGAATAATTCTGGCTGTTCTGGAGGCAAAGGGGTGTCTGACCTGGTCCTTCGTGTACCTAATAAACTGGCCACTGAGTGTATAGCATGTTACTGTAAAGCCACTGCGTTACAATTTAGGCGCTTATCAGTGACCAAATCTGCCAATTTCAACATGTATACAGGTACAAGTGTAAAGAGCTACCTATTGGGTTTCCATCAAAGAAATTAGGATACACAATTATTTTGAAATAATAGCTGCCTGCTTTATATTTGTTGCGGTCATGTGGATATATGAACTAAAATCAAGTCATTCAGGTTGTCAAAGCGAAGTTATCATCCCCACAACAATGAGGCGTCTTGTTTTTCTCAAATCCCTTCAAAGCCAACTCATCATTACACTCATCGCCACTATTTTCTTTTATGTTCTGTTTCAGTGTCGAGTCGCCATACTAGAAGAGTGCCCCGAGGAAAGCTGGTAAGCCGCTCTTTGATAACTCTATATTATCCTGAAGTTGTTTTTGCGTTCCCTTGTCAGGCAACGCAGGCCAGCATTATTATCCTGTTGTTAACAACAGTTATCAAGGCTGTCTCCACTGACCTGGGACAAACATTTCCTTGTTGAGGACATTTTTATTGCATTGCGTTTGAGGCTATAGCTACTGTTCTGTGGTGCCACTCCGTATCACACACATTTTACCTGAAAGGCCTTTCAGATAAGAATGTTGACTTTATACGTAGGGAGTGAGCACCGAGTCCGAGTCTGGCATAGCTACAGTAAATCAGTGTATCCATCTTTAGTCTGAATGAACAAGTAAGGCAAAGGTCCTCATTGCTGTTATCATTTGATTTTCGCCTATTAGCACTTTGGGAGTTGAAGTAGAACAAAAGCCAGTAGACACTGTATAGCCTAAGTATTGCCAATGTTCACCTAAAGAGGACTTTCTGACGAGGGCTGATGAAAACAAGATATTCAACTTCAGAACGTGTTCTTGTGGTTGTGAGTAGCGCTCAGTGGTAAGCTATGAGTTTCTTCTTCCCCACAGGAGCTATCAGCCCAAAGAATCAGCCAATTATTCCCCTCAAGATCAATCTCTGCAGTCGGGAAGACCACTCAGGTGGAAACCTCCCCCAGGTCTGTCCAGCCATACAAGCTATTCATCACAAAGTCCATATAACCCCAGGGGTCACAACATCGCCCTCTCCAAAAACACTCACACATCACAAGACATGGTCATCTCTGTTGAAAATGGTGGTGTCCTTGGGCTTGGATTGGACCCGAAAGCACCAACACATCTATCCCATCTAACATCTATCTGTCTGTATGGACTTATTTTCCTTCACACACCTTCCCTCCTCTCCATCCATCCCATTGGCTAAGGTAAACAGCTTCCAACATTCCCTGAGAATGCTGACTCTTCCCTTTTTTTGCAAAACAGGAATGTCATCGCTTACATCAATTTCTCCACACATTCCTTGGGAAATGAATCGCATCATAGACTTGAGCGATGGTGAGAAACTGGAGGAGGATCTAGTGGTGTAATACACTGGAGTCCCACGGGACTGTAGGGCTTAGTCACTTGGTCCCTCCTCACTGAGCACACTCATCAAGGCGAATGGGCAAGTATCGTCTGAATCTTTCAAACACCTGACGGACACAGGTTCATAAATCTGACGTTGCCACAGACAGGTGTCTGCCTGATCCCAGGGATTGCTCCCCCCCCCCCCCCTTTTTATTTTCCGTCTTTACCTCTACAAGATCTGCTCGTAAGAACTTAATGTGAAGACGGCGATGACAAGATCCAACACGCAGCAAATATTCAGGGGAGAAGAGAAAAAAAAAGGTAGGAATGTTTTTGTGGGCAAAGACATTCTTTGGTTTTGGAGGGAAAATGTGTGTGCTTCAGGGCTGTACTACTGAGTTCTGTTATTTGCTATATTCCACTTTTCAAATGTTTTAATCTTTTGGCCTTTTGTAGTTTAAACCCCCCAAAAAGACAAAACTATGTTTTTAGAAACATGAATGAACAAGTGACATTTTATGTTAACTGTAACACAACCCCTTTTGACCTGCTTTTTAGCTTTGTTTTTGTCACTAGTGTTGTTTGAACCCTCCGATGAATACATTAAGCTGATGGGGTTTGTTTTTTTAATCCAATGAATGATAATAAGTTGTTTGCTGTCAAACAATTAGTTGTTTGATAGCACACACAGGTATGTGACAACCAGTCATACACACCTTCAATTAGAACACACAGAACTATGGGTTAAAAGTTATTTTATCTGTTAAGTTTTCTCCCACTATTTAAAGTCAATGGGGGGTTTTGTGTGGCATAAACAGTACAGGGCAGTTACTCTAGTAGGCCTGGTAATGTCACTTGGCTGTGGAAGGTGTTTACTCTTGTGGTTTGACCTATTCTGTTAAAACATGTAATTACATAAAGCATTCCGTATATTCAAACATAAAGACAGATGCACAGACACCAGAACTTGAACACGGTAACCAAGTACACTGAACAAAAATTTAAACGCAACATGTTAAGTGCTGGTCCCATGATTCATTAACTGAAAAAAATATCCCAGAAATGTTCCATACACACAAAAAGCTTATTTCTCTCAAATGTTGGGCACAAATTTGTTAACATCCCTGTTAGTGAGAATTTTATCCTTTGTCAAGATAACACATCCACCTGACAGGTGTGTCATATCAGGAAGCTGATCAAACAGCATGATCATTCCACAGGTGCATCTTGTGCTGGGGACAATAAAAGGCCACTCTAAAATGTGCAGTTTTGTCACACAACACAATGCCACAGATGTCTCAAGTTTTGAGGGAGCATGCAATTGGCATGCTGACTACAGGAATGTCCACCAGAACTGTTGTCAGAGAATTGAATAAGCCGCCTCCAACGTCGTTTTAGAGAATTTGGCAGTAACTCATTCCGATTGGCTGGGCCTGGCTCCCCAGTGTGTGGGCCTATGTCATGTGGCTGCGCCCACGCCCAGTCATGTGAAATCCCTATATTAGGGCCTAAATAATTTATTTTAATTGACTGATTTCCTTATATGAACTGTAACTCAGTAAAATCTTAGAAATTGTTGCATGTTGTGTTTATACTCTTGTTCAGCAGGTACACTGGTCAAAGCCACTGCATGTACTAGTCATTAGTTTTCATAGAGATCTAAGTAAGAAACTTGATTGACTGAGGAAGAATGAGATTGTTCCGTTTTCGTCTCGTTGGTTTAGTTCTTGAAGATAAACAGGGAGAAATTGACACCTTTTTACCTGAAGTGTTTTAGTGAAAAATGGAAGAGCAATAAACCTTTGTAAATATGATTTACTTTATGTAAATGTATACTGTAATAAACATTGTATTTTTTAGGCTTGACATTCTGTTGTCGATTTGGGGTTTCTTGCTTTATCTTCATTTGAATATTTCAAATGTCAGAAGCTTTCTCAGGTTGTTTACAGAAAGGCGTATTATTCTTTAATGACTGACCAGCCTATATTCATTCATCATTTTTCTCCTTGTATGGACACGCCTCTGAGATTTTTTTGTTTTATTTATTCTTCTGTCCTTACTGCCACTTGTGTTTTGTTAGTCTTGCTTCTTTGCAAATGGAACTCTCCTACCTATGTCTCGCTAGCCAACCGCAGACTCTGTTTCTAAACAGCCAATCACCTCTCTCTCTCTCTCTCTCTCTGGTTTTGGAATGACACAGAACATAAAGGCGGTCTTGCTGCAGTTGGTGTGTGTGTATGCAATGGTGCTCTCCTCTCCTGCCACACCAGTCCCCCCCCCCCTTTCTTCACAGATATGGCTCAGAAAAAAAGAAAGAAACGATGTAAAAACCTGCTTTAACAGAGAAAGAGAATCCCTGCAGTGGGCATGTTGTGAGCTCAGGGTGAGAAACCGACACCCTGAGCTCAGGGGTGGGTTAATTAAAGCATCCATATTTTATCTGAACCAAAATGGACTGGATTTGAAACCACACATTTACATTTGAACTGGATTTGATCCTCTTGCAGACGCGTTCATATAAAATGAGCTAACTTGTCTAGTGTAATTGGGACGGGAATACGAATGCACGGTTGGATAAACAAACACTACAAGGTGCAGGATGCTCTTGGTGGTGACCAGTCTATCAAGTTCATTTGCCTTGAGTCAACAATGGCTTTTTTTTAAATGTACTTTTGGTCTGGTTGGATGTTAAAACAATGGGACAACTGTATCACTGTACTTGAATCTAAACGAAAACTCAATAAAATGTAAGTGTACAAAAATATCTCTGGATCCCTTTTTAAAGCTGCCTTTATGTCTTATAAGATTACACCACATCTATGAGCTCAAGCTTTTAGTTGCCAGTGTATTGGGTTTCTTGAGTGCAAAGTGTTCTGCATGTCAAACAACAGGCATGAAATCAAATATACTGAATGTAAAGTGCTTTCGAGCAATTATCTTGAAAATTAAAGCCAAGAGGAGTTCATATAATTCTTTACTAACTTGATTGTAACATGTTTGTTGTGGCCATACCGGTTTGAAGGCTATGTGGGATATAGGCTACCTCTACCTGACTTCCACTAACCCTGTCACTGTCAGGAAGTTGTGCCTGCCAAGGACATTAGTTCATAAATAAGTCTGCTTGGCAGATCGAGTGAGTGTCTCTCACCCACGAACAGTGTAGTCTAAAGAATAGTCCCCAGTCACAAATTATGACTTTCAGTTTTTGCTCATATGTCACGGGGACAGTCCCCAGAGCTCTTGTACAAGGCAGCGCAGCCTTGAGAGAGGAGAGGGGAGGGGAGGCAGTTTGTGCTGTGACTATGACTCACCAACCTGACTTTCTGCAGATCAGGGCTGTCATTACCCTACTCTGTAATCACACTCATACCGGCCAATGTGTCTCAGTGTTTTTTGTTGTTGTAGTAGGCAGATTAAAATGGCTGTAACTTGGAGGTACAAGTCTAGATGTATGCAATTTCAAATTGTTCCTTTAAATATTTTTTTTTTTACAATTTAGCTTTTAAGTTTGGAAATCAGTTTTGAACTAAATAAGAATGTTATGTGTAAAATAACTAGTGGTAAATTATATTTTGTGATGTGTGAGTCATGACCTTTAACTGTATGTGCATATCTGTCTCAGCTATGAGTGCAAATTCAGGTTCCCAAGTTTACTTTATTTTTTTGGGGAGCTCTCTCTCTCATCCAGCTCTCTCAATCCTCTACCATTGCATTTACACACATTCTCAACATACAGACAGATATTATTTCCTAGATATTAAAACTTGGCGTCAATTACTTCTTTACCGCTGGCTTCTCTTGCTCACAGACCTGAAACGTAACCAAACAGGTAGCATCTTCTAGATCAGAGTACCTTGGAGTCACTCAGCCTCTGCGTGCCAGGCCCAGGGGCCTCATTTATAAACTGTGCAATACAAACTAGATCCCAAAACATGCGTGCACCAGTTTTCACGCAAAAGTTGGCATTCACAAAAACGGAACTTGGTGTTAAAATGTAATCATGTTCCCGCAAACTTTAAACCATGCCTACTCGCAGTTTCTAGTGGTTAAAGTGTTGCATTACAAGCAGGCAAGTATATTAGTGTTGTGTGCAAATGGGGGATATGATAGACAGGCTTATTCGTAACGATAAACAGGTAAATAACAAGATGCAATCCTTTGCCGTTAGTGAGAAGAGTGAACATCTATTTTGTTTATCTTTGCATTTTAAAATAATTACAAATAGGCGTCTATTTCCGAGGCTTTTGTTTATTTATTTTGTTCCATGATCATTGCATAATAAATTCCTCACCTTTTCTGTCATGGTTTCGTACTCACGAGGTAGTACAGGCCGACAACAAGGATACCGTTCGTCCCATCTCGTTTAATTGGACTCACTTCACAGTAGTAACGGCTCCAGAGGCGTGCTCTGACCACCAATGCATCAAAGAGAAGAAAAATGCATGTTTAGAACTGATCATTGATCGCATGGTGCAAGAATTAATGCAATTAATTGATTATTCAATCAATCAATCAAATTTATTGGTAGCCTAGTGGTTAGAGTGGTGGGCCAGTAACTGAAAGTTTGCTGGATCGAATCCCAGAGCTGACAAGGTACAAATCTGTCATTCCCCGGGCACCGAAGATGTGAATTTCGATTAAGGCAGTCCCCCGCACCTCTGTAATTCAGAGGGGTTGGGTTAAATGCGTAAGACACATTTCAGTTGGACAACTGACTAGGTACCCCCCTTTCCTTTATTTATTTATAAAGCCCTTTCTACATCAGCAGATGTCACAAAGTGCTATACAGAAACCCAGCCTAAAACCCCAAACAGCAAGCAATGCAGATGTAGAAACACGGTGGCTAGGGAAAAACTCCCTAGAAAGGCAGGAACCTAGGAAGAACCCTAGAGAGGAACCAGGATCTGAGGGCTGGCCAGTCGTCTTCTGGCTGTGCCGGGTGGAGATTATAACAGTACATGGCCAAAATGTTCAAATATTCATAGATGACCAGCAGGGTCAAATAATAATAATCACAGTGGTTGTAGAAGGTGCAACAGGTCAGCACCTCAGGAGTAAATGTTAGTTGGCTTTTCATAGCCGATCATTCAGAGTTTGAGACCGCAGGCACGGTAGAGAGAGAGAGTCGAAACAGCAGGTCCGGGACAAGGTAGCACGTCCAAAGAACAGGTCAGGGTTCCATAGCCGCAGGCAGAACAGTTGAAGCTGGAGCAGCAGCACGACCAGGTGGACTGGAGACAGACAAGGAGTCATCAGGCCAGGTAGTCCTGAGGCATGATCCCAGGGCTCAGGCCCTCCAGGAGGGGAGGGAGAGAGAGAATTAGAGGGAACATACTTAAATTCACACAGGACACCAGATAAGACAGGAGAATTACACGAGATATAACAGACTGACCCTAGCCACCCGACACATAAACTATTGCAGAATAGATACTGGAGGCTGAGACAGGAGGGACCGGGAGACACTGTGGCCCTGTCCGACGATACCCCCGGACAGTGCCAACTAGGCAGGATATGACCCCACCCACTTTGCCAAAGGCAGCCCCCACACCACTAGAGGGATATCCACAGACCACCAACTAACTACCATGAGACAAGGCTAAGTATAGCCCACAAAGATCTCCCCCATGGCACGAATCGGAGGCGGCGCCAACCCAGACAACCCAGACAAGAAGATCACCCACTCTAGTGACGCACCCCTCCTAGGGATGACATGGAAGAGCACTAGTAAGCCAGTGACTCAGTTCCCGTAACAGGATCAGAGGCAGAGAATCCCAGTGGAGAGAGGAGAACCTGTCAAGCAGAGACAACAAGGGTGGTTCGTCGCTCCAGTGCCTTTCCGTTCACCTTCACACCCCTGAGCCAGACTACACTCAATCATAGGACCCACTGAAGAGATGAGTCTTCAATAAAGACTTAAAGGTTGAGACCGAGTTTACATCTCTCATATGGATAGGGAGACCATTCCATAAAAAATGTAGCTCTGTCGAAGAAAGCCCTGCCTTCAGCTGTTTGCTTAAAAATTATAGGGACAATGAGGAGGCCTGTGTCTTGTAACCGTAGCGTACGTGTAGGTATGTATGGCAGGACCAAATCGGAGAGATAGTTAGGAGCAAGCCCATGTAATGCTTTGTAGGTTAGCAGTAAAACCTTGAAATCAAACCTAGCCTTAACAGGAAGCTGGTGTAGGTAGAGTGGCTAGCACTGGAGTAATATGATCACATTTTTTGGTTCAAGTCAAGATTCTACCAGCCGTGTTTAGCACTAACTGAAGTTTATTTAGTGCTTTATCCGGGTAGACGGAAATTAGAGCATTGCAGTAGTCTAATCTAGAAGTGACAAAAGCCTGGATTAGCTTTCTGTATCATTTTTGGACAAAAGGTTTCAGATTTTTTTGCAACGTTACGAAGATGGAAAAAAGCTGTCCTTGAAATGTGTTCGTCAAAAGAGAGATCAGGGTCCAGAGTAAAGCCGAGGTCCTTCACAGTTTTATTTGAGACGACTGTACAACTATGATGTAAGCAGCTTTGTAGAACCAAAACATACACAGCCTATGCTCAGCAGACTCGAACACAAGAACGAATCGTGTAGCTGCAGTTCGCTTACCACCTTGCCTGGCTATCTAGACTACTTGTTCCGGCTACGCCAAGCCCACGGACATTAGTTTCTTCTCCATAAAGAGAAGGAAAAGAAGTCTGTAGTGAATGACAGAGCATCGGAAGAGTCGTCAGGCTACTTATCACCCTCATGACAGTCCAGCCATACATTCCGTCATTCACAAACTAGTCCGGTTGCAGCCACAAATAGACCTCGTTTCAAATTAAATAAGAAATCATCTTATTTGTGTGCCTAGCAATTAACAAATTTACATTGTTTAAAGCACATGTTTACAAGTCTCGGGCACAAATGACAGCTCCAATAAGCCCCTATAACTCTGACCTCGCTCATAGTCACAATGCGCATAGCAGATTGAGTAGCCTAGCATACACCCAGGGACAGGGTCACCAGGGGTCAGGATCCTGTGGGGGTTCAGTTTCCACGGAAACGGGGAGAGTAAGTTTAGCAGTGAAACTTGAAGTAGTGAGATTGTGCAACTCCTGCACTATGCCCTCCTTCCCCTTATCAGGTGTTTTGAGGCTTCGTCAGTCTGAAAATACTCATGGAATGTGCGTTGTGTGTGTTCATTTGTGTTGGGGTGTGTATGTATGTCTACCCCCGTGTCATGTACTGTATGTTGGTTGACATGTCCATTTTCTTTGCGCAGTGTCATTGTAATTTTCGGTTACGTGTGTTTACAGCAGGTGTGGTGTGTGCTTCTGTATTACATAGAAGTACTAAAACAACCAAACCTGGACCAACTCTCTCGCTCTCTCTCTCTCAGAACTATCTTCTTGACCCTAACCAGACGAGTCACTCAACCGGAGACTGCTCTTCTCTGTGTAAAGGAGACTCTCTGTCCTGCCAAGCCTGACTGTCTCTCCTCTGTTCTCAACCTCCTAGATCTATTTGCTGCCTTCGACACCGTGAACCATCAGATCCTCCTCTCCACCCTCTCTGGGCTGGGCATCTCAGGCTCTGCACATCTTGGACTACAGTATATTCGTAAAGAATTCAGACCCCTTGACTTTTTCCACAATTTGTTACGTTCCAGCCTTATTCTAAAATGGATTAAATACATAAAAAATCTCATCAATCTACACACAATATCCCATAATGACAAAGTGAAAACATTATTATTTTTTTTTGACAATGTCTGCAGCATTGAAGGTCCCCAAGAATACAGTGGCCTCCATCATTCTTAAATGGAAGAAGTTTGGAACCACCAAGACTCTTCCTAGAGCTGGCCGGCCCGGCCAAACTGAGCAATCGGGGGAGAAGGGCCTTGATCAGGGAGGTGACCAAGAAGCCGACGGTCACTCTGACAGAGCTCCAGAGTTCCTCTGTGGAGATGGGAGAACCTTCAGAAGCACAGCCATCTTTGCAGCAATCCACCAATCGTGCCTTTATGATAGAGTGGACAGGCAACTCCTCAGTAAAAGGCACTTGACAGCGCCCTTGGAGTTTGCCAAAAGGCACCTAAAGGCTCTCAGACCATGAGAAGCAAGATTCTCTGGTCTGATGAAACCAATATTGAACTCTTGGGCCTGAATGCCAAGCATCACGTCTGGAGGAAACCTGTCACCATCCCTACAGTGAAGCATTGTGGTGGCAGCATCATGCTGTGGGGGATGTTTTTCAGCGGCAGGGACTGGTAGACTAGTCAGGATCTGCAGGGAAAAATGGACGAAACTCCCCAAATACAGGTGTGCCAAACTTGTACTATCATACCCAAGAAGACTCGAGGCTGTAATCGCTGCCAAAGGTGCTTCAACAAAGTACTGTGTAAAGGGTTTGAATACTTATGTAAATGTGATATTTTAGTGTTTTTATTTTTAATACATTTGCTAACATTTCTGAAAACCAGTTTTTTGCTTTTGTCATTTTGGGGTATTGTGTGTAGATTGAGGGAAAAAATCTATTTAATCAATTTTAGAATAAGGCTGTAACATAACAAAATTCTGAAAATTCAAGGGGACTCAATACTTTCCGAAGGCACTGTACATTCTACCTGGCAGGCCGCTTCTATCAGGTGATGTGGAGAGGATCTGTGTCTGCACCACGTGCGCTCACTACTGGTGTCCCCCAGGGCTCGGTTCTCGGCCCTCTCCTCTTGTCTCTATACACTAAGTCACTCGGCTCTGTCATATCCTCACATGGTCTCTCCTATCATTGCTATGCGGATGACGCTCAAGTACTTTTCTCCTTCCCCCCTTTAGACACCCAGGTGGCGACATGTGGATGTCGGCCCACCACCTCAAGCTCAACCTCGACAAGACGGAAGTGCACTTCCTCCCGGCGAAGGCCTGCCCGCTCCAAGAGCTCTCCATCAAATCAAATCAAATCAAATGTATTTATATAGCCCTTCGTACATCAGCTGATATCTCAAAGTGCTGTACAGAAACCCAGCATAAAACCCCAAACAGCAAGCAATGCAGGTGTAGAAGCACAGTGGCTAGGAAAAACTCCCTAGAAAGGCCAAAATCTAGGAAGAAACCTAGAGAGGAACCAGGCTATGTGGGGTGGCCAGTCCTCTTCTGGCTGTGCCGGGTGGAGATTATAACAGAACATGGCCAAGATGTTCAAATGTTCATAAATGACCAGCATGGTCGAATAATAATAAGGCAGAACATCACAGTTGACAACTCCACAATGTCCCACATTAATGTTTATTGGACTATTTTTTGAGATACTATCCTGGATAAACATAATTTGTGAGAGCTTGGTCCATAGATCCTAAGTATCAAGTTTTGTGCAGATCGGTCATTCGGTACCAGAGGAGTAGAGTTGTGTTTCACAAAAATTCAAAATCCATCATGGTGGATCTTATGGGTCTTTGAGGCATATTTGTTTGTTGTGAGGAGAGGGACCTGTATACCAAATTTCAGTTCAAATGGGATGAGGGGCGTGAGCTTTCAAAGTTTGGCATGACATCGCATGAGAGGTTGTGGCCCTTGCCCCTTTACCATCAAGCAAGGTTGCAACTTCTGAGGTCTTACAGGAAATCACATTTTTTTCACCAATAAACACCACCAAATACAATAGGGTTTCACCAGCTTTGCTTCTGAACCCCTAATAATTACGAACGCCAACAAATACAACATATTTAGCATATATGGGGTCGGCTATTTGAAAAACTAGGCTATAACGGGCTAACATTAGAATTTAAGATGATAACAATGCAATACATAAAAAACGTAAATACACAACTAAAGGCAACCACATATTTAGCCATTGAGCATGTTCTGATTGGCCAGTGAGGGGCCAAGCAAGACACACCCACAACTTGCTAATTCATCAAATCCCAGCCCTTTTGCGCCGCTGCCCACTACTGCGCCTATAATTCCGGTTTTGAAATTAGAAAAAATACTTCTGTCACACCCCTAAACTATTAAAACACTGCCACTAGCGCTAAGATTAACCAATGCGATAGGTTTGTTAAAATAGAGCCCAGACTGTATCCTGGTTGTGGGTTCAAGGTCTGTTACAAACGAGAGACAGAAGTATTTGCATTCATCATTTGCGTAGTGTATGGACGGCAGAATTAGAAGGAAATCCTGATGAACCGGACCTGCAGGATCAAGAGTGAACTACCGCCACCATAGTAGACTGGGCGAGGTGTCGGTGACAATCTTTTCCAAAAAAGTTCCTTTGTGATGATTCATGAGCTAACTGCTGAGGCAGAACCCAAACTAGTAGCAGCCTTTGCAGCTTCACTGGTATCTAAAGTCACTGTTCGCCAAGGAGAAATTGATAACTGTGAATTGTTGTTAAAAGTAAAACATGTCTGTGAAATGTAAACTTAAATGTATCTCTTTCTTTCAATAATTTCCCCCCCCTTTTACAAAACACTGAATTACAGCAGTGATGACATGTAATAATGTAAAAACTCATTGACCTTATGATTGAGTATATTGTCACGACTTCCGTCGAAGTTGGCTCCCCTGCCTGTTCGGGCGGTGCTCAGCGGTCGTCGTCACCGTCCTACTAGCCGCTACCGATCCCTTTTTCGTTTGTCTGTTGGTTTTGTCTTATTAGTTTCATGTGTTGGTTTAATTAGCTTCCCTATATGTAGTAGTTTGACCGCCCTTGTTTTGTGCGGGATTGTCTTTTGTTACGTGTGTACATATTAGGTCGTAGTGTATTTTATTTTCTATACTGGACACCCTGTGGTTTTGGGTTGTCTGGTATAGTGTCCTGCGCCCTGTATTGTATTGGGCTTATCAGTTGGGTGTGCAATAGTAAAGCACTTTACTCCGTTACTCTCTCTCTGCATCTGATTCCTGCACACACACCTAGTCCCGCGTGACAGAATCCCGCACCCGAACATGGAATCAGCAGGAGCAGCCGCATCTCCTCTCCCATCGATTAGAGGAAAGGGTCCTCCATCATACCAGCGTTCTCCATAGGATTGGTTCGGCCATAGACCAAATGATGGAGAGGATGGATCGATGGGAGAGGAGTGGCCTTCCCACCTCATCTCCACCACCCCCTCCTCCAGCACTTCCTGCTACCGCATCTGGCTCAGGGGCTCTTTGGCTGACGCTTCCACGGGAGTATGATGGAACGGCGGCGGGGTGCCAGGGTTTCCTTCTACACCTGGAACTGTACCTGGCTACCGTGCGTCCTACTCCCTCCGGAGAGGAGAGCATGAGCGCCCTCGTCTCCTGTTTGACTGGGCGAGCTCTCGAGTGGGCCAACGCAGTGTGGAACGGTCCGGACTCGGCGAGGGATCATTACGCCGAGTTCACCCGCCGATTCTGAGCTGGGTTTGACCATCCACCAGAGGGTCGTGCGGCGGGTGAACGGCTGTTCCACCTGCGACAGGAGACGAGGAGCAGGACTTTGCCCTGGAGTTCAGGACCTTGGCCGCAGGAGCAGGGTGGAACGACAGGGCCTTGATAGATCATTTCCGATGCAGTCTCAGGGAGGACGTCCGCAGGGACACCACCCTCACACTGGATGAACTCATTGACATGGCTATCCGTCTCAACAACCTGCTGGCTGCCCGCGGGGGTTCGGATCAGGTCCTGTCGTTTCCACTTCCCAGCCCTCCTGCCCCTATCCCTATGGAGTTAGGAGGGGCGGCTTCGAGGGGGACCGGAGGAGGAGTGTCCTCCTGCACCAGTTGTGGTCGGCGAGGGCACACGACCGACCGGTGCTGGAGGAACTCATCTGGGAGTCGGGAGGGCAGGCGGAGCACTACTCGATCACCCCAGGTGAGTAAGAACCAGACTCACCCAGAGCTTCCTGTCGGTCATATGTATGTGTTAACTTCTTTCCCTGGGTTTCTTCCCTCTCTACAGCATAAGGCGCTAGTCGATTCAGGCGCAGCTGGGAACTTCATGGATCGTGGGCTCGTGTTAAGGCTAGGGATTCCCCTGGTGTCGTTAGACCTACCTTTCCCCGTGCACTCCTTAGATAGCCGACCATTAGGGTCAGGAGTAGTTAGGGAGGCTACGGTGCCGCTGGACATGGTAACGCAGGGGGGTCATAAGGAGCAGATTAGTTTGTTCCTTATAGATTCACCTGCGTTTCCAGTGGTGTTGGGCATTCCCTGGGTAGCTCAGCACAACCCGGTGATTTCCTGGCGACAGGGGGCTCTTAAGGGGTGGTCAGAGGAGTGTTCAGGTAGGTGTATAGGAGTTGCCATTGGTGCGACTACGGTGGAGAGTCCAGACCAGGTTTCCACCGTGCGCATTCCCTCTGAATATGCCGATTTGGCTGTCACCTTCAGTAAAATAAGGGCGACCAAATTACCACCCCATTGTCGAGGGGACTGAGCAATAAACTTTCTGGAGAACACTGCACTTCCTAGGAGTCACGTGTATCCATTGTCCCAGGAGGAGACAGTAGCGATGGGAAACATATGTTGCTGAATCGCTGGGACAGGGGTACATTCGGCCCTCCGCATCACCCATCTCCTCAAGCTTATTTTTTGTGAAGAAGAAGGATGGAGGTCTGCGTCCGTGCATTGATTATAGAGGTCTAAATTACATCACAGTGGGGTTTAGTTACCCACTACCTCTCATCGCTACGGCGGTGGAATCATTTCACGGGGTGCGCTTCTTCACAAAACTGGACCTGAGGAGTGCGTATAATCTGGTACGTATCCGGGGAGGAGATGAGTGGAAAACCGCATTTAGTACTACTTCTGGTCATTATGAGTACTGCGTCATGCCATATGGGTTGAAGAATGCTCCAGCCGTCTTCCAATCCTTCGTAGATGAGATTCTCTGAGACCTGCTCAGGCAGGGAGTGGTAGCGTACATCGATGACATCTTAATCTATTCTGCCACACGTGCGGCGCATGTGTCTCTGGTGCGTAAGGTACTTGGGCGACTGCTGGAGCATGACCTGTATTGCAAGGCGGAGAAATGTGAGTTTTTCAAACAGGCCGTTTCCTTTCTGGGTTATCGTATTTCCACCTCCGGGGTGGTGATGGACCACGGTGAAAGCCGGAAGTTTATCCGGGTTGCTGGGCTGCTCCCATCACCTCACTGCTGAAGGGAGGACCGGTGCGCTTGCGTTGGTCAGCAGAGGCGGGCAGAGCTTTCAGTCGTTTGAAGGAGCTGTTCACCAATGCGCCCGTGTTGGCGAATCCGGACCCCTCTTTAGCGTTCATAGTGGAGGTGGACGCGTCTGACATGTATTTCATAACTGATATTACAGATAGGATATATGGAGACATACACTGTGTGTATAAAACATGAATAATCAAAGGGAAAGCTATGATCCCTTTATTGATGTCACCTGTTAAATCCACTTCAAGCAATGCAGATGAAAGGAAAGAGACGGGTTAAAGAAGGAGTTTTAAGCCTCAAGACAATTGAGACCTGATTTGTGTATGTGTGCCATTCAGAGGGTGAATGGGCAAGACAAAAGATTGAAGTGCCTTTCAATAGGGTATGGTAGTAGGTATGAGCCGCACCGGTTTGAGTGTGTCAAGAACTACAAAGCTGCTGGGTTTTTCACGCTCAACATTTTCCCGTGTGTATCAAGAATAGTCCACCACCCAAAGGACATCCAGCAAACTTACCACAACTGTGGGACGCATTGGAATCAACATGGGCCAGCATCACTTTGGAATGCTTGCGACACCTTGTAGAGTTCATGCCCGATGAATTGAGGCTGTTCTGAGTACAAAATGGGGTGCAACTCAATATTAGGAAGGTGCTCCTAATGTTTTGTACACTCAGTGTATGTGACAGACTTGGCCCGAAAATCTGACATTCGAAGTGTCACACACCACAAAAGCAGTCTGCAGAAGCCAAAAACATGTCAAGCTGTCATTCATATTACTCCTTAGCAGCGTTAAGCAGTGATGCTGTATGCCCTTCTGTTTTGATACAGTTGGATTGAGCACTGACTTTGTGCCAAGTGGCTCAGAGAATGGAGGTACAGGTTTGGCTGGCAGGCTTTTTCCTGGTATGCCAGAGTGCAAAGGGAGGTCAGAAAAACAAACAAAAATCACCAGACTAAACAATGTGAGGGAGTTCTTACTTTAATTGTGTCCAGATCTCTCTTAACAAACGTAAGGGAAATGTCATCAGGTGTTCCACATGTTTGAGATTCTTTATACCATCACAACTTTTCATTGACCCTAAAAGGTATTTACTACAAATTGAATATTTATGATGAATATGATGTTCATTTAAATCAAGTTTGTTTCGGTTTAAAACTGTTTCGTACATTAGGCTTACATTGCTGTAAGTGTCGCAAAAAAACAAAACAAATTGTTGATTTCCTGTAAAACTATTTGTTTCGTGGTTTCCAAAAGAGACCTCTAATTGTACAAGTTTGGGGTCAATTCTTCATGACTCACTGATTGTGGGAAAGTGTTGCAATAACCAAGAAATAGTAACACCACACTCAGAAAAAACATTATCCACTGTAATGATGCATCTGATTATGATATTTGGATATTAATATTAATATGCAATGTACTTTATCATTCAGATGGAAACTGATAACATGATAATGTTTTTAATGATTTTATTTTTTAAATTATTTTATTTAACCCCTCCGGAGGACAAATATCTTCGTTTTTTTTACAGCTTTTATGCTACATATACATACATTTTAAATACACATTTAACATATACATTTGACATACATGGTACTTTTTTATATATAACAACAATACATTACCAAACAAACTCTTTAATCCCAACCCTCAGCCACTCTCAGCCCATCCCACCTACCACCATAGACCACCCTTGTTTGGTTTCCATGTGCCATATATTTTTCCATTGTGTTTTACAAAATTTTGGAATCTTTCTAATCGTATATTATCCACAGATTGTGAGCTAAAGATGAAAACCGTTCCTACGAGTATTATTATGAGCTTTTCTTGATAATCTATTGGAGAACCATTTTGGGTTTAAGTATAACTTGTGTATGAGTGAATCTTTTAGTGAGAGGTTTAAAGCTTTAATATTGAATAATTTTAGCCCCCCAAACTCATATTCATTATACAAATAGGCACGTTTAATTTTGGCTGCCTTAGCATTCCAAATAAAATGAAATATTTTTTGTTCATTTGATTTTAAAAACGAATCTTCTGGAGTAAGCCATTAGTAAGTAAGTAAACTGTGATAGGACCAAAGAGTTAATCAGTGTAATATTTCCGTAAATAGAGTATTTACCTCTCCATGGTTGAAAAATCTTATCTATTTTTGCTAACTTTCTATTGAAATGAATTGTGGTAAATTCATTTATATTTTTTGAGATGTGAATACCCAGTATGTCTAATTCACCATCCACCCATTTTATTGTTAAACTACAAGGTAATGTAGACATTGTATTTTTGAATGCTCCAATATTTAATATGGTACATTTGTCATAATTCGGTTTTAATCCAGTGAGGCTAGAAAAGTGATCAAGATCTTCAATGAGACTGTGCAGAGATCCAGATTGAGGACTTGAGAAAAACTACAATCATCAGCATACATTGATACTTTTGTTTTTATCCCCTGGATTTCTAACCCCTTGATGTTCTTCTTGGATCTAATTTTAATAGCAAGCATTTCAATGGCCATACTAAATAGATATGGAGACAATGGACAGCCTTGTTAAACTCCTCTTAAAAGCTCAATACTTTCTGAGAAGTAACCATTTTTTACTATTTTACATCTGGGGTTGCTGTACATAACTTTCAGCCATTGTATAAGAGATTCACCAAAATGAAAGTATTCCAGGCATTTATATATAAATTCTAATCGTACTTTATCAAACGCCTTTTCAAAATCTGCTCTGAAGACCAGACCTGGTATCTTCAATGTTTCAATATGTTCAATTGTTTCAGCTAATTGTCATATTTTATTTCCAATATATAGTCCAGGTTAAAAACCCTTCTGGTCAGGATGAACAGCATCTGGTATAATCTTTTTTTTTAAATACTTACTGGAACTGACCGCTAATGTGTTGTGTGGGTGCGTGCGGTTCGTGACAGGGTGTGTATGACACGGAATGTACACATTGGAGGAAGTCTGCTGTACCTGACTCAGTCGGTCAGTCAGAGACGCAGGTCAGGTGCATGATGGGATAGAGCAATCTATCTGTCTGCCATCCATCACGTCACCTCTGTCCTGCCTCGCCTGGGGGTGCTGGGGCGGAGTAACGCCTCCCCCAGCTTTGTCCCTCTGTGACTGAAACACCATGCCCCGAACGGTGCTGAGCACACACACACACAAACACACACACAGACAGACACTAAAAAATAACTCACTCAGACAGAAACCCAAATAGAGACACACAAACATGCGTACACACACACACGTACACACAAGTGTTCATACACTAACAAACATGCACAAAACCAAATGCATTGACACACACCTTCATACTTGCAAACATGAACATGTTTGTGTCTACTACAGAAGAATAAGTAAGGTATTAATGGGGGAAATGTCAAGGTCCAATGCAGCTGTTTTATCCCAATATCAAAACATTTCTGGGTAACAATTAAGTATCTTACTGTGATTGTTGTCAATCAAAATTGTAAAATTCTTTACCAAAATAGCTTCTCAGCAAGACCAATTTCTCAGGCAAGAATTTTCCCGAGGACTGTCTGGGAGAGATCTGAATGGGGAAAACCGAAAACTAGCTGTTATTGGCAAAAAGGTTTGGAACTTTCCTACTGGTCTGTTAACCAATATATCGCCTGGTGATGTCACCAGACAGGACAAAACTCCATCCCACCAAAACAGGCTGAAAATTCAACTCTAAAAGGGAATCATCATCATTTTCACAATATTTTTTCCACCCTCTTGGTGTGGAGCTAAATATAAAATTCAGAAAATCTAGTTTTTGACTGCACTAGGCCTTTAAGGCTGTGCCTTTCAGCCTGGGCATCACAATGACTGTAGTGCCACCTGATGGTCCTTATATTCCTCTCCTTTTGTGAGCAGATCGAGTTATCCTCAGTTTCTGCTAGGGTTGGGGTGAATTACATTTAAAATTCAGTCAGTTCAGAAAGTAAGCAAAACTACAATTACAATTACAAATGTGACTGACTGGAATTGAAATGGAATTGACCCTAACACTGCTTTCTACATTACTTTTGAATGTTACTCCCTTTTTGTCTTGGCACTACAGAGGGAGTGGTGCAACTGCCTATCTATCTATGCCTGCACAACATCATAATATCCTTACCAAAAACAAACTCAGAATTCAACGCTGGTAGTTACAGTTGAAGTCGGAAGTTTACATAGACTTAGGTTGGAGTCATTAAAACTCGTTTTTCAACCACTCCACAAATGTCTTGTTAACAAACTATAGTTTTTGCAAGTGGGTTAGGACATCTATTACACAAGTATTTTTTCCAACAATTGTTTACAGACAGATTATTTCACTTATAATTCACTGTATCACAATTCCAGTTGGTCAGAAGTTGACATAAACTAAGTTGACTGTTCATTTAAACAGCTTGGGAAATTACTGAAAACGATGTCATGGCTTTAGAAGCTTCTGATAGGCTAATTGACATCATTTGAGTCAATTGAAAGTGTACCTGTGGATGTATTTCAAGGCCTACCTTCAAACTCAGTGCCTCTTTGCTTGACATCATGGGAACATCTAAAGAAATCAGCCAAGACTTCAGAAAAAAAGTGTGGACCTCCACACGTCTGGTTCATCCTTGGGAGCAATTTCCAAACACCTGAAGGTACCACGTTCATGTATACAAACAATAGTACGCAAGTATAAACACCATGGGACCACACAGCCATCACACCGCTCAGGAAGGAGACACGTGTCTCCTAGAGGTGAACGTACTTTGGTGGGAAAAGTGCAAATCAATCCCAGAACAACAGCAAAGGATCTTGTGAAGATGCTGGAGGAAACAGGTACAAAAGTAACTATATCCACATTAAAACGAGTCCTATATCGACATAACCTGAAAGGCAGCTCAGCAAGGAAGAAGCCACTGCTCAAAAATTGCCATAAAAAAAAAGCCTGACTACGGTTTGCAACTGCACATGGGGACAAAGATCGTACTTTTTGGAGAAATGTCCTCTGGTCTGAGGAACCAAAATAGTACTGTTTGGTCATAATTACCATCATTATGTTCGGAGGAAAAGGGGGGAGGCTTCAAGCCGAAGAACACCATCCCAACCGTGAAGCACGGGGGTGGCAGCATCATGTTGTGGGGGTGCTTTGCTGCAGGAGGGACTGGTGCACATCACAAAATAGATGGCATCATGAGGAGGAAAATGATGTGGATATATTGAAGCAACATCTCAAGACATCAATCAGGAGTTCTGTCAGGAGAAATGGGCCAAAATTCACCCAACTTATTGTGGGAAGCTTGTGGAAGGCTTCCCGAAACGTTTGACCCAAGTTAAACCATTTAATGGCAATGCTACCAAATACTAATTGAGTGTATGTAAACTTCTTACCCACTAGGAATGTGATGAAAGAAATACAAGCTGAAATAAATAATTCTCTCTACTATTATTCTGACATTTCACATTCTTAAAATAAAGTGGTGATCCTAACTGACCTAAGACAGGGATTAAATGTCAGGAATTGTGAACAATTAAAGTTTGAATGTATTTGGCTAAGGTGTATGTAAACTTCTGACTTCAACTGTAGGTTTGCTTGGCTTCAGTCATGCTTGGACAGACTAGCTAGCTAGGCCCTAAAGTAGTGTAGCCTAACGGTAATAATTTCCCCCTGTGTCTCTGTAACTCCCCTGCCTTCTATCAGTTGCTTCAAAGCAGGAGTTGGAACACACACATTCTGGCAGGCTTGTAATGGTTTATAATAGTACCAGGAACACACCGTGACATTTCCCAATCGCTTCCCCACCCCCAAATACATACAGTATTACTTGACATCCTAAAGTAAGCAAGAACAGCATTCCCTTGAAAGGAGTCACCCACTTCCCATATGTATTTTGACATGGCCAACTTCCAGATAGTGAATGAATCCAGGGGAGTATCACATCATTCTGATTTGAGAAGATTTATTGACCCAGTAACATATACATAAAAGGGGAGTTAACCGTTTGATACTTTCTGGTTCAATGTGATATGTAATGTGTAATCCAGTAAGCCTACACAATGTAAGTTAAAGGTACACACACACACACACACACACACACACACACACACAAACACAAACACAAAGGGCACCTAAACACATTGAATTTGCATCATTACAGTATTTTTTAATCGCTTTGGTGCTTTTTCCACAAGCAGGTATTGAATTTTAAAAACTCAAAACTGATAACACTAGTTATGTTCAGAACCATTGATTTTGCATTCATTTGGGGTTCCACACATATTTCACCCCTGAGTCTTTCATGCAAAGTTTTTGGGAGAAATACCATGAGAACCATTTGTGATAGGATCATCATTTAGTAATTTATTAGTCATAACTAACTACCTTTAATCCAATAGCAAAAAATACAATAATTTTTTACATTTTGTTACACTACAGCTTTGTTCTAAAATTGATTAAATTAAATTATTTCCTCATCAATCTACACACACATACCCCATAATGACAAAGCAAAAACAGATTTGTAGAATTTTTTTGCAAATGTATTAAAAATATAAAACACATACCTTATTTACATAAGTATTCAGACATTTTGTTATGAGACTCAAAAAATTGAGCTCAGGGGCATCCTCTTTCCATTGATCATCCTTGAGATGTTTCTACAATGTAATTGGAGTCCACCTGTAGTAAATTCAATTGATTGGACATGATTTGGAAAGGCACACACCTATCTATATAAGGTCCCACAGTTGACAGTGCATGTCAGACCAAAAACCGAGCCATGATGTCAAAGGAATTTTCTGTAGAGCTCTGAGACATATTGTATCAAGGCACAGATCTGGGGAAGGGTACCAAAACACTTCTGTATCATTGAAGGTCCCCAAGAACACAGTGGCCTCAATCATTCTTCAATGAAAGAAGTTTGGAACCACCAAAACTCTTCCTAGAGCTGGTCGCATGGCCAAACTGAGCAATCGGGGGAGAAGGCCTTGGTCAGGGAGGTGACGAAGAAACCGATGGTCACTCCGACAGAGCTCCAGAGTTCCTTTGTGGAGATTGTAGAACCTTCCAGAAGAATCATAAACATCTCTGCAGCTCTCCACCAATCAAGACTTTATGGTAGAGTGGCCAGACGGAAGCCATTCCTCAGTAAAAGGCACATGACAGCCCGCTTGGAGTTTGCCAAAGGGCACCTAAAGGACTCTCAGACCATGAGAAACAAGATTCTCTGGTCTGATGAAACCCAGATTGAACTCTGAATGCCAAGCGTCACATCTGGAGGAAACCTGGCACCATCCCTACGGTGAAACATGGTGGTGGCAACATCATGCGGTGGAGATGTTTTTCAGCAGCAGGGACTGGGAGACTAGTCAGGATCGAGGGAAATATGAACAGAGCAAAGTACAGAGAGATCCATGATGAAAACCTGCTCCAGAGCACTCAGGACTTCAGACTGGGGCGAAGATTCACCTTCCAACAGGACAACGACCCTAAGCACACAGCCAAGACAACGCAGGAGTGGCTTTGGTATAAGTCTCTGAATGTCCTTGAGTTGCCCAGCCTGAGCCCGGACTGGAACCTGATCGAACATCTCAGGACAAACCTGAAAATAGTTGTGCAGCGATGTTCCCCATCCAACCTGACAGAGCATGAGAGGATCTGCAGAGAAGAGAGGGAAAAACTCTCCAAATACAGGTGTGCCAAGCTTGTAGCGTCATACCCAAGAAGACTCAAGGCTGTAATCGCTGCCAAAGGTGCTTCAACAAAGTACTGAGTAAAGGGTCTGAATTCTTATGTAAATGTAATATTTCAGTTGTTGTTTTCAAAAATAAAAAATAAAAAAGTTTCTGCTTTGTCATTATGGGGTATTGTGTGTAGATTGATGAGGAAAAAAATGTTGAATCCATTTTAGAATAAGGCTGTAATGTAACAAAATGTGGAAAAAGTCAAGGGGTCTGAATACTTTCCGAATGCACTGTAGATGTCACCTTGATACATAGCCTACATAAAGTCTACTACTCTATAGGGAGGGCATGAATGGCAACACTGGGACAAAGTGCCCTTCGCTCCCGCTTGACAAGCACTACGGTCCGGCAACTGCGTGGGAAGTAGCTACCTAGTAGCCAATATCAGGGTGACAGTACACCCATCATAAATACTGTTAATATAAAATAAACAATCGTCAGTATTATATGTACAATTATTTGTGTAAAACTAAGAGACTCATCTTTTGGCTTAAAAACCGAAGTCCAAACTCTGGCGGTACATTAGCTTGTGTGGTAAGAAACGGACGAAGAAAAGCACTCCTCAATCAAAACCGTTGAACCTATAGCAGAGCGTTTTCGACACATCCACTCCTCTCTATACGCCCACTCCTTTCCACATGCAAACCACTTTCCTTTTGATACACCCGCCACCCCCTTCTCATCCAAAGTCAAAACACCACACAAGAAGTGGGACAGCATAAGGTCGCCACGACCTGCGGATTTGAATCAATGTTGAAAAAACAGTGATTTATCAATTTCGTTTTTGTATGCAATGTGTATGTAGGCCAAACTCCCTTTCCACATTTGTCGGTCAACTAATAGTCAATTAATTGTACACACTTTTAATAAATAGACAGTAGTTCACCTACAGGAAAAATTTGACCTCAGACTCAGTCATGAAAATAAAACTGTTTACAGAAGTGCATTACTACCGTAGCTGTACAATGTTGCACTCTAGTGGCTGATCACAGGAAAATGACTGCAGAAAAAAAATGCGCCCTTTTAATTTTTTTTTACAATAGCCTACATGGAACCATTTTAAATCATTTTCAAGAAGAGTGGTGCACTCTGCTAATCATAATCTGTAGTATATTGCTTGTACTGTATATATACTGAACAAAAATATAAACGCAACATGCAACATTTTCACTGAGTTACAGTTCATATAAGGAAATCAGTAAATTTAAATAAATTCATTCGGCCCTAATCTATGAATTTCACATGACTGGGAATACAGATATGCATCTGTTGGTTACAGATACATTAAAAAAAATGGGCCTCACAATGAGCATCAGGATCTCGTCACAGTATTTCTGTGAATTCAAATTGCCATCGATAAAATGCAATTGTGTTCGTTGTCTGTAGCTTATGCCTGCCCATACCATAACCCCACTGCCACCATGGGGCACTCTGTTCACAACGTTGACATCAGAAAACCGCTCACCCACATGATGCCATACACGTGGTGTGCGGTTGTGAGGCCGGTTTGACGTACTGCCAAATTATCTAAAATGACATTGGAGGCGGCTTATGGTAGAGAAATTAGCATTAAATTCTCTGGCAACAGCTCTGGTGGATATTCCTGCAGTCAGCATGTTAATTGCACGCTCCCTCAAAACTTGAGACATCTGTGGCATTATGTTGTGTGACAAAACTGCACATTTAAGTGTGGCCTTTTATTGACCCCCAGCACAAGGTCCACCTGTGTAATGTTCTTTAAATAGTTTCTTGATATGCCACACCTGTCAGGTGGATGGATTATCTAGGCAAATGAGATATGCTCATTAACAGGGATGTAAACAAATTTGTCCACATTTTACATGTTGCATTTATATTTTTGTTCAGTGTAAATTAGTCCTATTAAATGTCCCACAATACAGACATAAAAAAAAACACAAAACGATACATAGGCTACTAATCTTATATTCTACTTCAATAGTTAATTAATGGTGTATTAATTAGTACAGTTATTACCTTTTTTTTAAAACATTTGTAAAATGTTTTTTCTTCTTCAGAATTGTCATAAAAAATGCAAAAAAATGCATATGTATGGCAATGCACATGTCATTATTATGTAATAATATCATTGATCAACAAATTGCACTAGGCACATGAAACTGCGCAATGTTGAACGATCAGAAACGTCATTCTTCTTGTTGTCCAATGTCCGTGCTATAATCCAAAACATGCTCCCCACCTCTGGCTAAATTCTCTGTTTATTTTCACCTCGCATTCACATAATTTGTGACGGGGTGGTATCACAATAGTCTAGTTCTAGCTGCTGAATCAGTTTCTTATTGACGAGGATCACCGTGCGAGAGGCGAGATGGTTGATATGGGATCAACAGCATGCGATGGGATGTATTCTAAACTTATCGACAAAGATAGTCAATATTTGGACGATTCAGAGCTGCGCGGTCCTGAAGTGCACACGGGTAAGAACATCAAAAAGTGTTTCCTGTACAAAGGAATTGATTTAGGGAAATTATACAAATGATCTAAAATGTTACAGTAAAGAAAGCAGCAGGTATTGGAAATATCCTTCATGGTTTTGAAATGTATGGCTTGTGGGACAAGAACACAATTCAAATGACTACAATATGACAAAAACAATATGCATAATTTCCAGCAAAGAGAGCCTGATATGAAGGATTTACATTGTAAAGTTTCGGGAGTTATTTTGGTTATTCAGTGTTCACTCAGGCATGATGTGTATTGCATTCAAAATAAAGTTATCTCAGGGTTGCTATGTCGTGTCTTTCATCATTACCTTCTTGTCCAATCAACTCAATAGAATAGACACCGCTTCTAATTCATATTCAATATGCTTCCTTCCACGTATCTGACACCATAGCTAAAAGTAAAATAATTATGTAATCGTATATTATAGAACTATCAGAAGTTCTGAAAATCAATAGTTCTTTATCAAGAGATGTTAGTTCAATTAAATCTAGCATCTAATGTGAAAAAATATATTTGCGTGCTGTGTCTTTAATATTGCGAAGTAAAACAATCATTTCAATTTCAAAATGTGTCAATCTGGTAATCTGGCACACCCCAGCAGTTGCCTTCCAGCACTAGCATACCTGATTCAACTAGTCAATTTATATCCGAGCCATTGCTGCAATATGACAAAATGTGCGACAGCTGGGTTCTCCGAGAAACAGATGTGAAAACACTGAGTGCATACAGTGCACCACAGGAAATATTATTTACAGGAATCCCATATAAAATGGGGAATTTTCTCCAAACGGTTAACAAGCTACACCCTCTTCCCATTCAGCCCACGTAGTGTTCCCGGAATCCTCCTCCTACCTCGGTGTGCGGTAGCAACGACTCGTCCAAACAAGCTCGTGACATTTAACAGCAAGATACATGTTCTTCGTGTACTGATTGCACATTTGCGTGGACATGTGTAATTTCACAACCTGGAATATCAACAACCATAATCCTGCATTACAAATACGATGGGAGATGTGATTCAACAACAGGCATTTTGTGAATCATCGGGGAGCAAGAGGTAGCCAACTAGCAACACAGAAGAGCAGAATAGTCACGAGTTTTCTTCTTTGCATAACTTCTGTTCCTATTTTAACAGTTGGCTCAAACAAACATCAAATCAACAGTTCTTCATCAATTCTACAAGTACGGAATTAAATTGATAGGGTATATACAGTACCTAATGAATAGTAGCCAGTAGCATGTTTCCTTATCAAGCACCCACAATAACAATCGTGTATTCCAATCATTAGGGCTATATTTCAAGGATTACAAAATTCTCATTTTATTTGAACTCTTTTTTCTTTTTGTGCAAACCACATAAAAAATGCAGTCGCCCCCACAATACTCTATGCATTGGTTGAAGTTCAATGTTACATAAAAATCGCTCTATCATCATATGTCATGTTGGCTTAGATCAATGTCGATTAAAATGTGCAAATCAACTTTATTGGAGGTACACAAGACATTCCCCGCCTTTCATCCCAGCCATAAGAACAAGACGACAGTGTCCATAAAGTGACAATTAGACTTACCACCTTTCGGACTGAATACGTTTGTAGGGGCAAAGTTATGATAACATGTATAATTTATTCTCTCACGTGAAAATCTCTGTCCATTAAGAACCAACAATGTGCTGCTTCCTTTTTGTAGCATTTCTGACTATGCTAACATCTTTTCAGCTGAATCTCAGTTCTAAAACCAGACCAAAGCACTTGGGTTGCGCAGCAACAGCACTAGTAGCTAGCTAACACCAGTCGGATGAGAGGCAAGTACAAGAAAAGGAAGGTATCTATATTTTGCTAAGGAAGGTTTTTCACATGGCTGAAATCGATCTGTGTAAACTGTTGGCCTTAACAATTGCATGTAAACAGAGTTCAAACAAATAAGCACAAATAATGCCTTGATCACACCGACCGTGTCATTGCATTTTGGTACACCAGAAGTACACTCACGCCTCGATCACACCGACCGTGTCATTGCATTTTGGTACACCAGAAGTACACTCACGCCTCGATCACACCGACAGTGTCATTGCATTTTGGTACACCAGAAGTACACTCACGCCTCGATCACACCGACCGTGTCATTGCATTTTGGTACACCAGAAGTACACTCACGCCTCGATCACACCGACCATTTTGGTACACCATAAGTACACTCACGCCTCGATCACACCTACAGTGTCATTGCATTTTGGTACACCAGAAGTACATTCATTTCCCAATGGAACGCTGCATTTGCCTTGCAGCATTGCGTTGCAGAGGCAGTTGCGGTGTGTCCTGTGTGGTGCATGTGTTGAATTGGTTGCAGAAGGTGAATGTTGAACTTTTGTTGCGCACATATCCAGATGATGCGGTGTCCCATTTTGCACAATTGCTACAGTGACACTCATAGTGGGGTGTTGCAGTCAAGTGCTAACAGTCAGTATCTAAATAATATGTTCGAACAGTCAGTATCTAAATAATATCTGTGAAATGCTTGATAGTGTATGTGTTGTAAACAGAGAGGTCTACTTTCTCGGGAACCTGAATATTGACTGGTTTTCATCAAGCTGTCCTCTCAAGAGGAAGCTTCTTACCATAACCAGGTCCTGTAATCTGGTTCAGGTTATTAATCAACCTACCAGGGTGTTTACAAACACTACAGGGAACAAGATCATCCACATGTATCAATCATATTTTTACTAATACTGTAGAACTTTGTTCTAAAGCTGTATCCGTACCCATTGGATGCAGTGATCACAATATAGTGGCTATATCCAGGAAAGCCAAAGTTCCAATAGCTGGGACTAAAATAATGTATAAGAGATCATACAAAAAAAATTGCTGTGACTCTTATGTGGGTGAGGTTAAAAATATTTGTTGGTCTGATGTGATTAATGAGGAGCATCCAGACGTTGCACTTGATCAATTTATGAAATTGTTTCTTCCAATTATTGATAAACATGCACCTGTTAAGAAACTGACTGTTAGAATTGTTAAGGCTCCATGAATTGATGAGGAATTGAAAAACTGGATGGTTGAAAGAGATGGGGCAAAATGAGTGGCTAATAAGTCTGGCTGTACATCTGACTGGCTTACAAATTGAGAAATGTGACTAAACTCAACAAAAAGAAGAAACTTTATTATGAAGCCAAGCTCAATGATATAAAGAATGATGGAGGAAAACTTGATTACTTCAAATTAAATTATGGGCAGAAAGACAAATTCAACTCCATCTTTCATCGAATCATATGGCTTATTCATCACAAGACCATTTGATGTTGCCAATTATTTTAATGAGTATTTCGTTGGCAAAGTGTGCAAACTTATGCAGGAAATGCCCACGACAAACAATGAGCAATTATATTCATGCATAAAAAACAAATAATGAAATAAAAGCAGTGCAAGTTTGAGTTTTGTAAAGTTAGTGTGGGAGAGGTGGAAAATTATTGTTAATGATCAATAACGCCAAACCACCTGGCATTGACAACTTAGATGGAAAGCTACTGAGGATGGTAGCTGACTCTATAGCCACTCCTATCTGTCATATTTTTAAGCCTAGAGGAAAGTCTTTGTCCTCAGGCCTGGAGGGAAGCCAAAGTAATTTCGCTACCCAAGAGTGGTAAAGCGGCCTTTACTGGTTCTAACAGCAGACCTATAAGCTTGCTGCCAGCTCTTAGCAAGCTGTTGGAAAAAAATATGTTTAACCAAATACAATGCTATTTCTCTGTAAACAAATTAACAATAGATGATTTTCAGCATGCTTATAGAGAAGGGCACTCAACTATCATGCCACAAGGTGAGACCCAGATGCCGACACAGGAGGCAGATGGTTGGAGTCTTACAATGTTTATTAATCCAAAGGGGTAGGCAAGAGAATGGTCGTGGACAGGCAAAAGGTCAAAACCAGATCAGAGTCCAGGAGGTACAGATTGGCAGACAGGCTTGTTGTCAAGGCAGGCAGAATGGTCAGGCAGGTGGGTACAAGGTCCAGAAACAGGCAAGGGTCAAAACTGGGAGGACTAGAAAAAGGAGAATGTAAAAAGCAGGAGAACGGGAAAACCGCTGGTTGACTTGGAAACATACAAGACGAACTGGCACAGAGAGACAGGAAACACAGGGACAAATACACTGGGAAAACAAGCGACACCAGGAGGGGGTGGAGACAATAACGAGGACAGGTGAAACTGATCAGGGTGTGACATCAACATGTACTGCACTGACACAAATGACCAATGATTGGTTGAAAGAAATTGGTAATAAGAAGATTGTGGGAGCTGTACTGTTAGATTTTAGAGCAGCCTTTGATATTATTGACCATAACCTGTTGTTAAAAGCACCTAAGTTTTATGGCTTTTCAACCTCTGCCAGATCGTGGATTCTGAGGTATCTATCCAATAGAACTCAAAGGGTTTTCTTTAATGGAAGCGTCTCTAATGTAAAAAATGTAAAGTGTGGTGTACCGCAGGGCAGCTTTCTAGGCCCTCTACTCTTTTCTATTTTTACCAATGACCTGCCACTGGCTTTAAACAAAGCATGTGTGTCCATGTATGCTGATGATTCAACCATATACGCATCAGCAACCACAGCTAATGAAGTCACTGAAACCCTTAACAAAGAGTTGCAGTCTGTTTTGGAATAGGTGGCCAGTAATTAGCTGGTCCTGAACATCTCTAAAACTAAGAGCATTGTATTTGGTACAAGTCATTCCTTAAGTGCTAGACCTCAGTTGAATCCGGTAATGAATGGTGTGGCTGTTGAACAAGTTGAGGAGACTAAATTACTTGGCGTTACCTTAGATTGTAAATTGTCATTGTCAAAACATATAGATTCAATGGTTGCAAAGATAGGGAGAAGTCTAGCCGTAATAAAGAAATGCTCAGCTTTTTTGACACCACACTCCAAAAAGCAAGTTCTGCAGGCTCTAGTTTTGTCTAATCTTGATTATTGTCCAGTCGTGTGGTCCAGTGCTGCAAGGAAAGACCTAGTTAAGCTGCAGCAGGCCCAGAACAGAGCGGCACATTTTGCATTTAATTGTAGTCAGATGGCTGATATAAATACTATGCATGCCAGTCTCTTGGCTAAGAGATGAGGAGAAACTGACTGCATCACTTCTTCTTTTTATAAGAAACATTCATGTGTTGAAAATAGAGGTCGACCGATTATAATTTTTCAACGCCGATACCGATTATTCGAGGACCAAAAAAGCCGATACCGATTAATCGGACGATTAAAAAATAAATAATAATAATAATAAATTAATAATATATATATATATATATATTTTTAAATGTTATTTATTTGTAATAATGACAATTACAACAATACTGAATGCACACTTATTTTAACTTAATATTATACATCAATAAAAATCTATTTAGCCTCAAATAAATAATGAAACATGTTCAATTTGGTTTAAATAATGCCGAAACAAAGTGTTGGAGAAGTAAAAGTGCAATATGTGCCATGTAAAAAAGCTTGAGTTTGAGTTCCTTGCTCAGAACATGAGAACATATGAAAGTTGGTGGTTCCTTTTAACACGAGACTTCAATATTCCAAGGTAAGAGGTTTTAGGTTGTAGTTAATATAGTATTTATAGGACTATTTCTCTTCATACCATTTGTATTTCATATACCTTTGACTATTGGATGTTCTTATAGGCACTATAGTATTGCCAGTGTAACAGTATAGCTTCTGTCCCTCTCCTCGCCCCTACCTGGGCTCGAACCAGGAACACATCGACAACAGCCACACTCGAAGCAGCGTTACCCATCACTCCACAAAAGCTGCGGCCTTTGCAGAGCAAGGGGAATAACTACTCCAAGTCTCAGAGCGAATGACGTTTGAAACGCTATTAGCGCGCACCCCGCTAACTAGCTAGCCATTTCACATCGTTACACCAGCCATTAGGCTGATAGGCTTGAAGTCATAAACAGAGCTGTGCTTGCGACGAGCTGCTGGCAAAATCACACTCAAGTGCTGTTTGAATGAATGCTTACGAGCCTGCTGCTGCCTACCATCGCTCAGTCAGACTGCTCTATCAAATCATAGACTTAATTCTAACATAATACCACACAGAAATACGAGCCTTTGGTCATTAATATAGTTGAATCCGGAAACTATCATTTCGAAAACAAAACGTTTATTATTTCAGGCAAATATGGAACCGTTCTGTATTTTATCTAATGGGTGGCATCCCTAAGTCTAAATATTCTTGTTACATTGCACAGCCTTCAATGTTATGTCATAATTACGTACAATTCTGGCAAATTAGTTCGCAATTGGCCAGGCTGCCCAAGCTGTTGCACATACCCTGACTCTGCGTGCAATGAACGCAAGAGAAATGACACAATTTCACCTGGTTAATATTGCCTGCTAACCTGGATTTATTTTAGCTAAATATGTAGGTTTAAAAATATACACTTCTGTGTATTGATTTTAAGAAAGGCATTGGTGTTTATGGTTAGGTACAGTCGTCCAACGATTGTGCTTTTTTCACAAATGCGCTTTTGTTAAATCATCCCCCAGCGTTGCATTGATTATATGCAACGCAGGACACACTAGATAAACAAGTAATAACATCAATCATGTGTAGTTATAACTAGTTATTATGATTGATTGATTGTTTTTTATAAGATAAGTTTAATGCTAGCTAGCAACTTACCTTGGCTTCTACTGCATTCGCATAACAGGCAGGCTCCTCGTGGAGTGCAATGAGAGGCAGGTGGTTAGAGCGTTGGACTAGTTAACTGTAAGGTTGCAAGATTGGATCCCCCGAGCTGACATCGGCAAAATCGGAGCCCAAAAATACCAATTTCCGATTGTTATGAAAACGTGAAATCGGCCATTCCAATTAATCGGCCGATCTCTAGTTGAAAATCCTAAGTTGTTTGCATAGTCAACTTCCACACAGCTCTGACACACACACTTATTCCACCAGCCATGCCACCAGGGGTCTTTTCATAGTCCCCAAATCAAGACAAATTTCAAGAAAACGTACAGTATTATATAGAGCCCTTATTGCATGGAACCATCTCATATTGCTCAAATAAACAGCAAACCTGGTTTCAAAAAACAGAAAGCAACACCTAGCGGCACAACGCCTCTCCCCTATTTGACTTATATAGTTTGTGTGTATGCATTGATATGTAGGCTACGTGTGCCTTTATAAAAATGTATGTAGTTCTGTTCTTGTCTAATGTTGTTCTGTATTATGTCATTATGTTTCATATTTTGTATGGACCCCAGGAAGAGTAGCTGCTGCTTTTGCAACAGCAAATGGGGATCCTAATAAAATACCAAATCAAATTTTATTGGTCACATATTTAGCAGATATTATTGCGGGTGTAGTGAAATGCTTGTGTTCCTAACTCCAACAGTGCAGTAGTATCTAACAATTCACAACAATACAAACAAATCTAAAAGTAAAAGTATGGAAATAAGAAATATATTAATATTAGATTGATCAATGTCAGAGTGGCATTGACTAAAATACAGTAGAATAGAATATATAGAACATATATACATTTGAGATAAGTAAAGCAGCATGTAAACATTATTTAAACATTATTAAAGTGACTCGTGTTCCATTATTAAAGTGGCCAATGATTCCAAGTCTATGGCATCAGCCTCTACACAGGTGCACCTTGTGCTGGTGACAATAAAAGGCCACTTTAAAATGTTTTTTCACACAACACAATGCCACAAGTGTCTCAAGTTTTGGGGGAGTGTGAAATTGGCACGCTGACTGCAGGAATGTCCACCAGTCCACTATTTCTCTACCGTAAGCTGCCTCCAACTTCATTTTAGTGCACCTGGCACCTACTACCATACCCCATTCAAAGGCACTTAAATCTTTTGTCGTGCCCAATCACCCTCTCAATGGCACACATACACAATCCATGTCTCAATTGTCTCAAGGCTTTAAAAAAATCCTTCTTTAACTTGTCTCCTCCATTTCATCTACACTGATTGAAGTGGATTTAACAAGTGACATCAGTAAGGAATCATAGCTTTCCCCTGGATTCACCTGGTCAGTTTTGTATACTTTGTGTATTTAGGCTTGCTAATGGCATAGCACCTCTCTTTCAATTATACTTAATAGTTTTTGATTTCATACTTATTTTCCATACTTTGTACAATGATTCATGAAGTCTATAAAAAACACATATATGTTTCTTTGTCTGTAGGATTAGTTGAAATTCTGAGAAGATTTCAGTGTAAGCATGTTGTCCATCCCCAACCTGCAGACAGTAGGCTGTAGTATAGTATCTGACTCTGCCATAAAGTGTTTCCGGTGCACAAAAGCCCCCCAAAACTGCATACAGGGCAATTAGCACCAACATTTTCAACTGAAACAGAGCTCAATACACTGGTGTCATGTACTTCTCTGTGTCCTCCATAACAGTGTCTGTTCCCTCACTGAGAGCAGGCTCCAGACAGAGTGGCCAAGGGCCCTACAGGTTAGCCACGGGCTGCCTAGCCACACTCTGTGCTGTCCTGCTGCTGTCCGTCATCGCTGTGAGCACCCACTGTGAGTAATCAAACACACAACCACCACACAACGTTGCTTCAATGGTGCCGCCATAAACCACTTCCTGATGTACCATTGTGTCCCAATGAGGGGAGGGGAGGGGAGGGGAGGGGAGGGTGGATTCATGGAATCTGAATACAGTGTATTGGGCTGCCAGGGAATTACATTGTGAAACATGTCTTCCCCAGCCAACAAAGTTTAAGTGCTACCAGTTACTCATTTGTGTTGTATCATTTATTTCCCACATCTCAACGGTCCCAAGGGTTAGTCATAAGGTTAGCAGTGTGGTTAAGGATTGGTTTAAAATCAGATGTTTTGCTCCAGTACATGTGTCATCCCAGTAAATGCAACCTGCATAAAACAACTGAAATGAAACTCTACGTGCACACTGACAAATTGTGAGGTCAAAAAGCAGTGTTGAGTCAGTGATTGCTGCTCCTGAACAAATCTTACCCTGAACAAATCTTAGGGCCGCAGTTGACGATTTCATCCTCAGCTCGTTAATGAATAGACATTTGCGTGTTTTGTTCCATGGGGATACCTTCCCATGACTTATGGCTGCCAAGTTCAACTAGCCTTTTCAAAGGAACCTCGCCACATCTGCCCTACACTCATCTTATACTTTGTCTTTGCCTTCCATTCTTTAAAGACTTGTTGTTTTTCCTGGATGCTTTGGACTGAAGTCCCCTGCTTCTTGTCTTCCTCTCAGATAAGAACCTTTATCAGAGCTTGCGCAATGAGCATCTGGCTTCTCTGCCTCAGAATGACTCTGGTGGTCAAATCCAGATGCAGATGCAGACCACCAATGTGACCACCCTGACTGAAGCCCTGAGAAAATTGCAGATGGAGAAAGAAGACCTTGTGAAGGAGAGAGAGGAACTTCTGGCTAGGTTGGCCAAATCAGGTCAGCTGTGTGTGTGTGTGTGTGTGTGTGTGTGTGTGTGTGTGTGTGTGTGTGTGTGTGTCATGACTTCAGGGGTGCAACTTTCATTGGGGACGGGGGGGACATGCCCCCCCACCACATTCTGAAATTGCATTTTTGTCCCCCCCAGTTTTATCATTGGAATGTGATTCAAATCGAGGCAAAGGTGTGCTTTAGGACCATGTGGACGCCTCCTAGCAGTTGGGTAGGCTGTTCAGAGTGTTTATCCGACTGGATAAAAAAAAGAAAATAAGTTATGTCTATGGGATCAATATCATGCCAAATGTCTTCGTAAATGTAAATCACCAATCCACGAATATAAATCACTTTCCAAAAATGTAAATCACCAATCAACAAATGTTAATTACTATCCACAAATTTCCAAAATTTCCAAAAAATTACTATCCACACTTTCCAAAAATTTATATACACCACAATAGTGTTGCAAATATAAAGTAATCTAGGGCAAGGGTTTCGATTATTTACGTTGGACATACTATGGTTACACATATGGTTAACATATTATGGTTACCATACTATACATTTCTGCAGCCCTGAAAGGCAGGCATCAACATGGCTGAACGAAAGGCTGCCAGCGATTTATAGAAATCGCATTCTATGAGTACAAACCTTTTTTCTACACCTACAAATCACTTTCTACCGCAATAACTTTTTTCTGTGTGAGAACTTCTTGTCTACGCATGAGAACTTCTTGTCTACGCATGAGAACTTCTTGTCTACGCATGAGAACTTCTTGTCTTTTTCTTGTCGTCAAATCCCTGCCAAAAGTCAGGTGACCTAAGCGCTGGAGTTGCAGGTTTGCCAGATCTGTCATGTTTGCGCATATCTCTCCTATGTGAAAATCTTTATGGCAGTGATTTTACTTTCAAGGCCCTCGTTTTACAAATACAAATCAAAAGGTGTTTGTTTGTGAATCGTGAATTGCATTAATGGAAAGTGATGTACATTTGTGGATGGTGATTTACATTTGTGGATTGGTGATTTACATTTGTGGATTGGGGATTTACATTTGTGGATTGGTGATTTACATTTTTGGAAAGTGATTTACATTTGTGAATACATTTGGTATGATATTGATCCCATATATGTCCCCTCCACTTCTAAAACCAAAGTTGCGCCCCTGCGTGACATGATGCTGAAGTAAATCAAACATTTGCTGTCGATCTAAATCCTACCCTCTGCTGTGTATGACAGAACCAGAGCAAACATCACCCACATTACTCCCATCTCCACTGTCACCTCCGTCAATCCCATTGCCCCCTTCAACCCCACTAACCTGTCCTCCGGACTGGCTGGTGTTCAACAGAAGCTGCTACTACATCTCCACCAGGAGTATGACCTGGCCGGACAGCCAGACCTGGTGCAAGGAGAAAATAGGACACCTGGCCATCATACACACTGCTGAGGAACAGGTGAGAGAGAGGGGAGAGAGAGGCAGGGATGGGGGAAGAGAGAGAAGGGGGTGGAGTTAAAGATGGAAAGAGAGGTAGGAAAAGGGAGAAAGGCGGGTGGGAAAGAGAGTAGAGGAGGAGGGATGTGGTGGATTAGACACTGTTGATTTTCTCAAATATCTGGCAAGGCTGGAAATAACCAATCAATAGGGAAGATAAAGCCCAACGTCAACAAGAGAGTTTTGGGGTTCATGATAATTAGTCTAAACCAATTTCTCCTGGTAGAATGGAGTAATTGAGGGAATGTTCTTTAATCATGTCTCCTGTTGTAGACGTCATCATTCACATCCCAATGTAATCATGTCTCCTGTTGTAGACGTCATCATTCACATCCCAATGTAATCATGTCTCCTGTTGTAGACGTCATCATTCACATCCCAATGTAATCGTGTCTCCTGTTGTAGACGTCATCATTCAAATCCCAATGTAATCGTGTCTCCTGTTGTAGACGTCATCATTCACATCCCAATGTAATCGTGTCTCCTGTTACAGACGTCATCGTTCACATCCCAATGTAATCTTGTCTCCTGTTACAGACGTCATCATTCACATTCCAATGTAATCATGTCTCCTGTTATAGACGTCATCATTCACATCCCAATGTAATCATGTCTCCTGTTACAGACATCATCATTCACATCCCAATGTAATCGTGTCTCCTGTTGTAGACGTCATCATTCACATCCCAATGTAATCGTGTCTCCTGTTACAGACGTCATCATTCACATCCCAATGTAATCATGTCTCCTGTTGTAGACGTCATCATTCACATCCCAATGTAATCTTGTCTCCTGTTACAGACGTCATCATTCACATTCCAATGTAATCATGTCTCCTGTTATAGACGTCATCATTCACATCCCAATGTAATCATGTCTCCTGTTGTAGACGTCATCATTCACATCCCAATGTAATCATGTCTCCTGTTGTAGACGTCATCATTCACATCCCAATGTAATCATTTCTCCTGCTGTAGACATTGTCACATTCCAATGTAATCATGTCTCCTGTTATCAACGTCATCATTCACATCCCAAAGTAATCATGTCTCCTGTTATCAACGTCATAATTCACATCCCAATGTAATCGTGTCTCCTGTTGTAGACGTCATAATTCACATCCCAATGTAATCTTGTCTCCTGTTATCAACGTCATCATTCACATCCCAATGTAATCATGTCTCCTGTTGTAGACGTCATCATTCACATCCCAATGTAATCATTTCTCCTGCTGTAGACATTGTCACATTCCAATGTAATCATGTCTGCTGCTATAGACATTGTCACATCCCAATGTAATCATGTCTCCTGCTATAGACGTTTCTGTGGAACCAGTTACCTCGGGGCCACTGGAATGCCTACTGGTTTGGAATCAGTGACGAGACGGCTGAGGCAGACTGGCTTTGGGTCGATGGAACCAAATTGGTCGGGGGGTAAGTTTTTGGCTTTGCTGGGCTACAACAAAAATGTGGGCGGGTTTCGTGGATGCCTAGATTCAATCAGATCAGGCGTTAACTGGCGATAGCAGACACCCGCACAAGGGGGATGTTTTGGCGGAGTGTCAGAGGTAGAACTGCGTTGGAGCCGTCATATCGCTGCTCTTGCTATCATTGTCACAAGTCACCCCCACCTTACTCAGATTAGAAGTTCAGAGCGAGAAAGTGCAGGCTACATAGAAATAATGACGCTCAAATTGAAAAATGCTGAAATAAAATAATAAGGGTTTCTATCATCGTAATGGAGGTGTAGATTACATCTCACATTCTAGTGTTCCAACTTGTAAACAAGGCTGCGTATGGGATTTCTGTTCATGTGACTCCCTGCAGCCAATAGCAATGCCCGCTTCAGGTATAATGCCAGGACAGCTAAAGCAGTTCCACCTCCGACACCACCAAAACAACCACTATGCCGATGTCTGCTAAAGCGGATCTGGTTGAATAGAGCCCTAAATCTACCCCAGGATTATATTGGATTCAATCAACACTAAATTATTGGCTTCATACACATGGCCTAAATTATCTCTGGACTGTGGTGGTTCATTAAAAACATATTGAATCACAGACCATAGGTCTAACTAACCATGTAAACCTTGATTAGGGGATGTTCATTAATCAATCAATCAAATGTATTTGAAAAGCCCTTCTTACATCAGCAGATGTCGCAAAGTGCTGTACAGAAACCCAGTCTAAAACCCCAAACAGCAAGCGATGCAGATGTAGAATCACAATGGCTAGGGAAAAACTCCCTAGAAAGGTCGGAACCTAGAAAGAAACCTAGAGAGGAACCAGGCTCTGAGAGGTGGCCAGTCCTCTTCTGGCTGTGCCTGGTGGAGATTATAAGAGTACATGACCATTAAGGCCAGATTGTTCTTTAAGATGTTCAAACATTCATAGATGACCAGCAGTGATTGTAGAGGGTGCTACAGGTCAGAACCTCAGGAGTAAATGTCAGTTGGCTTTTTATATCCGAGCATTCAGAGATCGAAACAGCAGGTGCGGGACAAGGTAGCACGTCCAGTGAACGGGATCAGGGTTCCATAGCTGCAGGCAGAACAGTCGAAACTGGAGCAGCAGCACGGCCAGGTGAACTGGGGACAGCCAGGAGTCATCAGGCCAGGTAGTCAGTCCTGAGGCATGATCCTAGGGCTCAGGTCCTCCGGGTGTGGAGGGAGAGAGGGAGAGAGAATATGAGGGAGCATGCTCAAATTCACACAGGACACAGAATAAGACAGGAAAATGACACCAGATACAACAAACTGACCCTAGCCCCCCAGCACATAGACTATTGCAGCATAGATACTGGAGGCTGAGACAGGGGTGGGTTGGGGGACACTGTGGCCCCGTCCGAGGATACCCACGGACAGGACCAACCAGGCAGGATATATAACCACCTTCGCACCCCTACGTGAGACTACACTCAATCATAGGACCTACTAACGAGATGAGTCTACAGTAAAGACTTAAAGGTCGAGACCGAGTCTGTGTCTCTCACATGGATAGGCAGACCATTCCATAAATATTGAGCACTATAAGAGAAAGCCCTGCCTCCAGCTGTTTGCTTAGAAATTCTAGGGACAATATGGAGGCCTGCATCTTGTGACCATATCTGTACGTGTAGGTATGTACGGCAGGACCAAATCGGAGAGATAGGTAGCCCATGTAATGCTTTGTAGGTTAGCAGTGGAGTAATATGATAATTTTTAGGGGTTCTATTCAAGATTCTAGCAACCATGTTTAGCACTAACTGAAGTTTATTTAGTGTTTTGTCCGGGTAGACGGAGAGTAGAGCATTGCAATTGTCTAATCTAGAAGTGACAATAGCATGGATTAAAAGTAAAATATTGCCGCCTTCCACTTCCAGGGTAGGCAATTTTGGAGCTTCACCCTGTTTCATCGAAATGTAAAGCTGTGTGTCGTGAAAGTTGGCATTCTGTTTCCAAATCACCAAGAAGTAGAGTATATAGTGAAAACAATAGTGGTCCTAAAACGGAACCTTGAGGAATGCCAAAACTTACAATGGATTTGTCAGAGGACAAAACATCCACAGAGACCAACTGATATCTTTCCGAGAGATAAGATCTAAACCAGGCAAGAACTTGTCCGTGTAGACCAATTCCGGTTTCTAATATCTCCAAAATAATATGGTGATCGATGGTGTCAAAAGCAGGTCTAGGAGCACGAGGCTCTTTCAGTAGTTTAGTTGGAATAGGATCCAGTGTCAAGAGATACAGGATTAAACAACTTAAGTGTCTCCATTGATCCTAGGTCCTGGATGTTCTGTGCAGACTCAGGACAACTGAGCTTTGGAGAAATACGCAGATTCAAAGAAGAGTCCATCATTTGCTTTCTAATGATCATGATCTTTTCATCGAAGAAGTTCATGAATTCCTCACAGCTGAAGTGAAAGCCATCCTCTCATGTTGAACAGGTTGAACGTTTCTGTCTGCTAGATGAGTGACAACGGTTGGGGGGGGGGGGGGGGGTTCTGTGCGCATAGTGTTCATGTTAATGTTACTACTTAGCCTTTTCTGCTGGTGGAGGTCCCGTAGAACCATGTCCAGATAAAGCATCCGGGGTAAAAGTTGAAAGAAAAAGTTGAGCAAAGAAAAAAACAAAGACATTGGTAAATGTATTAAAAGTTCAAAACGAAAAGTTTGGCAGATAGCCAAGTAGATAGCCAAGTAGCAACAAACAGCCCAACAGCACGGAGATAAGTCTGTAAACCAGGATTCAGCCACACCTGTTTAAATTGAGTCTGTGGCACTAATGTAATATGAAAACCTGCTTTATCTTGTACAAATTAGCATATTAATGTAGTTTTTCACATTTTTGTTGTTTACTCAGTCCTATGTTTTCGCAGTTGGTACCTGTGATGCAAACAGCTTATGGTTCATTTGACTGTGTTTTTCATACCCAGGCGTGTGCTATTCTGTAGGCCCCTACCCCATTTGGTTGTCCACCATTACACGTCTGCAGTTGAGCACCTGCCCATTTGCATTGATGGACAGGATCGCAATGGATGACTCTGCCTTTTTATATGCTGTAAATGTGACCTTTTTGGTGTTGAAGCTGTCTGACAAATTCATGTTTTGCCTTCTGCACGCTCTGAGCCACCCAAAAGATTACCAGAGAGTCTGTATACTGTTATGAGACTATCAACATGCTGCCTAAGGAACTTCTGGGCCAAGAATAGCCCCCCCCCCGCCCCACCCCCAACCCAGCACAACTTTCATTCAAGATGAAATGTTCCATTTCAGTGGGTTTGTCAAAGACTTGCAGCCCAACCCCTCCTCCCCAATGTTGTCAATGTTCTATATTTGCATTCTCATTTTGGGCTTATTAGGCCCAGTTTCCACATGTTCAATGCAAATGCGGCATTTGAGCTTCTAGAGGTCGGAAAGACAAGATGTCACTGCAAGCATAAACCTTGTCTTGTCAGAACTGCAGGATCAGCACATCGGGATGGACAACCTGGCGTTTGTCAGCGTCAATGTGACTTTCATTGCAATCAGCGTATTTGCAAACGTTTTTTTTGCCTTCTGCCTGCTCTGTCCTCAGCGCGGCAGAGAGGGACTCAAACAGCCTATGAAGACACTACTGGAATCTTTAGTTTGCTGCACCATTGTTTTCTTGGTTTCTGTTATTGCAATGAAATATTTCCTCTTCACGGAACATCTGAAGCTCAGGCTCGCTGCTAGTATGCTAGTGGAGTACACTTTCCCCACTAGTATGACAACCTCTGTGTGGCTGAATTTCTTCTACTACACCCAGATCGTCCCTGCTCGGCGAGCTCTCTTCACCCGGGTGAAGAGGAACATCAAAATCATCATTTACTGGGTCCTGTTTATCAACAGGGTCTTGTTTTTGTTTGACATTTCTCTTCATATTCCAGCGATAGTTGATTTACTCAACAGTGCCTCTGGAAATGCAAACGGCACTTACACATCAATGAACAGCACTGCGTCTGCCTCGCCAAGTGACCTGTTTTACACTGAGACGACACGTCTTGTTTTGAAAATTCTATACATCTTTTTTGGACTCTGTGTGGTAGTCGGGTCGAGCTGTGCCACTGTGCGCTACTTGCACAGACACATGAAGAGCATGAAGGAGAGCGGCAGCCCCTTCTCCGCGCCCCGCCTGCGCAGTCAGATGAGGGCCACCATTACTGGGATCCTGCAGGGAATTCTCTACGTCATTTGCTTTCTGTGGCTCATCTTTTATGTCTTCAAGGACTTTTTCTTTATAACTTTTGACAATAATAGAAATATCTTCTACACAGTCCTCTCTCTATACACGTTTGGCACCACTGTAAACCTGGGTATTGGTCAGTCGGTTTTCAGACAGAGGGCTGCTGATATTTGGCTCAAGGCTCAACAGGCTGTAAGGTTGTCAGAGTTGCGTGGATGAAACAATCAGTCAGGTGTGTTACACAGAGACTTACGCATTGGTATATTTAAACGTGTAATGCGGCGTTGAGTTAAATAGTCTGCCCCAGGATTATATTGATATATAGATATAATCAATGCTAATAATAATCATTTGGATTCATAGACATAGACATAGGCTTAAATGATTTAAGATTCAATAGTTTACCAACAAAATTCTTGTTTTTTTTAACCAGAATTACGCCTTCAACTGTAAGCCTTCACCTGGATTTATTTAAACTGGCCCATAATGTAGTTGGCTATAATCTTTTACAAGATTCATTCATTCATTCTGTGGTCCTCCGTAACTCATCTGGTAGAGAATGGCACTTGCGACGCTAGTAGGTTTGAATTCCGGGACCACCGTAACATGTATGCACACATGACTGTTAGTCGCTTTGGATAAAGGCATCTGCTAAACGGTATATGTTATTATTGGATTTATGTTTCTACATTATGTTTCCCATCTGTATCTGAGATACAAATATGTTATGGTACATTTGACTGTGTTTTTCATCAGGCGTGTGATATTCCTATTTGTTCTTCCGTCCACTTAACTTATTAAGTGGACTATGATAATGGATTTTAAATAGTAATGGATGATATATGATCTGTTTAGTACATAATACAGTACGAAGATTACCAAGATGGATAACTATAGCAAGATGGATAACTAATTGACCTCTGTATTCTCTACTGCATGACTGTACTTAAACGAAACTTGTGAAATGTATGACTGTGCTTTGTGTGACCCATAAAGAAATAATATAAATCAGAAAAATAACAAAAATGTGTAACCCAATGGATCTACATGCAGGAGAAATAGGCTATTACAAACTACTGTTCGGACCCCAGAAATAAAATTACTTCCTGCTTTACTCCTATGGGTACACTCAATATGGCCACCGGTCCACCCACCACAGAGCATTGACTTGAATGTTATTGACCATTCTAGTCGTTCTATTTCTATGGGTCCAAATAACTCCCTATATCTCAGGTAGAGGGGAAAAAGAGAAGGCTGCGGCTCCGGAAACATATAACCGCCATGTTCCTCCCCCGGCCCGCCCCTGAATCCCCTTGAAAGATCTGTATCACGTTTCGCGCATGTCTTTCTTTACCTCTACTTTACACATAATTTTTTTTGTGGTCACCCTACCTTCACATTTCTCACTGTCAATCGTGTATGATAATCCTTTAAGCTTTACCAGTGAAACGTCCATGCAGCATCTGCACGCCAAACCATTTGATCTCAAACTATACTCTTCTTAGTTATGTACAGTGTTGTTTCGAATCCTGTACAGTGAGCAAATCTTTTAGCAGATAGTGTTAAACAAACTATAGCATACCTGTGTTTTGTTTCAATCAAAGCAGATATTTTGCCTAGTGGTGCATGCTGTTGAGTTGTGGCCGCATGAGAGAAGAATGGTTGATGAGCTTCAGTTTGCTGCCGTATGACTGGTTTCACATTTGTCTCCAGCGATCATACGGTTAAATAGATCGAAAACAATTATAATGTATATTTACAATCACCTTATCCTAGCGACATACTCATTTACCCAGCTCTTATCAATAGCTCAGCCTCTTATCAATTTGTAAATTACAGTACATGGAGAATTATGTTATTTCTATCATAAAAAATAAAGTCGCTCCACTTGGAAACCAACAGGTTGCTTAACGTTATTCATTGTTTAATTTGATTGTAAAGGGGGTGGAATTACGAGGGAATTAAGTAGACACACCTCCGCCACATCTTCATTTCTTTGATCTCCACCCCCAAGCGAATAGCGAGTGAATAGTTTCACGTCGTGCTAGTCATATGTAATGGGATACTCATGGTATACATCCTCCTAGGAAATGTTTAACTAGCAGGTTCTTTCGCGACAAATGCAGCAATAACAAATAATAAAAGATAAGAATATAATCACAAAGTAAATGGCAGTAGAATAGAATACACATTTTAGCAAGACTATAATTTATAGTCCAATATTTACACGTGTATTGGGGGATGGGGGGGGGGGCAAGTGTTATTCTCATGCTTAAATTCAAGGTCAGAATAGACAAGAAAAAATTGCATCAAAGGGGAGTTACGGTCCATTTACGCTCGCAAGTAGAGAATCCTGCACATGCGCAGAGGTTTTGGCACCTTTAGTCCCCGGAAAGAAAGTTCCAGAGAATATGGATCTGCAGCCACTCCGAAAACAGAAACAGCTACTAACTTAGCTTGTTGTCAACCTAGCTCTGGTTCCTATGGACACTGACCTCTGGGACTGTGTGCTCAGGCAGCAACAGTATTGATCTACAGTAAAATAGGACAGGACCGTCTGTGTATACACACATTTACTGGCATGTTTTGGTATGCATACTTTGAAAGAGAACCTTTCCCCTTTGGCCCAGTTTCCCTTCCTCATGGGCCCATAACCTCACTTGTTTTCTCCATGTTCTTCTTCCCTCCTTCAAATTTGTGTCAGCCTGGTCGCCATCATATGATCTCTCTTCCTCATTCTTAATGTGTTTTCAAAAGATATTAGTGTTGCTTCAGATTCCCTTCTCCTTCCTCCTTTTTTTGCTTGTCTTATCCTCCTTCCCATTCTTCAGCATTTCATCCTTATTTCTTCCTCTTTTCTTTCTTTATATTTATATATATATTTTTTTACATATTCCATTGCTTTGTCTTTCCTTACTACTGCTGCAATTAAGACGGCAGTGACAGAGTGAAGAATATGGTACATTATTTTACATTATCTCACCTTTATAACGGTTTGTCTCATTGAGACAAAGAGAGACCTGTAGAGGCACTGCAGATAACCTAGTTCAGTAGCGCACACCAATGGCCAACAGCTATTCTAGTGAAACATATATTATACGCACACACATATATATATATATATATATATATATATATATATATATATATATATATATATATATATATATATATATATATATACACATACAATTGAAGTCGGAAGTTTACATACACCTTAGCCAAATACATTTAAACTCCCTACTTGAGTATCTGGAACATCAGCATTTCTTGGCAATGTCTTGCATGGAAATGCCTTCATTTCTCAGAACAAGAATAGACTGATGAGTTTCAGAAGAAAGTCCTTTTTTTTGTTGCCATTTTGAGCCTGTAATCGAACCCACAAATGCTGATGCTCTAGATACTCAACTAGTCTAAAGAAGGCCAGTTTTATTGCTTCTTTAATCAGTACAACAGTTTTCAGCTGTGCTAACATAATTGCAAAAGGGTTTTCTAATGATCAATTAGCCTTTTAAAATTATAAACTTGGATTAGCTAACACAAGGTGCCATTGGAACACAGGAGTGATGGTTGCTGATGGTTGCTGATAATGTGCCTCTGTACACCTATGTAGATATTCCATAAAAAATCGGCCGTTTCCAGTTACAATAGTCATTTACAACATTAACAATGTCTACACTGTATGTCTGATCAATTTGATGTTATTTTAATGGACAAAAAATGTGCTTTTCTTTCCAAAACAAGGACATTTCTAAGTGACCCCAAACTTTTGAACGGTAGTGTATATATGTTGTTTGTATATGATGTACGTTATACCAAGAGATGTTTTGGTTGAATATGTGTTGTTTTTTTTAATAACGAAACCATTTTTCTCCCTTTATAGCTTTTGGGAGGAAGGCGAGCCCAACAACCACATTGACGAAGACTGTGGCTACATCGTGAAGACGCGCAAGCTGGAGCGCAAGGCGGTGAGCAGCTGGTACGACGCCCCGTGCACCATGTACTGGCCCTTCATCTGTGAGATCGAGATGTAGGCCTATGCACCTGCTACTTAGAGATAAGCACTTACCAGACTCGTGTTGGACCCAGAATTCCTCCCTGTCATCGTCCATAGTGATAGACCAGTGATGACCAACACTTCACCTGCAGAGCTACTGGGTATTCAGGTTTTTGCTCCAACCCTGCTCTAACACATCTGTTTCAGCTAACCAAGGTTCGGATGAGCCGCTGATTAGTAGAATCAGGTGTATTAGAGCAGGGAAAGAGCAAGACCGGTAGCTCTTCAGGAAGATGGTTGGCCACCCCTGTCGTTGACTTTTACAGCATTATCAGGTCTGAAGAGCAATGCTTTACTTTAATAGTATCTACTTTCATTTGCTTTTTCAATTAAACTTTTACTCCAGGAGGATCTTATATAGTTACTGTTGTGTCATTGAAGTGGTCACCACAGTTCAAAATCCTTCTAAAGCAATGTCTGTCAATCAACGGTCATGTTATTTAGATTCATAGAAGAAGAAAAAAATATATATATAAAAAAAAAAGATTTATGTAAATGTTTTTCATAAAACAGACGATCAAATTATCTATTCATAACAATGCAAATGCATTTGTTTTGGTTTTGTCAATAAAAATGTTGAAAATGGAAAATAGTTCAGCCTATTTACTATGACAGATTATGTTGGACCACACATTTTTACTTTGAGTGGTTACGGTTAGTTTTGGGAATGGATCATCCAGTCGAAGGTCGAAGGTAATCTGTCTAGACCAACGCGGTTATAGAGTATGTCCTTTTTCAGTGTTGTTCTCTAGGTGATTAGTGTTTGGGGCTGTCAATCGCCAAAGGAAATAACAGAATAGGTGTTATATAGGTGTACAGTTAGCGTATAAGTTACTTGTTTGCTAAATGATTGCTTTGCCTTGCCTATTTACATGTGGGGTGGTGAGCTATTTGAATACTGTGGAGTGAAATCATTCTAGAAAAATGGTACAAGATTTAGGACAATCTAACAAGATTTTGAAGCTTATTGGGCTTTCAGAATTATTACAGGTACTTCAAAAACTGAATTACTTTGCTGTTACGATGAAAAGCATACACTACCGGTGTAAGTGGAATTCTAAATTCCTCTGTATGATTTCCCAATCAGAATGAATTACTCTGTCAATGCATTCTATGGGATTGTAAGACCCAATATTTTTATAAGAAATGGACAGAGACCCGGTCTTAAAAGTCAGGTAACAGCATTTAATTCAAGAGAGTACTGGCTACATACACATTTTAGACAGTCTGGAGATAGTCCGTCCCTGCCGTCTGGAGATAGTTCATTAATTTGTACAAAGGAACAGACCGTCATTGTTACTAAACTCCTGACTATATTATACACAATTGGGAATGGGAGCAAGAGAGAAAATTCATATATGTACAGTACGTAATAACATTTGGACTAGTCAGTCCTGATTGAAATGTATACATAATTAGTCATCATTGATAAAAAATTCCCTTAACAACCGGTCTACATTGTAGAATAATAGTGAAGACATCACAACTATGAAATAACGCGTATGGAATCAAGTAGTAACCAAAAAAGTATTAAACAAATCGAAATATATTTTATATTTCAGATTCTTCAAATAGCCACCCTTTGCCTTGATGACAGCTTTGCTTACTAGTGGCATTCTCTCAACCAGCTTCACCTGGAATGCTTTTCCAACAGTCTTGAAGGAGTTCCCACATATGTTGAGCACTTGTTGGCTGCTTTTCCTTCACTCTGCGATCCGACTCAAGCCAAACCATCTCAATTTGCTTGAGGTCTGAGGATTGTTGAGGCCAGGTCATCTGATGCAGCGCTCCATCACTCTCCTTGGTGAAATAGCCTTTACACAGCCTGAAGGTGGGTCATTGTCCTGTTGTCCTGTTGAAAAACAAATGATAGTCCCACTAAGCCAAAACCAGATGGGATGGCATTTCGCTGCAGATTGCTGTGGTAGCCATGCTGGTTAAGTGTGCCTTGAATTCTAAATAAATCACACACAGTGTCACCAGCAAAGCACCCCCACACCATAACACCTCCTCCTCCATGCTTTACGGTGGGAAATACACATGCGGGGATCATCCGTTCACCCACACCGAGTCTCACAAAGACATGGCGGTTGGAACCAAAAATCTTCAATTTGGACTCCACACCAAATGACAAATTTCCATTTGTCACATGCGCCGAACCCAGCAGGCGTAAACCTTACAGTGAAATGCTTACTTAATGCTTAATTATATCCCTCAAATATCCAATTTATGGTGGCCAATATTGAGAGCTATTGTGAGGCCACCCTCATGTCTCTGAAATTATCTTTCCTGGTCGTGAAAAGCATGCAAATACTGTCTGTATAACTCTGATGACGTCACTGGAAATGTGTAGTTCTGACTATGTTAACGTTTATTTTACAGTCCCTTGCAAGCGGCACGCAGTTGTCAAGGGTTTTAAAGGAGCTGGTGGGTCTCCTTGCCCCCAAGCAGGCAAATTGAACGCCTTGCACTTTATTGTGACGTTTTATTGATAACAACCTGTAGTCAGATCAGATTGTGATGTCATGATCTGTGCCAAAAACTCCATCTCACCCCAACAGGCTGATATTCCATATATATCTTTTCTTTTTTTTCACAAAAAGGGCATTAATCATCATTTTCAAAATGTCAGTGTTATTTCAACCACATAGTGTAGAAATGTCTTCTTCTTTTTTTTTTGCACTGGAAAATGATTTTTTTTACTTGAGGTATTATTCTATTCCTTATACATTATTCATGGTAATATGACACCACATGGCGGATACTTGGATTGTTATTCAGAATGTCTTGAAGTAATGACAAGTCACAGGTGTGAAATGGCCCATTATAAAGACCTAAAGGTGGGACACAGAACTGCTCCAGTCCCTGTAATACACATTTCCAAAAGTCCTCACAAAACAGATATGGTTAGTATAGCACTGTAACACACAGTATACTGAACACTATCATACCAACATAATAGCTAAGCTAATGTTTTACAACAATATATTTAATACTAGTAAATGTTTGTTCCCGAAGACTCACTGTTGGACTGTTCTGCATAAAGTGGCTGCCCTGAAAACATGGACCTTGACAGTATTAGACCGACCTACATCAGCCCGGTTGTGTACTTTGTCAGCTTCTGCCCAGATAAATGTGAAATTGCCTCGGTAGCAGTAGGTGAAATGGCAGTATTGACATGGGGAGAGATACTGGTATAGATTCAATCTGCAAACTAACACTTTACCTCGACCTTCCGTCCTGAGACCTACGTAACACTGTGGCTGGCATCATACCAGTAATGTAACATGGCATAAGCTCTCAATAGACATGATAGCTTCGGACAGACAGCTTCAATGCAAAGTGTTACCACACACAATATATGAACATAGCCACAGGGGAGGGAGGGAGACGGGGAGAGAAACGCAAAACTGAGGAATAGACACACAGACATATACATACCCCTTTCATACACAGACCACAATCCCACATATTTACCATGCATGCATTTTTATACCAGAATAACATGGGAAAAATAAAAGCCACCTAAAGATTCCTGCATTTTCACAGACCCCGTAACCAAAATGTAGGTATGGTGTCTGTGTGAATGGTTCTCTGCTTCATTAAAGGTAAATCCATTAACACTGCCATTGTTTATCACCTCCCTAATTTGAACTGCAAACAGACCCCATGTATAAAAGGGGTGTCAATGCAAATAGGTGGTAAATAAGGGTGTTTGAAAGGGGGTGACATACACATTGCTGTATATATTATATTGTATATACAGCTAACATACCAAGTCTTCGGTCTGAATTGGGTAATAGAGATGAGGGAGAGAGGTGAGAGTGTGCAGAGAGAGAAGCGAGAGAGAGAGAGAGAGAGTTTTGCTGTTGATGTTGTGTCTTGTCACTTTTGTTTTTTGTTTATTTCACTTGCTTTGGCAATGTCAACACATGTTTCCCATGCCAATAAAGCCATTTGAATGAGAGAGACAGAGAGAGAGAGAGACAGAGAGAGGGTGGGAGGGAGGGTAATACTAGGTGTCCTACTGGGGCCTGATAAATGCACAGCCTTGCACAAACACTGAGGGAAAAGGGATGAGACGATGGCCAGGTTTAACATAGTAACTAACAACATCACAGGAAAGCATCTGAGGCTTCACCCCCTTGCACTGCTTCGAAGGGGCTCTGCAGACCTTTTCAGTGCCAACTGCAGAATAAAATCGACACAGGACAGCTTCTAAAATGGATTCTAAAAACTTGGATCGAATGCCAAATACTTCACTTTTCAAATACTTGACCTGCGTTTGATTGATTATGAGTGGTACAACGGAACCGATAGAATAGCTGAATAAAGCACTGATACACATTTGCACAGGTCTGTAAGGTGTCAGAACTTGTTCCCAAATATTCAGGCAACGGTAAAGATTCTGACATTCACAATTGGCTGTTGGGGGGGGCCAGGGGGAAAGCGTTTCATGCCTGCTGAAACTTTTATCAATGCCGAACAATAAAGATAAAGAAATGATTGTGCATTTTATGCAGAGGATATTCAAAGATATCAAATTTGGCCATCAGTGCCACTTCCCTCCCTCGCGAAAATAGTTGCGGCTTTACGTATTTATTGGGAACTCGTGGTCCACAGCCCCCTGGTGGTAGCCAGGTAGCAGTGCATCATCTGTCAAATCAATGGATTACAGATCAAGGTCTTTTGACTGGTGAAGGTGTGAATCCAATCCGAGTGTCCAACAGTCACCTCAACCTTTAACTATTTCTGGCCCAACATGACATGCCACGATGCAGGGTGATTGGTTTTTCGCATCAATATGAAACCAGTGGAAATAGGCCAGATGAGTGGTAGTGTTGGTTCTACGGTGCAACCGAATGCATAACCTCCTGACTGCATATCTAAGTCTTTTTTGTTGTTGCATGCTTTCCATTGAAGAGGATTCAGCTACTTTTCACTATTTCTGCACATTGTGACTAGGATCTTAATTCCTGATCATTTAGGTTTTCACTTGTACTGTTTTGCTAGGAGTTCAAGGTGCATTGTCTCGTTAATTCCAGAGGGTTGCATAGCATAGAATAGATGTGTTTTCACAAGATTTCTCCTCACATGGGGTCTAATACGACCTATAAAGTAATCATTGCATGGGCACCGTTTATGAATATCAGTATTGGGCCATATTGTGTGCATCTATGTACAGGGTTTGTTTGTTGGCATTCCTTGCAGCGAATAATGGCATTTCAAGCAACCCCCCCCCCCAAGTTCTCGTTCCCATCCATCCCGATCTTTAACCCCACCCCGATCTTGTGGGATCTGTGAAATCTCTCCCTCGGAGTCACAAGTCAGTTTACGTCCCATGGCCGAGAAAGGACGATCAATTCTCACTGTAACATTCTCCCTTTATCTACAAGAATTGCAAAGGCTTGTCATTTATTCCCTAATTCATTCTGTAACTGCACTGGCATCTTCACACCCAAATCTCTATTTTAACCCACAATCGATTCCTCGATTTCTTGATCCATTTCCATCTTGTGTCACTTGTGACGCACATTCTGGTTGGACTGCTCCAATTCCTTAACGAGATTTCAGATTCCCCCGGATTTCCAATTGGATCCTGATTAACTGGGCTCAGCTCATTAGCTCTGACAAATGAATTCAACCCCCTTCATCCTCAACCCCTGCCAATCTCTCAGAAACCAGACAAAATTCAACCGCCCCATCAATACAGTCAGACAATAATACGATGATGTCTGATCATTTCTGACTGCTGCATCAGATGACTAGAAATTAAGGCTGCCATTGATAGCCTGGATAAGAACCCAAACACCACTCGCTAGTGATGTGCACAGGAGGGCTTCCATGCAATTGGCTCAAAGTTGGTGATATAAATGGTGATATAAATCATGAGCCAGTCCAGGTCAGCAAAATCAAATATGCTCTCTTTGCAGACCTTAATATTATACTGTTGAATGATGAGTGATTGAATGTGGAAGACATCAAATGTGTTCCTCTACCAGCTTTATGTAGTAGCCATTGACGTGGATGTTCTAACTATCAGTGTCTCTCTACTTTCTAATATTCTCACATTTAAACCTCCACCTGTTCCCTCTCTTCCTTCGTTCCTCCTCTCTTTACCTGCTCTTGACTTTTGACCTCATAACCTGATTTCCTCCTCCGATCGGTTTACCTGCCTCCTCTTGTCATGCTCCCTGCTCTCTCTGCTCTCTCTCTTTCCCTCTCTCTATTTCTATCTCCGGGCTTATCCCTTCATCCCTGATCTCCTTCATCCCTCCAATCCTCATCTGTTCCTCACAGGAGGAAGGGAGAGAGAGTTTTCACAGGATTGCCTGCAACCAGTCTGTGGGTGAAAGCGTAAGAGGAATAAGATATAAGATAAGGATAGCAGGGCTGACTTGAGTATTGTGGGACATAAAAAGCTGCTCCAAAGGGCTACTGAGGCGGAAAAGACCAAAAATAAGAAGGATCACATTTTGTGTGGAAAAGGTGAGTGATTTTTGTCCACTTTGGTTGCAAATTCTTCTGGGCATTTACATGGAACTATGTGGAACTACATTGACTCCTCTGATGATTACCACCATGGATCCACATAATCCTGGAAAGTATCCCATTACCTATCTCAGTGTTCTCATCCGTGATAAGATTTCACAGTTAAAAGAATGGAACTTCATCTGATTTGCAGTTCTCAGTGGTGCTCATTTCCATCGCAAAATGAACTCCAATGGCATGCCTGCAACAAGTGTGCTGTAGTCCGTGGAAAAGATACTGACTGATGTCTGTGCAAGTGGGAGAAAGAGAGAGGCGGAGAGAAGTAGGTAGTTACAGTGACATCGAGGGCTTTTCTTCTCAGAATCAGTCTCCTTTATTAGGTAACAGCAGGATGCACAAGCATTAGCAGCATTATCATGAAGGTGGCAAATCCTCCCACATTGATTCCAGTATAAAAAAAATATCACGCCTAAGAGCAGCAAACTGCAGAACTTTCCTTCTCAGTTGTTTCTCACTTGACAAAAGGATTTTTTTTGCAGGTGGCAATGTCTTACAGATAATAGTAATAATAATTATATTGCTAATAGAATTGTGCACTTCTAGAGTACTTTTAGAGTAGAGGAATAGAGGCCTGTCTGTGCACTTCTAGAGTACTTTTAGAACAGAGGAATAGATGCTTGTCTGTGCATTTGTGCAGATATATATTCAAAGGAAATGACCAAACAGGAAACTGACGAAAACTCAAATGTATACCTGATAGGCCCCTATCTTTGCCTATTCTTGCCCCCTCTATCCTCTCTGCCCATGTGCCCATGTGCCCCCCCCCCACACTCCCCACTCCCCCTTTCAACAAGAAATCAACAAGAAATCCAAATCATTTTTACCTTATCATTGGATTTAGGTTGAAAGTTGGGTGAAAAAAAGACACAAATTCCAGAAATTCTTTATGTTGATGACTTTTTGCAAGTTTGCAGTTTTGCACATTGATTCAACTTCATCACGTTTTTTTTTTTTTGATGACGTGGAAACAACGTTGATTTAACCAGTTTGAGCCCAGTGGGTTGTGCCCACCCCTCCTCGCACACTGTCTCCCTGGCTCTCGTCCTAGGTCAAACTACTGAACGCCTATGCTTTGTCAACACGTGAACAATTGTTTCTGTGAAAGTAATACGTTTTTTTGAACACCGTATTTGCAGGGATGTGTGCTGTAGTTAGTTGGACACATTTTTTAAAAAACAATTTAGAAAGTGGTGTGCGTTGGTAATTGGCCTCCAAATACGAAAACGTCAGCATCCAATTATGAGTATTAGGGCCATAGACAGCTAAGCACTAATTACGTCTTGATCATTAAATATTCTCTCTTAAAGGGCATTGAAAGTCAGAGTGAGAGCTGACAGAAGAAGGTTCATGGCAAATTGTCTCTTAAACTTGTTTTAATTGTAGCAAAACATTTACATAATTGAAGTCATGAATACGAAAATGAAAGTAATAAAGTAAAGTTGCCACGTTGTAAAGTTGTGGTAAAACAGTCATTCTAAAAAATAAAATAAAAAGACAAGTACTCACGAAACACAGGCAACACTTCTGTAATGACCTATAAAAACCAAAATGGCTGTCTGTGTCACAGAAAAGATGGCCAGTAATTTAGCCCTAATCTTCAGATAGGTGAAGGTAGAGCTTGGATATATCACTATTAGACAGCGGATGTGGGATTATACCTCGTACCATACTCAAGAAGGCCAAGCTAGGCTCTGGCACCAGACTAGATGACGAAAGCACCTGAGCGATTTAGTTTAGGGGGTCAGAGGCCATGGGTGGGGTGGGGGTTACAGGAACAAACATTTACGTTCTCCTCAACAGGTGCCACTGTACCACTATGTTACATATTTGAGAACGTTCATTCTTAGTTCTATTTAAGGTCTTCCTTATATGATTGAGTTCTACATTGTATTAATTGTACAATAACGACAGCATTTTTGCCAAGCCCTGATTTGCATAAATATGTTTGTAATCATATAATCCTTTTCTCTTTCTCCCTATCTTCTAGTCTGCTAGTTTCTTTCTCCGGCGGTAACAGCCCCTATCAGCCGTTGCCATGGGTGAAATGGAGACGCTGAAAAAGGAGGCCGATGGCCTGAAGAGCCAGATTGAAGTGAGTCTTCCTGTCGCAGCATGCATTGATGTTGGGGTCACCATGACAATAGACATACTCATCAAGCACATTTCTGTGACGATATTCAATATCACCTCCAGTCTAAAAAAGGTCTCATCATCAGATGAATCACTCGGAAGCACAGTACCAATAACGCACAATAATTGAATAGCCTGCATAGAGTTTCCTCCACATACCAAAACTGGTACTGAGCTAAAGTTATTCTAAGACATTTTAAGCTGTGTCTGGTTCCTGAAAAATTGAAAAAACACCAGAAGTATGGAGAACATTCAATGTATATATGCTTATTTTTCGACAACTGTTTTACTCTTCACTAATCTTATTCCTCTCCTGTGTGTATCTCCCCGTCACACCACTAGGCTGCCCGCAAGGCGGTCAATGACACCACCATGGCTGCCGTAGCATCTGGTGTGGCGGCTGCACCCCGTGTCCAGCTGAAGAACAGAAAGACATTGAAGGGCCACTTGGCCAAAATCTACGGCTTGCACTGGTCTGCTGATAACAGGCGAGAAGGACTTCTTGTCCAGATAGCTGAGAGTCAGGATAGCGTCAGGGACAGTCTAGCTCACCACAGACACCCCACCACTACCACGAGCCAGTGTGATATAGGGGCTTATGAACAACATAGAGAAGGTCTACTTTGCGCAGGGTAGAGAAGGTCGATAAGAGGGGTTGTCTGATGCACTGCTGAAACCAAGTGGACTCGGATATTGAAAAGTCCCATTGTTTAATGTGTCCACTCTAACATGCAAGTGTTATGGGGTTCGGTGAAAAGGCTTTTCAAAGGCCTTCATTGTTTCAAATGTTGCATTAAACCAGATTCATACTGGATCTCGTGCCTGAACCCGGTTCAAACAGAATTTGATAGACTGACTGACCACTTGTTTAACTCTCTTTCTCTCTCCAACAGGCACATGGTCAGTGCCTCACAAGATGGCAAGCTTCTTATTTGGGACGCCTACACCGGCAACAAGGTAAGGGCTGATCACTGATCAGTCATCATTTTCACAGTTCTAACTGTTTTCATAATAATGCATAGGACTTATATCGAGAGCTTTCCACTTGGTTTACAGTGTATGGAGTAGATCCCTCTTTCAACCACTGATGTGTAGAAGGAGTATCGACTTCTGTTTCAGATTGTCTTGACTTTGACTACACACTCTACGAATGTATTTATATGGTAAAAGTCAGCTAGCTTGGTATATTATGTATTCTAACCTTTAGACAAAGCAAACTAAAAAGTGAGTGGTTAAGTGTTCTTCTCCCTGCCCTCCAGGTATATGCCGTCCCCCTCAAGTCTTCCTGGGTGATGAGTTGCTCCATGGCCCCTTCTGGCAATCTGGTGGCCAGTGGAGGTCTGGATAACATGTGCACCATCGTCAACATCAAGGCTGCCAGCCCAAAGACCCTAAGGGAGCTGGACGCACATGAAGGTAGCTACCCTGCTTCACCCGTGTTATGGTTTACTCCGTGACCAACTGGGTTATGGTCAACTCTGTGACCAACTGGGTTATGGTTAACTCTGTGACCAACTGGGTTATGGTCAACTCTGTGACCAACTGGGTTATGGTCAACTCTGTGACCAACTGGGTTACGGTCAACTCTGTGACCTACTGGGTTATGGTCAACTCTGTGACCAACTGGGTTATGGTCAACTCTGTGACCAACTGGGTTATGGTCAACTCTGTGACCAACTGGGTTATGGTCAACTCGTGACCAACTGGGTTATGGTCAACTCTGTGACCAACTGGGTTACGGTCAACTCGTGACCAACTGGGTTACGGTCAACTCTGTGACCAACTGGGTTACGGTCAACTCTGTGACCAACTGGGTTACGGTCAACTCTGTGACCAACTGGGTTACGGTCAACTCTGTGAACAACTGGGTTACGGTCAACTCTGTGACCAACTGGGTTATGGTCAACTCGTGACCAACTGGGTTATGGTCAACTCTGTGACCAACTGGGTTATGGTCAACTCTGTGACCAACTGGGTTTAGGTCAACTCTATGATCAACTGGGTTATGGTCAACTCGTGACCAACTGGGTTATGGTCAATTCGTGACCAACTGGGTTATGGTCAACTCTGTGACCAACTGGGTTATGGTCAACTCTGTGACCAACTGGGTTATGGTCAACTCGTGACCAACTGGGTTATGGTCAACTCTGTTACCAACTGGGTTATGGTTAACTCTGTGAGCAACTACAATTCAGAGAATTCATTAAAACGGTGTTCATAAATTGGATGTCCTCAACATATGTAGGAAATAAGGAGAACAAACAATAAAATCTCTGTCCGACTCCTTCCATCTCAGGCTACCTTTCCCATAGCCGCTTCCTGAACGACAGCGAGATCCTCACTGCATCCGGTGACACCACTTGTTGCCTGTGGGATCTGGAGACTGGCAAGCAGAAGGTGGTCTACAAGAGCCACGTGGGTGACTGTATGTGCCTGGCCTTGTCACCAGACCAGAACACTTTCATCTCAGGGGCCTGTGACTCCAGCGCCAAGCTGTGGGACATAAGAGATGGTGGCTGCAAGCAGACCTTCATCGGCCACATGAGTGACATTAACGCCATTGCGGTGAGCACATAAATCCTGATCAGAATGACTCTTCTTTTTCTAAAAATTTGAGTGACCTTAACCCAACAACTAGCGACCTCATCAAGGTGTTGGGTTGCAGTTACAAGATCCTGGGTTCAAGCTCCGGTTGAGACTACCCCCCCCGACTACAATATAAGCAAGACATGAGCAGTGTGATCCAAAATCAAAACATAGTTTAGCATCACAACACCAGCTCTTTCCATGGAGTCTGTACTCTGCAAACTCAGTCAACTCACCAGGCAACTTACCTTCAAGCTCAGTAAATGTCAAAACAAAAAACAAAACATGCTGAAATAGCCCTCTCCTCTTCTTTTTCCCCCCTACCCCAGTTCTACCCTAGTGGCACTGCAGTTATCACGGGATCCGATGACTGCACCCTCAAAATGTATGACCTCCGTGCCGACCAGGAGGTCAATGGCTACCAGGACGCTGCGTTGAATGCAGGCGTCACGTCAGTCTCCCTCTCCAGCTCTGGACGCCTCATCTTCGCCGGCTACGACAACTTCAACTGCAACATCTGGGATTCCCTGAAGGCCGAGAAAGTCGGTGAGTAAAAGTGGGCGAGAAAAGAGCGGGAGAGAGGGGAGGGGACTGAGGGGATATGTGGGGGAAAAAAGAGAGCAGAGGCAGAGAGAACCGAAGGGAGAACAGTCAATGTAAACAGAGGGAGGCAGACCAAGAGATAGATGGCATAAGTGGGTGGTTGAAACAGAGGCAATGAAAGGGAGAAAGTGGATTGTTAAAAAAAAAATCTGGATGAGATGTTTGTGGAGGCAGTCAATTAAAGAAATACGGGTGAAAAAGGAATAGAAACTAGAACTGCATAATTTGCATCAGTGTGTATGACTTCTCTCTCTCTCTCTCTCTCTCTCCCCCTCTCTCTCTCTCTCTCTCTCTCTCTCTCTCCCTCTCTCTCTCTCTCTCCCTCTCTCTCTCTCCCTCTCTCTCTCTCTCTCTCTCTCTCTCTCCCCCCTCTCTCTCTCCCTCTCTCTCTCTCTCTCTCTCTCTCTCTCTCTCTCCCCCCTCTCTCTCTCTCTCTCTCTCTCTCTCCCCCTCTCTCTCTCTCTCTCTCTCTCCCTCTCTCTCTCGCTCTCTCTCTCTCTCTCTCTCTCTCTCTCTCAGGTGTTCTATCTGGCCATGACAACAGAGTGAGCTGCATTGGGGTGCCAGATGATGGCTTGGGTATCTGCACAGGATCCTGGGATAGCTTCCTGAAGATCTGGAACTGAGCTGGTGCTCCAGAGGCGACATTAGGAGAGGGAGAGGGGGGATGGATGGAACTCGAGGAGGAGAGGAGAAGGGGGGATGGATGGAACTAGAGGAGGAGAGGAGAAGGGGGGAATCACAAGCCTGAGAAATAAGGTTGCTCATTTTGGGATTGGGGAGATACCAGGAGGAGGATGTTTGCCGTACCATTTCACGTCATTTGTAACCGCTAGATCTTCCCTTCTCTTGCTCCCTCTTTCTCAGCTATGTGTGCAAATGTGGGAGGTGGTGAGTGGGACTTCATAGAACATGCTACATAAATGGCTTCGACAACAGCACAAGATGCAGTCGCGCTACATGTACACGAGAGTTTTGAAGTTATGGTTGACACTATCAATATCTAGGCAATGGCAAACACCAAAAAATAGGATATTTGAAGTAATTACTTGAAATAACGAATTAATAAAAAATAAAAAAAATGCTCTACTTGTGTCTAAGGTGAGAATGACAATTACACGTATAGATTTTTGACAATAAGAACGTGTGAGATAAATGCAGAAATATAATGCACATCAGTAACGATTTAGTATTACGGATACATTTTTATTGTCTTTGATTAATAAAGCCCGCAGATAGTAGCTGAAAGTTGATATGTACATTTATTTACATTTAGGTATTTAATTAGAGTGCATAGTTGATGTACAGTGTGATTTCTGTTTGGTCATACATATCCGGTGTACAGTGCCTTGCGAAAGTATTCGGCCCCCTTGAACTTTGCGACCTTTTGCCACATTTCAGGCTTCAAACATAAAGATATAAAACTGTATTTTTTTGTGAAGAATCAACAACAAGTGGGACACAATCATGAAGTGGAACGACATTTATTGGATATTTCAAACTTTTTTAACAAATCAAAAACTGAAAAATTGGGCGTGCAAAATTATTCAGCCCCTTAAGTTAATACTTTGTAGCTGCGATTACAGCTGTAAGTCGCTTGGGGTATGTCTCTATCAGTTTTGCACATCGAGAGACTGACATTTTTTTCCATTCCTCCTTGAAAAACAGCTCGAGCTCAGTGAGGTTGGATGGACAGCATTTGTGAACAGCAGTTTTCAGTTCTTTCCACAGATTCTCGATTGGATTCAGGTCTGGACTTTGACTTGGCCATTCTAACATCTGGATATGTTTATTTTTGAACCATTCCATTGTAGATTTTGCTTTATGTTTTGGATCATTGTCTTGTTGGAAGACAAATCTCCGTCCCAGTCTCAGGTCTTTTGCAGACTCCATCAGGTTTTCTTCCAGAATGGTCCTGTATTTGGCTCCATCCATCTTCCCAGCAATTTTAACCATCTTCCCTGTCCCTGCTGAAGAAAAGCAGGCCCAAACCATGATGCTGCCACCACCATGTTTGACAGTGGGGATGGTGTGTTCAGGGTGATGAGCTGTGTTGCTTTTACGCCAAACATAATGTTTTGCATTGTTGCCAAAAAGTTCAATTTTGGTTTCATCTGACCAGAGCACCTTCTTCCACATGTTTGGTGTGTCTCCCAGGTGGCTTGTGGCAAACTTTAAACTACACTTTTTATGGATATCTTTAAGAAATGGCTTTCTTCTTGCCACTCTTCTATAAAGGCCAGATTTGTGCAATATATGACTGATTGTTGTCCTATGGACAGAGTCTCCCCCCTCAGCTGTAGATCTCTGCAGTTCATCCAGAGTGATCATGGGCCTCTTGGCTGCATCTCTGATCAGTCTTCTCCTTGTATGAGCTGAAAGTTTAGAGGGACGACCAGGTCTTGGTAGATTTGCAGTGGTCTGATACTCCTTCCATTTCAATATTATCGCTTGCACAGTGCTCCTTGGGATGTTTAAAGCTTGGGAAATCTTTTTGTATCCAAATCCGGCTTTAAACTTCTTCACAACTGTATCTCGGACCTGCCTGGTGTGTTCCTTGTTCTTCATGATGCTCTCTGCGCTTTTAACGGACCTCTAAGACTATCACAGTGCAGGTGCCTTTATACGGAGACTTGATTACACACAGGTGGATTGTATTTATCATCATTAGTCATTTAGGTCAACATTGGATCATTCAGAGATCCTCACTGAACTTCTGGAGAGAGTTTGCTGCACTGAAAGTAAAGGGGCTGAATAATTTTGCACGCCCAATTTTTCAGTTTTTGATTTGTTAAAAAAGTTTGAAATATCCAATAAATTTCGTTCCACTTCATGATTGTGTCCCACTTGTTGTTGATTCTTCACAAAAAAATACAGTTTTATATCTTTATGTTTGAAGCCTGAAATGTGGCAAAAGGTCGCAAAGTTCAAGGGGGCCGAATACTTTTGCAAGGCACTGTATGTGTCCCACAGGAATATGACTATCGCCATTTTGGACCTATGATGACACATGCTAACCAGCAGCACCCTCCTACTTTGCCCCAAAATGGCTGCAATCACCAGGCAAATCCATGATGTAAAAACAAAATGCAACGCCTGTATTATACTTCAGGGAAAAAGCGTTGTTGAGGTGTTACATATCAGATACCAATACATTCCCTCCCAACTGCATTTTGTAGCACATTTACACATCTGCAGTATCTCTGTTAAAAAAAAAATGGATTGCTTGTTGAAAAACCTTTCTAATAAACATTGACTTCTGCATTAACACCATGTCTGTGTATGTGTGCTTTGACAGTCAACCATTTAGAAAGAAGTTTGTCTCAAAGTTTGTCATCTGCAAACCTCTTGCTGAAGGACTTATTGTAAAAAAAAAATGTGCCCGGGGCATTAATCGAGTCCCATCACTGTCCTCCAAGAGTTGCTGAATTGTCTCTTGACTAAAGTCTGGTTTATTGCAAGGTATATGTAGAGCAGGGTTTCCGTTATGTAAATGTGGCATGGGACATTTGACCGGCAGCATTTCAATTTACCGGACCCATGTGCATTTGGTGCGTAACGTGATTAGTGTGTCCACCCACGGTGCTCAGAATGACAGAAATCACATTTAGATTATGATAATCACTCTTAACAGAACAGCCAAGTCGAGGATGCAACGACGAGTGTCCTCACCGTGAACTTTGAAGATGTTAGAATCAGTGGAGGCGCCTCAGAGGAGGAAGGGGAGGACCATGCTAATCATTAAATTTCATAAAAATGTTAAAACATTTCAAAAGTTATTATTTTTTAGATAAAACTATTCTATATGATGTGTTGTGTTTTGAAGTCCACAAGTGAAGGGAAAAGGTGAGAGGAAGAGAGCGCAGAGATGCGAGAAGGAATACAATGTGGCTGCTATGAAAGTGAACTGTGTTTTTGCGTGATCAGGGGTGTATTCATTCTGCTGATTCTGTTGAAAAACGTTTCTAAAATGGAAGCAAACGGAATGAAACGGGGATAAACATACCTGCATTTGTCCAGGGTCAGGGTAATCCGGGGGGGAGGGGGGGGGGGGGGGGGGGGCAAAGGTACAGGTCGGCAGGCAGGCTCAGGCAGAGTGGTCAGGCAGGCGGGCTCGGAGTCAGGACAAGCAAGTGTCATACCAGGCGGTGATGCAACCGGTCAGGATGCTCTCGATGGTGCAGCTGTAGAACTTTTTGAGGATCTGGGGACCCATACCAAATCTTTTCAGTCTCCTGAGGGGAAAAGGTGTTGTCATGCCCTCTTCACGACTGTCTTGTTGTGTTTGGACCAGAATAGTTTGTTGGTGATGTGGACTCCAAGGAACTTGAAACTCTCGACCCGCTCCATTACAGCCCCGTCGATGTTAATGGGTGCCTGTTAGGCCTGCCTTTTCCTGTAGCCCGCGATCAGCTCCTTTGTCTTGCTCACATTGAGGGAGAGGTTGTTGTCCTGGCACCACACTGCCAGGCCTCTGACCTCCTGTTGAAGAGAGGGAAAGATTGAACTGTAGGGTCATTGAGGTTGGACGGGGTTGGACAGGGGTTGGAAATTATTTGGGGGATGGGGGATGGGGGAGGGTCTATTAGAAGTCAGTAGGACTCTTTTTTATTTTCTCAGAAGTACTGAGTTAGAAGTGTTGTCAACCGTGATTGACCACACACTCCAGCACATTAGGTGGCACCTTTGACGTTTGTTTGCAAAGCCCCATTATATCATAGAATAAGAAGAAGAAAAAGAAGAAGAAGAAGACGGGGGTAGGGGTGCTCATGTTGCTAGGGTTCCAAAGTGTCCGGTGCGAGTGAGGAAGGTTGAAGTGGCCAGAGTCAGAGTAGTGCAGAGGATGTTGAATGCTGATGCAATGAAGAAAGTAGAGCAGGATGGGTCAAGGGTGAGGGATCCTATTGAGTAGTAGATTTGAGGGATAGGGTAACGAGTGAGTTATGCTTCAGTAAAGTTGGCTTCTTAGCGTTCATAGCAATCACAGAGAAAATATGTTGTGGTGGCAGCTGCAGTATATGAGATTTGACATCAGAAGAATTACAGGGTGTGTTGAGGGGTAGTTTCCCATCCTCCCAGGCCGTTGGCATGGTGCTGAAGCAGATAGTGTAAAAGTAATGGAATGGGGGTGGTGGGTTTTAGTGTAGGTGGTAGCTGCAGTGAAATAGGCTACCTGTTTACATGTAAGTATTTTATTGCAGAAGAGGTGATTTGTATTTTTATGAAATAGTGTTATTTAGGTGTAGGGTTAGTTGTTGGTGCAAGTTTTTCCTTTTAGGGACAGGAATAATTAAATGAATTTGACTTGCCTCACACTTTGGTACAGTAGGTGGCGGTGTATGCACCTTTAAATTGGATGCGATCCGCAAACCAATCCCAAAGAAGAAGAAAAAGACAGCTTCTGTTTGCCCGCTGTTCGTATCAAAAGCATCACCTCCTAGGCCCGTGTCATCGTTTTTCTAGTATCATCTACCGCCCAGCCATCATGTCGTCCAGAACATTTTTCGTAGGAGGAAACTGGAAGATGAACGGTGACAAGAAAAGCCTGGGCGACCTCATAACGACCCTGAACACCGCAAGCCTCCACGATGAAACCGGTATACAATGTTTTTTTTGTCTCAAAGTATCTTGTCTAGAATTAACCCTAATACGTTGTTTACAGTTCATTCTGACTGATACCAATATCCAATACTTGCATGTAAAGAGTAAATGTGAAATATTTTTTTAACACTATGCGTCAAACGACACCATAACATTGTCGTTTCGTGACATGTATCTTTTGACCGCTCCATCCATGCAGGGTTGTTGGCCTAGCGCAAGCTGTGCTCATTGGACTGAGCATAGTTTATCATATCTGAGTGCATCGATGACACCTGGGCTTTGAATCCCAATAAGCCTGCTTGTCTGCAATGCCTTTTGACTTGAGAGTGAATGGCTGAACATGGTCCTGAGTCAATTTTACCACAGTCCTAATCATCTGTCACTTGCAAAGAAACCTTATGCTTGGCCAGTGTTTATGGGATAGGCCAGGGTTCCCCAACTGGTGGGCCAAATTTGGCCCGCGGGTGGTTTTTCATGTGTCCCCATGTTTTCAGATTTTTTTTTTTATGTCATTGTTGGACATGAAGACTAAAATCTAGAGGTTGACCGATTATGATTTTAATGCTGATACCGGTTTATTGAGGACCAAAAAAAGCCGGTACCGATTAATCGGACTGTTTTTATATATATATTTGTAATAATGACAATTACAACGATACTGAATGAACAAGGAACACTTAAAAAAAAAAACTTAATATAATACATAAATCAAATCTATTTAGTCTCAAATAAATAAGGAAACATGTTCAATTTGTTTTAAATAATGCAAAAACAGTGTTGAAGAAGAAAGTAAAAGTGCAATATGTGCCATGTAAAAAAGCTAACATTTAAGTTCCTTGCTCAGAATGTGAGAGCATATGAAAGCTGGTGGTTCAATATTCCCAGTTAAGAAGTTTTAGGTTGTAGTTATTATAAGAATTATGACGCGTCGACTATTTCTGTCTATACCATTTGTATTTCATATACCTTGACTATTGGATGTTCTTATAGGCACTTTAGTATTGCCAGCCTAATCTCTGGAGTTAATATGCTTGAAGTCATAAACAGCGCTGTGCTTCAAGCATTGCTAAACGCTGCTGGCAAACGCAGTAAAGTGCTGTTTGAATGAATGCTTATGAGCCTGCTGCTGCTGCCTATCACTGCTCAGACTGCTATCACATATCAAATCATATACTTAATTATAATATAATAAACACAGAAATACGAGCCTTAGGTCATTAATGTGGTCAAATCCGGAAACTATAATTTCGAAAACAAAACGTTTATTCTTTCAGTGAAATACGGAACCGTTCCGTATCTTATCGAACGGGTGGCAACCCTAAGTCTAAATATTGCTGTTACATTGTACAACCTTCAATGTTATGTCATAATTATGTAAAAATCTGGCAAATTAATTACGGTCTTTGTTAGGAAGAAATGGTCGCATATACCCTGACTCTGCTTGCACTGCATGCAAGAGAAGAGACACAATTTCCCTAGTTAATATTGCCTGCTAACATTAATTTCTTAAGGTTTAAAAAAAACATACTTCTGTGTATTGATTTTAAGAAATATGGTTAGGTACATTTGTGCAATGATGGTGCTTTTTTTGCAAATGCGCTTTTGTTAAATCATCACCCGTACAGAAGTGTCCGTACAGAATATACAGCCTCTGCAGAAGTCAGGACTTTCATACTACTTAAAAAAAAAAAAAAAAACTTAACTAGGCAGGTCAGTTAAGAACAAATTCTTATTTACAATGACGGCCTACCAAAAGGCCTCTTTTTTTTGTCCTATATTTTTTTTTAAAAACGCATCACGACAAGAGATAATGCAACACTACATAAAGGGAGACATTAGACCGCAACATAGCATGGCAGAAACACATGACAACACAGCATGGTAGCAGCACAACATGACCACATGGTAGCAGCACAACATGGTAGCAGCACAAAACAGACATTGTTGGGCACAGACAAAGGGCAAGAAGGTAGAGACAACAGTACATCATGCAAAGCAGCCACAACTGTCAGTAAGAGTGTCCAAGATTGGGTCTTTGAATGAAGAGACTGAGATAAAACTGGCCCGTTTGAGTGTTTGTTGCAGCTTGTTCCGGCCACTAGCTGCAGCGAACTGAATAGACAAGCAACCCCGGGATGTGGGTGCTTTGGGGACCTTTTAACAGAATGTGACTGGCAGAACAGAAGCACCCACATCCCGGGGTTGCTTGTCTATGTGGAGGATGAGGGCTGCGGTAGATATCTCAGATAGGCCTAAGAGGGTTTTATAAATAAGCAACAACCAGTTGGTCTTGTGACGGGTATACAGAGATGACCAGTTTACAGAAGCGTATAGAGTGCAGTGATGTGTCCTATAAGGAGCATTGGTGGCAAATCTGATGGCCAAATGGTAAAGAACATCTAGAGCACCCTTACCTGCCGATCTACAAATTACGTCTCCATAATCTAGCATGGGTAGGATGGTCATCTGAATCAGGGTTAGTTTTGCCGCTGGGGTTAAAGAGAAGCGATTACGATAGAAGAAACATAGTCTAGATTGAACTTTAGGCTGCAGCTTTGATATGTGCTGAGAGAAGGACAGTGCACCGTGTAGCCATACTCCCAAGTATTTGTATGAGGTGACTACCTCAAGCTCCAAACCCTCAGAGGTAGTAATAACACCTGCGGGGAGAGAGGGGCATTCTTCTTACCAAACCACATGACCTTTGTTTTGGAGGTGTTCAGAACAAGGTTAAGGGCAGAGAAACTTGTTGGACACGAAGAAAGCTTTGCAGAGCTGTTGTGAAAGAAGTTGTCAAAGTGAGTTTGTGTTTATACAGGACCTCCCGCCCCCACCTACCGTCAACCAGTCATGTCAATGCGGAGGTATAAGGTGCCCTCCACATAGTCAAAACATTTGGGAAGCGCACTGCGATGCGGTACGGAGCTCCGTTTGGCCTCCGGAGGCTCTGCGATTGCATCACACCCTCTGTACGCAGCCTACAGATTGCATTTCCGGGGCAAGCATGAATTGGCTTTTACAGTGCCTCTCAACTGATGACTATGTGGGCGATGAAACTATGGAAAGCCCTTCATTTCCAAGCGAAGTGGGCGGAGGACTGTTTGGGCGATGCGAGCATGGGCAAGGGACATGAACTGGGTTGGACCAAAGTTGGGGAAAGCTGAACTTTATACAAATACTTTGTGACATCACTGGGGTTTCACATTTTGGGGAATATTCAGAGGTGGAGACTTTCCATGGTAATAAATGCAAATTAATACAATTTTAAATTTAGATTTATTTTGCATTGGATATATTTACCATATCATAAAGAGACAGAAACATAAACCTTTTACCTTAAGTAGATATAATTGTAAATGTTTAAATCCTTCCAATATAAATAACAATTTAGTTACGAATTGAACTTTAATTAAATTAGTTGACTCTTCACATGGGATGATTTCACTGAACAACAAAAGAAAGGGAATATTGAATGATCCCCAATGATCCAACGCATCTCCCAAAAACGTTTTCAACATGCATCTATAAAATTATAACCAAAGCTTTAGTTTCTAGACTATCTTCCTCTCAGGCTTCCATGTCTTCTCCCTGGACCTCCTCAATGTCTACCTCTTGAACATCAGACTCTAAGGCCTCATCTTCACTGTCACTTTCATACATTTTTCAACCCTTGTATTGGTCAGCCTGTTGCATGCTTTGGTGTGTGTGTTCCCAAATAAGGACCAGTTAGTTGCACTCTGAGGTGGCTGATATTGGTGGGATTTGGAGGATTATGGAGGCAACAGGAGAAGGAGCCGAAGATTCACTAAGTCCCTTCCACCAGGTGGCTGATGAGATATGTTGGCACGACTGCCATATTGCATCTCTATCCCAAAGCCCTTGGTTGGAAGTGTACTTCGCCAGACAGCCAAGAAACTTGCCCTCTTCCAGGCCAAGGTGGCGAGACACGGTAGTGATGACACCATAGGTCTTGTTTATCCATGCACCAGACAGGATGCTCTTGCCAGCATTCTTGGGGTCCAACATGTACGCTGCGGTGTGTATGGACTTCAGGCAGAAGTCTTCACACTTTTTGATGCATTTCAGAACTGCAGTTTTTGCAATAGTCTGCTTTCTCAATGATTTGCTTGACCTTCACTTGAACTCTGCATCCAGCTAAATACTATATAAAGCATGTCTGATTGGAGGGGTGTATCCTGGGCGAAGAACATTAAGAAATCTCTTCCAATACACATTGCCTGTGAGCATCAGAGGTCAAGCAGTTGCATACACAGCTTGAGCAAGACATTCATTAGTATTTATCTGACTACATTCCTCCATTGAGTCAAAAAAAAAACTTCTGATTTCAGGAGGACCATGAGCTGTTGCTATCGATAAGGTGTATGATTAATAATTTTCACCTCGAATAGAAGTAGAGGGACTTTTGTCAGAGGTTACTTGTTGTGAGCGCTGAAGGAACTTTATACACTTGGCCAGATGATTCTGCATCTTTTGTTGCATTCTTCACATATGATTTGGCACAGTATTTGCAAATGTACACAACTTTTTCTTCTACATTGGCTGCAGTAAAATGTCTCCCCACATCAGATAGTGCCCGTGGAATTTTCCTGTAAACATTAGAAAAACAAGTTTAAACATTTACACAATTCTGTGTACAGATAAATAGTTAAGCAGATAGATTAAACAACTCCTTTGTAAGATAAATGTTTTAAAATGAAACATGAATGGAAACAGGTGAATTTACACTCCTCGGTTAGCAGGCTCAAGCAAGCTGAAACCAACATGGTAGCAAAAATTAACTAGCAGAAATTGTTAACAAGTTAGAAATGATTTAAACACACTTTTCTGTAGGCTACTATTTAAAAATATCATAAAATACACTGCTCAAAAAAATAAAGGGAACACTAAAATAACACATTCTAGACCTGAATGAATGAAATATTCTTATTAAATACTTTTTTCTTTACATAGTTGAATGTGCTGACAACAAAATCACACAAAAACGATCAATGGAAATCACATTTATCAACCCATGGAGGTCTGGATTTGGAGTCACACTCAAACTTAAAGTGGAAAACCACACTACAGACTGATCCAACTTTGATGTAATGTCCTTAAAACAAGTCAAAATTAGGCTCAGTAGTGTGTGTGGCCTCCACGTGCCTGTATGACCTCCCTACAACGCCTGGGCATGCTCCTGATGAGGTGGCGGCTGGTCTCCTAAGGGATCTCCTCCCAGACCTGGACTAAAGCATCATCCAACTCCTGGACAGTCTGTGGTGCAACATGGCGTTGGTGGATGGAGCGAGACATGATGTGCTCAATTGGATTCAGGTCTGGGGAATGGGCGGGCCAGTCCATAGCATCAATGCCTTCCTCTTGCAGGAACTGCTGACACACTCCAGCCACATGAGGTCTAGCATTGTCTTGCATTAGGAGGAACCCAGGGCCAACCGCACCAGCATATGGTCTCACAAGGGGTCTGAGGATCTCATCTCGGTACCTAATGGCAGTCGGGCTACCTCTGGCGAGCACATGGAGGGCTGTGCGGCCCCCCAAAGAAATGCCACCCCACACCATGACTGACCCACCGCCAAACCGGTCATGCTGGAGGATGTTGCAGGCAGCAGAACGTTCTCCACGGCGTCTCCAGACTGTCACGTCTGTCACATGTACTCAGTGTTAACCTGCTTTCATCTGTGAAGAGCCAGTGGCAAATTTGCCAATCTTGGTGTTCTCTGGCAAATGCCAAACGTCCTGCACGGTGTTGGGCTGTAAGCACAACCCCCACCTGTGGACGTTGGGCCCTCATACCACCCTCATGGAGTCTGTTTCTGACCGTTTGAGCACATTTTAGCACATTTGACACATGCACATTTGTGGCCTACTGGAGGTCATTTTGCAGGGCTCTGGCAGTACTCCTCCTGCTCCTCCTTGCACAAAGGCGGAGGTAGCGGTCCTGCTGCTGGGTTGTTGCCCTCCTACGGCCTCCTCCACGTCTCCTGATGTACTGGCCTGTCTCCTGGTAGCGCCTCCATGCTCTGGACACTACGCTGACAGACACAGCAAACCTTCTTGCGACAGCTCGCATTGATGTGCCATCCTGGATGAGCTGCACTACCTGAGCCACTTGTGTGGGTTGAAGACTCCGTCTCATGCTACCACTAGAGTGAAGGCACCGCCAGCATTAAAAAGTGACCAAAACATCAGCCAGGAAGCATAGGAACTGAGAAGTGGTCTGTGGTCCCCACCTGCAGAACCACTCCTTTATTGGGGGTGTCTTGCTAATTGCCTATAATTTCCACCTGTTGTCTATTCCATTTGCACAACAGCATGTGAAATTTTTTGTCAATCAGTGTTGCTTCCTAAGTGGACCGTTTGATTTTACAGAAGTGTGATCGACTTGGAGTTACATTGTGTTGTTTAAGTGTTCCCTTTATTTTTCTGAGCAGTGTATATTCACCCCACCCAGTATTGTAATCAAAACTTACCAGAAACCATGTGGTCCTTGGCTCAGACAGTGTAGTAGTGTGGGCTCAATAGCATCTCATTAGTGTGCAAGATTTTGAGAATCAGCTGTACATGTGATGGAAGAATGCACTGCACATGTGATGGAAGAATGCACTGTGCATGCAGAGGGTTGCAATTCCATTTAATTGGGGATAGTTTAACCAAAATATACCACAAGACCTAGAATTGCCTTAAGTGTATCCCATAAAAAGGGTTCACTGTTATAAGCAAACTTCTTTTATGAATTTAAGCAAAATACCCGGGCTTAACTTCCCATGGAAAAATTCCAGAAATATACCGGAGAGTTTCCGACCCTTTGCAACCCTAGATGTGACAAATGCAATTTGATTTGATTTCTTCTGATGTTCTCCGAACTCCTCCTACTGTCTCCCTCTCTTGTCTCCTCACCCCCACCTTTGTCTCCCTCTCCCTCTTATACACTCACACAGAGGTGGTGTGTGGCGCTCCCACCGTCTACCTCGACTTTGCCCGCTCGAACCTGGATGCCAGGATCGGTGTGGCTGCACAGAACTGCTACAAAGTCGCCAAGGGGGCTTTCACTGGCGAGATCAGGTAAGGCTCCACACTTGCGCATGACGACACGTCTTCCACTTTGAGACAGAATCTGTGACAGAACTTGTTAAAGATGGCCTCCTTATTGGGCGATTTGTTTATTTTTCGGTTCTCAGATTGCTCCTGGTTGTTCCTGTAAAAGGAACTTCATTGGGAAGAAGGATGTTGAACATGTTTTTTTAATTTGTATAAATTTTTTTAAAAAATGATCATAATGAAATTGGCCTATTTAGACCTAACCATAAGATCCTATGTTCTGTGGACCGTACATGATACAGACAACATCTTGGCGTTATTATATTCCTTGTAGTTTTAGACATATGGAGTATGTCTAGATTCAAAAATACATATTTTCATATTAATATTTTTAATGTTGGATAAATTCATCTCAAAATGTCCCTTTCTGTGTGTTTTTTTTTTTTTTTGGTTTACATTTTGGTTTTAACAATATTCTTCAAACACGTCATATTTCCACAGTGGGCTCTCTGGTACTTTCTAATGATATGACACATTTTATACATAGATATTGACATTATAGGTCGTTAGCCACTAGCGCCGACAGTCGGCTAAACAGCCGATTACTTATTTTCACCCAGCTACTTTTCCCACCAGAGATGCGTTTCCATCAAACAGACTTGTTGCGGATAAAAGGCTGTGTGTGAACACGTAGTGCACATAAACATTTTGGCCGTTAAATTCCCATGTACCGAATGGGAAAAATACCAGTTAAATGGGTTTCCGTGGCATTTTCAACTCTAACCGATGGTTTCGTCACAACAGATGTTGCGTTATGTAGCGAATGTGCCCACTCTGGTCTTGATATGTGCTCTCTCGCCAACAGCTGGCCGATACAGTGAGGGTAGGCTACTCTACATGATGACATTTAATTATGGATACGAGCGAGATCATTTTTATTTGTCAAATGCCAGCCAAGCATGGATCATCATGTCACCAGAATAAGACCGTGGATATTTATTGGTAAGGAGCATCGTGCTCATCACCGTTCACTTTCACCACGCTGTGAAGTTGATCACAACTTATTTCATCTGTAACCTAATAAATGTTGTTTTTTTCCTGAGTCCTAGTGGGAGGAGCTCTTGACTCTTCAGTTTACTTCGACATGATGGTTTTTACATCAATATTTGCGCAAAAAGGCATATCCACCTCCATTTCTCGCTCGTTTTATTTGACAGAAACAAGATCCCACCATGTCTGTTGGCATTTCTAAAATTGTAACGGCATTTCATGTTTCCATCTGCCCAGTCGTGACTTTTCCCCCATGCGTCAGGTAATTAATCCGCATGAAATGGTTTGCCTGCAACCCGTTTAGTGAATTTGAGGGCTCTACAGTGCGACCATTACACTCACACTATTAAAAATAGATGTGTGCGAACTGAAAAAGTAAAGTATGAGCACACGTGATAGTTATGATTTCATAACAACATAGTATTTCTGCCGTTTGTTTCATAAGTGGTAGCTAATCACACAAAGAACCACAGAAATAAGATTGGTTTCTTATTTCTATGCCAGGAACTACGTAGGGTCCCATATATCCCACCTGGCGTGCAGCAACAGTGCCTGGGGTGCTGTGCACACTGAGTGAAGTTGGTTGAATTTACCCAAAAGTCTACTAAAGAGACTTTGTCCTTGTTGCTTGGCTATTTACATTATTTTGTTCATACACTAGGTTGTTATTCATAATTTGAAGAGCAGACATTGTGGCTATTCATATTTTGCAGTAAAACTGTAAATAAGACAATTTCAAGAGTAGACAGGTTAAAGTTGCAATAAGTAGAAATCGATCTGGCATTTCCTGGCTGCTAGAATCCTAATAGTTTGCCTATTTTCAGTTTGTGACAAAAACAAGCTCTCATTATGCAGAGAATCATTGTACCATCTAAACCGCTATGAAATATATTTTCCATAACCCAAAATATTGTATTTTCAGTTTGAAGCTGGTGTACAAAACCGCAAGTTAAAGACGCAAAAACGTACGAACGGGAAGCATGGAGATGGTGCACTTAGAACACATCTACCGCTTCTTAGACTTGCTTTCAATGCAAATGACAGATCTATAACTCACATTTCTATGTGAATTTGGTCTGGTTGCCAAAAAAAGTGACATACTGCAGGTTTAAATGTTTAATGTGCTTTTACTTAGAAAATAGTCCTGATCATATAGGCCTAGACAATAACTACAAATACACTGAATTCATACATTTCCTGTCATTTAAATGGTAAAGTCATGTCCTTCTACACACAATGCCACAACTGTTTCCAATCTGGATGGTACATTTGATAATGTATTCAATTTTGCGGTGTTTTTCAGATGGAATCGAGGTATTAGAATGTACCGGAGGCCACCAAAATATAGGTCATTTGGCCTGGGAAGGCCTGGCTCACTACTTTTTATTTTGGGCTGGCTACGCCTGGTGCTAGTGAAACTCGTTTCACAGCCCACCTTTAGGATTGCACATTCAGCAAGTCACCAGCAGAGGGAGTTACCTTTTTGAATCCATTTTCCCATTCACTGTGTTGATGGTGCACATAACATTGATCATACCTTCAGACTTAGCAGAGAGCCCACACTGGAAATGGGATGTACCTGTAGAGTGTATTGTTCCAAACAATACCTTTTAAAATTAACACAATCAAAACGGGTAGTTGACAATTCTCACATTGAATAAATTAATGTGAAAATGTAATTTCAGAATAAAAAATTGCCACTTTCATCATGATTTAAAAAAAAATACAAATGGTTTGATACAAATGTAATAAAGCATTTCAAACATCCTTCCTCCCAATGACGTTTGTGAGAATTGCCAGAAAAATATGAGATACCAAAAATGTATTTTGCGCTATTTTCAATTAAATCTACTATTAGTGGATGTATTGAGTCTCCCTCTCTCGCTTCCTCAGCCCTGCGATGATAAAGGACTGTGGCGTGGAGTGGGTGATTCTGGGCCACTCGGAGAGGCGTCATGTTTTCGGGGAGAGCGACGAGCTGATTGGTCAGAAGGTGGCCCACGCCCTGGAGAGTGACCTGGGGGTGATCGCCTGCATCGGAGAGAAGCTGGAGGAGAGGGAGGCTGGAACCACAGAGGAGGTGGTGTACGCCCAGACCCAGGCCATCGCAGGTAACAGCTGGGATCGAACCCTGGGTCTGATGTGCGTCACAGGACTGTGTTAGTCCTGTGACTAACACCGTGATCTTTCTTGTGATACACCACACCAGCACATGATGTACAGTACATACCCATTGTTTTCTCCACTGAATCATTCTGTGGGATTTTTTTTATTTTTTAATGTCCATGAAAGATCAATTGTATCTCTTCTACCCACTCTAGATTCAGTTATCCAGCTCCGCATAGCACTGTTGCACACCTTCCATTTTTTTTCTCCAAAACCTTCCAATTTCGATTTAAGTGGAAAATGTTAGTCTCAAAGGGGAAATTTGGGGGAATTTTGTGCCTGTTATTCAGGAGGTAGTCAAAGGGGTTGGCAGTAGTTCACTAAACGGTGGTGTTGCATGAATGGAACCCTTGCCTGAGACTTAAAAATTGGTTTACCTACCTTGCCTTATCATTATCTTACCATTATCTGCATACAGTGCCGTCCATTATCTTGATAACAAGCTGTTGTGTTGTAGACAACGTGAAGGACTGGAGCAAAGTGGTGCTGGCTTACGAGCCTGTGTGGGCCATCGGTACCGGCAAGACGGCCTCACCCGAGCAGGTACGACTCATCACCGTTTCTTAACAATATTGACTTATTTACATACATTGTGCATACTTTACTATGTTATTTAATAATTACAAGCTGCTCTGTGGGGGAATGCATATTGGTTTTACCCTCCCCACTCAGACCACTCCCAGACAGTCCTAGAAAAATTATTGCTTGAGGAATTGCTCTTTGCTATGAAGATGTTTTAATTCCATTTTTTTAAAATAATAAAAACGATCACAGTAAAGTACTTAATTGTTAACCAGGAATGATTTGATATTGAGATGGCTGCATTGGATCTTTTTAATCTTTAATTATCCAGGCTAGTCTCAGATAATCTGTTTTTCAAGAGACCTGGTCCAAGAGAGATCTGGTTCAAGTATATCTACACATAATACCCCATAATGACAAAGCGAAAACAGGTTTTTAGAAATGTTTGCACATTTATAATTTAAAAAAAAATGTACACAACTCAACACATTTACATAAGTATTCACACACTTCACTCAGTACTTTGTTGAAGCACCTTTGGCAGCGTTTACAGCCTCGAGTCTTCTTGGGTATGACACTACAAGCTTGGCACACCTGTATTTGGGGAGGTTCTCTCTTATCTGCAGATCCTCTCAAGCTCTGTCAGGTTGGATGGGGAGTGTTGCTGCACAGCTATTTTCAGGTCTCTCCAGAGATGATCGATTGGGTTCAAGTCTGGGCTATGGCTGGGCCACTCAAGGACATTGAGACCCGTCCCAAAGCCACTCATGCGTTGCCTTGGCTGTGTGCTTAGGGTCGTTGTTCTGTTGGAAGGTGAACCTTGTCCCCAATCTGAGCTCCTGAGTGCTCTGGAGCAGGTTCTCTCTGTACTTTGCTCTGTTCATATTTCCCTCGATCCTGACTAGTCTCCCAGTCCCTGTCGCTGAAAAATATCCCCACCGCATGATGCTGCCATCACCATGCTTCACCGTAGGGATGGTGCCAGATTTCCTCCAGATGTGATGCTTGGCATTCAGGACAGTTGAATCTTGATTTCATCAGACGAGAGAATCTTGTTTCTCATTGTCTGAGAGTCCTTTAGGTGCCTTTTTGCAAACTAAGCGGGCTGTTATGTGCCTTTTACCGAGGAGTGGCTTCCGTCTGGCCACTCTACCATTAAGGCATGATTGGTGGTGTGCTGCCGAGATGGTTGTCCTTCTGGAAGGTTCTCATGTCCACAGAGGAACTCTGGAGCTCTGTCAGAGTGACAAAGGTCATGACCAAGGCTCTTCTCCCCCGATTGCTCAGTTTGGCCGGGCGGCCAGCTCTAGGAAGAGTCTTGGTGGTTCCAAACTTCTTCCATTTAAGAATGTTGATGGCCACTGTGTTCTTGGGGACCTTCAATACTGCATTCATTTTTTTGGTACCCTTCCCCAGATCGGTGCCTCGACACAATCCGGTCTCGGAGCTCTACAGACAATTCCTTCGACCATGGCTTGGTTTTTGCTCTGACATGGACTGTCAACTGTGGGACCTTTATATAGACATGTGTGTGTCTTTCCAAATCATGTCCAATCAATTGAATTTACCACAGGTGGACTCCAATCAAGTTGTAGAAACATCTCAAGGATGATCAATAGAAACGGGACGCACCTGAGCTTAATTTCAAGTCTCATAGCAAAGGGTCTGAATACTTATGTAAATAGGTTATTTGTTTTTTATGTTTAATAAATGTTGCTTTTGCTTTGTCATTGAGGTATTGTGTGTAGATTGATGAGGAAAAACATTTCATAGATTTTAGAATAAGAATGTAACGTAACAAAATGTGGAAAAAGTCCAGGGGTCTGAATACTTTCCAAAAACACTGTACATTTGTGTGTGTGTGTGTGTGTGTACTTCTCGTCTCGCCCCAGGCCCAGGAGGTGCATGAGAAACTGAGGGAGTGGATCAGGGCCAACGTCTCTGAGGCCGTGGCCGACTCCGTCCGCATCATCTACGGAGGTCAGTAGGGGACACCCTGAACCCAGCGCTGGGAACCTTATCTTATCAGAGGGTCTTTTCCATTCTCTACAAGGCTGCTGATAGCTAAGAGTCAATCCCCAGAGACACTGTTCCTAATGGAAATGTAAACAAGTATGTATTAGGCTGAGTAGAGTTGGGGCCAATTAACACTGACAATCAAATGCAGTTTAGAGCATGTATAACGTATAACATTACTTTGGTAGGTATGTACATTGGTATCTTGAGAATGATATTAATTAGTGTTCCTAAACCTTTGATATGCAATAATTTCATCAGTTTTTTTTATAATATATGTACAGACACATGCTTGTGAAGTTATTTTGTTTAACCAAAGTCCCTCCCTTCTCCTCCAGGCTCAGTTACAGGGGCCAACTGCAAAGAGCTGGGCTCCCAAAATGACGTGGACGGCTTCCTGGTTGGCGGAGCCTCCCTCAAGCCAGAGTTTGTTGACATCATCAACGCGCGTGCCTAGAGCGCACAAGAGCAACCTAACCTGCTGCTAGTAGTGTCCTGTGACTGTCCCTCTTCCCAGAGTCTCTGTGTGACAATGTCTTACCTGTGTTTTTGTGTCTGTCAACAAGGGACTATTTGACTCACTTTGTACTACACTGTAGTTTAGGGGCCCGCCACAGTAAAAGTCTCCATTGGTTGATGCAGATGGTATTCTATGTGTTAAGGGTGGGACTTTTTACATTGGAACGGCCCTTTGGATGCAAGTTCCTAACAACTGCTATATCAGTATACATTCTAAAATATATTTTACTGATATATTAATAAGCACTGCACTTGATGTTCCACACTGGATATGTGTTCACTCACAACTGTAGAGGGACCAGTACTTAGTGTATTGCTAGTGACTGTACAAGTTGCATTAGTCACTAGAAGCACAGTCATGCACGCGCTTGGTTTAGTCCTGCCCTTTCTCTCCTATTGGTTGAAGCACATGTCAATAACTTTTTCCAGCAAAAGACTGTCAAGACAAACCCACAAGGCTGAAGACTACTTGAATAAATGGTTTAGTCTGTGCTGTGAACTTGCCTGTGTTCTCCCTCCTTTGAGTCTGTCCTCCGTTTCTGTTGATTTTTGTCATGTTGTCGACCTTGAGGCATTGCATCATTTATTAGAGCCAACTGAAGTCTCTCCAGTTACTGCATGACTCTAGTAGAAATGACTCCTTCCATCCACCAAAAGCACACTGGATAATACTTTCTTATAAACAAAACGATTGAAAAGGAAAAGGTGGAACAATCACTCACTATTAAGATGTATTTCTGTTGTTTAAACAATTTAAAAGCTTGATGTTTCAGCCATCAATGGCCTCCATCAGAACCTTTACAATGATTGCGTTTTGTCTGCACCTCTACTCACCTGGTTGAGCACCCTCTACTTCTTTCCATTCTAAACCTATTCATTTATCAGCAGTGTGCTGCATTTAAGATCAGAGTAACAAGTTAAATATCTTCCTCAGAGAAACCTCCAAGGTAACTAGCAAGTTGTCTTGTAATCCTGAAAGTGTATTCAACCGAATTTTAAAGGGATACTTTGAGAATTTCGTCTACTTCCCCAAAGAGGTGAACTCGTGGATACCATTTTTATGTCTCTTTCAATCAGATTGAAGGAAGCTGCTAACTAGTGTAGCACAATTGCTAACTAGGGTTAGCGCAATGACTGGAAGTCTTTGGGGAACCACTAGCTGTTCCTGTAGACTTCCAGTCATTGCGCTAACGCTAGTTAGCATTAGCTCATGAAACTACCTCAAATGGCTGCATTTACACAGGCAGCCCAAACTCCCTTCAAACTGGATACAGAGACATACACTGGTGGATACCATTTTTATCTGACTGGGGAAGTAGATGACAAAGGGCTTCATTGCCAACATCCTGAAATATCCCTTCTTGATATTTTATCATTGTTAGCTAAGATACAGTACACTAGCTAAATAGTTTACAAAATGGTATAATCAATTCACTTGCCAAACATGAAATAGTGTTACAGGAAGTGTTTGTCATCTGTTCTGTATTTACATGGTAATGTTGTGTGTGTATGGGATAGTGGGAGCATACTGTGGCATCCAGCAACGTAAATTGGGAACTACACGTGCAGCGCACAGATGTGCATTGGTTGTAGAACCAGAAAAGGTTTTAACATCAGTAATTTACATTTGTGTGTAGGTAATTATGTAGGAAGAGATTGCCCCCAAATGCTGATCTGTCATTTTTGTATAACAAAAGCGGGGGCGGTTGTAAGCCGATCGTAGATTTGTTAAACACTTTGATATTAATACAAAAAAAGAGTCAGTGTGGTTGAAACTGAAAATTAACATTTTATTTCACATATGTCCTTTCGTGACAGGCGTTCTGTCTTTCAACACAGCAATTCTGTTGCCAGGGTAACCAAAGGAAAGTAGGCAAAGAGGAAACGGGGACAAGCATGGAGGTACAGGCCAATTCCTGCAAACATAGCAACACCAGGAGAGCCTTTTGAAGTAACCAAGAAACAAAAATGAGGGATGACTGCAGAGCCAGGAAAGGAAAGTGGAGAAGAGGAAGGAGGGAGAGCGCGCAAAATACAACGTGTGTTCTTTTTATTCTCAGTCAGCCGGTAGTTAGTGTGTCCTTGTCAGCCATCAGTCGGAGTGTTGCTTTTTTTTGTATACAGTGTTGTGTTTCATTTTCTCTTTGAAGCTCATACCTGTCTTTCTTAGGTGCCCTTCAGGCTTCATATCTACACTTGTGTGTCTCTATGTGCACGTTTGTGTGTGTCGGTCGGTCTCTTTATATCTTGATCTGTCTTTGTGTCTCAAAGTAACTGTGCATCTGGTTGGCGGCGATGTGTCTGTCTGTCTGTCTCACAGGGCAGTGGGGTTTCTGAAGTTATAGCCTGCAAAGCGAGCTTGATCCCCCAACTCCTCCTCAATCCTAAAGAGACCAACAAGGAGGGAAAAGAAAAAACAGGTAAATGCATGTGAACAGAATTTGAATCTGACATCCATTTGCTCAAGGTAAAAGCCCGGACAATCCTAGATCCTAGATCTGTGGTTAGGTTAGGGGGTGACTTCTACCTGCAGCTATAAACCCAGTGATCAGGGAGTTATAGTAGCTGTTAATGCTGCTGTGGGTGGGCAATCAGATCCTAGATCTGTGGTTACATACACCTCCACCCGCAACTATTAACCCAGTTATCATCATGGGTTATGGGAGCTGTTATTAGGGGGTCATGCAATCTGATTCTAGATCTGTAACTCCTAACTGGAACCATTAACCCAGTGGTCAGGGTGTTATGGTGCTGTGATTGGGTAAGAGGCCCTCCCTCCCCTGTCCTGCTAAGAGCCCAATGGGATTACACTGAGCGGATCCCAGGTGCTCTCCGTGCTCTGACTGGCTCTCACACATGGGGTGACATCGGCGTGTCGTTAGCATGCGCGTCACAGCAATTAGCTTGGCGACGCTTGTTTAGAATGGGATATGTGGGAATATGCTCTTGGCTACGCTCTGGGCTAGGGTCTTATACACTGCTCAAAAAAATAAAGGGAACACTTAAACAACACAATGTAACTCCAAGTCAATCACACTTCTGTAAAATCAAACTGTCCACTTAGGAAGCAACACTGATTGACAATACATTTCACATGCTGTTGTGCAAATGGAATAGACAACAGGTGGAAATTATAGGCATTTAGCAAGACACCCCAATAAAGGAGTGGTTCTGCAGGTGGGGACCACAGACCACTTCTCAGTTCCTATGCTTCCTGGCTGATGTTTTGGTCACTTTTAATGCTGGCGGTGCTTTCACTCTAGTGGTAGCCAGAGCCCTGCAAAATTACCTCCAGCAGGCCACAAATGTGTCTGCTCAAACGGTCAGAAACAGACTCCATGAGGGTGGTATGAGGGCCCGACATCCACAGGTGGGGGTTGTGCTTACAGCCCAACACTGTGCAGGACGTTTGGCATTTGCCAGGGAACACCAAGATTGGCAAATTCGCCACTGGCGCCCGGTGCTCTTCACAGATGAAAGCAGGTTCACACTGAGCACATGTGACAGACGTGACAGTCTGGAGACGCCGTGGAGAACGTTCGGCTGCCTGCAACATCCTCCAGCATGACCGGTTTGGCGGTGGGTCAGTCATGGTGTGGGGTGGCATTTCTTTGGGGGGCCGCACAGCCCTCCATGTGCTCGCCAGAGGTAGCTTGACTGCCATTAGGCACCGAGATGAGATCCTCAGACCCCTTGTGAGACCATATGCTGGTGTGGTTGGCCCTGGGTTCCTCCTAATGCGAGACAATGCTAGACCTCATGTGGCTGGAGTGTGTCAGCAGTTCCTGCAAGAGAAAGGCATTGATGCTATGGACTGGCCCGCCCGTTCCCCAGACCTGAATCCAATTGAGCACATCTGGGACATCATGTCTCGCTCCATCCACCAACGCCACGTTGCACCACAGACTGTCCAGGAATTGGCTGATGCTTTAGTCCAGGTCTGGGAGGAGATCCCTCAGGAGACCATCCGCCACCTCATCAGGAGCATGCCCAGGCGTTGTAGGGAGGTCATACAGGCACGTGGAGGCCACACACACTACTGAGCCTCATTTTGACTTGTTTTAAGGACATTACATAAAAGTTGGATAAGCCTGTAGTGTGGTTCACCACTTTAATTTTGAGTGTGACTCCAAATCCAGACCTCCGTGGGTTGATAAATTTGATTTCCATTGATCATTTTTGTGTGATTTTGTTGTCAGCACATTCAACTATGTAAAGAAAAAAGTATTTAACAAGAATATTTCATTCATTCAGATCTAGGATGTGTAATTTTAGTGTTCCCTTTATTTTTTGGAGCAGTGTATGTAGATACAGGACTAGATTCAGTTTACTGTAACTGAGTACTAACCTTGAACCATTGCGGGTGGAAGGTGAAACTGATCTTAGATCAGTGTCTAGGGGCAACGTTGTCCTACTCCTATTCTTCCTTTTAAGGATTGTTGACCAGGAGCTTGTTGGTCTCTACATAGTACAGCTATAGTACATGTTCATGCATGCTTGTGTAGCATGTGGGGATGTGTGAAACCTACTCCTCAGTCTGAAGTGTCCTGCTTGCGCCGCCTTAGCAATCCGCTAAGACGCTGGAGGGAGGACGGTCACGTGTGTTTGTGAGGCAGAGGTCCCGAGTTCGTGCCAGGTATGGGCCGAATCGGGAGGAAGTGGTACTCGCGAAGCAAGTAGCGTGACGTCCTTTACACTTACAGTTGAAGTCGGAAGTTTACATACACTTAGGTTGGAGTCCTTAAAACTAGTTTCTCAACCACTCCACAAATTTCTTGTTAACAAACTATAGTTTTGGCAAGTCGGTTAGGACATCTACTTTGTGCATGACACAAGTCATTTTTCCAACAATTGTTTACAGACAGATTATTTCACTTCACTGTATCACAATTCCAGTGGGTCAGAAGTTTAAATACACTAAGTTGACTGTGCCTTTAAACGGCTTGGGAAATTCCAGAAAATGATGTCATGGCTTTAGAAGCTTCTGATAGGCTAATTGACATAATTTGAGTCAATTGGAGGTGTACCTGTGGATGTATTTCAAGGTCTACCTTCAAACTCAGTGCCTCTTTGCTTGACATCATAGGAAAATCAAAAGAAATCAGCCAAGACCTCAAAATAATTGTAGACCTCCACACATCTGGTTCATCCTTGGGAGCAATTTCCAAACGCCTGAAGGTACCAGGTTCATCTGTACAAACAATAGTACGCAAATATAAACACCATGGGACCAAGCAGGCCATCATACTGCTCAGGAAGGAGATGCGTTCTGTCTCCTAGAGATGAACGTACTTTGGTGCAGAAAATGCAAATCAATCCCAGAACAACAGCAAAAGATCTTGTTCTGCTGGAGGAAACAGGTACAAAAGTATCTATATCCACAGTAAAAACAAGTCCTATATCGACATAACCTGAAAGTCCGCTCAGCAAGGAAGAAGCCACTGCTTCAAAACCGCCATAAAAAAGCCAGACTATGGTTTGCAACTGCACATGGGGACAAAGATCATACTTTTTGGAGAAATGTCCTCTGGTCAGATGAAACAAAAATAGAATGGTTTGCCCATAATGACCATCGTTATATTTGGAGGAAAAAGGGGGCGGCTTGCAAGGCGAAGAACATCATCCCAACCGTGAAGCACAGGGGTGATAGCATCATGTTGTGGGGTGCTTTGCTGCAGGAGGGACTGGGGCACTTCACAAAATAGATGGCATCATGAGGCAGGAAACTATGTGGATATATTGAATTAACATCTCAAGATCCCATTCTATGGTTTATACTAGTTTTTCATGTTGTTCGTCTGTCATTTTTGTAATGACTTGGTGCTACCTATCTTGGCCAGGACGCTCTTGAAAAATAGATTTGAAATCTCAATTAGCCCTTCCTGGTTAAATAAAGGTTAAATAAAAAATTTAAATTGCTTGGTCGCAAATGGGTCTTCCAAATGGACAATGACCCCAAGCATACTTCCAAAGTTGTGGCAAAATGGCTTAAGGACAACAAAGTCAAGGTATTGGAGTGGCCATCACAAAGCCCTGACCTCAATCCCATAGACAATTTATGGGCAGAACTTAAAAAGCGTGTGCGAGCAAGGAGGCCTACAAACCTGACTCAGTTACACCAGCTCTGAGATGAGGAATGGGCCAAAATTCACCCAACTTGTGAGAAGCTTGTGGAAAGCTACCTGAAACGTTTGACCCAAGTTAAAAAATGTAAAAGCAATGCTACTAAATACTAATTATATATGTAAAACTTCTTACCCACTGGGAATGTGATGAAAGAAATAAAATATTAAATAAATCATTCTCTCTACTATTATTCTGACATTTCACATTCTTAAAATAAAGTGGTGATCCTAACTGTCCTAACACAGGGAATTTTTACTAAGATTAAATGTCAGGAATTGTGAAAGACCGAGTTCAAATGTATTTGGCTAAGGTGTATGTAAACTTCAGACTTCAACTGTACATGCAATAATACACATACAAGTATATTATCATTCCTTTCCGATGCAGTATTTATTATGGAAAGATGATGATTTATGGTTTTGAGGTGCAGTATGCTTTCACAAGAAGCAATAGAAGCCACTGAGTACAATTCGGAGGGATAGCTAAAGAGGATCATGTTTGACCACTGACCTCATGAGCTGGTTGTACTTGGCCAGCCTTTCAGATCTACATGGGGCTCCTGTCTTAATCTGAGAGAGAGAGAGACATAATTAGAACAGATTTAGTGAAAGCAATACAATGTTGTGGTCAGATTTGTATAATGGTTGGGGTCTTCTGTATGGGATGCTCCGCATGTCTTTTTGAGTGAGCGAGTGAGTGAGCGAGTGAGTGTGTACCTGTCCAGTGCAGAGCCCCACCACCAGGTCAGCGATGAAAGTGTCCTCTGTCTCTCCTGAACGGTGACTGACCATCACCCCCCAGCCATTGGCCTGGGCTAGCTTACACCTGAGAGAGAGAGAGAGAGAGAGCGAGAGGAGAGAGAGAGAGGAGAGAGAGAGAGAGAGAGAGAGAGAGAGTGGAATAAGCATGAGGGTACTAAAAGGAGATTAAAGTAAATGTATGGTTGATGGCTATATTAATACATTTTAATTGAACGACTTTGAATGACTGTTGGCTGTACTTACGGCCAAGATTGATGACAACAGTTATAGATGATGGATAGCTGTAAAATGTCAATGATTGATGGCTATGAGTGTTGTAACATTTGACAAGTATATACAGTGGGGCAAAAAAGTATTTAGTCAGCCACCAATTGTGCAAGTTCTCCCACTTAAAAAGATGAGAGGCCTGTAATTTTAATCATAGGTACACTTGAACTATGACAGACAAAATTAGAATAGAAATCCAGAAAATCACATTGTAGGATTCTTAATGAATTTATTTGCAAATTAAGGTGGAAAATAAGTATTTGGTCAATAACAAAAGTTTTCCTCAATACTTTGTTATATACCCTTTGTTGGCAATGACAGAGGTCAAACATTTTCTGTAAGTCTTCACAAGGTTTTCACACACTGTTGCTGGTATTTTGGCCCATTCCTCCATGCAGATCTCCTCTAGAGGAGTGATGTTTTGGGGCTGTTGCTGGGCAACACAGACTTTCAACTCCCTCCAAAGATTTTCTATGGGGTTGAGATCTGGAGACTGGCTAGGCCACTCCAGGACCTTGAAATGCTTCTTACGAAGCCACTCCTTCAAATCAAATCAAATTTTATTTGTCACATACACATGGTTAGCAGATGTTAATGCGAGTGTAGCGAAATGCTTGTGCTTCTAGTTCCGACAATGCAGTAATAATCAACAAGTAATCTAGCTAACAATTCCAAAACTACTACCTTATAGACAAGTGTAAGGGGATAAAGAATATGTACATAAAGATATATGAATGAGTGATGGTACAGAGCGGCATAGGCAAGATACAGTAGATGGTATTGAGTGCAGTATATATATATATATGAGATGAGTATGTAAAAAAGTGGCATAGTTAAAGTGGCTAGTGATACAAGTATTACATAAAGATGCAGTAGATGATATAGAGTACAGTATATACGTATACATATGAGATAAATAATGTAGGGTATGTAAACATTATATTAGGTAGCATTGTTTAAAGTGGCTAGTGATATATTTTACATAATTTCCCATCAATTCCCATTATTAAAGTGGCTGGAGTTGAGTCAGTGTGTTGGCAGCATCCACTCAATGTTAGTGGTGGCTGTTTAACAGTCTGATGGCCTTGAGCTGTTTTTCAGTCTCTCGGTCCCAGCTTTGATGCACCTGTACTGACCTCGCCTTCTGGGTGATAGCGGGGTGAACAGGCAGTGGCTCGGGTGGTTGTTGTCCTTGATGATCTTTATGGCCTTCCTGTAACATCGGGTGGTGTAGGTGTCCTGGAGGGCAGGTAGTTTGCCCCCGGTGATGCGTTGTGCAGACCTCACTACCCTCTGGAGAGCCTTACGGTTGTGGGCGGAGCAGTTGCCGTACCAGGCGGTGATACAGCCCGACAGGATGCTCTCGATTGTGCATCTGTAGAAGTTTGTGAGTGCTTTTGGTGACAAGCCGAATTTCTTCAGCCTCCTGAGGTTGAAGAGGCGCTGCTGCACCTTCTTCACGATGCTGTCTGTGTGTGTGGACCAATTCAGTTTGTCTGTGATGTGTACGCCGAGGAACTTAAAACTTACTACCCTCTCCACTACTGTTCCATCGATGTGGATAGGGGGGTGTTCCCTCTGCTGTTTCCTGAAGTCCACAATCATCTCCTTAGTTTTGTTGACGTTGAGTGTGAGGTTATTTTCCTGACACCACACTCCGAGGGCCCTCACCTCCTCCCTGTAGGCCGTCTCGTCGTTGTTGGTAATCAAGCCTACCACTGTTGTGTCGTCCGCAAACTTGATGATTGAGTTGGAGGCGTGCGTGGCCACACAGTCGTGGGTGAACAGGGAGTACAGGAGAGGGCTCAGAACGCACCCTTGTGGGGCCCCAGTGTTGAGGATCAGCGGGGTGGAAATGTTGTTGCCTACCCTCACCACCTGGGGGCGGCCCGTCAGGAAGTCCAGTACCCAGTTGCACAGGGCGGGGTCGAGACCCAGGGTCTCGAGCTTGATGACGAGCTTGGAGGGCACTATGGTGTTAAATGCCGAGCTGTAGTCGATGAACAGCATTCTCACATAGGTATTCCTCTTGTCCAGATGGGTTAGGGCAGTGTGCAGTGTGGTTGAGATTGCATTGTCTGTGGACCTATTTGGGCGGTAAGCAAATTGGAATGGGTCTAGGGTGTCAGGTAGGGTGGAGGTGATATGGTCCTTGACTAGTCTCTCAAAGCACTTCATGATGACGGAAGTGAGTGCTACGGGGCGGTAGTCATTTAGCTCAGTTACCTTAGCTTTCTTGGGATCAGGAACAATGGTGGCCCTTTTGAAGCATGTGGGAACAACAGACTGGGATAGGGATTGATTGAATATGTCCGTAAACACACCAGCCAGCTGGTCTGCGCATGCTCTGAGGGCGCGGCTGGGGATGCCGTCTGGGCCTGCAGCCTTGTGAGGGTTGACACGTTTAAATGTTGGCTGCAGTGAAGGAGAGTCCGCATGTTTTAGTTGCGGGCCATGTCAGTGGCACTGTATTGTCCTCAAAGCGGGCAAAAAAGTTAGTCTGCCTGGGAGCAAGACATCCTGGTCCGTGACGGGACGGTTTTATTTTTGTAATCCGTGATTGACTGTAGACCCTGCCACATACCTCTTGTGTCTGAGCCGTTGAATTGAGATTCTACTTTGTCTCTATACTGACGCTTAGCTTGTTTGATTGCCTTGCGGAGGGAATAGTTACACTGTTTGTATTCGGTCATGTTTCCGGTCACCTTGCCCTGATTAAAAGCAGTGGTTCGGGCTTTCAGTTTCACCCGAATGCTGCCATCAATCCACGGTTTCTGGTTTGGGAATGTTTTAATCATTGCTATGGGAACGACATCTTCAACGCACGTTCTAATGAACTCGCTCACCGAATCAGCGTATTCGTCAATGTTGTTGTCTGACGCAATACGAAACATATCCCAGTCCACGTGATGGAAGCAGTCTTGGAGTGTGGAGTCAGATTGGTCGGACCAGCGTTGAACAGACCTCAGCGCGGGAGCTTCTTGTTTTAGTTTCTGTCTGTAGGCAGGGATCAACAAAATGGAGTCGTGGTCAGCTTTTCCGAAAGGAGGGCGGGGCAGGGCCTTATATGCGTCGCAGAAGTTAGAATAGCAGTGACCCAAAGTTTTGGATCGTTGCCCGGGCGGTGTGTTTGGGATCATTGTCATGCTGAAAGACCTAGCCACGTTTCATCTTCAATGCCCTTGCTGATGGTAGGCTTTGTTACTTTGGTCCCAGCACTCTACAGGTCATTCACTAGGTCCCCCCGTGTGGTTCTGAGATTTTTGCTCACAGTTCTTGTGATCATTTTGACCCCACGGGGTGAGATCTTGCGTGGAGCCCCAAATTGAGGGAGATTATCAGTGGTCTTGTATGTCTTCCATTTCCTAATAATTGCTCCCACAGTTGATTTCTTCAAACCAAGCTGCTTACCTATTGCAGATTCAGTCTTCCCAGCCTGGTGCAGGTCTACAATTTTGTTTCTGGTGTCCTTTGACAGCTCTTTGGTCTTGGCCATAGTGGAGTTTGGAGTGTGACTGTTTGAGGTTGTGGACAGGTGTCTTTTATACTGATAACAAGTTCAAACAGGTGCCATTAATACAGGTAACGAGTAGAGGACAGAGGAGCCCCTTAAAGAAGAAGTTACAGTTATCAGTATAAAAGACACCTGTCCACAACCTCAAACAGTCACACTCCAAACTCCACTATGGCCAAGACCAAAGAGCTGTCAAAGGACACCAGAAACAAAATTGTCTGTGAGAACCAGAAATCTTGCTTGTTTGTAGGTGACCAAATACTTATTTTCCATTTGCAAATAAATTCATTAAAAATCCTAAAATGTGATTTTCTGGATTTTTTTTCTCATTTTGTCTTGATGACGAAAATTACAGGCCTCTCATTTTCTTTTTTCTTTTTTGAATTTTACCCCCTTTTTCTCCCCAATTTCGTGGTATCCAATTGTTGTAGTAGCTACTATCTTGTCTCATCGCTACAACTCCCGTACGGGCTCGGGAGAGACGAAGGTTGAAAGTCATGCGTCCTCCGATACACAACCCAACCAAGCCGCACTGCTTAACACAGCACGCATCCAACCCGGAAGCCAGCTGCACCAATGTGCCGGAGGAAACACCGTGCACCTGGCCACCTTGGTTAGCGCACACTGCGCCCAGCCCGCCACAGGAGTCGCTGGTGCGCGATGAGACAAGGACACCCCTACCGACCAAGCCCTGCCTAACCCGGGCGACGCTAGGCCAATTGTGCGTCGCCCCACGGACCTCCCGGTCGTGGCCGGTTACGACAGAGCCTGGGCGCGAACCCAGGGACTCTGATGGCACAGCTGGCGCTGCAGTACAGCGCCCTTAACCACTGCGCCACCCGGGAGGCCCGGCCTCTCATCTTTTTAAGTGGGAGAACTTGCACAATTGGTGGCTGACTAAATACTTTTTTGCCCCACTGTAGATGGAAGTAAAGTGTTAGCTATATTCAATATGGCTGATTGATGATTATACGAATGTAAAAATAAAGCTAATTATTTTCTTAATTCAATTATCTTTTATTTAAGTAGGTAACTGCCATTGAGATTGGCATCTCTTTTTCAAGGACTCCCAACCTGGCCAAGAGACAGACTTGATGACTGACGGCTACATAAATGTGCCTGACTGACGTCACACTTTACTTGAACCCTACCTACGTCATAAGGGCTACATAACCTTGTTATAGATCATCGTAGTGTTTCTCCTATATATTACCAGGTAATCTCTTTTTCAAGGACAACTTAGCCTGGACTAGTGACTGAGATTGACAGATTGGCTTGATGATTGACATCTATATATCAAAGTGATTTATTGACCGGTCATGTGATGTGGGTCACTTACGCCTGGATGGCTTCAGTGACAGAGCCGATCTGGTTGACTTTGAGCAGTAGGCAGTTGCAGGCCCTCTTCTCGGCAGCCTTCTCTATCCTCTTGGGATTGGTCACCGTCAGGTCGTCCCCGACAACCTGGATGCCCACGGAAGCCGTGAGGCGGGACCAGGCGGCCCAGTCATCCTGATCAAACGGGTCCTCGATGGACACCACTACAAAGAGGACAAGGGGAGAAGGGTTTAGTGGAGTGCACACTCAGTTAGGAGGTGTACTCAGTCGTGGTTTGGAACGGTTTTTCTATAGGGAGCAAAGTCGTAGACAGCCATAGTGTTGTAAGAGGAAATGTGTCGTGGGATCTTTCAACGTGAAGGTAGATATGACCTTGAACTTCTCTTTTGAATGTAAATGTAGGATCAGCCTGTTGCCTCTATAATTTTTATTTAAAAAAAAATCCCATAAATAGTGGGTATATTGTAGCAGGTACAATATACCCACTATTTATGGGAAAAAAATTTAAATAAAAATTATATAGCCCACACTGGTGAGTGTAGGCTATACGCAGGTATAAACCATACACCCACCCCCTTTTTCTCCCCAATTTCGTAGTATCCAATTATTAGTAGTTATTAGTAGTTACTATCTTGTCTCGTCGCTACAACTCCCGTACGGGCTCGGGAGAGACGAAGTTCGAAAGTCATGCGTCCTCCGAAACACAAACCAACCAAGCCGCACTGCTTCTTAACACAGCGCGCATCCAACCCGGAAGCCAGCCGTACCAATGTGTCAGAGGAAACACTGTGCACCTGGCGACCTTGGTTAGCGTGCACTGCACCCGGTCCGCCACAGGAGTCGCTGGTGCGCGATGAGACAAGGATATCCCTACCGGCCAAACCCTTCCTAACCCGGACGACGCTAGGCCAATTGTGCGTCGCCCCACGGACCTCCCAGTCGCGTCCGGCTGTGACAGAGTTGCCTCTATAATTGAATTGAATTGAATGGATTTGAATTGAAACAAATTAATTGAATCAGTCGAGGGACCCCGTTTACTTTTTTTTGTGGTATCCCTGTCTAGTTTTTAAAAAATGATGCACTCTGTGTATTTTTTAGTATCTCAAATAAAATGAATCAATAAATCAAATTCATGTCAGATTGAATTAGGAATCCAATAGGTGTCAAGTGACTGTTTGCCTACCTGGGTAGTCGTTAACGAAGCCTTGGTAGATGTCTGACAGCTCCTCTCCGCTGATGTGCCTGTCAGAGTCCGGAGGAGACTTGAAGTCCAGGTCGTACTTCCCCTCGCGGTAGAACTCGGACGCCGCCACATCCATCCCGATCACCACCTTATCCGTGAAGCCCGCTTTCTCGATGGCTGTCTTTATCAGCTCCAACGCTGAGGGGAGAGACGGAAAGAGGGAGGGGAGAGATGGGAGGAAAGAAAGATGATAAGTGTTGGGCGGAGGTAGAGAACGAGAGACGAAGGCTGTACGGGTAAACTCTACCTAGCCTGTGAACCACTCTGTTTCTGCTCTGGCCTACTTGTCTTGTTGCTTGTTTGGTGACATGATACTGCTGTGTTGCTGAATGCAGAAATAGTCAAGTATCCAGGCTAGAGTGTTGGTCGAGAGTGAGTCAGAAAGGTTGCAAGACTACACACACCATTCTGTTCTCGATGCTTGAGAGATACTACAGAGCAAAATCTATTCTAAGAGCCTACAGCTGACAGTCCTTTAGGCTTTTCACACTTCTTTTTGATCTTCCAGGGTTTCGACTTACTGTCACACCTAGCTACCTTTTCAATAGTGGGATCGCGGCATCGCTTTTTCCCCAAGGCCCAGGGTTATCTCGCTCTCTCACACACACACACACACACACACACACACACACACACACACACACACACACACACACACACACACACACACACACACACTTAGTTCAAAGATCAGCTGATACACATTGCCTTGGCTGTTGGGAAATGTGAGAGAAGAAAGCCTTGAGGAGGACACGTTGTGACAAACATACAGATGGGCAGACACTGTACCAGAGGCAGGTTGGAAACTCATTAAAGCATACCACCTTGGATGTATGATTTTATCTCTAACACTATTTTAGATTTATGGCTGCTGTTGTCCCATAGACATCGCAGCAAAGACTAGATTGTGGGTGAAACGATTTGTCTATTGGTGTAAATGCCCATACAAGAATGTGGGCAACCAAAATATTAATATTGGTACAGTCCACTATTTTCAGTGCCCCCAACTATGGCTGTGGTGGCCACGGAATTTCGTCAGCCGGTGATTGTCAAGGAAATAACTGTCGGTCTCGCTGTAATTGACCGTTAATTAACATAAACACAGTTACTATCTCCTGTCTTCCACAAGCCACTGATGCAGACGTTTGGAACATCTACATTTTAAAAAGTCTAATACATCCATGTAATATAGCTTACACCTTCACAATAAATCCATTATTCACTTTAGACAGGTCTAAAGAAACATAATATGAAGACAATTTCATCTATTTCAGAAGAACAGAATAGCATAGCAGTTGTCCTTATGTTAGGTCCTCATCTGGCTATGCCAAATGGCTGTGGGCTACATTAGTTCATTTAGCAGACAAGATTTTCTTAGAATTCCATGGCATTATGTTATGGTATGAAGAATACAATTGAACAAAGCTGAATAAAAGAGGAAGATATTTTCTCCAAACGATTTGAGGGAGTGCGCAGATGCGACTATTCTTTGTTGAGCAGTTAACAAAGAAATAGGTACTCCTATATGCTTAATTTAGAGTTATTAATGTATCTTTAATTGGTCTACCAACATTTTGATTGGTAATACATTGTAAGACTGCATGATGAGACTCTAATTATGATTTGAAAAAAGTCGCTTGAAAGATACGAGCTCTGCTTTTTTTTGCGCAGGCTGTAAAGTCTCTCATTCACAATTTGACAAGCACTTGATAATGCCTCAAATTTCACGACAGCTCCCCTTTGTGTGGCCGTTGTGCCCTTGGCCCGGAGTGCTGTGTTGTGCCTTTCTCCCTGAGTGCTGCACACTCCGAAGCACCTCTCACTCACATGGCTCTCCATCATGTGATCGAGTGTTTCTCACAGGCTACAAGTGAAGACAGACACATCGGAGACGCAACTGTGCACATCCTTATCCAATTCCGAGGTGCATATTGAAGATACTGGTAGAACTGTCCACATTTACTTTTCATCAGCCAACAAGATGAGTAGGCCTAATGAACAGAAAAAGCACTAGCCTATGTCAATCTACTATCCCCCATAGTACAAAAGTTGACCTATTCTATTCTGTGCGAGTAATAAATATTCCAAACATAGTCTGGGATTAATACAACTACTAGCATATCTCCCCAAAATTAAGCTTCGTAGCTGATGCAACAGATCAGAGCGTTTAGCTTAATGTTGATAAACAGCGGTCACAGCTGAATCACATCCGGCCGTGATCGGGAGTCCCATAGGGCAGCGCACAATTGGCCCAGCGTCGTCCGAGTTTGAACTGGATAGGCCGTCATTGTAAATAAGAATTTGTTCTTATCCGAGTTGCCTAGTTAAATAAAGGTTAAATAAAATAAAAACATTTGGCTATTTCTTCACATTATAAGCGCAGCAATGTGTACACGACAGTAGGCTATAAGCATTAGCGGGAAAACAGCATTATCAAAATGTGATTATGCATGTAATAAAGGTATTATTATTATAAAGGTGCATTTTTATGGTGAAAATGATCTTCCCCAAACTTGAAACTCACGTGCTGCTTATGTGTATGCCAGTTAGGCTCTACACCCCTTATAAAGCAGATCAATGTGCTTAATTTTAAGAAGTTATTTGGCCACTTTAGTTGTGATACAAACCTTGTCAAAACATATAGGCTAGGTTACAAGAGGTGTGCAACTATGATTCTAAAAAGATGCACAAAAAAGGGCATTGTCTCTTGCCTTACGCTGGGCATCATTCACAAGTGATAATATATAATTATCACAGTAATTCGCAAGTGATAGGCTAATATCACCCATCAGAATATTATTGATTTAATATTGTCTTTACATATACTAAATAATATATATGTGAATTTTGTTAAATAGCAAATGGAGGACCGCTTTTGCCTTGATTCATTTTCATGCCATCTAGGTAGGCTATACTCCTGTTGTAAAGATAAGCAATGGTGCTTAGTATTAGGAAAGTTGAGAAATAAACATAGTAGGCCTAGCTGATTGGATCCTCCTCTTTTTAATAGAGGCCATCACTCGCGCAATTGCATAGTCTATAGAAATGTTGAGCAACATGATCTCTCATTAAGTGTTTGATTAGATAGTCGATGGCATTTGCATTGATGTCAGAGTGATTAGAGGGACAGTAGAGTGCTGAGTACCAGGCAGTTAGCAAGTTTGGTGGGCTACTAATGACCATCAACAGCATTAGAGCTTGGAGATGCCTAATTACCGTGACTAAACGGTGCAACAGTCCTACCCCCAAGAGCATGTATCATTTAAACCCTGGTTAAAGTGTTACCAGAGTCGTGTTCAATGGGGCACACAGCAAAATGTTTTGAAACAGAAAACAAAAACGGAGTAGTCCATACTGCTTTCTTGTGTTTGGTACGTAATGAACATGACCCAAGATAGAGGTAAAGTGCCATGGATATCCTATGGTTGGATTTGTACCGGAGATGTCTTGCTCGGGTAATCCAACGTTTTAACCATTAAATCAACTATAAAATCCCTGTAGATCGAGGGTGACAACTGCTCTTACAGGTCACAAGACTGTGTTTCTAAATGAACTCTGCTGCACTTACCCTCACTGTTCTCCAGGATATTGGGGGCGAACCCCCCCTCGTCGCCCACGTTGGTAGCGTCCTGGCCGTACTTCTCCTGGATCACCCCCCTGAGCGTGTGGTACAGCTCGGAGCCCACCCGAAGCGCGTCCCTGAAAGACTCCGCCCCGACAGGAAGTACCATGAACTCCTGCATGGCTAGCTTGTTGCCCGCGTGGGAGCCTCCGTTGATCACGTTGAACGCCTGGGAAGGAGATAAGGGGAATTAGCAGTTAGGCCAATACCCATGTTCAACAGATACTGGTACAGTTTCTAATTTCCCATATATTTTCCATATACAGTATATGTTATTTTTATCATACATACCATTATGGTAAAACCATTCACACAATGACTGTTTCAGTGTTGAATCATTGTTATTATGCTACTGCTACACCTTCTCTGGTATAACCGTTATATATGTAGTATCTTACTGGAACTGGCAGCACCAGCTCTGTGTTTCCTGCCAGGTCAGCGATGTGACGGTACAGGGGGACCTCTTTTTCTGCTGCACCAGCCTTGCAAATGGCCAGGGAGACTCCCAGGATAGCATTAGCACCAAACTGAGCTGTCGACGAGGAAGGAAATGTGACAAATTTCAAAAAGGTCTACCAAAATCCGGGTTCAGACAAAAGCCCATTCTCTCAGTTGATGGTGGACCTGAATTGATTGGGGGGATACATCTTGACACATCTGATCTGTTTCTTTGGTAGGAACCGGGAGACTCACACTTGTTCTCTGTGCCATCCATTTCAATCATCGTGTTGTCCAGTTGCTCCTGCTCCACAACACTGATACCCTATGGGACACGTCATTTTTACACAACTCATTTATAAGCATATTAAAACGTTCATTATATTGGTAAGTCATCGAGGACCAATTCTCTAATTCAACAAATGGATGGATGACCGCGACATATCTGCACACAAGAAATATCTCATATTTGCAGCCACCTATGAGCCAAACCCTCAAAAGTACATATCATAGATATAACCAATTGGATTGTATAGAATCAGAGGTACAACATCATTGAGTTGCAAGATGTTCAGCTTATTTCTATATCTACGTTCTACAGCCGCAGCCCAATGTCTCTTTCATCTGCAAATCAATATGCACTCACACGAAAACATGATGACTGTCACCCTAGCTGACAAAACACGTCCAAATCACAGTCCCCAACTCACCGATGCTATGAGAGCAGGAGCCAGAGTGTCATTGATGTGGCCCACTGCCTTGAGCACACCTAGAGCAGAGAAAGAAGGCAGATGGGAGAGAAGAAGGGGAAGGAGGGACAAACATCATTCTGTTTACTCCAGCATTAGATGCACGTGCGCACACACACAAACAAACCTTTGCCCCTGTAGCGGCTCTTGTCTCCATCCCTCAGCTCTAGAGCCTCATAGATGCCTGTGGACGCTCCACTGGGCACTGCAGCCCTGAAAAGACCTGAGAGAGGCAGAGAGAGAGGGAGGGAGGTGTATGAGATGGCAACGGAGAGAGTGACGTTAGAGGGGAATGATCCGGGAAATCGTACGAGGCCTTGGACGGCGACGCTCTTAAGAATTTGATTGTAGCTTTTGGCTAATCTTAAGGCTCTTTGTACAGTGCGATACTACGCTTTGTAGACAGGCTTGAGAGGGGTCACCTTTCTCTGTGCACAGGTCCACCTCCACAGTGGGGTTTCCCCGGGAGTCTAGGATCTCCCTCGCAACGATGCTGACAATCGACATCCTGTGAAAGAGAGAGAGAAGGGGGGAGAGAGAGAGAAGGGGGGGAGAGAAAGCGAGAGAGATCAAGTGCCTCTATTTTTACCATTGCATTTGTACATACAGTAAGGAAGTGCATAATGGGAGTGCAAACGAAGTGTGCAGAGTGACATTACGGTTGCTATAAACCATCATGATATATGAAAGAGTTTCCCCATGTGAAGTTGGAATTGAATAGATCTTACAATGCTTCATGTACCAGGAGGTCAGATGGAGCTATTACCACGATAAAAGGACCAGACTAAAATCTATTCTAAGTCCCATGATGCTAAAACATGGCTCACTCAGACACTATGTCGCTATCAGGTGTGGAATCTGTGGACGGTCGGTGACTCGAGCGAAACGACGACATGGTTCCTAGTCACTTGGCCCACGACTCCACGAGACACAGGGAATCCGTCACCGCCATTGGTCAAGATTGGACTGTCGGCGCCCACCGTGTCAAGCATTACCCAGAAATCCACAGGCTAAAAGGCTAGGATTTATGTGTTGGTATGGATGTGGGTACGCAGACCCGCGATTCCTCATGACGAGTGCCCATCCCTGCCCTATGCTGTACCATATGATGTCATTATAATGTCCCTTATTAATAGTCCAAGGTCTCTGACAGTCCTTGTTGCTAATTGCTCACTTATTTGACTTAACAAAATAACATGGATCCCTACAGAACTGCACAGCTATATAATCTCTGGTCTTTCCCGAAAGACTGAAATGTTACAGCAACTGAAATGGCAACTGAAATATTGTGCACTGAATAATAAGCCCGTGTACACTTACAGCTCTATTCCATGACAACCCCCCTCATTCTGTCAGCCATTACTGTGCAAAAAATGTATGAATGTCGCTGTATGTTTTGCACTGAAATGTTTGTGGTGTTTGTGGTATACGTACCTTTCAGCCCCGTACTTTTCAGCGACTATGAATGTATTTAACCTTGTGTTCTTCATTTAAATGCTTGTGATTTAATGGTGCCACAATATGCATAAATCCCTATCCACTTTCAACCAATCAGCCCCATCCGTTATCGTGGCTCATATATATGAATGCAGCTGTAAGTTATATAACCCCTCCCTCCCAGCAGTGTGCAGCATGAGGACACCCATGTCCACACCGCACCTCCTGAAGATTGCAGCGCTCAGCACAAATACCCAGGGACAGCGTGATAAGAGGGAGGGAGGGAGGGGTGAGGTTTCAATCCCTCCTTTTGGCTGAAGAAGAGAGGAGATTCGGAGATGGAGGGATGGAGGAGGAGAGAGGGACGGTTGAGTAAAAAGGAGAGCAGGAAGGGAGAGAGAGAGAGGGACGCAGAAGGATCATTTTCGCAGGAGTGGCACCGATTGCACACATGCCAACACAGACGCACGGAGAGCAGTCTAACGCATGGCACACACACACACACTTTTGCAGACGTTGACACTATCCCTCTTCCTCTCTCTCACACATTCACTGTACATATATACCCACACACATTTGTACACATACTGATACAGACATTCAAGGTTCTCTCCCTCCCCTTCACCGTCTCTCGGGCACACATACAGACGTGTAGAGCTTCTCTTTTCCTCTCCCTGCCTCTCACACTCACACACTAGCTCAAACACAATCACATTTTCTCCATACACACACACAGATCATGCACTGAGGCAACTTCATAGAACCCAGACACAAATGCTCTAATACAAAACTGACACACACACTCACAGTTAATCAATATAACACCTCGAACCCAGAGCCAGGCAGGGCTGGCACATTAGTTAGCATACACAACCGTAATGCCTCACATACAGAACTAAGCGAGCAGCATCATCACCATCATCATCACCACCACCTACTCCAACCCAGCACATCTCTGCTACTGGGAGGCAATCAATACAATATGCAGGAATAATAAAACAGGGGATGACAGCCTGGAGAATGAAGAAAAGAGAGTGGAAGAGGAAGAGAATGAGGATGTTCCATCGTTACCTGCCGTTTGTGTGTTTCCGCCTAATAGGGAAAGCCAGAAAATACAGGAGAGACGGATGAGAGAGGGAGAGAAACAGAGAGAGGGAGGAGGAGAAAGAGAGAGGGGGAGAGCAGAGGAGGAAAACAGAGGGTGGGGGTCAAATGTGTGACAGAAGGGGGAGGGTATGACGGGATGACTCACAAAAAGACGCTGAGAAAAGAGGAGCGAAAGAGGGAAGAGAGTGGGGAAGGTTGATTCATTAGACAGAAAGAGGAAGAGAGTGGGGAGGGTTGACTCATTAGACAGAAAGAGGGAAGAGAGTGGGGAAGGTTGATTCATTAGACAGAAAGAGGGAAGAGAGTGGGGAGGGTTGATTCATTAGACAGAAAGAGGGAAGAGAGTGGGGAGGGTTGATTCAATAGACAGAAAGAGGGAAGAGAGTGGGGAGGGTTGACTGTACACCATTGCATCATCTATACTAAACACTGGCTCAGCAATGATGCACCTACAGCGTATACCACTCCTTATATATGACTAACTGTATAGGCACTAAACAGTGAACGGTAATGTTGCACTGTTACAGCATCAAAGTGGATTTCGAAACATTGAATGTATTCCCCATTCTATAGCATATACAGTGTCTTGCGAAAGTATTCGGCCCCCTTGAACTTTGCGACCTTTTGCCACATTTCAGGCTTCAAACATAAAGATATAAAACTGTATTTTTTTGTGAAGAATCAACAACAAGTGGGACACAATCATGAAGTGGAACGACATTTATTGGATATTTCAAACTTTTTTAACAAATCAAAAACTGAAAAATTGGGCGTGCAAAATTATTCAGCCCCCTTAAGTTAATACTTTGTAGCGCCACCTTTTGCTGCGATTAAAGCTGTAAGTCGCTTGGGGTATGTCTCTATCAGTTTTGCACATCGAGAGACTGACATTTTTTTCCCATTCCTCCTTGCAAAACAGCTCGAGCTCAGTGAGGTTGGATGGAGAGCATTAGTGAACAGCAGTTTTCAGTTCTTTCCACAGATTCTCGATTGGATTCAGGTCTGACTTGGCCATTCTAACACCTGGATATGTTTATTTTTGAACCATTCCATTGTAGATTTTGCTTTATGTTCTGGATCATTGTCTTGTTGGAAGACAAATCTCCGTCCCAGTCTCAGGTCTTTTGCAGACTCCATCAGGTTTTCTTCCAGAATGGTCCTGTATTTGGCTCCAACCATCCTCCCATCAATTTTAACCATCTTCCCCGTCCCTGCTGAAGAAAAGCAGGCCCAAACCATAATGCTGCCACCACCATGTTTGACAGTGGGGATGGTGTGTTCAGCTGTGTTGCTTTTACGCCAAACATAACGTTTTGCATTGTTGCCAAAAAGTTCAATTTTGGTTTCATCTGACCAGAGCACCTTCTTCCACATGTTTGGTGTGTCTCCCAGGTGGCTTGTGGCAAACTTTAAACGACACTTTTTATGGATATCTTTAAGAAATGGCTTTCTTCTTGCCACTCTTCCATAAAGGCCAGATTTGTGCAATATACGACTGATTGTTGTCCTATGGACAGAGTCTCCCACCTCAGCTGTAGATCTCTGCAGTTCATCCAGAGTGATCATGGGCCTCTTGGCTGCATCTCTGATCAGTCTTCTCCTTGTATGAGCTGAAAGTTTAGAGGGACGGCCAGGTCTTGGTAGATTTGCAGTGGTCTGATACTCCTTCCATTTCAATATTATCGCTTGCACAGTGCTCCTTGGGATGTTTAAAGCTTGGGAAATCTTTTTGTATCCAAATCCGGCTTTAAACTTCTTCACAACAGTATCTCGGACCTGCCTGGTGTGTTCCTTGTTCTTCATGATGCTCTCTGCGCTTTTAACGGACCTCTGAGACTATCACAGTGCAGGTGCATTTATACGGAGACTTGATTACACACAGGTGGATTGTATTTATCATCATTAGTCATTTAGGTCAACATTGGATCATTCAGAGATCCTCACTGAACTTCTGGAGAGAGTTTGCTGCACTGAAAGTAAAGGGGCTGAATAATTTTGCACGCCCAATTTTTCAGTTTTTGATTTGTTAAAAAAGTTTGAAATATCCAATAAATGTCGTTCCGCTTCATGATTGTGTCCCACTTGTTGTTGATTCTTCACAAAAAAATACAGTTTTATATCTTTATGTTTGAGGCCTGAAATGTGGCAAAAGGTCGCAAAGTTCAAGGGGGCCGAATACTTTCGCAAGGCACTGTATCGAAATGACTACTATTATCTTGTTGTTTGAAAAATGTTTGTAAACTGTAAGAGAACAATTACGCGTAAGAAATACCAACGCATTTCAAATGTATTTTGCTTTAAGATGTGCCTATACTCAAAACCATCCATGAAAAGTAATGTCCTTCAAAATGGCAATTTGCTGAGTACTGGAAGAGTTGAATGTTTTAGGACTGCATGATGGTTATACAGACAGACAGGCGGTGTGGGTGAAACAGCGTGTGTGTGTCTGTGTGCACATTTATTTATTTATTTTTACTCTTTTTTTTTTATCAAACCTTTACTTAACAAGCCAAGTCAGTTATTAAGAACAAATTCTTATTTACAATGGCAGCCTACCCCGGCCAGACTTGGCCAATTGTCCGTCGCCCTATGGGACTCCCAATCCGGACCGGATGTGATACAGCCTGGAATCGAACCAGGGACTGTAGTGATGCCTATTGCACTGAGATGCAGTGCCTTAGACCGCTGCGCCACTAGGGAGCACGTGCGTGTGCGCGCATTCCTGTGCATGCATGTACGTGTGTGGTGTGGGTGTGTATGCCTAGACAGAGGAGAGTGAGAGATATATAATTCTATAATTAAATGGCCAAGTAAAAATGGGATTATCTTTGCAATACAACAACAACAATGTCCTTGACACCCATCTCACTCAGAAAGAGAGAGAACTGCACAGGGAAAGTGCCTCTATCCAACTGCTATTTTAATCATGGTTGATTGGCAACATTTCCTCCGCCCTCAGGTCACACCTCTGGTTCTTCAACCTCTGTTTCAGTCCACACAGCTGCTCCTGTCCCATCCTCCTTCCTCTCATTTCCTATTGCAATGTTTGTGTGGGGAGTGTGAATGTGAGGGTGGGGTTGTTCTGTATGTGTGTGTGTCTGTCATTTGTGAGGACAGAGGGAGCCAGAGTAGGTGCAGATGTCAGGTGAGGCACAGGGATGTATGGGAGGCCAGTGGACAGAGAGCCAGTGTGTCAGTGAGGGGAGTCTGCATGGACTCCTCTCCTAGGGCATTGTGTGTATGTGTGTTAATGCATTGGCGTTAACGCTCTAGCATCTAACCATCCTCTATCGTTTCCAGATTCATGTCGAGATTCACGGACACATTACTTTCTATAGGTGGATTCTGGATGACGAGAGGGGTGTGCCAACAGCTGTTCAGTGTGTAGGCCTATGCATGGGTAGATTTGTTTGCAGGTGTATCGAAAAATGTGTGGACTGCAGAATTCCTATACTACCTCATTTATCAGATACACTACACTAGCATTTTGTTACAGCCTTATTCTATAATTGATTGAATAGTTTTTTCCCCCACATCAAATCAAAGTTTATCTGTCACATGCGCCGAATACAACAGGTGTAAACCTTACAGTGAAATGCTTATTTACGAGTCCCTTAACGAACAGTGCAGTTAAGAAAAATATGTGTTCAGTAAAAGATAGGTAAGTAAAAAATAAAAGTAACAAATAATTAAAGAGCAGCAGTAAAATAACAGTAGCGAGGCTATAAACAGGGGGTCATAAACAGAGAGTAGCAGCAGTGTAAAGGGGGGGGGGGGCAATGCAAATAGTCTGGGTAGCCATTTGATTAGCTGTTCAGCAGTCTTATGGCTTGGGGGTAGAAGCTGTTAAGAAGCCTTTTGGACCTAGACTTGGCACTCTGGTACCGCTTGCCGTGCGCTAGCAGAGAGAACAGTCTATGACTAGGGTGGCTGGAGTCTTTGACAATTTTTAGGGCCTTCCTCTGACACCGCCTGGTATAGAGGTCCTGGATGGCAGGAAGCTTGGCCCCAGTGAAGTACTGGGCCGTACGCACTACCCTCTGTAGTGCCTTGCGGTCGGAGGCCGAGCAGTTGCCATAACAGGCAGTGATGCAACCCGTCAGGATGCTCTCGATGGTGCAGATGTACAACTTTTCGAGGATAGGCTTTGTTGAAAGCTTCACGACTGTCTTGGTGTGTTTGTCTACACACAATACCCCATAATGACAAAGCAAGCACTACAGGTTTTTAGAAATGTTTGTTAATTTATTAAAAATAAAAAACTGAAATATCACGTTTACATAAGTATTCAGATCCTTTACTCAGTACTTTGTTGAAGCACCTTTGGCAACAATTACAGCCTTGAGTCTTCTCGGGAATGACGCTACAAGCTTAGCACACCTGTATTTGGGGAGTTTCTCCCATTCCTCTCTGCAGATCCTCTCAAGCTCTGTCAAGTTGGATGGGGAGCGTTGCTGCACAGCTATTTTCAGGTCTCTCCAGTGATGTTCGATCAGGCTCAAGTCCGGGCTCTGGCTGGGCCACTCAAGGACATTCAGAGACTTGTCCCGAAGCCACTCCTGCATTGTCTTGGCTGCGTACTTAGGGTCGTTGTCCTGTTGGAAGGTGAATCTTCGGCCCAGTCTGAAGTCCTGAGCGCTCTGGTTTTCATCAAGGATCTCTCTGTACTTTGCTCCGTTCATCATTCACTCGATCCTGACTAGTCTCCAAGTCCATGCAGCTGAAAAACATCCCCACAGCATGATGCTGCCACCACCATGCTTCACCGTAGGGATGGTGCCAGGTTTCCTCCAGACGTGACACTTGCCATTCAGGCCAAAGAGTTCAATCTTGGTTTCATCAGACCAGAGAATCTTGTTGTTTGAATGTGGTTTCTCATGGTCAGAGTCCTGTAGGTGCTTTTTGGCAATCTCCAAGCGGGCTGTCATGTGGCTTTTACTGAAGAGTGGCTTCCATCTGGCCACTCTACCATAAAGGCCTGATTGGTGGAGTGCTGTAGAGATGGTTGTCCTTCTGGAAGGTTCTCCCATCTCCACAGAGGAACTCTGGAGCTCTGTCAGAGTGACCATCGGGTTATTGGTCACCTCCCTGACCGAGGCCCTTCTTCCCCGATTGTTCAGTTTGGCCGGGCAGACAGCTCTAGGAAGAGTCTTGGTGGTTTCAAACTTTTTCAATTTAATAATGATGGAGGCCACTGTGTCCTTGGGGACCTTCAATGCTGCAGAAAGGTTTTGGTGCCCTTCCCCAGATCTGTGCCTCGACACAATCCTGTCTCGGGGCGCTACGGACAATTCCTTCAACATAATGGCTTGGTTTTTACTCTGACATGGACTGTCAACTGTGGGACCTTATATAGACTGGTGTGTGCCTTTCCAAATCATGTCCAATCAATTGAATTTACCACAGGTGGACTCCAATCAAGTTGTAGAAACAACTCAAGGGTGATCAATGGAAACAGGACGCACCTGAGCTCAATTTCAAGTCTCATAGCAAATGGTCCTAATACTTTTGTAAATAAGGCATTTATATTTTTTATTTGTAATACATTTGCAAAAAAGTTCTAAAAACCTATTTTCACTTTGTCATAATGGGGTATTGTGTGTAGATTGCTAAGGATTTTTTTTAAAATCAATTTTAGAATAAAGCTGTAACGTAACAAAATGTGGAAAAGGACAAGGAGTCTGAATACTTTCCGAAGGCACTGTAGGAAAGGTGACAAGGAGAGCTTAGGACACCACTTTAGAGACTATTGGACAGTGTGTAGTCTGGAGACTGTTGTACCCACCATTTGCTGCTACCACACAGCTTCCCATACTTCAGTGCCCTCTTGTGGTCATCATCCCATTGCTGCCTGAGAGAGTCCAACCTAATGTAGCGTCCCTGTATGTCAGCAATCCTGTATGGGTTGGCATGGGTAGCCTCAAGCTTAGAAAGTCGGGCCAGTACCCGAAGGCTTGCCGGTTTGAATCCTAGGGCTGACAAGAAAAAAAGTGGAGAGAGAGAGAGAGAGATGGCATTTAGACCTCAGGTGCCACCTACTGCCATTGTGCCCTTGAGAAAATGCACAATAAAGATCTATTCTATAATGCATCAAGAGGTCTGAATGTTATGGTAGGTACAGGACAGGTATCAGGCTTGTCTTGTAGCTGCAGGTTCATGCCCCATCCCTGCTATTCTCCTGATGACTCACACTAAATTTGTTCGCTACATACTTTAGTCAGAGACTGCCATCGTTGAAGTTGTTGGTGGTGAGAAAGGGAACGAAGGGTGTTGTAAGAAAACAAAGTCATCAGAGATTGGATTGGACAAATTGTCATACTGCCGCTTTACCCGGTTTCCACTAGATAGCACAGCCACAAAGTCCCAAAATGGGCTATATCTCAGTAATTCATGAAAACAAAAATGTGCTTTATGATCTTAATTTAAGGTTGGGGTTAGGCAAAAGGTTAGCAGTGTGGTTAAGTTTAGGGTAAGGTTTAAAATCACATTCTAAAGCTGCAATATGTAACTTTTTGGGTGTGACCAACCAAATACACATAGATATGTGAGTTATTCTCATTGAAAGCAAGTCTAAGACACTATGTGCACTATTTCTATGCTTCCTGCGCTTGAGATTCAATTTTGTCATCTTCAAACAGCTGGAAATACAATATTTTTGGTTACTGAAAATATATTTTAGAGCGGTTTAGATGGTACAATGACTGTCTACACATTGGTTGTTTTGTCACAAACTGAAATTAGGCAAACTTAGAATTTTAGCCACCAGGAAACGGCGAATGCACCTTTAAGATAAATTGTAGAAATAGGCGGGGTATAGGAAAAAAACATGTTGTTGATCAAATTCGACTCTCATCAACTGCAATACAAAAACTCCTTGCATGGTGAGCGAAAAAAAATAACCCACCTGCCGGAGAAGACCAACAAAAGACATATTTTGGGTCCATTTATCCCTCTCACTTCACCTCTTCCTCTCTGGTGAAGTGTTGGGGGTTCCCATAGAGAATGATAGAGGCCTCTAGTAGCCAAAAAGCTATTTTAGTAAGAGCAGCGCCATTGAGGGCTTCCACCATTTTAATGTAGTCAACTGAGTGGGACTTCTAGCTTCATTGGCTGATCCCTCCAGATGACCCGGTTGGAATCATGTCCAATCGGGTCATCATGCTCAAGATGGCGCCGGCAGAGAGGGCTGCCTTGCTTCTAGTCCTTCTAGTACTTTGCAGTATTTTTCTTTTTTATGTATTATTTACTTATGTGGCAGGGTCTACAGACAATCACAGACTACAAAAGGAAAACCAGCCACGTCATTGACACCGACATCTTGCTTCCAGACAAACTAAACACCTTCTTTGCCCGCTTTGAGGATAATACAGTGCCACCAGCGCGGCCCGCTACCAAGGACTGTGGGCTCTCTTTCTCCGTGGCTGACATGAGTATGACATTTAAACGTGTTAACCCTCACAAGGCTGCCGGCCCAGATGGCATCCCCAGCCGCATCCTCAGAGCATGCGCAGACCAGCTGGCTGGTGTGTTTACAGACATATTCAATATCTCCCTATCCCAGTCTGTTGTCCCCACATGCTTCAAGATGGCCATCATTGTTCCTGTACCCAAGAATGAAAGGTAACTGAACTAAATGACTATCATCCTGTAGCACTCACTTCTGTCATCATTTAGTGCTTTTAGAGACTACTCAATGATCATATCACCTCCACCTTACCTGTCACCCTAGACCCACTTCAATTTGCTTACCACCCCAATAGGTCCACAGACTTTGCAATCGCCACCACACTACACACTGCCCTATCCCATCTGGACAATAGGAATACCTATGTAAGAATGCTGTTCATTGCATAGCTCAGCATTCAACACCATAGTACCCTTCAAGCTCATCATTAAGCTTGAGGCCCTGGGTCTCAACCCCGCCCTGTGCAATTGAGTCCTGGACTTTCTGACGGGCTGCCCCCCAGGTGGTTAAGGTAGGAAACAACATCTCCACCTCGCTTGATCCTCGACACTGGGGCCCCACAAGGGTGCATGCTCAGCCCCCTCCTGTACTCCCTCTTCACCCATGACTGCGTGGCCATGCACACCTCCAACTCATTCATCAAGTTTGCAGATGACACAACAGTAGTAGGCTTGATTACCAACAACGACGAGTCAGCCTACAGGGAGGTGGTGGAGGCTCTCGGAGTATGGTGTCAGGAAAATAACCTCTCACTCAATGTCAACAAAACAAAGGAGATGATCATGGATTTCAGGAAACAGCAGAGGAACCACCCCCCTATCCACACCGATGGGACAGCAGTGGAGAAGGTGGAAAGTTAAGTTCCTCTGCGTACACATCACAGACAAACTGAAATGGTCCACCCACACAGACAGTGTGGCGAAGAAGGCGCAACAGCACCTCTTCATCCTCAGGAGGCTGAAAAAATGTGGCTTGTCACCTAAAACCCTCACAAACTTTTACAGATGCACAATTGAGAGCATCCTGTCGGGCTGTATCACCGCTAGGTATGTCAACTGCACCACCCACAACCGCAGGGCTCTCCAGAGGGTGGTGCGGTCTGCACAACGCATCACCAGGGGCAAACTACCTGCCCTCCAGGACACCTACTGCACCCGATGTCACAGGAAGGCCAAAAAGATCATCAAGGACAACAACCACCCGAGCCTCTGCCTATTAACCCCGCTACCATCCAGAAGGCGAGGTCAGTACAGGTGCATCAAAGCTGGGACCGAGAGACTGAAAAACAGCTTCTATCTCAAGGCCATCAGACTGATAAACAGCCATCACTAAACACAGAGATGCTGCTGCCTACATACAGATTTGAAATCATTGGCCACTTTAATAAATGGAACACTAGTCACTTTAATAATGCCACTTTAATAATGTTTACTTATCTTGCATTATTCATCTCATATGTATATACTGTATTATATTACGTCTTAGCCTATGCCGCTCTATCATTGCTCATCCATATATTTATATATTCTTATTCCATTCCTTTACTTAGATTTGTTGTGTTATTGTTAAATATTACTTATTAGATGTTACTGCACTGTCAGAACTAGAAGCAGAAGCATTTCGCTACACTCGCAATAACATCTGCTAATCATGTGTATCTGACCAATAAGATTTGATGGTCCAATAGTTAAGAAGAAAAATAACTACTTTAAAATGGAGATACTCGCAATAACATCTGCTAATCATGTGTATCTGACCAATAAGATTTGATGGTCCAATAGTTAAGAAGAAAAATAACTACTTTAAAATGGAGATAGCCTCAACGGCCACTGCCCATGCTGTCACAGATGCTATAATGTCACAGATACAAAAATGTGTCCTCTATCTATCTCTATGAACTATCTCTATGGGAGATCCAAACTACTTGTGTGGGTGTGGCCTAGCATTTGGCCGGAACAAGGAATCTGGATTGCCAGGCAAGCGATCCTCCCCAAAATTCACTATGCTCACAAGTAACCCACTGTTTTAAAAAATGCGTTATTCACTCCTGCTAGAATAACATTCAGTCGTGCTTACTCGCCTCACCTAGCTCAAATCTCCTGTGGCATGACTCAGTTCCGGGCTTGCTCTGAACCTGAACGTTTACAGACTCTCAATGTGCACTGATCAGTAAATCAATACTGCAGATTGATTAATTATGTTTAGTGAAAAACGTTTTGCCAATGTCAATCCCTCTCCATTGAAGATCACCTACCTGCCCTAATAAAATATTTTCAAGGTTGTCTCACCACTTGCCAAGGACAATGTATGTAGTCTCTTTGGAGGATGTCTCTCTCTTTGGCTCTCTAGATTTTCTTATATAACTAAACGGGAGGGTAGATAAAATGTAGAAGATTTACTCACTAAATGCCATATGATGAGCCACAGATGAACCTCAAGAATATTGGAGGCTGTGTTGAATGAAACGCCTCCTTTACAGTGATCATGTGTATGAATCCCGGATGTGACAACGCCTGTGTTGGATTGATACGGTAGAGAAACTTTTGCAATCTAAGTCTGATTTGAGATAAATCGTGAAATGTATATTATGTAGAAAGAGTACATATTTACATTTGGAACAACTTACTGTATGTATTTATTTTTAAACAACGGCATTAGCAGTTGACACCTAGCTAACCAGCTTGCTAAGAAGTGTTGTTAGCTTGTTAGCTGCTAAGAACGTTAGCTATCTTTTGTTTGTTGTTTTTAACTAGTTAACGTTACGTGCTGTGTCTACATAGCAGCTTGGGAAAATAGCATTCGTTTTTGTTTACTTTTACTTCATTGTTTTTTTTTAAATGACATGGCACTGAAAATGATTGAGGCGAAACGGTTTTACAGGCCTCGTCTGGGATTTAGCTAGCTAACAAGCTAACGTTAGCGACCTATGATAGGTAATGTTATCCAGATATAAAACGCTCTGTTTAGTCGGTTTGGCAAGCTCTAGTTGAGATTTAGTATGATTAAAAACTTTACATGTTTTTTCCCCCCTTTTTTATTGGCTAGTTCGCTTGCTACCTTCACCTTACCTCGAACATTGTATGCGGAAGTGACAGCCAGTAACCTTAACGTTAGCTAGCTAACAGTAGCTAGTAAGCAGCAATTAGCAAGGTTTGAAAGTGCTACAAAAAAGTTGGTTAGTAAGCTAGCTATAATTGTGCCCATATTATCCATGCATGTTATGGTACAGTAAATAACCATTTTTTATGAAATAACTTGCTTCTTTAACGTTAGAGGTTGGCTAGCCTATTCCCCAGTGTTTGCTTGCCTGCAATCCTCGTGTGATAGTTAACGTTAAGTCTGATACATTGTTACATTTTTTTTGTTTCGTATGTTTTTTTTTGGAAAGCATTTAGAACTAGCATTGTTGTTAATTACTTATGTCATACTCCCAACCATCAAAATAATCACAAGACCCTCATTGATGAAATGGTGATGTAAATAAGAGATACTCTATATAATGACGAGATGGTCTTGTCGCTGCTCTAAGAGACGATTTATGCTTGTCCTGAAAGTGTGGTCGGCGGAGCCGTATGGGTGGTGTGACGCAATTCCTGGGCCTCTGGAGGCACTCTGTTCCGCATCGCCTTGGCCTCTCAAATTGTGTAACAATGCGGAGGGCTCGCTATTGCTCCGCATTGACATGATTAGGTGAGGGCGGGAGGTCCTGTATCAATACAAAGTCACTTCCTTGACAACAGCTCTGCGCTGCTCCATGACGCGCAAAAAAATATGTTTGGCCTGACTTCTGCGGAGGCCGCATTAAAGTAAATGCTATACGGCCATTGCAGAAAGCGTATTGACCATGTAGCGCATTTAACAATATGAGTCGTTGCTCAGCAACATACTGGTCACAGGGCCTTGTGCTGTGAACGGTGTATTACTGTGTGACAGCCTATTGTGTGCACTTGAGCGATCTAGATGGTTGGAATTCTTACCACTTGTTATTCACAAACACACTGTTGTGTCTGTGGCCAATGAGTCATACAATGGTTGTGTCTGCTCTCACTCTTGTGCCCACCCGCTCATGATGTATTATCTTGCCTCTCTCTCTCAATATATTTTATACTTAGTGAGATAAACCAATGACACATACCTCTAATCTAAATTATGACTACAGCTGCCAAAAAGACATTTGCAGATTTTTTTGTCTTCCCTGATTGGTCTGAAGTTTCACCAGCATCAATCAGTACATTCAACCCTGTTTCTGTCTGTCTGTCTCCCTCCATCCATCCAGATGCAGACCATAAAGTGTGTGGTAGTGGGTGACGGTGCAGTGGGAAAGACCTGCCTGTTGATCTCCTACACCACCAACAAGTTCCCCTCGGAATACGTCCCCACGGTGAGTGGCACTGATTGGAGTGTTGTCAAGAAAGGTCTTTGAGCGGGGCATGGCCAAGTGTCAGGGTTTGTCAAGTGTCTAGACTAGGGGGTGTGCAACAGGAGCCGCTGCAGTTTGTGCCGTTTGTTCCAGACCATTTTCTAACACATTTCTGTTTCAACTAATCAAATTTAAACCGCTATTGAATGAATCCAGTGTGTGTAGTGCTGGGCGGGAGCAAAAGCCTCCACACACTGTCTGTAATTATTGATCTGTGCGGAATCTCACATAAAGAATCACATATAGAATGGGTTTTGATAAGAGAAGGTATTTGTTTTGTAGCTGAAAAGTAGCTCTTTGATGAAGAGCCAGACTCTTATGGAAGTGGTTATGGACCAAAAAGCAGTCGGGCTACAAGCCTTTTCACCTTTATTTTAGCTTTATTTAACTAGGCAAGTCCGTTAAGAACAAATTTGTATTTTCAATGACGGCCTAGGAACAGCGGGTCAACTGCCTTGTTCAGGGGCAGAACGACATATTTGTACCTCGTCAGCTCGGGGATTCGAACTTGCAACCAGGTAGCTGGCCGCTAAACTGACTTTTTTATTTTATTTATTTTTTATTTCACCTTTATTTAACCAGGTAGGCTAGTTGAGAACAAGTTCTCATTTGCAACTGCGACCTGGCCAAGATAAAGCATAGCAGTGTGAACAGACAACACAGAGTTACACATGGAGTAAACAATTAACAAGTCAATAACACAGTAGAAAAAAAGGAAAGTCTATAGACATTGTGTGCAAAAGGCATGAGGAGGTAGGCGAATAATTACAATTTTGCAGATTAACACGAGTGATAAATGATCAGATGGTCATGTACAGGTAGAGATATTGGTGTGCAAAAGAGCAGAAAAGTAAATAAATAAAAACAGTATGGGGATGAGGTAGGTAAAAATGGGTGGGCTATTTACCGATAGACTATGTACAGCTGCAGCGATCGGTTAGCTGCTCAGATAGCAGATGTTTGAAGTTGGTGAGGGAGATAAAAGTCTCCAACTTCAGCGATTTTTGCAATTCGTTCCAGTCACAGGCAGCAGAGAACCGGAACGAAAGGCGGCCAAATGAGGTGTTGGCTTTAGGGATGATCAGTGAGATACACCTGCTGGAGCGCGTGTTACGGGTGGGTGTTGCCATCGTGACCAGTGAACTCAGATAAGGCGGAGCTTTACCTAGCATGGACTTGTAGATGACCTGGAGCCAGTGGGTCTGGCGACGAATATGTAGCGAGGGCCAGCCGACTAGAGCATACAGGTCGCAGTGGTGGGTGGTATAAGGTGCTTTAGTGACAAAACGGATGGCACTGTGATAAACTGCATCCAGTTTGTTGAGTAGAGTGTTGGAAGCAATTTTGTAGATGACATCGCCAAAGTCAAGGATCGGTAGGATAGTCAGTTTTACTAGGGTAAGTTTGGCGGCGTGAGTGAAGGAGGCTTTGTTGCGGAATAGAAAGCCGACTCTAGATTTAATTTTCGATTGGAGATGTTTGATATGAGTCTGGAAGGAGAGTTTACAGTCTAGCCAGACTCCTAGGTACTTATAGATGTCCACATATTCAAGGTCGGAACCATCCAGGGTGGTGATGCTAGTCAGGCGTGCGGGTGCAGGCAGCGAACGGTTGAAAAGCATGCATTTGGTTTTACTAGCGTTTAAGCGCAGTTGGAGGCCACGGAAGGAGTGTTGTATGGCATTGAAGCTAGTTTGGAGGTTAGATAGCACAGTGTCCAAGGACGGGCCGGAAGTATATAAAATGGTGTCGTCTGCGTAGAGGTGGATCAGGGAATCGCCCGCAGCAAGAGCAACATCATTGATATATACAGAGAAAAGAGTCGGCCCGAGAATTGAACCCTGTGGCACCCACATAGAGACTGTCAGAGGACCGGACAGCATGCCCTCCGATCTGACACACTGAACTCTGTCTACTGAGTCTGCCGATAAGAATATGGTGATTGACAGAGTCGAAAGCCTTGGCAAGGTCGATGAAGACGGCTGCACAGTACTGTCTTTTATCGTTGGCGGTTATGATATCGTTTAGTACCTTGAGCGTGGCTGAGGTGCACCCGTGACCGGCTCGGAAACCAGATTGCACAGCGGAGAAGGTACGGTGGGATTTGAGATGGTCAGTGACCTGTTTGTTGACTTGGCTTTCGAAGACCTTAGATAGGCAGGGCAGGATGGATATAGGTCTGTAACAGTTTGGGTCCAGGGTGTCTCCCCCTTTGAAGAGGGGGATGACTGCGGCAGCTTTCCAATCCTTGGGGATCTCAGACGATATGAAAGAGAGGTTGAACAGGCTGGTAATAGGGGTTGGGGTTGCGACAATGGCGGCAGATAGTTTCAGAAATAGAGGGTCCAGATTGTCAAGCCCAGCTGATTTGTACGGGTCCAGGTTTTGCAGCTCTTTCAGAACATCTGCTATCTGGATTTGGGTAAAGGAGAACCTGGAGAGGCTTGGGCGAGTAGCTGCGGGGGGGGGGGAGTTGTTGGCCGAGGTTGGAGTAGCCAGGCAGAAGGCATGGCCAGCCGTTGAGAAATGCTTGTTGAAGTTTTCGATAATCATGGATTTATCGGTGGTGACCGTGTTACCTAGCCTCAGTGCAGTGGGCAGCTGGGAGGAGGTGCTCTTGTTCTCCATGGACTTCACAGTGTCCCATAACTTTTTGGAGTTGGAGCTACAGGATGCAAATTTCTGCCTGAAGAAGCTGGCCTTAGCTTTCCTGACTGACTGCGTGTATTGGTTCCTGACTTCCCTGAACAGTTGCATATCGCGGAGACTATTCGATGCTATTGCAGTCCGCCACAGGATGTTTTTGTGCTGGTCGAGGGCAGTCAGGTCTGGAGTGAACCAAGGGCTATATCTGTTCTTAGTTCTGCATTTTTTGAACGGAGCATGCTTATCTAAAATGGTGAGGAAGTTACTTAGTAATCGAAGTTACTTAGTAATCGAAAACATTTTAGTCAGTCAATTAGCACATATCAGCTATCAGTGACTGACATAAGATAAACTGCTGATGCACAAACAAATTTAGAAATTGCACCCTGTGTGTTCTACTATTCTAACTCTCAACATTAAGTTGAAACTTCGACTAAGCACCCCCCCTCATGTTGGCCTGTAAAACAGACCCAATTGTCTCTGTGACGTTTCTCCATCCTTCTATACTCACTACAGTGCACTCTTCTCATAAGAATCACGTGGCAATTTGTTTTTTTAAATTATAAGCAGATGACTCAACATACTCAAACAATGCTACTGGTTGATTTGGTAGGTATTGAAATACTCTTACACATCTTACATGTACAGAAATAGGCTGAGATGACCTACAATGGCCTAGTGTAGTCTTATATTAGATGCATGTAGTGCATTCTTAGAACCTTTCATTTATTGGTGAATGCAGTCCTTGTACTACTGCATTTGGGAGTTGAAACATCTGAATATGGGTGTAGTGTGGACAGTCACCCTTGTAGAGGCAGTTACTTTTCTTTTTTTTTACCCACCATTCTCTATGGTGTTAGGCCTGGCTCTGTCCAAACACATTATCGTCATGGTGATCAGAGATGTGTTTCTGACTTTGCTTGGTTGCTCTTCAATGTGTGCTGCCTGCCGCGCCTTTCCACTGCATGCCCCAACGCCTCACTGTTTTTATGTCTAAACTTGAACTTCCCGTTAAAAGCGCGGCCTCCCATGGTTTCTCAACCCAATAACGGATAAGCAGACCAATGGTGTGTGGCAGACTGAAGTCCATGGTTGCATCTTAATAGTCGAAGGGGATCTCCTCGCTTTCGTCTTTCAGCGCTGGTGTATAAAAACACATGAGAGGTGAAAGAAATAAGCCTATGATAGATTGCTTTCACCTCTCCAATTCTTTCATATCCAGGCAGTATTCAATAGTGTTGTCACGATACCAGAAATTTGACTTCGATTCCAGGTTCAGTATCACGATAATCAATACCATCACGATACTCGATACCAAAACGATACCACAGCAAAAAGAGACGGCATATTAGCCAAAGTGCACAGATGGAAAAACAATCTGTTTTCTTTCCATTTGGGACTTATATTGTACTGATCAACAACATTGGCATAAAATAAGCAATCTCTTATTTTATCAAAGTGTGCTTTTTAAGACCTAATGACATCATCATCATTCACACACAAACAGTGAGAGAGACGTGACTGAGGCGAGGAAGACGAAGTGAATGGGTAAATCGTTTTTTAATTTTTGTTTTTTTTACTTCATCCGGTGCCCTGGCTCGGCAAGGTTTGCTCATTTCGACCATCCCATTGATCCTGAGGAGAAATCTCCACCAACCCGGGGCACCGGGCCATGCAAAACAAACTTGCCCAATGAATAACGTTTTTTGGATATGACTGTATGGTTTTTGGTGACAATCAGCTTTGAAATAAGCATATTGTGTGTTATGGTTTGCGTAATATCACAAACAAAGTTCTAGGGTAGTGAATTGATGTGAGCTTCAGCTGTAAGCTAGCAAGAAAAGTTGCTCTGAATAGCTGGAAGCTACCGGTATCTTCTTGCATTTTGACGTGTTCTAGCCTGGAATGAACTTTGTTTTGCGAACAGTAGCAAGATTTCTACATGCCGTGTTGCTTTATTGAAGTGTGTTAGCTCCACACACTTGCTGCACAGAAGTTAACATGATGCAGCCCAGACTCCCAGCGAGTGCAGGGATTCCTCAGGACAGGCTAGAGCTAGCAATGACTAAGTGGAGCAGACACGGTGCGCTCGCGCTAGAAGGTGACATCAGCTTCGCTGATAGACAGACTTGATCCTCTCTCAATCAGTAGAACCTCTTTTCATGTTCTAGTATCAAAAAAGTACAAAGGTTTCGGTATACAGTGTAGCACTAGTGTTCAATCATATTCAGTGCAGTTAAAGGAAAGGTGACAAGGAGAGAAAGACATATTAGACCATTGAGATGCACCCCAACTCTAGCAAGCATAACTTGTGGGTAGGGCTGTAAGGGTACACATATTCCTACCGAACCGTTAGGTACCGGGACCTCTGTTCGGTACACACTGTGAACCCGAATTAATGCATTCCAACTTAAAATATATATTTTTTAAACTCTAGGTTATGCCTATGCTGCGTTGTATGCCATTGACTTGTGAGTAAATCTGAGTGGGAAAAATGTATGGAATTCCATTAAAACAACTACAGCCTATGCGCACGTTGTAATTAAAATTTGAATCTTAATTTAAACTAACCTCTGAGGTGTAGCCGGGAACTTTGTGGATGGTGAGTGGTGGGAACGATTAACCAGAATTTAAATCTGCAGTTTAGGAACATGTTGGCTTTACAGTCAACTACAATGGCGATGGACAGAGAGTTGTGGATAAAAAGCTAATATTGTGTTCTCCACTGCTCAACGAGAATAGCCTATGCAGAGTGGGGCGTGTAGCTTGCTTTTGTCGGCCAATCACAAGTCATCAAAGCGCCAAGTCATAGAGCCTCCGTGTGTGGCAAAGCAAGTTAGGAGATGATCTAATCAATGAAAGATGGAATTAGTTTAAATGAGAAGTATATGCTATGTGTTATTTGTAACTAACTGTAGGACAGGAAGAAAGTGCATGCAGACTCAATTAGCCTAGCTAGCTCTTAGCTAGCTATTTTAGCCAACTAGCTTCTCTCGGTTTGATGCAGTCGAGAGGTACTACGTAATTATATTGGATGATAAATAACCTAGCTATGACAAGCTAGAAGTTGGTCTACTCGCGCAAGTCGGCTCGGTTGGTTGCTGCCTCTCCCTCCTTCCTTGCTCCCGTTTCACTTCCTTGCTCCCGATCACAGGACACACACCGCATGGTCTGTCCTCCGCCTACTCTCCTTCACGCTGTATCAGCTCTGGTTAATAAAATAGCTTACAAGTGGACTTTTCTGCTGCTTCCCTCACTCTGATCCGACCACGTCTATACAGAACTGGTCATCCTCGGGTCTGTTCGGAAAAGATCTCTGTATTGAAAAATATATTTATGCACATTTGTCTTGGTGGGAATGCCCCAGGTCCATTTCGGAACGTGTCCAACTTTTTAGACCTCTACTTGATGGCTAAAAGACAATGCCAGGAATATTGTGAATGATGTCACAGAAACTGTGCCACAAATAGGGTGCTTTTGAATTTTGCTAACTAAAGTAACTGTTGGAATTTTATTTTACTGCTGTACCGAAAACTGAACCGTGACCCCAAAACAGCAACAGGTGGGTTTGGTGAACCATTACACCCCTACTTGTGGGTGCATCTCAATGGTCTGAAATAGCTTCCTCTCCTTGCCGCCCGGGGTGGCTCAAACTCAAGGGTAAGAATGGATTAGGATGAGGCCTGAGATGAAACAGGGAGTGGACAGCCAGGGAAGAAGGTAAATTGGTGGTTTCGTGACTACACAAGGCAGGAATGTCAGGTATCTCCCACCCAAATTGAGGGAATGACCCTCAAGCTCCACACTACAAAGACAAACATGTACACTAAAGTAATAGTAGTTAACACCGTTATTAATTCCCAGGTGACAGCCATGAGACTCCTTTCAAATAGAACACCTAAAAATGGCAGTAGTGATTTAGTGTTTCACGCTATTCTACATTTTCCAAAGCAACGTCAAGAACTCCCTACAGCAATTTGTCACTTTCTGGAACCCACCTATGTAATGGTGGGAGAAACACCGGTTGGGTTAAAGAGACGATGTGTTTTGAGCACAGGGTTACAATTTTCCTTCAAAGTTTTCTGACCTACAAAAAAGCTTGAAAATGATACCGCCCGTGAACTTGCCCTTCGGTAGTCACTGTCTACGCAGTATTGTGCGACGGAGACAAAAAAATGAGAAATGGCAATGCAATTCAGCACGAAGCACAGTGGTTTCATCAGCACATCATAGATTAGCTGAGTCAGACAGTTCCTCATTTTTACTGAACAGTATGTGGCTTCTTTGTCTATACGGGGAGTCCCCTAAAGAGGAACAAGATCGCTGTGAAACATTCTGATACCCTACGTACGCAACACAAGCACGCTACGCAAAACAACATTATTGCGTCAAGTTATGAATGACTGGGCTGCACGAGTCTACGTAGTTTCTCTACGCAATACCATTTTGTGTAGCTACTTGTAGTTCTTCCATGCGTACATGTGGTATAAATCAGGGCTTACTTAGTTGACGACATGGTTCCCTTTGACCACCTACCACTGTAAGTACCACACACTGTTCTGTCAAGGGAACCAAAGTGAGGGGTTTTCATGTGTATGTATGTACATACAGTTGATGTCGGAATTTTACATACACCTTAGCCAAATACATTTAAACTCAGTTTTTCCACAATTCCTGACATTTAATCCTAGTAAAAATTCTCTGTCTAAGGTCAGATAGGATCACCACTTTATTTTAAGAATGTGAAATGTCAGAGTAATATTAGAGAGTGATTTATTTCATATTTTATTTCTTTCATCACATTCCCAGTGAGTCAGAAGTTTACATACACTTAATTAGTATTTGGTAGCATTGACTTTAAATTGTTTAACTTGGGTCAAAAGTTTCAGGTAGCCTTCCACAAGCTTCCCACAATAAGTTTGGTGAATTTTGGCCCATTCCTCCTGACAGAGCTGGTGTAACTGAGTCAGGTTTGTAGGCCTCCTTGAATGCACACACTTTTTCAGTTCTGCCCACACATTTTCTATGGGATTGAGGTCAGGGCTTTGTGATGGCCACCCCAATACCTTGACTTTGTTGTCCTTAAGCCATTTTGCCACAACTTTGGAAGTATGCTTGGGGTCATTGTCCATTTGGAAGACCCATTTGCGTCCAAGCTGACTGATGTCTTGAGATGTTGCTTCAATATATCCACATAATTGTCCTTTCTCATGATGCCGTCTCTTTAGTGAAGTGCACCAGTCTCTCCTGCAGCAAAGCACCCCCACGATATGATGCTGCCAACACTGCGCTTCATGGTTGGGATGGTGTTCTTCGGCTTGGAAGCCTCCCCCTTTTTCCTCCAAACATAACAATGGTCATTATGGCCAAACAGTTCTATTTTTGTTTCATCAGACCAGAGGACATGGGTGGGTGGGATATAAGTTATGAAAATAGGTTATGAAACAGCATAACCATATTCCTGTATCCACACCTGTACCATATAGATTCAGTAGTTGTAAAGATGGGGAGAGGTCTGTCCGTAATTAAGAGGTGCTCTGCTTTTTTGACACTACACTCCAAAAAGTCCTGCAGGCTCTAGTTTTGTCTTAACGTGATTATTGTCTAGTCATATGGTCAAGTGCAACAAAGAAAGACATAGTTAAGCTCCAGCTGGCCCAGAACGTCTTGCTCTTCATTGTAATCAGAGGGTTAATATAAATACTACGCATGCCAGTCTCTCTTGGCTGAGAGTTGAGGAACGACTGACTGCGTGACTTCCTGGTTTTTATAAGAAACATTAATGTGTTGGAACTTCCTAATTGTTTGCATAGTCAACTTACACACAGCACTAACTCACACACTTACCCCACCAGACATGCCACCAGAGGTCTTTTCAAAGTCCCCAGTCCCAGAACAAATTCAAGGAAACGTACAGTATTTTAAGTGAACTGCAAACCTGTTTTTAAAAAGAAAAAAATAAATAACACCTCATGGCACGACGCCTCTCCCTCATGTGACCTACTTGTGTGTATGTATTTGTAACTGATGGATGCACACACACACATCGCTCATCCATATATTATGTTCATATTCTTATTCATTATTTTACACACGTGTGTGTGTAAGGTAGTTGTTGTGAAATTGTTAGATTACTTGTTAGATATTACTGCTCGGTCGGAACTAGAAGCACAAGCATTTCGCTACACTCGCATTAACATCTGCTAACCATGTGTATGTGACCAATAAAATTTGATTTGATGTAAACCAAACCAACACACACACATACAGTGCCTTGCGAAAGTATTCGGCCCCCTTGAACTTTGCGACCTTTTGCCACATTTCAGGCTTCAAACATAAAGATATAAAACTGTATTTTTTTGTGAAGAATCAACAAGTGGGACACAATCATGAAGTGGAACGACATTTATTGGATATTTCAAACTTTTTTAACAAATCAAAAACTGAAAAATTGGGCGTGCAAAATTATTCAGCCCCTTTACTTTCAGTGCAGCAAACTCTCTCCAGAAGTTCAGTGAGGATCTCTGAATGATCCAATGTTGACCTAAATGACTAATGATGATAAATACAATCCACCTGTGTGTAATCAAGTCTCCGTATAAATGCACCTGCACTGTGATAGTCTCAGAGGTCCGTTAAAAGCGCAGAGAGCATCAAGAAGAACAAGGAACACACCAGGCAGGTCCGAGATACTGTTGTGAAGAAGTTTAAAGCCGGATTTGGATACAAAAAGATTTCCCAAGCTTTAAACATCCCAAGGAGCACTGTGCAAGCGATAATATTGAAATGGAAGGAGTATCAGACCACTGCAAATCTACCAAGACCTGGCCGTCCCTCTAAACTTTCAGCTCATACAAGGAGAAGACTGATCAGAGATGCAGCCAAGAGGCCCATGATCACTCTGGATGAACTGCAGAGATCTACAGCTGAGGTGGGAGACTCTGTCCATAGGACAACAATATTGCACAAATCTGGCCTTTATGGAAGAGTGGCAAGAAGAAAGCCATTTCTTAAAGATATCCATAAAAAGTGTTGTTTAAAGTTTGCCACAAGCCACCTGGGAGACACACCAAACATGTGGAAGAAGGTGCTCTGGTCAGATGAAACCAAAATTGAACTTTTTGGCAACAATGCAAAACGTTATGTTTGGCGTAAAAGCAACACAGCTGAACACACCATCCCCGCTGTCAAACATGGTGGTGGCAGCATCATGGTTTGGGCCTGCTTTTCTTCAGCAGGGACAGGGAAGATGGTTAAAATTGATGGGAAGATGGATGGAGCCAAATACAGGACCATTCTGGAAGAAAACCTGATGGAGTCTGCAAAAGACCTGAGACTGGGACGGAGATTTGTCTTCCAACAAGACAATGATCCAAAACACAAAGCAAAATCTACAATGGAATGGTTCAAAAATAAACATATCCAGGTGTTAGAATGGCCAAGTCAAAGTCCAGACCTGAATCCAATCGAGAATCTGTGGAAAGAACTGAAAACTGCTGTTCACAAATGCTCTCCATCCAACCTCACTGAGCTCGAGCTGTTTTGCAAGGAGGAATGGGGAAAAAACTTCAGTCTCTCGATGTGCAAAACTGATAGAGACATACCCCAAGCGACTTACAGCTGTAATCGCAGCAAAAGGTGGCGCTACAAAGTATTATCTTAAGGGGGCTGAATAATTTTGCACGCCCAATTTTTCAGTTTTTGATTTGTTAAAAAAGTTTGAAATATCCAATAAATGTCGTTCCACTTAATGATTGTGTCCCACTTGTTGTTGATTCTTCACAAAAAAATACAGTTTTATATCTTTATGTTTGAAGCCTGAAATGTGGCAAAAGGTCGCAAAGTTCAAGGGGGCCGAATACTTTCGCAAGGCACTGTACATACACACTACATGTAAATGTATTTAAATTATAAAGTATTTTGTCTGTATTCAAATTGAAATGGTCACATACACGTGTTTAGCAAATGTTATTGTGGGTGTAGCGAAATGCTTGTGTATATCTCCAACAGTGCAGTAATATCTAACAATTTCACAAAAGCACACACAAATCTAAAGTACAGGGATGGTAATGTATTTTTCGTTATGTGTCGGACCCCATTGAGACTAGCTGTCGCCATTGGAGTCAGCTAATGGACATCCTAATCAATGAATTGATGTAGGACAACTGTGAGTCCAACCATCTGACAGGTGTGGCATATCAAGAAGCTGATTTAAAACAGCATGATCATTACACAGGTGCACCTTGTCCTGGGGACAATAGAAAGCCACTAAAATGTGCAGTTTTGTCACACAACACAATTCCACAGATGTCTCAAGTTTTGAGGGAGTGTGCAATTGGCATGCTGACTACAGGAATGTCCACCAGAGTTGTTGCCAGATAATTGAATGTTCATTTCTCTACCATAAGCCACCTTCAACGTCTTTTTAGAGAATTTGGAAGTACGTCCAACCGGCCCTCACAACCGCAGACCATGTCTAACCATGCCAGCCTAGGACCTCCACATCCGGCTTCTTCACCTGCAGGATCGTCTGAGACCAGCCACCCGGACAGCAGATGAAACTATGGGTTTGCACAACCGATGAATTTTGGCACAAACTATCAGAAACCGTCTTAGGGAAGCTCATCTGCGTGCTCATTGTCTCGACCTGACTGCAGTTCGACGTCGTAACCAACTTCAGTGGGCAAATGCTCACCTTCGATGGCCACTGGCACGCTGGAGAGTTGTGCTCTTTAATTTAAGTCTCTATGGGGGTGCCACAGGGTTCAATCCTCGGGCCGACTCTTCTCTGTATACATCAATGATGTCACTCTTGCTGCAGGTGATTCTCTGATCCACCTCTACACAGACGACACCAGTCTGTACACTTCTTGGACACTGTGTTAACTAACCTCCAGACGAGCTTCAATGCCATACAACTCTCTTTCCGTGACCTCCAACTGCTCTTAAATGCAAGTTAAACTAAATGCATGCTCTTCAACCGATCGCTGCCCACACCTGCCTGCCCGTCCAGCATCACTACTCTGGACTGTTCTGACTTAGAATATGTGGACAACTATAAATACCTAGGTGTCTGGTTAGACTGCAAACTCTCCTTCCAGACTGACATTAAGCATCTCCAATACAAAATTAAATCTAGAATCTGCTTCCTATTTCGCAACAAAGCCTCCTTCACTCATGCTGCCAAACATACCCCTGTATAAAACTGACTATCCTACCGATCCACTCTACCCAGCAAATTGGATGCAGTCTATCACAGTCCCATCCATTTTGTCACCAAAGCCCCATATCCTACCCACCACTGCGACCTGTATGCTCTCGTTGGCTGGCCCTCGCTTCATATCCGTTACCAAACCCACTGGCTCCAGGTCATGAATAAGTTGTTTCTAGGTAAAGCCCTGCCTTATCTCAGCTCACTGGTCACCATAGCAGCACCCACTCGTAGCACGCGCTCCAGCAGGTATATCTCACTGGTCACCCCCAAAGCCAATTCCTCCTTTGGCCACCTTCCTTCCAATACTCTGCTGCCAATGACTGGAACGACCTGCAAAAATCACTGAAACTGGAGACTCATATCTCCCTCACTAGCTGTAAGCACCAGCTGTCAGAGCAGCTCACAGATCACTGCACCTGTACATAGCTCATCTGTAAGTAGCCCATCCAACTACCTCATCCCCATACTGTTATTATTTTGCTCCTTTGCACCCCAGTATCTCTACTTGCACACATCTATCACTCCAGTGTTTAATTGCTCTGGCTTGGCCACTCAAGGACATTCATGGACTGATATTTTGCTCCGTTCATCTTTCGCTCAAACCTGACTAGTGTTCCCAGTCACTGCCGCTGAAAAACATCCCCACAGCATGATCCTGCCACCACCATGCTTCACCGTAGGGATGGTGCCATGTTTCCTCCAGACATGACGCTTAACCTTCAGGCCAAAGAGTTCAATCTTGGTTTCATCAGACCAGAGAATCTTGTTACTCATGGTCTGAGCGTCTTTAGGTGCCTTTTGGCAAACTCCAAGCGGGCTGTTGTGCCTTTTACTGAAGAGAGGCTTCCGTCTGGCCACTACCATAAAGGCCTGATTGGTGGAGTGCTGCAGAGATGGTTGTCCTTCTGGAAGGTTTTCCATCTCCACAGAGGAACTCTGGAGCTCTGCCAGTGACCATCGGGTTCTTGGTCACCTCTCTGACCAAGGCCCTTCTCCCCCATTGCTCAGTTTAGCCTGGCAGTCAGCTCTAGGAAGAGTCTTGGTGGTTCCAAACTTCATCCATTTAAGAATGATGGAGGCCACTGTGTTTTTTTGGGACCTTCAATGCTACAGAAATGTTTTGGTACCCTTCCCCAGATCTGTCTCGGAGCTCTAAGCACAATTCCTTCGACCTCATGGCTTGGTTTTTGCTCTGACATGCACTGTCAACTCAAGTGTGCACCTTTCCAAATCATGTCCAATGCATTTTTTGAATAAGGCTGTAACATAACAAAATGTGGGAAAGTCCAGGGGTCTGAATACTTTCCGAATGCACCGTATAGCTGGCTATTTGGTTTGAAGTAATGCATCATGTTTTTTTTTTATCTGCTTGGAATTGACGGCAACAACTGCATGCAATGTCCAGGGATGGCAGAGAAGGCTAAAGGACTGGTTCCTAACTACTATCAGTGTGGAGTCTTCTTTGAGCGCTTGTTCAGCAGCCGTGGCATTACCCAGTTGCCACATTTTCGGCAATGGAGGACCAGTACCTGCAGAGAAGCGGCTCCTGCGGATGAACTGAAGGTCAGAGAAACCCGTGTTGGTGCCCTGACGAAACGCTCCGGGCCTGTATTTGTTTCTCCCTGGATGTACCGACGATGCCCTCCACTCAAGCTATACTGCCTTTCCAGCCCACTGCCTCAACTCCCTTACCATTATCCGGAACCGACTACTAGAGAGACTTTTCATTCGCCTTTAAAAATATACATATATATATTTTTAGGGACTACAATGGAAATCAGTCTGACTTTTTTTGTGATATCCCTGTCACTTTAAAAAAATATATATGCTGTGTATGATTTAAAAAAAAAAAAATGTTTACTGGAAAATAAATTCTAAAATACATTTTAAATCAAAACTCTACATGTTATGAAATCCCTAATGATTGATCCTCTATCTGTCTCTTCCTCAGGTGTTTGATAACTATGCAGTGACAGTGATGATCGGAGGGGAGCCCTACACTCTGGGGCTGTTCGATACAGCAGGTAAAACAAAATGGCTGCTCTCTGTCTCTCTCTCTCTCTACGTGAGCGCTTCCTAACTACAGTGTCTTGAGCCTCGACTTGTAATACCTTCTTCTCACTCACCTTGGTCTGCCTGTTTTACTTTCACACGGTGCTTACGGATCGTGTTTCTCTCCAGGCATCTAAGCATTTAACATTGCATGGGTAACTAGCCTATGTAGTTATAGCATTTACCATCGTGTCTAAACAAGTTTTTGTGTTTTGTGGGTTAGTCTGCTTGTGTTACTCCACCAAGCTCAAATATAAACTAGATCATGTAGAGTCCATTGTGTAGTTGTCTTATTTAGACTTTTCCTTGCATATGAAAGGAATCCTTGATGTAAAATCCCAAAAAAATGTGCTGTCTCTCTCTGTCGCCCTCCCCAGGTCAGGAGGACTATGACAGACTGCGACCACTCAGCTACCCTCAGACAGATGTCTTCCTGGTGTGCTTCTCTGTCGTATCACCTTCCTCTTTTGAGAACGTCCGTGAGAAGGTGTGTGTGGAATACAACTTTATTGTCCATTTGCTAGAACATAAATTAGTTTTCTGCCCTTCCCAACACCCCCAAAACACAACACACACACACGTGTGACTTCTGTTTTCAAGCCCATGTCTTTACACCTAGGTTTCTCTGTAAACATAGCATTGTGTGTGTTTTGTTAGTTGGGGTTAATGTTATTTTTCTCCCCTTTGCCTTGATGACAGCTTTGTGCACTCTTGGCATTCTCTCAACCAGCTTCATGAGGTGGAATGCTTTTCTAACAGTCTTGAAGGAGTTCCCATATATGCTTAGTATTTGTTGGCTGCTTTTCCTTCACTCTTCAGTCCAACTCATCCCAGACCATCTCAATTGGGTTGAGGTCGGGTGATTGTGGAAGCCAGGTCATCTGATGCAGCACTCCATCAGTCTCCTTCTTGGTCAAATAGCCCTTACACAGCCTGGAGGTGTGTTGTGTCATTGTCCTGTTGAAAAACAAATGATAGTCCCACTAAGAGCAAACCAGATGGGATGGCATATCGCTGCAGAATGCTGTGGTAGCCATACTGGTTAAGTGTGCCTTGAATTCTAAATAAATCATTGACAGTGTCACCAGCAAAGCACCATCACATCACCTCCTCCATGCTTCAAGGTGGGAACCACACATGTGGAGTTCATCCGTTCACCAACTCCGCATCTCACAAAGACACAGTGGGTCTTTGCAGCAATTCGAAAGCCTGATTCACGCAGTCTCCTCGGAACAGTTGATGTTGATATGTCTTTTACTTGAACTCTGTGAAGCATTTATTTATTTGGGCTGCAATCTGAGGTGCAGTTAATTGCCGATTTCTAAGGCTGGTATCTCTGCAGCAGAGGTAACTCTGGGTCTTCCTTTCCTGTGGAAAGAGAGCCAGTTTCATCAGTGCTTGATGGTTTTTGCGACTACACTTGAAGAAACTTTCAAAGTTCTTGACATTTTCTAGATTGACTGACCTTCATGTGTCATGCTGTCGTTTTTCTTGGTTCTGTATATAACATGAAACCCTCCCATACTCAATCGACATAATATATCCCAAGATCAAAACCTGGGTGTGACCCAAATATGCCCTCCCCCCTCTCCCACAGTGGGTCCCAGAGATCTCCCACCACTGTCCGCGTACACCCTTCCTGCTGGTGGGCACCCAGATGGACCTGAGGGACGACAGCAACACAGTGGAGAAGCTGGCTAAGAACAAGCAGCGGCCCCTGGCCCCTGAGAGCGGAGACAAGCTGTGCCGGGACCTCCGGGCCGTCAAATACGTTGAGTGCTCCGCCCTCACCCAGGTGTGTGTGTGTGTGTGTGTGTGTGTGTGTGTGTGTGTGTGTGTGTGTGTGTGTGTGTGTGTGTGTGTGTGTGTAAACACGTGGGCAAGAGACACAATCTCTATCTACTAAGTCTCTGGCCCTCATTCAGGCAAAACAGGAAATGGTAGATGTAAGTGACTTGAATGGTTTCTGAAAAGTAACTTCCTCTCACTCTGTCGACCTCTGTCCTTCGTTGTCTTGATATCATACTTTCTCACTAGGAACTACTAGCGGATGATGACGACTGTCGACAGCCTTTCATAGTGCAACTGTGGATATTGTGAAACTAGAATAGTGGATCAATGAGTAAATTGACTTCTCTCTCTCTCTCTCTCTCAGCGAGGTCTGAAGAACGTGTTTGATGAGGCCATCTTGGCCGCGCTGGAGCCGCCAGAGACCAAGCCCAAGAAACGCTGCGCACTCTTATAAAATATTTTAAATTGGGCCAAAGAGCCAGGGGAAAGAGACAGGCGGACACGGAGAACAGATAAAGCTGGGAAGGGTGTAATGGGAGGGAGAAAGAGAGGACGAGTGAGACATTTGTTTAATAGTGCCTTCAGCGATACAGGTGGGGAGGGGCGACGTTGCGTGGATAGGTAACAGAGACCTAGAAATACATCCTAATATGGAATAGAATGTATATCTATGTTTCTTGTAACAAGCTGATCAATTCTCTTCCAGACCAGAAAAGTCCTTCTTAAAAGGAGACCGACAGAGCAATATAGGGAAGAGACAAGGTTTTGAAACCTCTATTGCCTTAAAGTTACAGTACAAACAAAATAAGTTAGACAAAAGGAGGAAGAGACCGTGTGGAGTTTATTTTGTGTTTGATGATACTTAAAAACTGACTGGAAAAATGTGCTTAATCTGTGCAATCTAGACGCACACAGGCGCCAGTGCTTTACTCCCTTCAACCCACAACTGAACTCTTCTTCTTCACACACTATCTGACATCACTGCTCCCATGGAAACTACAAGCGCTTTTTCTTCCTCTTGGGATTTCACTGCCCCCTAACATGAACTGAATTTCCACTTGCTTCCTTTTTTTGACATTTTATTGTTTTAGAGATGATGGTATATTAATGACGATAATAAGAGTATTATTTTTTTGCCCCTTTATTTCAGGGGACACCCCTAGTGGTTAGCGGTTTGGACAATTGTTTTTTAAAAATGTGTTTTTTAAAAAAAATTTTATGGTTGTGTGCCAATGTGTTGTGTCACTGGTTTCATTTGACATAACAATCATAATATGCCTCTAATGACTACGTAGCTGGTTGTGATGTCAGTAGTAATAACAGCAAATAGCAATAATGGTTATGAGTGACAGTAATAGCTGTATTGACGCATCATCCAGTTGTTTGAAATAAATAAAAAATAACTTAAATGGTCTCTAACTTTGAACTCTTCTCAATTTCCCCATAAAGCATACTATAATTAAACCATAAGGCCCGAGGGGGTGTGGTATATGGCCAATATACCATGGCTAAGGGCTGTTCTTGCACGACGCAACACAGAGTGCTAGGACACAGCCCTTAGCTGTGGTATATTGGCCATATATCACAATACCCAGAGGTGCCTTATTGCTATTATAAGCTGTTTACCAATGTAATTAGAGCAGTAAAAATAAATGTTTTGTCATACCCATGGTATACAGTCTGATATACCACGGCTTCCAGCCAATCAGCTTTCAGGGCTCAACCCCACCCAGTTTATGATAGAATATTTGTACAGTGCCTTCTGAAAGTATTCAGACCCCTTGACTTTTCCACATTTTGTTATGTTACAGCCTTATTCTAAAATTGATGAAATATTTAAAATATCTGCAATCTACACACAATACTCCATAATGACAAAGCAAAAACTGTTTTTTAGACATTCTTGCAAATGTATTAGAAATAGTAAACAGATACCTTATTTACATAAGTATTCAGATCCTTTGCTATGAGACTCGAAATTGAGCTCAGGTGCATCCTGTTTCCATGGATCATCCTTGATGTTTCTACAACTTCATTGGAGTCTACCTGTTGTAAATGCAATTGATTGGACATGATTTTGAAAGGCACACCTGTCTATATAAGGTCCCAGAGTAGACCGTGCATGTCAGAGCAAAAACCAAGCCATGAGGTCGAAGGAATTGTCCGTAGAGCTCCGAGACAGGATTGTTTCGAGCCACAGGTCTGGGGAAGGGTACCAACAAATTTCTGCAGCATTGAAGGTCCCAAATAACACAGTGGCCTCCATCATTCTTAAATGGAAGAAGTTTGGAATCAGCAAGACTCTTCCTAGAGCTGGCTGCCTGGCCAAACTGAGCAATGGGGGAGAAGGGCCTTGGTCAGGGAGGTGACCAAGAACCCATTGGTCACTCTGACAAATCTCCAGAGTTCCTCTGTGGAGATGGAAGAAGGTTCCAGAAGGACAACAGTCTCTGCAGCACTCCACCAATCTGGCCTTTATGGTAGAGTGGCCAGACAGAAGCCACTACTCAGTAAAAGGCACATGACATCCCGCTTGGAGTTTGCCAAAAGGCACCTAAAGGACTTTCAGACAATGAGAAACAACATTCTCTGGTCTGATGAAACCAAGATTGAACTTTTTGGCCTGAATGCCAAGCGTCACATCTGGAGGAAACCTGGCACCATACCTATGGTGAAGCATGGGGGTAGCAGCCTCAAGCTGTGGGGATGTTTTTCAGCGGCAGGGACTGGGAGACTAGTCAGGATCGAGGGATGTCCTTGAGTGGCCCAGCCAGAGCCCGGACTTGACCCCGATCGAACATCTCTGGAGAGACCTGAAAATAGCTGTGCAGCGACGCTCCCCTCCAACCTGACAGCGCTTGAGAGGATCTGCAGAGAAGAATGTGAGAAACTCCCCAAATACAGGTGTGCCAAGCTTTTACCGTCATACCCAAGAAGACTTGAGGCTGTAATTGTTGCCAAAGGTGCTTCAACAAAGTTCTGAGTAAAGGGTCTGAATACTTATGTAAATGTGATATTTCAGTTTCTTCTTTTTTATAAATTAGCAAAAAATATCTAAAAAGATGTTTGTGCTTTGTCATTATGGGTTTATTGTGTGTAGATTGAAAACCATTTAATCAATTTTAGAATAAGGCTGTAACGTAACAAAATGTGGAAAAAGTCAAGGGGTCTAGATACTTTCCGAATGCACTGTATATACACTACTTTTGTCCTTCTAGACAGAGTTCTTCTGTCCGGTGTCTGTGTTTTCCCATCTTAATCTTTTCTTTTTATTGGCCAGTCTGAGAAATGGCTTTTTTTGCAACTCTGCCTAGAAGGCCAGGATCCCGGAGTCGCCTCTTCACTGTTGACGTTGAGACTGGTGTTTTGTGGGTACTATTCAATGAAGCTGCCAGTTGAGGACTTGTGAGGTGTCTGTTTCTCAAACTAGACACTCTAATGTACTTGTCCTCTTGCTCAGCTCTGCACTGGGGCCTCCCATTCCTCTTTCTATTCTGGTTAGGGCCAGTTTGTGCTGTTCTGTGAAGGGAGTAGTACACAGCGTTGTACTAGATCTTCAGTTTCTTGGCAATTTCTCGCATGGAATAGCCGTCGTTTCTCAGAACAAGAATAGACTGACTTGTTTCAGAAGAAAGCTCTTGTTTCTGGCCATTTTGAGCCTGTAATCAAATCAAAGTTTATTTGTCACGTGCGCCGAACACTTACAGTGAAATGCTTACTTACAGGCTCTAACCAATAGTGCGGAAAAAAGGTGTGTGTGTGTGTGTGTGTGTGTGTGTGTGTGTGTGTGTGTGTGTGTGTGTGTGTAGGTAAGTAAAGAAATAAAACAACAGTAAAAAGACATTTGAAAATAAGACATTTGAAAAACAGACACCGATTCGTCAGGCTTATTGAGGTAGCCTGTACATGTAGGTATGGTTAAAGTGACTATGCATATATGATGAACAGAGAGCAGCAGTAGCATATAAAGAGGGGTTGGCGGGTGGTGGGACACAATGCAGATAGCCCAGTTAGCCAATGTGCGGCGGGAGGTAGGATGTAGTGAACCCACAAATGTTGATGTTCCAGATACTCAACTAGTCTCAAGATGGACAGTTGCATTGCTTATTTTATCAGCGTAATAGTTTTCAGCTGTGCTAACATAATTGCAAAAGGGTTTTCTAATGATCAATTAGCCTTTTAAAATGATAAACTTGGATTAGCTAACACAATGTGCCATTGGAACACAGGAGTGATGGTTGCTGATAATGGGCCTCTGTACGCCTATGTAGATATTCCATGTAAAATCTGCCGATTCCAGCTAAAATTTGTCATTTACAACATTAGCAATGTCTACACTGTGTTTCTGATCAATTTGATGTTATTTTAATGGGCAAAAAATGTGCTTTTCTTTCAAAAACAAGGACATTTCTTAGTGACCCCAAACTTTTGAACAGTAGTGTATGCATGTGTGTGTATATAAAGTTGAAGTCGGAAGTTTACATACACTTAGGTTGGAGTCATTAAAACTCGTTTTTCAACCACTCCACAAATTTCTTGGCAATAAACTATCATTTTGGCAAATCGGTTAGGACATCTGCTTTGTGCATGACACAAGTAATTTTTCCAACAACTGTTTACAGACAGATTATTTCACTTATAATTCATTGTATCACAATTCCAGTGGGTCAGAAGTTTACATACACTAAGTTGATTGTGCCTTTTAAACAGCTTGGAAAATTCCAGAAGATGATGTCATGGCTTTAGAAGGTTCTGATAGGCTAATTGACATCATTTGAGTCAATTGGAGGTGTACCTGTGGATGTATTTCAAGGTCTACCTTCAAACTCGGTCGGCAAGGAAGAAGCCACTGCTCCAAAACCGCCATAAAAAAAGCCAGACTACGGTTTGCAACTGCACATGGGGACAAAGATAGTACTTTTTGGAGAAATGTCCTCTGATCTGATGAAACAAAAATAGAACGGTTTGGCTATAATGACCATCGTTAAACCTGACTCAGTTACACCAGCTCTGTCAGGAGGAATGGGACAAAATTCACCCAACTTATTGTGGGAAGCTTGTGGAAGGCTACCTTAAACTTCTGACCCAAGTTAAACAATTTAAAGGCAATGCTACCAAATACTAATTGAGTGTATGTAAACTTTTGACTCACTGGGAATGTGATGAAAGAAATAAAAGCTGAAATAAATCATTCTATCCACTATTATTCTGACATTTCACATTTGTAAAATAAAGTGGTGATCCTACCTGTCCTAAAACAGGGAATTTTTACTGGGATTAAATGTCAGGAACTGTGAAAAACTGAGTTTAAATGTATTTGGCGAAGGTGTATGTTAACTTCTGACTTCAACTGTATCTATGTATGTATACTGGAGGGAAGGCGGGGGACTATTTCTGTCTTTAATAAAGCCCTTTTGTGGGGAAAAACTCATTCTTATTTTCTGGGCCTGGCTCCCCAGTGGGTGTGCCTGGCTCACAAGTGGGTAGGCCTATGTCCTCCCAGGGCCACCCCTGCCGAGTCATGTGAAATCAATGAATTGGGGCCTAATGAATTTATTTCAATTGACTGATTTCCTTATATGAACTGTAACTCAGTAAAATCTTTGAAATTGGTGCATGTTGTGTTTATATGTTTGCTCAGTGTGTATGTACAGTGCATTCGTTAAGTGTTCAGACCTCTTGACTTTTTCCACATCTTATTCTAAAATGGCTTAAATTGTATTTTTCCCACAGCAATCTACACACAATACCCCATAATGACAAAAGCAATAACAGGTTCTTAAAAATTTTGGCAAGAAAAAAAACATGTACATAACTATTCAGACCCTTTACTCAGTACTTTGTTGAAGCACCTTTGGCAGCGGTTACAGCCTCGAGTCTTCTTGGGTATGACGCTATTAGCTTGGCACACCTGTATTCGGGGAGTTTCTCGAACTCTTCTCTGCAGGTCCTCTCAAGCTCTGTCAGGTTGGATGGTGACCATTGCTGCACAGCTATTTTCAGGTCTCTCCAGAGATGATCGACCGGGCTCAGGCTGGACTTCTCAAGTACATTCAGAGACTTGTCCCAAAGCCACTCATGCGTTGTCTTTGCTGTGTGCGTTGTCCATTATAACTATCCTTGTTTTGCAGACTTTAACCACACGCATCAAACAACTATTTGACTTCATCTATTTGTCACTCGGTTAGTGCCTCTGTATTAAACCATGAAGCTCCATGAGGATGAGTTTTTAAACTGAGGCAGTAACTATATAATCTGCTTGTGATATGTTTCAGGCAAGTCCCTTCTCTTGAAATAGTTGGGGAAAGTGTCCAGAGAGGAAAATCAAAACTAGACGCAATAGCAAAGTTGGAAACATGCTGTCAGAAAGACAAGTGGTGAAGGAACAAAGTGGCTGCTTTGAAACTATAGTCCGCTTTTGAGTAAATAGTGTTTAAATCCACGCTATCTCTTGGCATGGTGAAAATGCTAAATATAACGACTTGGTTAGTGATGGGTGAAGTTCCTAGTTTTCTTAATGTCATGTCCCGTACTATTTATTTAACTTTCACTGAATCCAGAGCAAGCAATGCAAACACTTCTGAGAAACAGAAGATGTATAGAAAAACAAACCTGCAATGTCCTTCAATACGTTTATCTGCCCTGGGCTGTTTAATCATTTCCATATGGCGCAAAGGAGAACCCTGCTCATCATGGGGGATTAATGAGGGTCTGTAGCAAAGTCAGCAGGATTTAATGTATGTATTTTATGCATGATTTTTCATTCATATTAAATGGAAACAAGTGTCCTAACCAGTATTGTTTTCCCAGAGATTAATAGCGCTGAGACAAGTTGATGAAACCAGTGGAACCAGTATTTGAAGTGGTTGGACAAAGTGAATGAATACGAATGTACACGAGTAACCCTGCCATTGGAAGGTTGAGGGTTACTTTGTTACATCTTATTGCCACTAGAGGGAGGTATGCCATCTGTTTTGAGTGGAGCTCATCACTCAAGTCCCATTTTGATTGGTGATCTAAAATGGATCTCGTTTCAATGAAACGAAGTGATGAAATGAAGAACCACTGGCTTTAGAGTCTCCATGTGGGAAACAGTAGTGGAGAGATTTGAGCAGAGCAAAATGGGAGTGTGTTGGTTTGTGTGATTTGATTAAGTGAAAATAATAGTTCTTCGAGTGAGTTTCCCTGAAACAAAGATCATCTTTAGCGTTAAAGATCACTGTTCATCCATTGCATAGTGCATACCAATGGAATGATCTTACTGGTAAATATGATCTTTAGGTTTTTGGCGAAACTCAACCCTGGATGGCAAATACATCGGGGAACCTAACTCCGCAAGTAATTGTGTAAGCAAAGAGCCACAAATGGCCTCCACTGACAAACGAAGGTCCCAGTTCACCTCCATATCTTCAACAGAATGATGTGTAGTGCGATCTTATGTCACAGTCAATGTGTATCAGTCTGACATACTGGTCTCTAGTCTCTTTCACCGTACCTCCCTCCCAGATGGGTTTCCCTCCATTACTAAGCTAAACTAGAGCCCCTGTACTTTATTTTACATGTTCTTCTCTTTTGTGAATTGAACGTCTTCTAACGTCACAATAGGGCCATTGAAGGTAAAGTCTCTTGTCTTTTTTAAAATGTTTTTTTATTTATTTAACTAGGCAAGTCATTTAAGAACAAATTCTTATTTTACAATGAGGAGCCTACCTCTGGCCAAACCATCCCCTAACCCAGACGACGCTGGGCCAATTGTGCGCCGCCCTATGGGACTCCCGATCACAGCCTGATGTGAGATACAGCCGGTCCTCACAAGTGAGGCTACACTCAAGATCTCTGTCCTAACGTAAGCCTCTTAACAGCCTGCACCCACTCCTACTGTGGGCCTACGTGTTAATCGTTGGGAATGCAAAGTGCTCAATGTAATCACATCCTGTCATCAGTGAGGGTAGAACCTATACTCTTACCAACCCTGTATCTTCAGTTGGTGCATTTCTAAAGCATCGCTCGTGATTACTGTGTCTCTGTTTTTCAGAGACAACGGTCCGGAGAGTCACTCGCCACAGAGCCCAAGTGTCTTGATGTGGTTGTGTCTGGTCCACTTAGTGAATGCTCCCATGGGCTACTTCACCTACAAAAACATGTATTGATAGTGGCCTTTCTGTGACTTGTGTAGGACAACCAACTACCTGTCAAATACAATCCAGAGAAGTACAGATGTCAGCTCCCTTTTATAACTAAGTCGATGAGCCTGATGTTAAGGATTCAAGAAGGGTCTGGTGAAATAAGGGTTCCTGAGCTATCCACAGAGAAATTAGACGTGTCAGCCTTCTTGTGTGGTCATGTGGGTGGAGTTAGCCGGTGTCACATTGTCTGCTGTGTGTCCCACACTGCCGGAGTCAGATTGGTTAGCGCATATTATGGGATGGCAATTTGACCTCATTATAAGAATGTTGTCAGGGGCAACAGTGGTGGTGGGGGGGGGGGGGCAGAAGAGAGGAATTATGGGATAGAAACCTAACCTCTCGGTTTGCCTAAACAAAAGGTACGTCCCAAAAATATTGGGAAATTGAAATGGCATATCTCTCTTGCATCCGAAGGACAGTATCAGTATCTATAAAAACATACATGGAGACATTTACACATACACGGTTAACAATAGCATATACATTTCACCTATGGTAAATACTCATTGTTTACAGTCTGTATGTGAACTGCCTAAAGGCTCATGCGTTGGTTTGTATGTCGAAAGTACAGTCAAGCGTCACAGTCCCTCTATCTCTGACATAACCGGTTACCATGCATACTGTGACAGCGAGGCGGCCCAACGGTGATATTATGGGATGTTCTTTGTTTTGTCACTACGATGGTGGGGGAAGGGAGGGGGGGGGGGGGGGTAGAGATAATGGTGATGTGTGTAAGGCCTCTTGAGTGGAACTGGGAGCAAAGAGAAAGCAACCTTTCTCTGGATGTAAGGACTCAGATCTCCATGGCATTCTTATAATAGGGCCCATTACACCATTTACCCATTCAGCCCCTATGACCGTTGCCCATCTCCCTTAGGTGACTCTCAGGTTGAAACAGCCCCCAAATAGCACAAACAACCTGAGGAAATCACACAGACTGCGACGTGCGCATGGTACACCTATGCCAACGCTTTGGTGTGTGCATACATTCAACCATACTGTGGTTGTATAAAGGCTGCCAAGAGAAAGATACAATAATAAGAGAGAAGAACCCTTGAGCATGATGAAGTTCGTTGCAGACGTCACGGGCAGCACGCAGTGTATTTTGAGCTCTGGGGCTCCTGTGTGCCCCCAGCTTCAGTAACAAAAAAATGGAAGACTCTGTAAGGAGTGCATATGAGACAGTAGTGAGACAGAGCTGGTGAAGGCGAATTAACACTCCGATTATTATGGAGTGGCAGCGGATATGGGGGAGGGGGAAGGGAGGGAGGGATGGTGGGCAGCAGCTCTGCATATTATGGTGTGCCGGGCGTTGTTAGGCGGGGGGAGGGGTGGGGGCGGGAACTAAGGCAGGGGGGTGAGAGGGGGGAGGCGGGGTGGTGTGAAAGTGAAGAGGGAAGGGGGGATTAGGGAGGGAGGGGGTGGTTGGTTGAATATTATGGTCTGGCCTAGGCCTGTTTTTGAGTGTTGTGCTGTAGGCCTCCCTCCTCCCTGCCTGAGAATGTGTCTGTGTTACCAAGGGAGCCCTGAGTACGCATCGAGATCAAGGCTCCACTACATGTTGCGTATTATGGGATGTTTATCCTCAGGTGTGGGTTGAATAAAAAAGGAGACAGACCTGAGAGACAGAGAGGGACTAAGAAGAGAGACATTTGTCTGTCTGGGAAACTCAGTCTGGGCTTGTGGGAAGAAATCTGCCAAAGTACGTCTTCTGCTCATACTGTCTCACTATTCTTCACATAGACCTTGAGATCTTTGCTCTATGAAACCAGGATGTATATATTCATACATTCGCCCCATTGATAAGAACAAAGGAAAAGGGTTAACAAGCCAATGAAATGCAATGTACAATAGCAGGGTGAAACCTTGTCACTGAATTCCAGAAGTTATATTGACCAGAAAGAGACATCATCATTGCACTGGTTTTCAAAGTTCTTGTACCACAGGTGAAATTGAACTTGACATCAACGGTATTCCATTCCTTGGCTATCTGTCTCTGATATTGTCCTATCTCCATAGATTCATTCAGATGAATTACATCCGTCCTATTTTTGAAGACACATACAGCTCAGGATGTTGGAAATGAATGATCATAATGGCTATGCAAATAGGTAGGCTGTACCTATTTTTGTCCGTCAAACAGGGCATATTGTTCTGTTTTCACAATGCAGTATGTGCATTGACTCGTTAGCAAGCCAATACCTCCTGTGTGCACGCCATCACGTGTGTCTACCTGTCCGACTGTCCGTCAAGCGGTTGCTTTCTTATCTGTCTGCCGGTGTGCTTTCTGCTTATATCAGTGGGTGTGTATGATCATATCCATATGAACTCCTTTGCCTAGTGACAGTGTAACATTAAAGGATCTCTGGAATGGAGAGGGTGTGGAGGGAGGGGGGACTGGTGGAGGGTGAAGGAGTATTATGGTCTGTATTTTGGCTTACGTGGTAATCTGACCCCGCCTGTAAACCCCACCCCCTCGCGGGTGCTTATCTCCATAGCGACAACTGGGACAGGAAGGAATATTATGGTCTGTACTTTCTTTTTACTCTGAAATTATATTATGGGATGTTTAGTGGTGCGTCCCCCGGTGTGGGGGAGGGGCAGGCTGCGTGCGGGTATCCTTGACAACCACCCCATATCCTTATGATTGGTGATTATGGGATGTTACCCCCACCGCCCCCTCCCTGCACACACAAACACTGTGTCCACAGTGAAGGAGAGGAAGGGGGAGGGGAGGAAAGAGAGAGAGCAAGTAAGATAGAAGAGATAGAGAATGTGCTTGTGCTTCATTTCCGCTGTTCTTTGTGCCGGCACTCTGCCTCACCATGAGAGAGAGAGAGAGCAAGAAACCAGGAAGAAGTGTGAGAGAGAGAGAGAGAGAGAGAGAGAGAGAGAGCAAGAAACCAGGAAGAGGAGAGAGAGAGAGAGAGAGAGAGAGAGAGAGAGAGAGAGAGAGAGAGAGAGAGAGAGAGAGAGAGAGAGAGAGAGAGAGAGAGAGAGAGAGAGAGAGAGAGAGAGAGAGAGAGAGAGAGAGAGAGAGAGAGAGAGAGAGAGAGAGAGAGAGAGAGAGAGAGAGAGAGAGAGAGAGAATGAAGGTGTGCTGAGTGAGAGTGGAACTGTAGGCTAAAAGAGAGAGAGTGAAAGGGGCCAAGAAAGAACTGCAGTGAATCCATCAATCACATGCTTACTTACGGGCTCTTCCCCCCCAATACAGAGAGAAAATAAATAAATAATAACTACATGAGGAATAAATACACAATAAGTAATGACAACTTGGCTATATACATGGGGTACCAGTAGGGCCAATGCAGATAGTCCGGGTAGCTATTGGTTAACTATTTAACTAACTACTTAGCAGGAGTCTGACCATTTTTAGGGCCTTCCTCTGACAGCGCCTGGTATAGAGGTCCTGAATGGCAGGGAGCTCGGCCCCAGTGATGTACTAGTTCATACGTACTACTCTGTTGCGCCTTGCGGTCACTTTCAATGGTGCAGCTGTAGAACTTTGAGGAACTGAGGGACCATGCCAAATCTTTTCCGCCTAAGGGGGAAGAGGTGTTGTTGTGCCCTCTTCACGACTGTGTTGGTGTATGATGATTCCTTAGTTATGTGGACACCGAGGAACTTGAAGCTCTCGACCTGCTCCACTACAGCCCCATCGATGTGGATGAGGGCGTTCTTGACCCTCCTTTTTCTGTAGTCCACGATCAGCTCCTTTGTCTTGCTGACGTCGAGGGAGAGGTTGATATCCTGGCACCACCCTGCCAGGTCTCTGACTTCCTCCCTGTAGGCTGTCTCATCGTCGTCAGTGATCAGGAATACCACCGTTGTGTTGTCGGCTAACCTTAATGATGATGTTGGAGTTGTGCGCGGCCATGCAGTCGTGGGTGAACAGGGAGAACAGGAGTGGACTAAGCACACACCCCTGAGGGGCCCCTGTGCTGAGGATCCGCGTGGCAGGGTGTGTTGTCCTACCATCACCACCTGTGGGCAGCCAGTCCAGGATCCAGTTACAGAGGGAGGTGTTTAATCCCAGGGTCCTTAGCTTAGTTTTTATTTATTTTTATTTCACCTTTACCAGGTAGGCCAGTTGAGAACAAGTTCTCATTTACAACTGCGACCTGTCCAAGATAAAGCAAAGCAGTGAGACAAAAACAACAACACAGAGTTACACATAAACAAACGTACAGACAATAACACAATAGAAAAATGTATGTACAGCGTGTGCAAATATAGAAGATTAGGGAGGTAAGGCAAGAAATAGGCAATAGAGGTGAAATAATAACAATTTAGCATTAACACTGGAGTGATAGATGTACAGATGATGTGCAAGTAGAGATATTGGGGTGCAAAATAACAAAAAGATAAATAACAATATGGGGATGAGGTAGTTGGGTGTGCTATTTACAGATTGGCTGTGTACAGGTACAGTGATCGGTAAGCTGCTCTGACAGCTGATGCTTAAAGTTAGACACCAGCTTCAGAGATTTTTGCAATTCGTTCCAGTGATGAGCTAAGGGCGAGAGAGAGGGTTGAAGGATAGACAGAAAGACTGTGGAAGGTACCATTGGAAATGGATTGTGTCAAAAACTAAATGTAGGCCTAGAGTTTATACAATTCTAACATAAGGTATTGATATACTTGAATAGCTGTCCACTTACACAACCCAGAATCTGATCTGGAAAAGTACATGGCTGAAGGTTCATACACAAATCATATCCACACGGGTGGGGTGAAATCATTTAAATTCAAGGCCATTCAAGAAAACTCATTCAAATTCAATTCATGACTTGAAGAATAATAGAATATGTCAGAATGGGAAATGTTCCATTTCAGTTCACTTCCTGAATAGGCTGGAGTTTAATTAGAATGGTTTGAACCCTGACTATATCAGTAATTAATAAAACCGTAACCCCTTTAATTTATGTACATTTTGGGATGGATTTCTGTGAAGGTCTACGCTTTGGCTGTGCTAAATGCGGTGTTTCACACAAACTACATTTGCCACAATGCAACACACATGGTGGTAGATGCAGTCTGTCTTTTTGCCAGTACTGAAAAAGGCCCATTGCATCACTTATGAGCTAATTGCATAAGCCTGCATTTCATATCCACATTGTACATTATCAATGCTTTGGCTTAGCTTTATATGCAGTACTTTGCACTCTAATAACCATGCAGTGCGAAGCACTACAGAATCATGTTAGGATTCAAACAATTTTCCCACCATTGAGTGCAATACAGTATAGGCCTTCACAAGACCTACTTCGCAGACCCTGGGTCTCAGCCTTTGGTTACACTTTCTAGGCTAGATCTAGGAAGATACAGAGGTCTGATTGAGACATAGCTTTGAAATAAGGCTTCATTAGTCTGTGTCTATGATGCATGGTGACCTATCAATATACCTAAGGCCATCATTACAGCAGGGTTTCCCTGAGTTAATGGCACTTCTGTTTTGCCTTTGTGTCTGCTTAGACTGGAAACAACATGTTTTTATTTGACTCATGGTGGTTTGGTTTGTGTGTAGATTAAATAATGGGGGTAGAGCAAATCATTGGAATCATTCAATGGTTTTCAAGTGGGTCTCCCCAAGTTCACAGTAGAGCGTTTACCTGAGTGTGCCCTGTGGTGACCCTCCACAAGGAATGTAATGGTTTATAAGTGTTCATATGGCTCCTATATATCATATGCGTCTGCATGCTTTGTGTCAGTAGATGCTGAAATATGCTCCTAGGCTGTACAGTACAGTGTCTCTACATACATGTAGATTGTGACACAGAAGTTACATGCAGTCATGTGGAGGAGTTGCCATGTGATGTCTTTTTTTCATCCCTCTCTCTTTTTGGAGTTATGCTTATTGTGGGATGTCAGTGACTATGCTCATTATTATTATGGGATGTTGGGTGGGGGTGAGTGTTCCCATAGTAACGTTGGTTGCTAGGGGGGCACGGAGGAATGGGGAAGAGACTCCATGTGAGGGAGGAGGGGGGTGGATTATTATGGTCTGTATGTTGCAAGGTAACTATGCAGAGTGGGGGAGGGGTGTGTGTGTGTGTGTGGGGGGGGGGGGGGGGGGGGGTTATTATGGGATGTCTGCCCCCTGATCTCTTTGTGTGTGTGTGCGCGGGTGTTTAATGCGAGAGAGGGAGACGGCGACGTCGTGTGCATCGCCAGGCAACATAAGACAAATACTGCATTTTAATTATTGGAACTAACGTTAGCTAGCTATTGTAACCCAAAATAGAAAAACTGTTGAAAGAAAGGCAAACGTTTCCTTTCGTTGTTTCTGTTTTCAAACAGTGGAACCATTCAACTTGTGAGTAACGTTACTGTAGTTTGTTTAGAATTGTATTTGCGATATTGGACCATTCAAAAATCAAATTAAAACAATTTAAATTCGTCATTTATTGATATGTTTTGGGACGATATGTTTTTGTTGTGTGACTCGTTTCTGAACCTAGCCGGTGATTGAGCTGGAGTTAGCGGGCTAGCTAACCAAGTGTGGGACGGAAAACTAGTAGCACGACGATGGCATGTCTAATGGCTAACTAGCTAGCTATAATGTAGCGAGACTACGCATAGATTGAAAGGCTGGTAGTCTTGAGTAGCCTAGTGTTGGCTAAAACAATTGACATCAGAAGTTATTTCACCTACTTAAGAGGCAATTTATGTATTTATATTGTTCAATCCACGAAATCAGTTCTGAATATTCACTTCAATTTTCTTGTTTCTTTTTTATTTCCACCTCCTTGCCGACCTGTCCTTCCCGACTCCACTTGGACGGACTCGATACTGGGACAGGACTCTGGAGGCAACACGGAATTAAACTTTTTTTAAGTTAGCTAACTAAATTTTAAAGTTAGCTAGCATTATGTCTGGAAGCGAGGACGATAGGGATGATTTTGGAGCCCCAGAGGACCGGTCTCTAATGCAAGGTAGGACCACTTCAACAAATGTTTATTGCAACGAAATTAACTTATCAAAATGTTATATACTTTATGTAAATAATGCGAGTTAATCGTAAAACTGAGCCAAAGATGTAAAGAACTTGAAGGTGACGTGAATTTGAATATATGGATAACTAGCTAACATACAAGTAGGTTGTTAGTTGATACTGGTTGTGGTTAACTTGTCAGGTTGTGGTAAGCTAACGTTATTTAAGCAAGAAGAATCACAGTGTTTACGGTTAGTTGGTCAACTAGTTATGGAAAAGTTAACTAACTAGCTAAGTAGTTGCAGGAACAGTGGACACCAGCCTCTAAGCTGTGGTAGTTGAGTGACTGACTACTGTAGCTAGCCGGCTAACGCGTTAGCCTAGCTTGCGTGTGCTAACAATGCTGGTTAACGTTTTGTTTCGGTTTTTATTGCAAGCCGTAGCCGTTGAAATGTAAGTTTGCAAAACGGACAGATGTTTTCCCGTACGGAAGCAATTTACAGAACTTCAACTTTTGGCTACACAAACCATGCCGACCCACCGGCATATTCTTGCGGCCTAGCAAATGTTACCGGTATTTTTACGTGCCCGATGACAAGATGGAGCCAGCCAGTTAGCTTGAAAGATGGCAGATGACGACGGCGACTTTCTCCTCCTATCATCGGGTGCTTGGTAGCGCCGCTTTGCGTGGTAGAAACAAATGCAGCCAATTCACTCTGTCTGTACATTTTACGGAACGTGTCACTCACTGCATTTGACTTATATAACGTAGATGGCTACATTAGCTGGCGAAGGACAATAAAACCGTTAGGCTAGCTGGCTACTTTGTTTACTACACAACAGGTTCGGATATGACGGCAATGCATATCCCATTAGAATCCTCGATGGGGGAAGTTAAGGCGATGGATTTTTCCGATTTTAAACATAGCAGGCGTCACCAGGCCACCTTTTAGATAGTCGTTAGTAAAAATTAAAAATATATATTTTTGCATTCAAACCTCTCACATGTGAAAATCATTGACCATATATAACCCGACTCTAATCCAAATAATAACTTGGAAGAGCCATCTTTTCCAATTTGTTTGTGGGACATCCAATTCTACAATTGGGCTAACTGGACTCAACCATAACCCAGATAATGATGATATGGCATTCAGGTGGCATTTAATTAGACACCCAGCACCCCTCATTTTGACTTACAGACAGTTTATCACATGTCAGACCATGGCTACTTGGTACTGATTTCAATGCCAACAGCCATTTGCTTACATCTATCATGAGCAATTACATAATAGGCCTTGGAACCCGATTCCATATGACTTTGCAGCTACCAAGATTGCAAGGATATTTAATTGACCTTCTTCGTTACAGCTATTATTAAGCTGTGTCTCTGACCTCATTGCAGATGAGGAAGAGGAGATGTCAGAGAATGAGGCCCCGAAGGTGAAGAAGAAGAAGGCCAAAAAGAGCCGGGAGAACAAAAGCAGCAAGAGGCGGACCTCTCGCAGAGAGGTAGGCTAGAGTGACATGACCACGTCTCTAATCATATCTGTACGTTCTTGGGACGCACCATGTTCCGTTTGTCTGCCAGTGGAGGGACCCGCCACCTGTCGGAAGCCAATGGGCTTACTCATAAGCCCCCCCCCATGTGTCCTCTCCAGGATGTGCCAATGAGCTCCCCTGAGCCCATGGAGACCCCCGAGGTGGACAGGGACGAGGAGCGAGCGGCGCCCCGCTCTGACAGCGAGGGCAGCGACTACAACCCGGGGAAGAAGAAGAAGAAGAACAGGGGGAGCACCTCCAAGGAGAAGAAGAGGAGCAGCACCAGCACTGATAGAAACGGCGGAGGAAAGGACAAGAGGAAGGACCCTGAACCCGAGGAAGAGGAGGATGAGGACGACGACGACGATAGCTTGGTGAGTTTTTTTTAGTTCGAGGGTGGAGAGAGTTGTGGAGGGGGGAGATGCCATTAAAGTTGACCAAATAATATTTAATGGTGTTAATTGAATTGTCATTATGCAACTAAAACTCAGAGCTCCCGAGAAAGTGATTGAATAAGCTACTTGTAACCTCTAGATGTAGATAAGTTATCAATACTACCATGCTGAGTTGACTACCACTAGGGTGACTGGTAAGTGCACTTATGCAAGGACATACTGTCACCGTGGCAACACCAAACTACCTGCCATTGGCCCTTTGTCAAGGCAAGCTCTTGCCACATGGTATAACTGCATGCGGCTTAAAATAACCAATGTTCCCCAATGGTGGGAGGAAAGTGCTTTTGTCCAAAGCCGTGCGAGAGTTAACAAAGACCCAGTAGCTATTGAACACAATGGCAACACTCAGAGGGCAAGAAATAGTCCCACCACAATAGACCAGTCAGTAAAGAAACAAATGGAAAGAACCGCATTTTAAGCAAACGTTCATGTTGAATTGTCTCATCTAGGAGCCTAAGACGTCGTCCCAGCTCCTGGATGACTGGGGAATGGAGGACATTGACCACGTCTTCAGCGACGAGGACTACCGCTCCCTCACCAACTACAAGGCCTTCAGTCAATATGTCAGGTAAATGAGATTGTCCATGTCAATGCTTGCTGCATGAATTATATTTTAAGCTTTTTCACCCCACTTTCTGCTCTCTCAAATATGTTGTCTCTTTTCTCCCCCTGATCTCGTCTACCGCTTCACTCTTTTTCCGTATTTTTTGTTGTTGTTGTCCTCATTACTCACCATCCACCCCCATCTCTCCCTCAGACCGCTCATCGCGGCCAAGAACCCCAAGATTGCCGTGTCCAAGATGATGATGGTACTGGGTGCCAAGTGGCGTGAGTTTAGCACCAACAATCCCCTGAGAGGCTCCGCCGCCGCTACTGCAGCCCTGGCCGCCGCCAACGTGTCTGCCGCCGTGGAGAGCATGGTGGCGGAGGTCGCTCCCACCCCGGTCGCCGAGCCCCAGCCACCGGTCGCCCCGCCTCTGAAAAAGGCCAAGACCAAAGAGGGCAAAGGTCCTAATGCTCGTAAGAAGTCCAGGCCCACCCCCAAGCCCGCAGAGAAGAAGAAAGTGGCTACAAAGAAGGTAGCTCCGCTCAAGATCAAACTAGGAGGCTTCAACAGCAAGAGGAAACGCTCCTCGGTAAGTGCTTGGAACATCGCGTCGCAATGCATATAGAATTGTGAGAATCGCAATACATATCGTATCAGGACATAAGTATCGTGAGGTCCCTGGCAGTTCCCGACCCCACTGTTTAGTCACCTCTTTCTTGGCTCATATTGACTTTGTTGTTGATGACAAAACATTTTTTTTGTCATTTGGCATAGAGGCCTTCAACCTAGACACATTTCTCCTTACAACGAAGTTCCTAACCATTCTCTATCTGGCTGTTCCTATCAGAGTGAAGAGGATGAGCCTGACGTCGAGAGTGACTTTGACGACGCCAGCATGAACAGCGTGTCCGTGTCGGACGGCTCCAACAGCCGCAGCAGCCGATCCAAGAAGCCCAAGAGCAAGCCCAAGAAGAAGAAGGGTCTGTACTCTGCAGGTGTGTGTGTCTCTTTCATGGCTCTGATACATATCTCAACCCCAAGAAGTTGTGTTTCATCCATGGCTGTGATGCAGTATGTCTCAAACCCAATTTAAAAGTGGTCTTGAGTTGCTAGACTCCACAGCTGTAGTTTGGATGTGTGTGCATGTCCAATTAGCTTTGACTCAGCCAGTACCACTCAGTCTTACTGAGCCACTAGAAGATTGTACGTTTTCAGCAGGGCAGCATGTTCTGCCTTTACAAAAAAATAGTTTGTCACACACTGATGTATTCAGTAGACAAACTCTTCCGTCAGAGTATCGATACATATCGCCCAGGAGTTTGAAATGCTTCCTAGATTGCATATGAATGACTCCACCTGCACAGTAAAAGGGAGCGATGAACAGCAATGTCCATTCCCTAACGTTTCATTCTACAGCACTTTTATAAAATGCATTCTGATTGATTAAAATGTGCGTTCCTCACAATATGTAACCGCTAAAGTGTTATAGCCTCGCTGGTATTTCATTGGGGTGCTTGTCAAACAACAAAAATGTTGAACATGCATTCCTTTTTTTGGGGGGGGGGGGGGTATTCAGGGAATGTACCATATCTAAGTTTGAATTGCTCTCACCCACTTCTGTCCTTTTGTTCCTTCCCTCCAGTCGAGGAGGACGGTGACGGTTATGAGACGGACCACCAGGACTACTGTGAGGTGTGCCAGCAGGGAGGGGAGATCATTCTGTGCGACACCTGTCCCCGGGCCTACCACATGGTGTGCCTGGACCCCGACATGGAGAACGCCCCAGAGGGCACCTGGAGCTGCCCACACTGCGTGAGTGACACCTTCCTTAGCCAATGAACGGCTCTGTGGAGTAAGTGACCGGGCAATATGGTACTGGTCAGCCAACCAGAATGATCAATCGGAGTGACAACAAAATACAGAGGAATCTGGTCGAGGGTAATGAGGAGCTATTGATATTGACAACCATTAGTCAATGATCATAAACCGCTAGCTGGTAGTACTGTGGTATATGCTGGTACTGTTAGCTCTCAAATTGCTCAAGTGTGTAACCATCTTTGCTTCCCTACCGGTCAAACAGTTAACCCTTTCCAGTTGCTCAACGACCATCCACGTGAACCCCTTCCCTCTCCCATCCACAGGAGAAGGAGGGCAAACAGTGGGAGGCGCGGGAGGAGGGCTCAGAAGAAGAGGAGGAGGAGGTGGAGGCAGAGCCGGAGGAGGACGACCACCACATGGAGTTCTGCAGGGTGTGTAAGGATGGTGGCGAGCTGCTCTGCTGCGACTCCTGTCCATCCTCCTATCACATCCACTGTCTCAACCCGCCCCTGCCTGAGATCCCCAACGGAGAGTGGATCTGCCCACGCTGCACTGTGAGTGAAACATGAGTAAATCAATGGGGTGGGACCCGGAGGGTGATTGACACGGGGCACAGCCAGTTGTTACACATGGTAAAGTGAATTCTACTTCCCAAATTTAAATCTAGCTCCCTACCCCCTTGGGTAGTGTATTGGGAAAACAAAACGACTAAATGGTTCAACACCATGAATGTAACATTACCTAACCTATCTGTAGACGAGGAGTTTTCACCATGTCGTTATGATCCGTTTGTCCTGAAAAGGGAGCGGGTTTAAAGACATTTGACCTCTTCACTGACGCTTTCCTCCCCTCCCCAGTGTCCACCCATGAAGGGCAAGGTGCAGAAGATTCTGACGTGGCGCTGGGGCGACCCCCCTCCGCCCACGCCCATCCCCCGCCCCCCAGACCTCCCGGCTGACCAGCCAGACCCCGCCCCTCTGGCCGGGCGCCCTGAGAGGGAGTTCTTCGCCAAGTGGAGCAACATGTCCTACTGGCACTGCTCCTGGGTGTCTGAGCTGCAGGTATGTACACACACACACACAGGTACGCAGGCTTACGCTCGGCCACCACGTTGCAGGCAATCGCACCCATACACACCTACCCTCATTTTGAGTTGTTGCTCATCTTAGTTTTGTTTTTCAGAGGCGCGGCGCACACTGAAACAAACACACACAAGAAATGTTGAGACGCTCGCTTCTTTGTCACTGAAATGGATTAGAGAGGAGCGTTGTCGCACCAACGTTCGACAACCCACACACACGCACACACTTCTCCCTCACCCACCTTTCCCTGCCTCCAGTTGGAGCTGCACTGTCAGGTGATGTTCAGGAACTACCAGAGGAAGAACGACATGGACGAGCCGCCTTCAGTAGACTTTGGCGAGGGCGACGAGGAAAAGAGCACGAAGAGGAAGGCCAAGGACCCGCTCTACGCCAAGATGGAGGAGAAGTACTACCGCTTTGGCATCAAGATCGCCTGGATGATGATCCACCGCATACTCAACCACAGGTCAGACGAAGCTCCCGGACTGGCTGCTAAATGGGGTTCAAATGTGTTTTTAGTCTCATTGAGAGTTAACATTTCCAAAATAGCAGCAGATTTTGAGTAGCAAGGCCAGACACATAGTCTTACACTTTTTGTGAATGAGTGTCTAGTCAGGATTTTCCCTTCAATGGAAAGGAGAACTCCTGCACACTTGATGAAATCTGCATGTTTTGTTTGTCAGGTAAAGGGTTTCTCCTTGTGATGCAAATGTCTCATGGGTCAAAGCAATCATTTCAACCAATCAGTTGCAGATACCTTTGGTCATGTAGTATATGTGGGCATCTGCTTGTCGAACATCTCATTCCAAAATCATGGGCATTAATATGGAATTGGTGCCCGCTTTGCTGCGATAACAGCCTCCACTCTTCTGGGAAGGCTTTCCACTACATGTGGGGACTTGCTTCCATTCAGCCACAAGAGCAGTAGTGAGGTCGGGCAGTGATGTTGCGCGATTAGGCCTGGCTTGCAGTCGGTGTTCCAGTTGGCACTATGCATTGGGGCAGGTAGTGTTCTCCTGGCGTCTGCCAAACTTGTGATTTATCACACCAGGGAATCTGTTTCCACTGCTCCAGAGTCCAATGGCAGCGAGCAAAACACCACTCCGGCTGACGCTTGGCATTGCGCGTGGTGATCAAAGGCTTGTGTGCGGCTGCTCGGCCATGGAAACCCATTTCATGAAGCTCCCGACAAACAGTTCTAGTGCTGAAGTTGCTTCCAGAGGCAGTTTGGAACTTGGTAGTGAGTGTTGCAACCGAGGACAAACGATTTTTACGCGCTATGCGCTTAGTGCTTGGAAGTCCCGTTCTGTGAGCTTGTGTGGACTACCACTTAGTGGCAGAGCCGTTGTTACTCCTAGACGTTTCCTCTTCAGCACTTACAGTTGACCGGGGCAGCTCTAGCAGGGCAGAAATGTGGAAAGGTGGCATCCTTTGACGGTGCCATGTTGAAAGTCATTGAGTTCTTCAGTAAGACCATTCTACTGCCAATGTTTGTCTATGGAGATTGAATGGCTGTGTGCCTGATTTTTATACTTCTGTCAGCAACGGGTGTGGCTGAAATAGCCGAATCCACTAATTTGAAGTGGTGTCCACATACTTTTGAATGTGTATGCATGCATCCATCCATGCATGCATGCATGCCTACTGGATTTAATTGGCAACGTTGCTAACCAAGTTTTGTCTGTTTGTGAGCTGCAGTCAGGACAAGAAGAATAACGTACACTACCTCATCAAGTGGAAAGACCTGGCCTACGACCAAGCCACCTGGGAGGCTGAGGACATGGACATCCCAGAGTTTGACGTCTTCAGACAGCAGTACTGGAACCACAGGTAACTAATGCATTATTGCCACCTACTCTACATTGTATAGGTGGAATGGAGAAGGAGTTTCTTCTTCGTCTGTTTCCGAGGGTAACAATGTTCTTTCTCGTCTGTTTCAGGGAGCTGATGATGGGCGACGAGGGTAAACCAGGGAAGAAGATCAAGGTGAAAGGCAAGACGAAGAGGATGGACCGGCCTCCTGAGAATCCTGTCGTTGATGTAAGTGTTGACTGTTGTCATTTTTATTGGATTGGCGACACGGCTTGTCTTTTATCAGAGATATGGTTTCTCGTGATTTACCGGGTATTCCTGGTCGTCATAAATTGCTCAGTATCTTACCGTTAAAATGGACTTTTAGCATCTCTTTTTCTGCAGCTTTATGTTATGTCAAACACATGATAAATCCCTTATGGTGCATATTTCCCGCTTAGTGGTGTGTCTTGACATCAACAGTAACTCACTGTTCTTCTCTATCTTCCCCCTCTTCAGCCCACCATCAAGTTTGAGCGGCAGCCTGATTACCTGGACAGTACGGGGGGCAACCTGCACCCCTACCAGCTGGAGGGTCTCAACTGGCTGCGTTTCTCCTGGGCACAGGGCACAGACACTATCCTGGCTGACGAGATGGGACTGGGCAAGACTGTGCAGACTGCCGTGTTCCTCTACTCACTCTACAAAGAGGTGTGTGTGTGTGGGAGAGAATAAGGGTGAAAGTGGATATGGGTCTTTCTGTTTACTAGGGTACCAGGGAGGATTTCATTGCTGGATAACTTGTTATAGCTGTTGACAAGTCATTGATAAAAATCTGCCATTTTTTCCCCCCCATGTCATTACATTAAGATATAAGGGGGAACCATGACTCAGTAAAATTCCTGAGGTGATTTAAACCCTAGAAAGATGCATGTTCAACTATAGTTTCTTCCATTTTACTTGTTGATAAATGTCATTGTTTACTTTTTTTGTTGTTATTTTTTATAAGACCAAATGGTAGGCATTATTTCAACAGGAACTGATCAGAATTGCCACTAGGCAGCCCTTTAGACCAATACCAACCAGCCCAGCCAGTTTGTATAATATGTCAGGTGAAATCTGACGACATATAGCTTGAGCTTTGTGTTAACACTCTTTGGTGGTGATCACATGGAGACTACTGCCACCTATTGATCGGAGTGTAGAATGCAATGTATTTGACGACACAATATTTTAACATTAGAATGATAGAAATTTAAATGTTACATGAGAAATTATATGTTATTAAGTTAAATTAGCTGTGGTTCAGTTAGTAGAGCATGGCACTTGCAACACCAATGGTAGTGTGTTTGATTCCCGCTGGGGTCACCCATACAAATTATCTTATTTTCATTAACTTTTTTCTTTCCCCCTTATAGGGTCACTCCAAGGGCCCGTTCCTGGTGAGCGCCCCCCTGTCTACCATCATTAACTGGGAAAGAGAGTTTGAGATGTGGGCCCCGGACATGTACGTGGTGACCTACGTAGGAGACAAGGACAGCAGAGCCGTCATCCGAGAGAACGAGTTCTCCTTCGAGAACAACGCCATCCGCGGAGGGAAGAGGGCTTCTAAGATGAAGGTGAGAATTACGGGGGGAAATGTTTTTAAAAAGAACCGATGAATTAGAACTGTTTATCGACAAAGGTAATATATTGACAATTTTATTTGAAATGTATCACTCCTTCAATGATATGCTGGTGTGTGTCACGTTTTTAACCGTTCCCCATGTCGTGGCCTTGTAGAAAGACTCATCAGTGAAGTTCCATGTGCTGCTGACGTCCTATGAGTTGATCACCATCGACATGGCCATCCTAGGTTCCATAGATTGGGCCTGTCTGGTGGTCGATGAGGCCCACAGGCTCAAAAACAACCAGTCCAAGGTGAGAGATTAGAGTTGTGTTATGGAGGTAGTTTACCTGTTATGTGCAACATATTCCCTTATTCAGGAACTATCAATTTGGAAATATAAGGGCAATGAGGAATCCCAAATTCTATTTTTCATTAGTTGGATACCCTCATTGTACAATGAAACTCCAGCTAAACTGGTATGGCTGAAAGTACTATTGACAAATACATAAGTGTTTCATTTTTAGATGAATAATACTCTTTCTCTCCCCTCCAGTTCTTCAGAGTGCTGAACAACTATCCTCTCCAGCACAAGCTGCTACTGACCGGTACACCTCTACAGAACAACCTGGAAGAGTTGTTCCACCTCCTCAACTTCCTCACGCCAGAGAGATTCAGGTGTGTGTGTGTGTGTGTGTGTGTGTGTGTGTGTACACACACATTCTGTCCACATTACTTTCCCACTCAAACCCAATGACCACTTCACCTGTATCACACCCCACTCATCTTAGACGAGCTATTTTAGAGTTAAACCTTTACTTACTTCCCTCCTCTCTCTGTGTAGTAACCTGGAGGGGTTCCTGGAAGAGTTTGCTGACATCGCCAAAGAGGACCAGATCAAGAAGCTGCACGACATGCTGGGACCCCACATGCTCAGGAGACTGAAGGCTGACGTCTTCAAACACATGCCCTCCAAGACGGAGCTCATCGTCAGGGTGGAGCTCAGCCCCATGCAGAAGTGAGTGAAAGTGCATGGAGGGATAGGGTGTGGTGAAGGGGTACATTTGAATAGTGGTTGACCTAGTTGTATGTGCTGTCTAACTTGGCTAAAACGGTGATGGGATCAAATATATAATTAGAATGATTAGTCATCGTCCATAGACTGTTACTTAAACGCAATCTTCCCTTGGGATACTCAACTCACGAGAACTGTACAATATAATTGGACTGTGGAAGGGGTATTAATTGTGGATTTAAAAAAAATAAAAAAAATCTATTTTTAGGAAGTACTACAAATTCATCCTCACCCGTAACTTTGAGGCCCTGAACACGCGCAGTGGTGGAAATCAAGTATCCCTGCTCAACGTGGTGATGGACCTCAAGAAGTGCTGCAATCACCCCTACCTCTTCCCTGTGGCTGCCATGGTATGACCCACTTATTAATACATTTGAATGGGAATGGACCATGCTATTGTGATTTTCCTGTAAGGCTCTATACAGCTGAAGCTCTGACTCTTGATTGGTTCCCCACCCCAAACAGGAAGCCCCAAAGATGCCCAATGGGATGTACGACGGTAGCGCCCTCACTAAGTCTGCCGGGAAACTGACGCTAATGCAGAAGATGATGAGGAAGCTGAAAGACGGCGGGCACAGAGTACTCATCTTCTCTCAGGTTAGTTAACCAACACACACGCACATTATCAATATTTTATTTGAGTCCACAAATCACATTACGTCAAGAAGGATCCAAACATTTCAAAGTTCTTGGATACGAAAAGCACACACCTCACACGGGCCCATTCACTCCCTCTGCCGTAGATGACCAAGATGCTGGACCTGCTGGAGGACTTCCTGGAGAACGAGGGCTACAAGTACGAGCGTATCGACGGCAGCATCACCGGGGGCATGAGACAGGAGGCCATCGACAGATTCAATGGTGAGGCTCACACCACACTAACTTCCTCATTCAGTCTCTAACTAGATCACTATGTATACTGCAATTTCAGAGTGACTTATATATTTGTAGTTTTCAGATCTAAATTAGGTGTATATATCATATCATTGTTTTAATATCACGAGGGATTTATATACAGTACCAGTCAAAATGTGGACACGCCTACTCATTTAAGGGTTTTTCTTTAGTTTGACTATTTTCTACATTGTAGAATAATAGTGAAGACATCAAAATTATGAAATAACGCATTTGGAATCTTGTAGTTAACCAAAAAAGTGTTAAACAAATCAAAATATGTTATTTTAGATTCTTCAAAGTAGCCACCCTTTATCCTTGAGGACAGCTTTGCACACTCAACCAGCTTCAGGAGCTAGTCACCTGGAATGCTTTTTCAACACTCTTCAAGGAGTTCCCACATATGCTGAGCACTTGTTGGCTGTTTTTCCTTCACTCTGCAGTCCAACTCATCCCAAATCATCTCAATTGGGTTGAGGTCATGGGATTGTGGAGGTCAGGTCATCTGATGTAGCACTCCATCACTCTCCTTGGTCAAATAGCCCTCACACAGCCTGGAGGTGTGTTGGGTCATTGTTCTGTTGAAAAACAAATGATAGTCCCACTAAAAGCAAACCAGATGGGATGGCGTATCGCTGCAGAAAGCTGTGGTAGCCATGCTGGTTAAGTGTGTCTTAGAATTCTAAATAAATCATTGACAGTGTCACCAGAAATGTACCCTCACACATCACACCTCCTCCATGCTTCACGGTGGGAACCACACATGCGGAGATCATCCGTTCACCTACTCTGTGTCTCACAAAGCCAAGGCTGTTGGAACCAAAAATCTAACATTTGGAGTCATCAGACCAAAGGACAGATTTCCACTGGTCTAATGTCCATTTCTCGTGTTTCTTGGCCCAAGCAAGTCTCTTCTTCTTATTGGTGTCCTTTAGTAGTGGTTTATTTGCAGCAATTTGACCATGAAGGCTTGATTCACAGTCTCTTCTGAACAGTTGATGTTGAGATGCGTCTGTTATTGAACTCTGTGAAGCATTTATTTGGGCTGCAATTTCTGAGGCTGGTAACTCTAATGAACTTATCCTCTGCAGCAGAGGTAACTCTGGTTCTTCCTTTCCTGTGGCGGTCCTCATGAGAGCTAGTTTCATCATAGTGCTTGATGGTTTTTGCAACTGCACTTGAAGAAACTTGAAAAGTTCTTGAAATGTTCCGGATAGACTGACCTTCATGTCTTAAAGTAATGATGGACTGTCGTTTCTCTTTGCTTATTTGAGGTGTTCTTGCCATAATATGGACTTGGTCTTTTACAAAATAGGGCTATCTTCTGTATACCAAACCTACCTTGTCACAACACAACTGATTGGCTCAAACGCATTAAGAAGGAAAGAAATTCCACAAATTAATTTAAGAATACAAACCTGTTAATTGAAATGCATTCCAGGTGACTGCGTCATGAAGCCGGTTGAGAGAATGCCAAGAGTGTGCAAAGCTGTCATCAAGGCAAATATAAAATATATTTTGATTTGTTTAACACTTTTTTTTGTTTGTTTTGTTTACTACATGATTCCATATGTGTTATTTCATCGTTTTGATGTCTTCACTATTATTCTACAATGTAAAAAATAAAGAAAAACCCTTGAATGAGTAGGTGTGTCCCAACTTTTGACTGATACTGTTTATTTGAAGTGTTAATTTTTATTTTTATCAAATGAAATGACATTTATGGTGCAACATTTTGAATGACCTAGTCTGCAGAACTATTAGGCTACTCCTATTCTTACAGTAAGCTATTTTACATTCACCAGCCTTATGTTTTCTGAAGCTCCTGATTTAGTTCTTCATTTCAATTGTGCGGGAATAGACAACCTAGATGGCGGAATTTTCCGCCGTCTGATATCAATGTACGATTATCTAAAGCGTTGTTTTATTCTTGTGGGGTTTTCGTTGAAATCGGGCTTGTTTTAGTACGCAGGTGCATGCAATCTCAAGTTAATTTGGTTTTAAGAATACTAGCGATTTAAAACAGGGCTCCAAAGAAGTCTTTGTTGCAATTTTTTGGGGGGAATTTGTTATCCTCCCTGACTGTCTAGCTTTGGTTAGTTCTCAAACATGATATTAATACAAAATATATAGTTTGTTAAATTTTTTTACACAGTTTGTATTGGGGTTTTAGTCGTTTTTAGAGATGGAATTCTCAGTAGGTGGAAACGGCGCCGCTGGCCGCCCCCCACAACCCGTTGTTGTTGAGGAGCGGCATACTTTATTTTGCAGCACATGTTGTGCTCTTCTGTCGCGCGTGCAATGATGTCCGAGGAGAAAAACAGTGTTCGTTGTTTACTACTTTGTTGTAATATTGCAGACTTACTGTTTCACCACTAAGGAGTCCAGCTCTAAGTTTAAACACGCATTTTTCCATCCTGAAAATAATAATTATTATACTTTTATTTTGTTTTGCTTGTTTGGATTTTGGCGGGCCAGAAAAAACAGAATAATCCCTGTAAAGTGAATGATTGTAGAGAGAAAGCAAGTGATTTGATGTAAATATAGATAGTTGTTGATGTAGAAAGTGATTGATATATATACGTATAGTGATTTGGTCTGAGTGGTTGATCTGTTTTGTTCCTTAGCTCCTGGAGCGCTGCAGTTTGCCTTCCTGCTGTCGACGAGAGCTGGAGGTCTGGGTATCAACCTGGCCACCGCCGACACCGTCATCATCTACGACTCCGACTGGAACCCCCACAACGACATCCAGGTAACACACTTGGAACCATCACACACCGGCCCAATCCCAAATCAAGCCCAATGATCTTCGAATTAGATTAGTAGAAGTACTATGGTGAACCTTCCACCTAGCCTGTCAGAGGGCAAGGTGGCGCTATTACCATATTGCTTACACCTGTCGAATGCTTATGGATCAGTTTATGATTGGGCCATTCACCATCTCCTTGTTCTCTATTATATCAACTGTTATTAAGGTGGTTGCAAGGATGAAAGGGTCATATACTGTTTGTCTCTGTCTTCCTCATCTCAGGCGTTCAGCAGAGCTCACCGTATTGGACAGAACAAGAAGGTGATGATCTACCGCTTCGTCACAAAGGCCTCTGTGGAGGAGAGGATCACTCAGGTAAAGAGGCTGTCCCCTCTCCTGCAACATCACAATTACCTCTTCACGACGCAACACGGCCGCCTGTATCATAGAATTGCTAACTTGTTGTTGGATCCAATGAATGTTGTGTGTGTGTGTGTATGGAAGCGAGCCTCGTCTGTCGTCAGGGCAACTCATTACATTTCCTTGGCCCATACGGGCAGGAAGAAAGTCGACGCAGACACTGAAACGTCCCACGTTCCCTCCCTCTCCAGGTAGCCAAGAAGAAGATGATGTTGACCCACCTGGTGGTGCGTCCTGGTCTGGGCTCCAAGACGGGCTCCATGTCCAAACAGGAGCTGGACGACATCCTCAAGTTCGGCACGGAGGAGCTGTTCAAGGACGAGCTTGGAAAGGGGGACAAAGAAGGTATAACAAAATAAAGGGCTCCTGCTGTTGTAAACATGGAGGGATGATGGATGGAGTGGATAGTTGTTCATCTGTCAAATCACTTCTCAGTTGTCTTGAAAGGGAGCAATGAAACGTTGTCTTATTGTATATTTTTTATTTTATTTTTTTACCTGCCCTCAGCAGGTTACTGGAAGCGTGTTGCAGGTGAACAGAAAACAAGCAAATGCCAGCAGATACGAACAGTCAAATAAGATGATAGTTTGTTGGTTATTACTTATTCGTGCTTATTAGGTGAAATGATCAACATTTTGGGTAAACCGATGTGACGATGTCTAGAACAGATTTAGTTCGAGATAAGGTAATGACAATGTTTATAACACGTTCATAACGTTCTGATAATATTTGGGCCATGTTCTGAAAATGTTTAATGTCCCTCAGGTGAAAACAAGGAGGAGGACAGCCAGGTGATCCACTACGATGACATGGCAGTGGACAGGCTGCTGGACAGGAACCAGGAGTCCGAAACCCCGGAGGAAACGGAGATCGGGAGCATGAACGAGTACCTCGGCTCCTTCAAGGTGGCCCAGTACGTGGTCAAGGACGAGGAGGAGGCGGTAAGTTGTGTTTTAGCGGACACTTTGACCCAGAGTGACGTTTCACATTTTTAGAAGGTTGACTCCCAAATGGCCTTGCTGTAGCCCAGACGGTGTGTGTGTGTGTAACTGACGTGTCTCATTTGACACCTGCACACTTGATCAATGACTCTCCTTTTGCCCCCCTCTCTCTCCTTTTGCCTCTCTCCTTTCCCTCCCCTCTCTCTCCTTTCCCTCCCCCCTCTCTCTCTCTCTCTCTCTCTCTCTCCTTTCCCTCCCCCCTCTCTCTCTCTCCTTTCCCTCCCTCCCTCTCTCTTGCCCCTTCCCCTCAGGAGGAGGAAGTGCAGAGGGAGATCATCAAGCAGGAGGAGAGTGTCGACCCAGACTACTGGGAGAAGCTGCTCAGGCACCACTATGAGCAGCAGCAGGAGGACCTGGCCCGCAACCTGGGCAAGGGCAAGCGCATCCGCAAGCAGGTCAACTACAACGACGGCTCCCAGGAGGACCGAGGTAGTAGACGGGGTAACAACAACAAGCGCCATTACTTACTTACGTGTGTGTGTGTGTGTGAGAGAAAGAGTGGTGGGTGTGAGTTTCACTGGGGAAGTCTTAGTAACTGAGTGGTGTCAGGTGTTTGTGTTGGTTTGATTACTCCTCACCTCCTGCATGAGGTACGTCTCTCCAGTTGTGGTGGCAATTAGAATTTTCCTCCCCATTTGCCTCACCTCTTCAGAAAGCCTCTGTGTCAGTTCTCAGAAAGCCTGGTAAATCTTCCGACACATGCTCGTGATCTTCTATTCCCAGCAACAATCCAAGCTATTCAGAATGACATTTAACGTGAGTGGGGTATCTGTTCCAAGTCCTAGTTCGTTTTCTGTTGGAATGGCAGCTTTCCTTGTTGACCTTTGACGCCTGAATACAATGCATTGCAGTGGGCGTGACCTGCACTACCCACAATGCGCTGCACGGCCACCATGATCTCAGGCCCCTCACCGAGAGGATGAAAATGGCCCTCTTTAATCCTAGAACCCTAGGAGATTCGAAGAATGAGTTGGCGTGTGTGACTGAATTGCGGTTGTTTTGTACCCCTTCCCTGTTTTGAGTCGGGGAAACAGTGCATCTCTTCTCGGCTCCTAACTGTACACATACTAACTTAAACAATGTCCCACATGTGGTTTGAGTCAGCTACTCACACTCGTGTCAACTTGCCCACAAGCAGTGCCCATCACCCCCATATCTGTGATGTTGGTTTCCTTCTAGCACTCTGTGCTTGGTCTGGTTGTCAACCTTTTACTCAAAGTCCACTTCCTTGTAGAATCCCCCCCCCCCCCCCCCGTAAATGTTCATCTTTTAATAACTTCAAAGAAGTTTCTGGACTGTGTACTGAAATTGCGCCCCGTGTCTTCTGTCTCCAAGCAGATTGGCAGGATGACCAATCGGACAACAACTCAGACTACTCTGTGGCCTCCGAGGAGGGTGACGAGGACTTTGATGAGCGGGCAGAAGGTAAGCGAAAGTGTGTGTGGACAGATGGCGTCTCTGTCGGTGGTGTTTACAAGAGTGGGTGGGTGGGTGTGTTTGTGAAGCTTAAGAGAATAACTTTTCGTGCTTTCCTTTTTCTGGCGGTGCAGCCAACTCTCGCAGACCCAACAGGAAAGGCATGCGGGGCGACCGGGACAAGCCACTGCCCCCCCTGCTGGCCAGAGTGGGAGGCAACATTGAGGTCAGCTCTCAATGTCCATCGATCACTGCACTCTGAACCACTGCTCTGCGTGATCCTGAAATGTGTTTGCAATTTAGCTTATCTACAGATGGGCCGACCCACCACTTGTCTCTTGGCATTCAATTGGCTTGTATAGAAATAGAGGTCAGGGGTCAATATGTGGACTACCTGTTAACTCTACGCTAACCCTGCCTCTCTGGTGTTCAGGTGTTGGGCTTCAACGTTCGCCAGAGGAAGGCCTTCCTGAATGCAGTGATGCGTTATGGGATGCCTCCTCAGGACGCCTTCACCACCCAGTGGCTGGTCAGAGACCTGCGCGGGAAATCTGAGAAAGAGTTCAAGTGAGTAACTAACATGTTATAGTGTAAATCCACAATAGTAATGCCCTGACATTGGTTGAATTTGTCCTCTATATTTTGTTTTACATCGGATCCTCTCTCTCTCGCAGGGCGTATGTCTCCCTCTTCATGAGGCACCTGTGCGAGCCCGGCGCCGACGGAGCCGAGACCTTCGCCGACGGCGTCCCCCGCGAAGGGTTGTCGCGGCAACACGTACTCACCCGCATCGGTGTGATGTCGCTGATCCGCAAGAAGGTAGAGCCCAGCTCCTGGTTTGGGATAGTTGGGAGGAATTCAACTCAGCCGCCGTATGCTGAAGTGAGAGTGTAGCGTGTCCCTGACCGTGTTTCCCACCAGGTCCAGGAGTTTGAGCACGTCAACGGCCAGTGGTCCATGCCCTGGATGATGGAGCTGGAGGAGAGTAAAAAGGCTGCGGCCGCTGCAGCTGGAGCCCGCCCCGACTCCCCAGGGAAGACCCCCTCCACGGGCACGCCTGCAGACACGCAGCCCAACACGCCCGCCACAGGTACAGCCCGCTACGTACGCCCTCTTCCACAACCCTCTCCCCGGTCCTTGCTCTTCCTGCGTTTCCTAGGGCTAATCCGTCTTTCCCTGCTGTAGTGACCTATGGTCTGTAACCCAAAATCTCTGCAAGTGGGTCCCACGTCTTTGCAGAGTGTAGGCCCTCTCCTGCGATGATGCTTTTAACCCCTGTTCCCCTCTGTGTGCTCGCCCTCCCCAGCCCCCAAAACTCCCTCCACTGGCACACCCGCAGACACGCAACCCAACACGCCTGCCCCAGGTAAACCAACTCTGTCCCCTCCCTCCCCCTGTCTTCCTCCACACCCTCTCACTGTTCCAGGCCTCTTGACATGCAGGGTCAAACCACTGACTCAAGCGCTGCTGCTGCTATGCTGGTTTTAGTGAAACCACCCTGGAAAAAGTGGCGCTTGCTTGGGTGTGTAAAACGTGTAACTGTCAATCAGTGCTTGGAGATGTGGAAGGTGGATTAAGAGCTGATGTCCTGTCGGTTTAGCAGACGATCCTTCGAAGACGGAGGACGCCGTGAAGGATGGCGAGAAAGAGGAGAAGAAAGATGGCGAGGTGGAGAAGGAGGAGTCCAGAAAGACGGAAGACCGAGAGGTAAAGAATGATACACTTGATCCACATTGGTCAATAGACTAGAATAAGCCAATGGCTGACCAAAGCCAACCAATCTATCATACTTGTACATGGGGTATTGATACCACAGTAAATATCATTGTTGTGAAGTTTGAGATGGATCTCCTTGTCCAGAATGGTTCGTTTTTAGTAAGTTTTAAAATGTCTGCTGTTCTCTGTGCTTTCTGGTTTGACGAAATGTTCCTCTCTTTCAGGTAAATGCGATCCCCGATAACGAGGAGAAGACTCCTTCCCCTGAACCGAAAGAGAAAGATGAAGGAGAGCCCATGGAAACAGACAAGCCTACCAACGGAGAGGCGGAGAAGGACGGCGAGACTGCAGAGGAGACTGCTCCGGGAGGAGAGGAGACCAAGTCTCCAGCAGCAGAGGCCAAGATGGACGTGTCCGAGGTCAAATCGGAAGACTCCGAGGCCAAAGGTGATGGCGTAATAGAATATGGTTCAGCTCAATTTTTCCACAGTGCCATTTCTATTGCATTCTATTAGACGCTCGTTTTGGTGTTTACTAATGTCCCCCCCCCCCCCCCCCTTCTCTCCATCCCTCTGGATTTGCAGCAAAAGAGAAGACGGAGAAGATGGATACCACTCCTGCCTCAGAGGAAAAGAAAGGTAGCTCCTCTCGCCATCGTTCTCATTTTGCACTCGTCAATCCACAAACTGCAGTAAGGACATACTGTTGGTCCCGTGCCTTGTGTCGGTCCACGTTTCTGCTTCACTCCGTTCTCTCACTCGCCCCATTTTCAACCTCGTTCTTTCTGCAGAGCAAAAGGAGGAGAAGGATGGCGTGAAGGCGGAGGAGCTGGCCAAGCTGCAGAACGGGGACAGTGTGAAGGAGGGAGCGGCGGCCGGAGTCAGTGAGGAGAAGAAGAAAGCCAAGACGAGATTCATGTTCAACATCGCCGACGGAGGATTCACAGGTAAGAGAACTGGAGTGTCAAGAGGGAAAGCATACCACAAACACACACGCATGCACAGATCTCCGCACGTTCTCAACTGATTTTTGGTTGGTTTCATACATGGTTAAGCGCTACTCTTGGACTAAATAGCATTTTCAATGGTCTCAATTGTTACTTCAGGGAATCACTCTTTTTCTCCCCCTCTTACAGAGCTGCACTCCTTGTGGCAGAACGAGGAGAGGGCCGCCACCGTCACCAAGAAGACCAACGAGATTTGGCATCGTCGCCATGACTACTGGCTTCTGGCTGGCATCATACAGTATCCTTTTATACCACTGTTGACAAACCATGCGGCCCACCGTGGCTCTTTGCAAACAAACATCAGTGGTTTACGGTCACATTTTTCTCTTCAAAATGTAACCAGTGCAACGCTCATTAGAAAATTGCCTCCACGGCGGAGTGCCTTTAGGCAGGAAAAAGTACAGTCTCAACAGATCTAATAACTATGGCCAGCTTCAAGTATTGGTTAATTGTCACATACATTAGGCCAATATTAGGTCATACCGCAAACAGTGGGGCCAGTCTGTTTTAGTTTTTTTCCCTTGACTCTGGCGCCCCCTAGACACGGCTACGCGCGTTGGCAGGACATCCAGAACGACGTGAAGTTCGCCATCCTCAACGAGCCCTTCAAGGCTGAAATGAACCGAGGCAACTTCCTGGAGATAAAAAACAAGTTTCTGGCCAGGAGGTTCAAGGTATAAAGGCCTTTATTAACCCTATATTAGCCATGGACATTTATACACCACCCCCCTCCCAGGCCTGTTTGTCAGCAGTTCTCATTTTCACTCGTATCGCGTAAAGTTTTGTTGTGCTCCATGTACACGCTGCTCATTTTGTATTGCTCTATTCTCATCCACCCCTCTGCTTCGTCCCTCCTCCCCCTAGCTGCTGGAGCAGGCCCTGGTGATCGAGGAGCAGCTGCGCCGGGCGGCCTACCTCAACATGTCGGAGGACCCTTCCCACCCCTCCATGGCCCTCAACACGCGCTTCAGCGAGGTGGAGTGTCTGGCCGAGTCCCACCAACACCTCAGCAAGGAGTCCATGTCGGGGAACAAGCCCGCCAACGCCGTCCTGCACAAAGGTAAGCTAGCCAGCTGGAACTCGCCTAGTACGCCCGGTTCGAGTTCATTAGGTCACGCTGTAGAAAAAATGTTTGGCAACGGAAAATTCAAATGGATCCTATGGTACCTCACCATTTTTAACTTTGTGTCTGACCGTTTTGTGCCTACTGAACGTGACCCTGTGCAAAGAAATAGGAAGAATTGCGTCTTTGCTGACAAACAGACCGTAATGCATTTATCAACCTAACCTAAAGTACCTTGAGGCTTACCGTAATTGCTGGACTATTAAGCGCGCCTGAATATAAACCGCACCCACTGAATTATTAAAAAATATGTATTTTGTACATAAATAAGCCGCACATGTCTACCGGTACATTGAAACAAATGAACTTGGTCACTATCTTCCTCCTCCTGTGCTCTGAAACCACTGAAGTCATCTCCTTCGGTGTCGGAGTTGAATAGCCTCAGAATTGCTTCATCTGATGTTGGATCGTTTTCATTGTCGCTCTCGTCACTTTCATCCGGAGGCAAATTCCCCGCTGAGCTCATGCTGCCCCTTCAACACGCAGCAGTCCAGCCTTTCGAAACCCGTTGATGATAGTGGATTTTTTGACAATGCTCCACGCTGTCAGGACCCACTGGCAGACTTGACCATAAATTGCTCTTCGCATGCGGCCCATTTTAGTGAAGGATTTCTCCCCACTTGTCATCCAAGCCTCCCACTGAACAAGGAGCGCCACCTTAAATGCACGATTTACACTGATGTCGAGTGGCTGCAAATACTTTGGGCCATCTGCTTTTCTTCCCTCTGAAAGCTTTTGTGGTCTTTTTGCACTGAGTCAGTTCCTCACGCTGCTGTTTCCAACGTCTTATCATCGACTCATTAAGGCCAAGCTCCCATGCAGCAGCTCTATTTCCTTTTCCAACAGCCAGATCGATCGCCTTCAACTTGAAAGCTGCATCATATGCATTTCTCTGTGTCTTTGCCATGATGAGGGTGACATAATGACCACCGTAATCAGAATGATGGGAAGTTTGCGCGCGCTCGATTTACGTCACATTATGTGACGGTGCTCAGTTTTTTGGCGGCATGAATCTTGTGAAAGCGGGAAAAAATCCATAAATTAGCCGCATCATTGTATAAACCGCGAGGTTCAAAGCGTGGGAAAAAAGTAGCGGCTTATAGTCCGGAAATTACGGTAGTTGAAGATTTGTAAAGGTGATGATAATAATAATAGATGTATTTTATACAGTGCTTTTCATTCCAAGTAAGAAAGGAAGTAACTTAACAGGAGGGAGCATAATTGTAGAGCCAGGCAGGGAGGTAGAGATATCATTCATCGGGCACCTCGTCTTCCATAGTCACAGTTCCTCCTCCGTAGATAGGCTGGATCGTCCACTACTGAGATGTGGCACCCACCTGGATGACGCTTCGGCGACTGTAAAAGCACCAGTAAGACCACCACACCTCAGCAGTGGTCCAGAAAAGCCCCCTACAGAGTGAGCTTCTGCATCTCCGCACACCGCTGTCCACTTGCCTCTAAGAACTGGGGCAGGAGGCAAAAAGCCAAGGCTGGGTTGCTGAGTCATTCAACTCATACTACAAGCTAGCTAGCTAGTTAGCCAAGCCAAATATAAACTGACTTACCATAATCAGTCCTGCATTTTCGCGGGTCACACCAGATACTACAGTTCATCTATAAACATTCTATAAACCTCTACAGTCCTGATCGGCACAGCAGAAGATGATGCGTCCAAGCTTGAAACCACGGCCCTTTATGTGAATATATATATACAGTACCAGTCAAAAGTTTGGACACACCTACTCATTCAAGGGTTTTTCTGAATTTTTCTATTTAGAATAATAGTGAAGACATCAAACTACAAAATGGCACACATGGAATCATGTAGTAACCAAAACTGTGTTAAACAAATCAAAATATATATTTAGATTCTTCAAAGTAGCCACCCTTTGCTTTGATAACTGCTTTGCACACTCTTGGCATTCTCTCAACCAACTTCACCTGGAATGTTTTTCCAACAGTCTTGAAGGAGTTCCCATATGCTGAGCACTTGTTGGCTGCGGTCCAACTTATCCCAAATCATCTCATTTGGGTTGAGGTCGGGTGATTGTGGAGGCCAGGTCATCTGATGCAGCACTCTGTCACTCTCCTTATTGGTCAAATAGCCCTCACACAGCCTGGAGGTGTGTTGGATCATTGTCCTGTTGAAAAACAAATGATAGTCCCACTAAACCAGATGGGGTGGCGTATCGCTGCAGAATGCTGTGGTAGCCATGCTGGTTAAGTGTGCCTTGAATTCTAAATAAATCACTGACAGTGTCACCAGCAAAGCACCCCTACACCATCACACCTCCTCTGTGCTTCACGGTGGGAACCACACATGCAGAGATCACCTACTCTGTGTCTCACAAAGACAAGGCGGTTGGAACCAAAAATCTAACATTTGGAGTCGTCAGATCAAAGGACAGATTTCCACTGGTCTAATTTCCATTGCTTGTGTTTTTGGGGCCAAGCAAGTATCATCTTCTTATTGGTGTCATTTAGTAGGGGTGTCTTTGCAGCAATTCGACCATAAAGGCCTGATTCACTCAGTCTCTGAACAGTTGATGTTGAGATGTGTCTGTTACATGAACTCTGAAGCATTTAATTGGGCTGCAATTTCTGAGGCTGGTAACTCCTAATGAACTTATCCTCTGCAGCAGAAGTAACTCTGGGTCTTCCATTCCTGTGGCGGTCCTCATGAGAGCCAGTTTCATCATAGCGCTTGATGGTTTTTGTGACTACGCTTGAAGAAACTTTCAAAGTTCTTAATGTTCCGTATTGACTGACCTTCTTGTCTTAGTGATGGACTGTCGTTTCTCTTTGCTTGTTTGCGCTGTTTTTGCCATAATATGAACTTGGTATTTTACCAAATAGGGTTATCTTCTGTATACCCTACCTTGTTACAACTGATTGGCTCAAATGCATTAAGAAGGAAAGAAATTCCACAAATGTACTTTTAAGAAGGCACACCTGTTAATTGGAATGCATTCCAGGTGACGACCTCATGAAGCTGGTTGAGAGAATGCCAAGAGTGTGCAAAACTGTCATCAGTTGGCTACTTTAAGGAATCTATAATATATTTTGTTTTAACACTTTTTGGGGGTTACTACAGGATTCCCGTATGTGTTATTTCCAAATGTTTTTCGTCTTTATTCTACAATGCAGAACATTTTTTTTAAATAAAGAAAAACCCTTGAATGAGTAGGTGTCAACTTTTGACTGGTATTATATATGTGTGTGTGCATTCATAAAGTAATCAGCCCTCTTGACTTTTTCCAAATTTTTGTTATGTTACTGCCTTTATTCTAAAATGTAGTAAATACATTTTTGCAAATGTATAAAAAGTTTAAAAATATCACATTTACATAAGTATTCAGACCCTTTACTCAGTACTTTGTTGAAGCACCTTTGGCAGACTCGAGTCTTCTTGGGTATGATGCTACAAGCTTGGCGCATCTGTTTTTGGGGAGTTTCTCACTTCTCTGCAGATCCTCTCTCAAGCTCTGTCAGGTTGGATGGGGAGCTTCGCTGTACAGCTATTTTCAGGTCTCTCCAGTGATCAAGTCTGGGCTCTGGCTGGGCCACTCAAGGAAATGTAGAGACTTGTCCCGAAGCCACTCCTGCATTGTCTTGGCTGTGTGCTTAGTGTCGTTGTCTTGGTGGGAGTTGAACCTTCACCCCAGTCTGAGGTCCTGAGCGCTCTGGAGAAGCTTTTCATCAAGGATTTATCTGTACTTTGCTCTGTTCATCTTTCCCTCTATCCTGACTAGTCTCCCAGTCCCTGCTGCTGAAAAATATCCACACAGCATGATGCTGCCACCACCATACTTCACCGTAGGGATGGTGCCAGGTTTCTTTCAGATGTGACCCTTGGCATTCAGGCCAAAGAGTTCAATCTTGGTTTCATCAGACCAGAGAATCTGGTTTCTCATTGTCTGAGAGTCTTTAGCTGCCTTTTGGCAAACTCTAAGCAGGCTGTCAGGTGGAGGTCCTTCTGGAAGATTCTCCCATTTCCACAGAGGAACCTTGGAGCCATGTCAGAGTGACCGTTGGGTTCTTGGTCACCTCCCTGACCAAGACCCTTCTTCCCCGATTGCTCAGTTTGGCCTGGCAGCCAGCTCTAGGAAGAGTCTTGGTGATTCCAAACTTCTTACATTTAAGAATGATGGCGGACACTGTGTTCTTGGGGACCTTCAATACTGCATACATTTTTTTTTATTTTGGTACCCTTCCCCAGATCTGTGCCTCGACACAATCCTGTCGCGAACCTTCGACCTCATTGCTTGGTTTTTAGTCTGACATGCATGGTCAACTGTGGGACCTTAAATGGATAGGTGTTGCCTTTCCAAATCATGTCCAGTCAATTGAATTTACCACAGGTGGACTCCCAAGTTGTAGAAGTGTCAAGGATGATCAATGGAAATAGAATGCACCTGAGCTCAATTTCGAGGCTCATAGCAAAGGGTCTGAATAATTATGTAAATAAGTTATTTCTGCTTTTTTTTTTCTTCATATAAATACATTTGCAACAATTTCTAAACCTGTCTTTTGCTTTGTCATTATGGGATATTGTGTATAGATTGATGAGGAACATTAAACACTTTCAGAACAAGGCTAATGTAAGAGCATTTGGAGAATACTTTCTGAATACACTAGGCATATGTATGTTGGCAAGCACTTCCAGGTTCTCATTCTCTCTTTCCCCTCTCAGTGCTGAAACAGCTGGAGGAGCTTCTCAGTGACATGAAAGCAGACGTGACCCGTCTCCCGGCAACCATCGCCCGGATACCCCCGGTCGCAGTGAGACTCCAGATGTCCGAGAGGAACATCCTCAGCCGCCTGGCCAGCAGAGGCCCCGAACCACAGCCTCAACAACCGCAGGTAAGCGCCCACCCCAATGAGGGATGTGTGAATGTTTTGTGCACAAGTCTTGTCACGTTTTGTAATGTTCTTGTTGTGTTCTTTCACCTACAGCTGTCACAACAGTAGCCTGGCTTAGCCCCCTTGAACCTCACCACCTCTACATTCCTGATCGGCACAGCAGACGATGATGCGCCCAAGCTTGAAACCACGGCCCTTTATATAATATGGACTTGCAGCGTTCCTACAGGCTGACTCCTGGACACTGTGGAAATAATAGCTATTTTAATTTTTCCTTTTGTTTTGACTTTATTAATATTATTGATATAATGTTATTATGATGGTTTTTTTGGGACCTAAATAAAAATGTAATAAAGGTTTTTGTTTGTTTTTTTTTTATCATGTGATTTTGTGTGGGTGGGGGGGGGGGGGGGGGGGTTGGAGGGAATGATTCAATGGTGTATAAGCAAGTCTAGTAAAAATATACAGAACAGGGTGAGTAAAATGGTCAGAGTGGGGTATTCTCTCATTTATGTCTGGAAGTAGCTGGCCAAAGTTAGCTTGGGTGCTTGACTGCCGTGAGGTCAAGACCGCTCCGATCAACCCGGCTCCTCTGCCAGAGCGTCCAGCGTGCACTCTAAACGCTATGATTTTATGAAGGCTTACAAAGGCCCAGAGTGCACTCTGGCACTTCAGAGTGAATATATGAAAGCTCATGAAGTAGATTTTGGTTTCAAAACTAAGTCTTAAACACATGCTTAGTACTGTTAAAAAGGTCAACACTGGGATTCAGATAAAGGTGTCAGAAACAATGTGACTACGACAGAGCCCAAGATGCAGCAGACCAACAAACAGAACATTTACTTGGGGTTTTATTTTTCAGGGAGTGAGGGTTCCACCCCCAATTGTCCCCATGTTGGGGAATAAGAGATTTGAAAGTCTAGGTTTGAGATCAAATATGTCACCAATTGCTGTTCCAAAATAAATTAGCATGTCAGATCTTTTACCTAATAGAGGTGCTCTAGACATGCACAAATTCCCATTGGAACACAGCCACTTTAAAAGTGCAGGGCTTGTGCAACGTGCCACACCTTCATCTCACAGGAAGCATATATATATGTGAGGAGAAAGCTGAAAGCTCCATCTATCCATTGATGTAATATATCCTCTAGCCGATTCCCAGTTCGTCCACTAGATAGCAATAGGAGATCACATGTCTCTTGGCCACTTATTTCTCAGCATGGGGGTTTCTTATGACAGTAGTAGGATTTGATATCGATTTCCCAAAAAACAATGCCTGTAGCTTTCAAATAATATGTAAATTTATATTTTCAAAACAACCGCTCAGAGTTTGACTTGTTAATCGGGTTCACTTTATTATTAGAAATGTGATTAAAATCTGATCCCATTTATGCAGAAATACAGAAAATCTTAAAGGGTTCACAAACTTTCCCCTTACCACTGTAACTCTGCTGGCTAGGTTAATTTACTAACTGTGTTATAGATACAGAGGTGGAGGCATCAGAGTCAAACTACTTGGAACTTGTCCAAACTTTTCTAGATGACCCAAAAAAGAGGGAACACTTCCAGGTTGGTGTGAGAACTATTTCTAAAACAGACATTTAAATCAAGGAGGTAAACTAAACCGCAGTGCATGCGCAGTCTATTCCACTGAAATCCTTGTTACTGGCTTACTCAGTACTGCTGAACCTCAACTTGTATGCATTACAGAGGAAACGTGCCATAACGACAGCGGGTGATTGCTTCAGACCAAAACACCAGTTGTAATTTGATGTTCAGTCTTCTAGGATGTTTTTCAGAGGAATCCGGCCCCATGTTTGACACATCCCTGATGTGGGAGTTCCTCTCCAGACTGGAAAAGCTGCTTCCAACTCCAACATTTCAACAGGTAGGTTCAATTTGGGAAGAGAGAATTGTGGCAGTCTTGAATTTCTGATGTCTTTGTCTGGTAGTACTAACAGGAAGTTTGCCCCACTGAGTATTATGTTGTCATATTGCTAAGTGTACCATAAATTCTTGTTACTTGGTCAATTTAATTGGTTGCACATTTAAAACCACATCCCGTTCTCAGACTGCATCCTGGCTCAGACCTGCCCCCTCTATGCTGAAGGAGTGTGCACAGTCTGTGACTCAACCTCAGCCTTTGAAGATTCTCCTCCAACACCACAGATGCCATAGCCATTTGTTTGCTAATGGTAGGCTTTTGTGGCAAATAATCATAGTTGCATACCACCTGCTAGAGACTCACACGTCAACCACAGTTGAAAAGCTCCCACTAATCAATGACACTTGTTATACCGGCCGCAGACAACATGTGTCTGGAAGACTGATGGAGTGGTTTTGATCTGTAAGACATGCCTCTGTTAATGTTAGCAGTCAAACAATTACCACAATGGACAATTATGTTTTTGTTTTGAAAAGACCAATATTGGGCCTCCCGAGTGGTGCAGCGATCTAAGGCACTGCCTCACAGCGCTAGAGGCATCACTACAGACCCGGGTTCGATCCCAGGCTTTAGCACAACCAGCCGTGATCGGGAGTCACATAGGGCGGCGCACAATTGGCCCAGCATTGGCCCAGCTTCGTCCATGTTAGGTGACGGTTTGGCCGGGAGTGCTTTACTTGGCTTATCGTGCTCTAGCGACTCCTTGTGGCAGGCCGGGCACCTGCAGGCTGACCTCGGTCATCAGGTGAACAGTGTGTCCTCCGACACCTTGGTGTGGCTGACTTCCGAGTTAAGCGGGCGGGTGTTAAGAGGCACGGTTTGGTGGGTAATGTTTCGAGGGACGCATGACTCGACCTTCGCCTCCCGAGTCCATTGGGGAGTTGCAGCGAGGAGTGTTGGGGAATAATCAGAATTAGTTGGTAACATAGGTAAGATGTTTTATATTCATCATATGTTTGTATGTTACTTCTCATCAGAACGTTATTTTTGTATAATACTGTGGCGGGGTTGCAGTATCTGTTCTATGTCAAGACTAAGTTACTTGGGCCGGAGAGAGGGGAGAGGTCAAGTGTGTATCTCTTGGCTCCACAATGTCTGTGTGCCAGTCAGTGTGTCTCTGTGATCTTGTCAAGATAGGATGGATTTGATATATGGCTGTTGATATGGAGGATTTGTTTATGGTTCTGAGTTTGAGAAAAAAACATAGTTTAGGAGACAAACCTGAACGATAAATTATGCCTATGCTGTCTGGCTATGTGTGTCTCTGCTATAAAGGATCTCAGTTGCAATGTGTAAGGGACTCTCAGAGAATTCATTGATAGACACTGAATTGATCTGAGAGTCACAGGGTTGTGATAGAGCTCATATAATTAAAGATGGACTTTGATAACTAACTCTGACTTGTGTATGGTTTGCTCACGTGATTTGGTAAGAAGAGGAAATTTCCACGACAGGAGACAATTGGTCAGAAAAAGGGGGTAAAGATTAAAAATAATAAAAAGAAAAGACAAATATTTGATTGCGTATGTTTTCTTTTTCCTTTCAGGTCATTCATCTTGTGTCGATGATTACTTCCTCTCTTCTCTGTCTCACTCGCTCTCAGAGAGGGTGGAAATGGACATTGATGAAGCACACTCACATAGCCAGTCTGTAGCCATATGTGCACCCAGAAAAGAAAGCGACACTTTGATAGAGCAATATCATGCAGAGAAGGAGCTGGGGATGAGTTTGGACACGGTTAAGAAGGCAGTGGAAATGACTGATAGAAGGAACGAAGAATGGGGAGAGAAGAACTATGAGGAGAGACTGCAGCATCAGTTGGCTGATAATGTTTTAAAGGTAGAGATCATCGATAACAGCCGACAATGTCGGACGGACCTGGTCTCCGGAGGAGACAAAGGTGCTAATGTCCACATGGTCAACCAAACAAACAGATTATTCAGAAGTTTGAGCAAAGTTATAGAAACAAACACGTGTATAGCAACATTTTGGAGTGGTTAAACGTCAATAGCTGCAAAAGGACTTGGAAGCATATGTTCAAGCAAACCGATTCTTTGGAGCACAGTTATAGAAAAAAAAACATGTGTACAGCAACATTTCAAAGCAGCTGAAGGACCTTGGTTTTAAAAGGACTTTGAAGAAGTGTCAAATTACAATAGAGGACATGAAGAACAGCTACAGACAAACACTGAGGAACCCTAGCAGTAGTGGCATTCCTATTATGCCTGGTTCCAAGGACACTGTCAAGGTTGCAGATGGAGTCATGTCTTCAGATGAGGATGAAGGGCCTTCTGTGGATGTCGAGTCGGAGCATCTATATGAAGAAATGGTTTCTAGAAAAGGGAAACTCAAGACACTCACCAGGGAGCAAACGGTAGAAAGAAAGGGCCATGAGGTGTTTCACAGTCCTCAACGTCACAGTATGAATATTGGATGGAAAAAACACTGTTGCCAACAGGTGGTTGACGACGTGTGATTTAGTGCTGCTGACCCAACTTGATGACAATGTTCTGATGACGGGATGACAATGTTCTGATGACATTTCTCCAAAAAGTACAATCTTTGTCCCCATGTGCAGTTTCAAACCGTAGTCTGGCTTTTTTATGGCGGTTTTGGAGCAGTGTCTTCTTCCTTGCTGAGCGGCCTTTCAGGTTGTGCCGAAATAGGACTCGTTTTGCTGTCGATATAGATACTTTTGTACCCGTTTCCTCCAGCATCTTCACAAGGTCCTTTGCTGGTGTTCTGGGATTGATTTACACTTTTCGCACCAAAGTACGTTCATCTCTAGGAGACAGAACGCTTCTCCTTCCTGAGCGGTATGACGGCTGCATGGTCCCATGGTGTTTATACTTGCATACTATTGTTTGTACAGATGAACGTGGTACCTTCAGGCGTTTGGAAATTGCTCCCAAGGATAAACCAGACTTGTTGAGATCTACATTTTGTTTTCTGACGTCTTGGCAGGTTTCTTTTGATTTTCCCATGATGTCAAGCAAAGAGGCACTGAGTTTGAAGGTAGGCCTAGAAATACATCCACAGGTACACCTCCAATTGACTCAAATAATGTCAATTAGCTTATCAGAAGCTTCTAAAACCATGACATCATTTTCTGGAATTTTCCAAGCTGTTTAAAGAAACAGTCAACTTAGTGTATGTAAACTTCTGACCCACTGGAATTGTGATACAGTGAATTATAAGTGAAATAATCTGTCTGTAAACAATTGTTGGAAAAATGACTTGTGTCATGCACAAAGTAGATGTCCTAACCAACTTGCCAAAACTATAGTTTGTTGCCAAGAAATTTGTGGTGGTTGAAAAATGAGTTTTAATGACCTAAGTGTATGTAAACCTCCGACTTCAACTGTATCTCTTTGTAGTTTTCTCCGTTAATCTTTCGCATAAAACATAGAAATCAAATCAAATCAAATCAAATTTTATTTGTCACATACACATGGTTAGCAGATGTTAATGCGAGTGTAGCGAAATGCTTGTGCTTCTAGTTCCGACAATGCAGTAATAACAAGTAATCTAACTAACAATTCCAAAACTACTGTCTTGTACACAGTGTAAGGGGATAAAGAATATGTACATAAGGATATATGAATGAGTGATGGTACAGAGCAGCATAGGCAAGATACAGTAGATGGTATCGGGTACAGTATGTACAAATGAGATGAGTATGTAAACAAAGTGGCATAGTATAGTATAAAGTGGCTAGTGATACATGTATTACATAAGGATACCGTCGATGATATAGAGTACAGTATATACGTATGCATATGAGATGAATAATGTAGGGTAAGTAACATTTATATAAGGTAGCATTGTTTAAAGTGGCTAGTGATATATTTACATCATTTCCCATCAATTCCCATTATTAAAGTGGCTGGAGTTGAGTCAGTGTCAGTGTGTTGGCAGCAGCCACTCAGTGTTAGTGGTGGCTGTTTAACAGTCTGATGGCCTTGAGATAGAAGCTGTTTTTCAGTCTCTCGGTCCCAGCTTTGATGCACCTGTACTGACCTCGCCTTCTGGATGATAGCGGGGTGAACAGGCAGTGGCTCGGGTGGTTGATGTCCTTGATGATCTTTATGGCCTTCCTGTGACATCGGGTGGTGTAGGTGTCCTGGAGGGCAGGTAGTTTGCCCCCGGTGATGCGTTGTGCAGACCTCACTACCCTCTGGAGAGCCTTACGGTTGAGGGCGGTGCAGTTGCCATACCAGGCGGTGATACAGCCCGCCAGGATGCTCTCGATTGTGCATCTGTAGAAGTTTGTGAGTGCTTTTGGTGACAAGCCGAATTTCTTCAGCCTCCTGAGGTTGAAGAGGCGCTGCTGCGCCTTCTTCACGATGCGGTCTGTGTGAGTGGACCAATTCAGTTTGTCTGTGATGTGTATGCCGAGGAACTTAAAACTTGCTACCCTCTCCACTACTGTTCCATCGATGTGGATAGGGGGGTGTTCCCTCTGCTGTTTCCTGAAGTCCACAATCATCTCCTTAGTTTTAGAACCACAGTCCCTGCCGCTCGCAGTCCCTGCCACTGAAAAACATCCCCACAGCATGTTTCCTCCAGATGTGACGCTTGCCATTCAGGCCAAAGAGTTCAGCCTTGGTTTCATCAGACCAGAGAATCTTGTTTCTCATGGTCTGAGAGTCCTTTAGGTGAATGTTGGCAAACTCCAAGCGGGCTGTCGTGCCTTTTACTGAGGAGTGGCTTCTGGAAGGTTCTCCAATCTACACAGAGGAACGCTGGAACTCTGTCAGAGTGACCATCGGGTTCTTGGTCACCTCCCTGACCGAGGCCCTTCTCCCCCGATTGCTCAGTTTGGCCGTGCAACCAGCTCTAGGAAGAGTCTTCGTGGTTCCAAACTTCTCCCATTTAAGAATGATGAAGGCCACTGTGTTATTGGGGACCTTCAATGCTGCAGAAATGTTGTGGTACCCTTCCCCAGATCGGTGCCTCGACACAATCCTGTCTCGGAGCTCTACAGACAATTCCTTCGACCGCATGGCTTGGTTTTTTGCTCTGACATGCACTCTCAACTGTGGTACCATATATAGACAGGTGTGTGCCTTTCCAAATCATGTCCAATCAATTTAATTTACTACAGGTGGACTCCAATCAAGTTGTAGAAACACCTCAAGGATGATCAATGGAAACAGGATGCACCTGAGCTCAATTTCGAGTCTCATTGGAAAAGGTCTGAATACTTATGTAAATAAGGTATTTCTGTTTTACTTTTATTTTTACAACAATTTCTAAACCTGTTTTCGCGTTGTCATTACGGGGTATTGTGTGTAGTTTGATGAGGAGAAATAAATAATTGTGTCAATTTTACAATACAACTAACGTTACAAAATGTAGAAAAAGTCAAGGTCTGAATACTTTCCGAATGCACAATATACAACAATACAGCAGTTTGTTAATATCAAAAGTGTCACTATCTCAAAAAAATACAATATTGTATCGATATTAACCGGTTTTGTATCAGTACTGACCATTTCAGGTGTGGCAATTTCTGCGTATTTTCCACTTTTCCAAATCAATGGATGCACAATTCGAAAATCATATGATACAATCCAGAATATCCGAATGTGTATATAATTGAGAAATGATACACGTCCGGTTTTGACACTTCTTCACCACATTTAGATTTTCAGAGTTTAGCTCATTCTCAAGCAGAGGCACACATGATAAAGAATCTCAGCTCAGTGACCACAAGGTCAGTTGATCCTCTTAAAGGGGCAGTGCAGTCCAAAACGTGATTTTCCTGTGGTTCATATATACTGTATTTGTTTCTACAGTATGAGGTTGGAATAATACTGAACTTGTGAAAATTATAATGCCCTTTTAGTGTAAGAGCTGTTTTAAAAAGACTGCCTGAAATGTCTTGTTTTGCAAGGCAGCGGGTTTGGACTGCCTGGCGACATCACCAGGCGGTATAAGTTAACAGACCAACAAAGAGTTTGCCCACCTGCCAATAATAGCTATACATCAGATTACATGTCCCTCCCATTAGGCTCCAATTAAACACAAGAATGGAGCTATATACAGGGAGTACCAGTACCAGATCCATGTGCAGAGAGGTACGAGGTATTTGAGGTAGATATGTACATGAAGTCAGGGTAAAGTGACTAGGCATCAGGATAGATAATAATACAAGTAAAATAAAAACAGCAAATGATGAGTGTAATGTGAGGAAGTGTCAATGTAGTGTGTGTGTGAATATCAAGTAAAGTCTAGTAAGTGTGCATAGGATCAGTACAAGATAGTCAGTGCAAATAGTTTGTGTACCATTCATTGACTATATAGCAGTATGGCTATTTAGCAGTCTTATGGCTTGGGGTTAGAAGTTGTCTTGGAGCCTGTTGGTCCGGGGACCATAGCCACAGGGACCATAGCCACAGGAAGTAGTTTGGGGGTGCTGCAACTTTTTCCCCGCCTGCACTACAGATGGCTATCTCGGTCCGATTATACAGGACTAGTAAAGGCCCAGTGCACTACTGCAGCACCCCTACTTCCTGCGGCTATGTGCCGGAAGGTAGCAGAGTGAACGGTGTATGGCTTGGGTGGATTCTTCAGGCCTCCCTCTGACATATAGGTCCTGGATGTTAGGGAGCTCGGCCCCGGTGACACACCTCCGTGTCAAGGTTTTCAGAAGGCACTCCTTCAGAGAAGTTTTCAAAGTACATAATATACATAAAATGTGGAGCAGAAATGCTTCCCGGTAATGTGGAATTATGTCAGACATCACCTGTTCTACAGAATACATTTGCTATGATTGGATTGATACTATCTACTTGGTTGTTTTGCAGAGAAAAGGCCAACGGATGCTGTCCTTCGGCAAGTCCGTTTGTATTCCTTTCGTTCTATTTCCTAACATCTTTCGATATGGCAATATTCAGATACGCAGGACGACTTCAAAGAGGACCACCTGGAACTCGACCATTGCTTCTTGTAGATGACGTCATGTTTGGAAGTAGCCCACCACTTTGTTTAGGCGACCAAAGGTATTTAATGTAGCTACTACCACTGATATTAACCATGTGCTAATTTACTAGATTATGTATGCTACCATCAACAAAACTAGATCAACATTGTCGACAATGTCATTGGCAGACGATGTCGAATGGCCATGGTCGCCGGTGGAGACAAAGGCGCTGATCTCTGTATGGTCAGACGAACAGAATATTCTGAAAATGGAGCAAACGTGTAGAAACAAACATGTTTACAGGGAAATTTCGGAGCGGCTAAATGACCTTGGCGTCAAACGCACGTGGAAGCAGTGTCAAAATAAGATGAAGGCCTTGAAGTGGAGATACAGACAAACACGCAGAGACCCAAGCAGTAGTGACCGAACAACCTTTCCATTATTTTCCGAACTGGACGAATTTCTCGCCGCCATGCCTGATCTGACTGAGTCCAAGGAAACTGGCGACGAGGAAGATGGTAAGCAAAGGTTAAATGTGTAGTTTTCAGTGACACACCATCATCGCTAATTGCTTTCTTGAACTATGTATGGATTTAAATTACAAAAAAAATGGAGTAACATTATTTTATATTTCATCAAGATTTTCAAGAGTTTTGTTTTCCCCGGGTAAGTGTCTGAATTAGTGTGTGAGCGATGTCACAATTTAGGCCAGGATATGGGTGGGTATAATTTGTAGAACGTTCCAAAAACGTCTAAAGTACAAGGTTGCCAACAAACAACGCATACAAAGTAGCTTGATCAATTCACCTAGATAACTAGTTGCCGAACAGGCATCAACTCACCACGTAGTTTATTCTTAACGTTTGTCCAGAGTGAGGACAGAAAGGTTTAGGAATAAACGTGGCGAGTGAAAAACGTAATTCAATAGCCCACGCACTACCCGGAATCTTATTCTGCCGCTATACAACTTTGTATTTACTTAGTTTTTGGAACGTTCCACAAATTATACCCACCCTTGTCACTTGGTTAGAATGGAAATTCGTCCTCAGCCTTTCCCAACACCCCAGACACACACGTTAAAGGTTCAATACAGCCGTTTTTTTTAAATCGAAATATCAAAGTGCCTGGATTAGGACCTGTGCTGCTTCTTGTGTTAGGTAGAGTCATACTCAACCCATGTTGTAGAGCATGAACCTACAGGAGCGAATTACTGCTTTGATGTTTGCAGTGAACAACAGGGTGTTGTCCAGGTTCTTTGCACTCTGGGTGGGGGACACTGTGGAGTTGTCAACCGTGATGGAGAGGTCTTGAAGAGGGCAGGCCTTCCCCAGGAGGAAGAGCAGCTCCATCTAGTTGAGATTGAGGTGGGTGTCCGACTTCCAAGCTGAGATATCTTCCAGGCACTCTACGTGTTGCCACCTGGATGTTAGGAGGGGAGAGAAAAAACCTAGTGTCATCCACATAGCAATGAAAGGAGAGACCGTGTGACAATATGACTGAGCCAAGCGACTTGGTGTATAGAGAGAAGAGGAGAGGGCCTAGAACCAAGCCCATGTCACCTGATAGGAGCGGCCTGCCGTGTAGGATGCAATCAAAGAGCCTGAGACGCCCAGCCCTGGTGGGCCACAGTGTCAAAGGCAGAGGGTACATCTAGGAGGATGAGAACAGAGGAGAGCGAGTCAGCTTTGGCAGCGCTGAGAGCCTCTGTTACACAGAGAAGAGCTGTCTCCGGTTGAGTGACTCGTCTTGAAGTTTGACCGCTTCGGGTCGAGAAGATCGTTCTGAGAGAGAGATGGCGAGAGAGTTGGTCAGGGAAAGTATGCTCAAGTGTTTTGGAAGGAAAAGAAAGAAGGGATACCTGTCTGTAGTTTTTTAAGTCAGAGGAGCCGAGTGTTGGTTTCGTGAGGAGCGGATGTCGTGTCAACCTTTTCAAAGGGATTGACCATGTCGTCCGCAGAAGGGGGAGGGGGGGGGTGATGATTAAGGAAACAGGAGAAGGTGGAAAAGAGTATCCTAGGGTTAGAGGCAGAAGCTTGACATTTTGAAAATAGAAAGTGGCTTTAGCAATGGATACAGAGTAAGAGAAGCTAGAGAGGAGGGTGGGAAAGAATGACCGGTCCTCTGTAAGTTTAGTTTTCCTCCATTTTCACTCAGCTGCCAACCGCCCTGTTCTGTAAGCTTGCAATGAGTCACTCAGCCACAGAGGGGAGGGCCAAGCTGGCTGGGAGGAAGGGGGACAGTGTGAGCAGTGGAGGCTGGTGGGAGGAGCTGTAGGAGGATGGGCTCTTTCTTTTGGCTGGAATGGAATAAAAGGAACGGAGTCAAGCACGTGGTTTCCATATGTTTGATACCGTTCCATTTATTCCACTCCAGCCCTTACAACGAGCCCATCCCCCTATAGCTCTAACCACCAGTCTCCACTGAGTGCGAGTCATAGGATGCGGAAAGGGAGGGGAGTAGGGTGGAAGAGGCAGAATCAGGATACAGGAGGGAGAAGGATTTACCAGAAGGTAGATATGATAGGATAGAAGAGGATATAGTAGTGGGAGAGAGAGAGAGCGAAGATTGTGACAGTGCATTACCATCTGGGTATCTGGGGGTGGGTTTCAGTGAGATTAGTAGGCAAAAGTATTGCCTGCCTTGTGAGTGGGAAGGGACTGGGAAAGGGTGAGGTCAAAAGAGGCAAGGATGGGAAAGAGAGCATTGAAATAAATTAATTGAAGCCAGATGTTGGGAGGTTGAAGTCGCCGAGTACGAAGAGTGGTGAGCCATTGTCAAGAAATTAGTATATCATGGTGACCAAAATTCCATCCCACCAAAACAGGCTGACATTTCAGGTGTTATTTTCATACAGCTTTTACACGAAAGGGCATTATCATAATTTTCACATTGTCACAGTATTATTCCTACCTCATAGTGTGGAAATATACACTGAGGATCCAAAACATTAAGAACACTTGCTCATTCCATGACAGACTGACCAGGTGAAAGCTATGATCCCTAAATGATGTCACTTGTTTAATCCACTTTTCTTTTGGTTTAAGCCTTGTGACAATTGAGCCATGGATTGTGTATGTGGGCCATTCAGAGGGTGAATGGGCAAGACAAAAGATTGAAGTGCCTTTGAACGGGCGGGGTATAGTAGTAGGTGCCAGGGGCTTCGGTTTGTGTCAAGAACTGCAATGTTGCTGGGTTTTTCACACTCAACAGTTTCCCTTGTGTATCAAGAATGGTGCATCGATATTAGGAAGGTGTTCTTAATGTTTGATATACTGATATATACTGAACAAAAAAATAAACACAACATGAAACAATTTCATGAGATTTACTGTGTTGTTCCCCACAAATGTGCTTCATTACAGACAGCAATACTCGTCAGTTTTATCAGCTGTCCGTGGTAGAGGTCGACCGATTAATCGGGATGGCCGATTAATTAGGGCCAATTTCAAGTTTTCATAACAATTGGTAATCGGTATTTTTGGACACCGATTTGCCTATTTATTTATTATTATTATTATTTTTTTAATTACACCTTTATTTAACTAGGCAAGTCAATTAAGAACACATTCTTATTTTCAATAACGGCCTAGGAACGGTGCCTTGTTCAGGGGCAGAACGACAGATTTTTACCTTGTCAGCTCGGGGATTCGTTTTTGCAACCTTCCGGTTACTAGTCCAACTCTCTAACCACCTGCGTTACATTGCACTCCACGAGGAGCCTGCATGGCAGGCTGACTACCTGTTACGCGAGGGCAGCAAGAAGCAAAGGTAAGTTGCTAGCTAGCATTAAACATATATTTTAAAAAACAATCAATCTTAACATAATAACTAGTTAACTACACATGGTTGATGATATTACTAGTTTATCTAGCGTGTCCTGCATTGCATATAATCGATGCGGTGCCTGTTCATTTCTCATCGAATCAAAGCCTACTTCGACAAACGGGTGATGATTTAACAAGCGCATTAGTGAAAAAAGCACTGTCGTTGCACCAATGTATCTAACCATAAACATCAATGCCTTTCTTTAAAATCAATACACAAGTATATATCTTTAAACCTGCATATTTAGTTAGTATTGCCTGCTAACATGAATTTCTCATAACTAGGAAAATTGTCTCTTCTCTTGCGTTCAAGGAGTCAGGGTAGATGCAGCAGTTTGGGCCGCCTGGCTCATTGCGAACTGTGTGAAGTCCATTTATTCCTAACAAAGGCCGTAATTAATTTACCAGAATTGTACATAATTATGACATAACATTGAAGGTTGTACAATGTAAGAGCAATATTTAGACTTAAAATAAAACACTTATTCTTTCAGTGAAATACGGAATGGTTCCGTATTTCACTGAAAGAATAAGTGTTTTATTTTTGAAATTATAGTTTCTGGATTTGACCATGTTAATGGCCTAAGGCTCGCATTTCTGTGTGTTATTATGTTGTAATTACGTCTATGATTTGAAATTTGATAGAGCAGTCTGACTGAGCAGCAGTCATTCAAACAGCACTTTCGTGCATTTGCCAGCAGCTGCTGTTTATGACTTCAAGCCTATCAACTCCCGAGATTAGGCTGGTGTAACCGATGTGAAATGGCTAGCTAGTTAGCGGGGTGCGTGCTAATAGCATTTCAAACGTCACTCGCTCTGAGACTTGGAGTAGTTGTTTCCCTTGCTCTGCAAGGGTCGCGGCTTTTGTGGATCGATGGGTAACGATGCTTCGAGGGTGGCTGTTGTTGATGTGTTCCTGGTTCGAGCCCACGTAGGGGCAAGGAGAGGGACGGAAGATATACTGTTACACTGGCAATACTAAAGTGCCTATAAGAACATCCAATAGTCAAAGGTATATGAAATACAAATGGTATAGAGAGAAATATTCCTATAATCTCAACCTAAAACTTCTTACCTGGGAATATTGAAGACTCATGTTAAAAGGAACCACCAGCTTTCATATGTTCTCATGTTCTGAGCAAGGAACTTAAACGTTAGCTTTTTTACATGGCACATATTGCACTTTTACTTTCTTCTCCAACACTTTGTTTTTGCATTATTTAAACCAAATTGAACATGTTTCATTATTTATTTGAGGCTAAATTGATGCATAATATTAAGTTAAAATAAGTGTTCATTCAGTATTGTTGTAATTGTCATTATTGCAAATAAATAAATGTAAAAAAATAAATAAAAAATGGCCGATTAATCGGTATCAGCTTTTTTTGGTCCTCCAATAACCGGCAAAAATCATAATCGGTCGACTTCTAGTCCGTGGTTACACATTGTCTGCAGTTGTGAGGCCGGTTGGAAGTACTGTCAAATTCTCTAAAATTAAGTTGGAGGTGGCATATGGTAGAGAAATTAACATTCAATTATCTGGCAACAGCTCTGGTGGACCTTCCTGCAGTCAGCATGGCAATTGCATGTTCCCTCAACTTGAGACATCTGTGGCGTTGTGTGACACAACTGCACATTTTAGTGGCCTTATTGTGCCCAGCACAAGGTGCACCTGTGTAATGATCATAATGTTTAATCAGCTTCTTGATATGCCAAACCTATCAGGTGGATGGATTATCTTGGAAATGGAGAAATGCTCACTAACAGGGATGTAAACAAATTTGTGCACAATATTGGCGACAAGTAAGCTTTTTGTGAGGGATCTTTACTTTCAGCTCATGAAATATGAGACCAACACTTTACATGTTGCGTTTCATATTTTTTTTCAGTATATAAACATCGTTTTCGACTGCACTGGGCCTTGGCACAGGGTGCAGCGCCTCTGGATTGAGAGCAGTTGTCGGGGGGGGTCTAAGTGCCTTGCTCAAGAACACAACAGCAGGGCCCCGTTTTTCAGAACTAGTTTTAGAAATCGAATTGAATTAAATGTTAGAATGGGTTATTTCAACACAGAAAAATGTTATGCTGATTCTCAGAATAGGGATTCATATTTGGTAATCCAATCTGACCTTTTATTCAGGAATAAATGTTGTTTTTGCATTTTTCAAAACCCAAAGGCTGAGATTAGGATTGTTTTGATGCCGTTAATCTTGATCCCGCTGGAAGGGTGGCTACAGCATGGATTTAGAAAGTTGAATGGCACCACAAGCAAGATATTTTCAATTTAACGAAGGTTGGGAGGTTTGAAAAAAAACTTTTTCATCTGAAAACCAAAGCTTCATTATGTTAAATGTACTGCAGTATGGGTACAGTATGTGGTCAGTTGTTATATTGAGAAGTATCAAATAAAGGCATGTACTTACATGTAAGTGGAATGCAGGCTCTATTTAAACAAACAAAAAAATCTTAGTTACCTATATTCATGTAGGCTCAAGTCTGTTTCACTATGAAAGTGGAGAAGTAGTTAGGATATATAACCTGTCCAGTGGAAGGTAAATCTCTAGGCTACTGCCACCCACATTTAGCTAGCCAGCAACAAAACATCACCGGGATGTGTGAGATCTGCTCATCTGTACGCTGCAATTTCAAGAAGTGTGACCTGAAAGCGTTTCTTTCCTACCAGGTCGTCCTCTTCCTCTGTCGTCTCTGCGTCTTCTGGTTCCTCCATTGCGGCTGGTGTCCGCAGCTCTATGGCAAGTTGTTCAGCGCAGAGACACAATGGACTACGGGTTGGTGGAGGAGTTTGTGACCACTGTGTTGGAAATAACCCCTGATCTGATGAGTTACAGAGAGAAAGCCCAGCTCGTCATGGGCCTGCAAGCACAGGTGAGAAATTAAGAGGGGGGTGTGGTTGAGGTAGAAAATTGGGTGACCTGGTGTTGTCAAAATCCCCCTACAGAAATCAATGTTTGTTTCATCCTCTACAGTATTTATTATTTTACCAGGTAAGTTGACTGAGAACACGTTCTCATTTGCAGCAACGACCTGGGGAATAGTTAAAGTGGAGAGGAGGGGGATGAATGAGCCAATTGTAAACTATGGATTATTAGGTGACCATGATGGTTTAAGGGCCAGATTGGTAATTTAGCCAGGACACCGGGGTTAACACCCCTACTCTTACGATAAGTGCCACGGGATCTTTAATGACCTCAGAGAGTCAGGACACCCGTTTAACGTTCCATCCGAAAGACTGCACCCTACACAGGGCAGTGTCCCCAAACACTGCCCTGGGGGATTGGGATATTTTTTATTTTTTTAGACCAGAGGAAAGAGTGCCTCCTACTGGCCCTCCAACACCACTTCCAGCAGCATCTGGTCTCCCATCCAGGGACTGACCAGGACCAACCCTGATTAGCTTCAGAAGCAAGCCAGCAGTGGTATGCAGGGTAGTATGCTGCGTACTAAAGTAAGGGCCCTTACAACACTACCATATTTCTATGACTAAGTGAAGGTATGCCGTATAACTGATTTACAATGGGCTTTGCAGGAGACGAGGCAGGTTGCGCTAGTCCCACATGGCCAATCATATTAGCCGCACACTCTGATCATGCCGCCTGTTGTCAAGGTCTGGATGGATAGGCGCAGGAGAGCCTGTTCAACCTCTCTTTCATATCGTCTGAGATCCCCAAGGATTGGAAAGCTGCCGCAGTCATCCCCCTCTTCAAAGGGGGAGACACCCTGGACCCAAACTGTTACAGACCTATATCCATCCTGCCCTGCCTATCTAAGGTCTTCGAAAGCCAAGTCAACAAACAGGTCACTGACCATCTCAAATCCCACCGTACCTTCTCCGCTGTGCAATCTGGTTTCCGAGCCGGTCACGGGTGCACATCAGCCACACTCAAGGTACTAAACGATATCATAACCGCCATCGATAAAAGACAGTACTGTGCAGCCGTCTTCATTGACCTTGCCAAGGCTTTCGACTCTGTCAATCACCATATTCTTATCGGCAGACTCGGTAGCCTCGGTTTTTCGGATGACTGCCTTGCCTGGTTCACCAATTACTTTGCAGACAGAGTTCAGTGTGTCAAATCGGAGGGCATGCTGTCCGGTCCTCTGGCAGTCTCTATGGGGGTGCCACAGGGTTCAATTCTCGGGCCGACTCTTTTCTCTGTATACATCAATGATGTTGCTCTTGCTGCGGGCGATTCCCTGATCCACCTCTACGCAGACGACACCATTCTATATACTTTCGGCCCGTCATTGGACACTGTGCTATTTAACCTCCAAACAAGCTTCAATGCCATACAACACTCCTTCCGTGGCCTCCGACTGCTCTTAAACGCTAGTAAAACCAAATGCATGCTTTTCAACCGATCGCTGCCTGCACCCGCATGCCCGCCTAGCATCACCACCCAGGATGGTTCCGACCTAGAATATGTGGACGTCTATAAGTACCTAGGTGTCTGGCTAGACTGCAAACTCTCCTTCCAGACTCATATCATACATCTCCAATCGAAAATCAAATCAAGAGTCGGCTTTCTATTCCGCAACAAAGCCTCCTTCACTCACGCCGCCAAGCTTACCCTAGTAAAACTGACTATCCTACCGATCCTCGACTTCGGCGATGTCATCTACAAAATGGCTTCCAACACTCTACTCAACAAACTGGATGCAGTTTATCACAGTGCCATCCGTTTTGTCACTAAAGCACCTTATACCACCCACCACTGCGACTTGTATGCTCTAGTCGGCTGGCCCTCGCTACATATTCGTCGCCAGACCCACTGGCTCCAGGTCATCTACAAGTCCATGCTAGGTAAAGCTCCGCCTTATCTCAGCTCACTGGTCACGATGGCAACACCCATCCGTAGCACGCGCTCCAGCAGGTGTATCTCACTGATCATCCCTAAAGCCAACACCTCATTTGGCCGCCTTTCGTTCCAGTACTCTGCTGCCTGTGACTGGAACGAATTGCAAAAATCGCTGACTTTTATCTCCCTCACCAACTTCAAACATCAGCTATCTGAGCAGCTAACCGATCGCTGCAGCTGTACATAGTCTATTGGTAAATAGCCCACCCATTTTCACCTACCCCATCCCCATACTGTTTTTATTTATTTACTTTTCTGCTCTTTTGCACACCAATATCTCTACCTGTACATGACCATCTGATCATTTATCACTCCAGTGTTAATCTGCAAAATTGTAATTATTTGCCTACCTCATGCCTTTTGCACACATTGTATATAGACTCCCCCTTTGTTTTCTACTGTGTTATTGACTTGTTAATTGTTTACTCCATGTGTAACTCTGTGTTGTCTGCTCATACTGCTATGCTTTATCTTGGCCAGGTCGCAGTTGCAAATGAGAACTTGTTCTCAACTAGCCTACCTGGTTAAATAAAGGTGAAATAAAAAATAAATAAAATAAAAAAAATAACAACAACATTAATTGTTGCAAGACTAAACAGAAGCTTTCTATGCTGTATTGTATTGACGTTTTGATTTAGCTCGCACGCTAGGTGCCCCTGCTAGCCAAACAGCTGTGGTCTTCTCAATGAAAAGAAGCACCTTGTGGGCGTAGCCAATATGACAACAGGGTGACGTGGCTTCTCTTAATACAGGCTTCGGCTGTACTTTAGGATATACCACCGACTGTAATATTCCTACATCGTACTCACTGCCAGATTGGTTTGCGTCCAAAATGTTTCAGTGTTACTTGTTTGTTGACAGCTGGTTCTGGAGTTGTGTCGCTCTGATCATTCAGCCGACCCGGAGACCATCCAGCCACACCTGAGCAGGATGAGGACCTGCATCATCACTCATAGAGAAAAGGAGGTGAGTGCCAGTCTGTGATCAAGACTTGTAACTCTGCCGGCCAGGTTAATTGACCTACTGTGTTATGTATACTTTCTGTAGATAGATACAGAGGTGGAGGCATCAGAGTCAAACTTCTTGGAACTTGTACAAACTCTTCTAGATGACCCACTTGAGAGGGAACACTTCTTCCAGGTTGGTGTGAGAACAATATTTCTGCTAAACTGACATTGACATCTAGGAGGTAAACTGAACCGCAGTGTGTGTATGCACAATCTTGTCCTCATTCTGAATGGTGTGGCTGTTGAACAAGTTGAGGAGATTAAATTACTTGGCGTTACCTTAGATAGTAAACTGTCATGGTCAAAACATACAGATTCAACGGCTGTAAAGATGGGGAGAGGTCTGTCCATAATAAAGAGATGCTCTGCTTTTTTGACACCACACTTCAAAACGCAAGTCCTGCAGGCTCTAGTTTTGTCTTAACGTGATTATTGTCCAGTCATATGGTCAACTGCTGCAAAGAAAGACCTCGTTAAGCTGCAGCTGTCCCAGAACAGAGCAGTACGTCTTAGGTACGTCAGAGGGCTAATATAAATACTATTCATGCCAGTCTCTCTTGGCTAAGAGTTGAGGAGAGACTGACTGAATCACTTGTGTTGAACATTCATGTTAACATAATCAACAGCACTGACACGCACACAGTTCCCCCACCAGACATGTCACCAGGTGTCTTTTCACACTCCCCAAATCCAGAACAAATCAAATTCAGGAAAGCGGACCGTGTTATATAGAGCCGTTATTGCATGGAGCTCCCTTCCATCTCATATTGCTTAAATGAACAGCAAACCTGGTTAAAAAAAAAACCCAGCTAAAGCAACACCTCGCGGCGCAACGCCTCTCCCCTATTGGAACCTCGATAGTTTGTGTGTATGTATTGATATGTAGGCTACGTGTGCCGTTTTTTTTAGATGTATGTAGTTTTGTCCTTGAGCTGTTCTTGTCTATTAATGTTCTGTATTATGTCACGTTTCAACAGCTAATGAGGATCCTAATAAAATACTATACATGGTATTCCATTAAAATCCTCATCACTCCCACTACTCAGTACTGCCGGATCGCAACTTGTAGCTAATATTGAGTTGACGTTGTTAGGTTCTGAACAAACAGAGTTAAAAACTCAAACGGACAACTAGGAAAAAATCTCAAACCAAGTTTATTCACCCACTGGGTCATACAGCTGCGAAGACGAGGCATGATTACACAAGCACATGTATTTATAACCTTCTAATAGGCGGGGTCAACTCTTTGCACGTCTCGACAGCCAATACTTCTCTGTTGCTAGGCAGGACCTTAATTGGGTCCTCTCGCTGCCGGACGCTAGAACCTTCGTGTGCGTGGAAGAGAAGGTATGTGAGAGGACTGTAGTAGGAGGGTTGTTGTGGTGGGCCCCTCTGCCCCCCCCCGAGAGGTTTCCTATCACTTCATCAGTTGACTTGACAATCTTCGCTCCTCCTGCTGCTGGCCTGCCTTATCAGACTTAACTAATTGCCCTTTGCCTCCCTCCTTAGAAACAAGAAGTTCAATCAATAAGTTCTGGTATGGAAACATGAAGAAGTATATTTCAAGCTAGAATCCAACAACGTATAGCTACTAATGATGTCAATAGGATGCCTCACACTCAATTAACAATGCATTTCATCTGTTGCACACCACTCAGATGCACTTTAATGTGTCTTCTAGGAAGTTTTTCCAGAGGAATTTGGCCCCATGTATGACACGGCACTGCAGACTCTGATATGGGAGTTCCTCTCCAGGCTGGAGAAACTGCTCCCAACACCAACATTTCAACAGGTATGAGCAATTTGGGAAGAGCCGGCGGTGTCAGCCTTGGCTGATTTTTTTGAATTGATGTTGTCATATTGCTGAGTGTACCATACATTCTTGTTGTTATTTGGTCAATTGAATTTGTTGCACATTTTAAGACCACCTCCCGTTCTCAGACTGCATCCTGGCTCAGACCTGCCCCCTCTATGCTGAAGGAGTGTGCACAGTCTGTGACTCAACCTCAGCCTTTGAAGACTCTCCTCCAACACCACAGATGCCATGGCCATTTGTTCGCTAATGGTAGGCTTTTTTTTCCCCAGCTCTGTTTTCATAACAGTAGAAAATAAATGTTTTGTAACATTTTTAAATCATGTTTGTAACCACCTGCTCAGAGACGAACAGGCCTGCTACACTGGATGTGTAACATTTGCAGAGCGTGAGATGTTCCTGGTGTTTGAAAGGAAACCTGGGCGGAAGCAGCGTGGCTCTGCATTCATTTACGCTTAATATGTTCTTTTCAAGATATCGATTTGGTAAAGAGCTGAGGCATGGGGCCGGAAAGATTAAATCATTCATATTCCTAAACGGAGGACTGACCATCCGTGATACCAAAATAGTTTTAACCATGTTTTGAGGCTATACGGTGTTTTACAATTGCGTTTTTTACAAACAATCTTATATTTGCGGTTCTGATAGGGGTACGACAGTTGAACTAAGCTCATGAAGCATTTATAAGTTATATTCTTCAAGAATCAATGTAATGGATTCAAAGGTATAAAAAAAACATGTAGCAATCACAATAAGACATTTTATTGTTCTCTCTTTTCCACTATTTCAGCTCATTCATCTTGTGCTGATGATTTCATCCTCTCTTCACTGTCTCACAAGTTCTCAGAGAGGGTGGAAATGGACATCGATGAAGCACGCTCACATAGCCAGTCTGTAGCCACATGTGCACCCAGAAAAGAAAGGGACACTTTGATAGAGCAAGATCATGCAGAGAAGGAGCTGGGGAAGAGTTTGGACACGGTTAAGAAGGCAGTGGAAATGACGGATAGAAGGAACGAAGAATGGGGAGAGGAGAACTATGAGGAGAGACTGCAGTATCAGTTGGCTTATAATGTTTTACAGGTCGAGGTTGTCGATGGAGAAGACATGTCCTCAACATCATCGACGACAGCCGACAATGTCGGACAGACCTGGACCCCAAAGGAAACGGAAGCGCTGATCTCTGTATGGTCAAAGAAACCGATTCTTCAGGAGATGGAACGGAGTTACAGAGAAAAACATGTGTACGGTGACATTTCAGAGCAGATGAAGGAGCTTGGCGTCAAAAGGACGTGGAAGCAGTGTCAAACAAAGATAAAGGACATGAAGCACCGCTACAGACGAGCACTGAGGAACCCAAGCAGTAGTGGCCGAGCGACCTGTCCGTTCTTTTCTGAACTGCACACCTTTCTTGCCGCCACGCCTGATGCAACTGATACCCAGATGCCTGAGTCGAAGGAAGCGGTCAAGGTTTCGGATCCAGAAGTCATGTTCTGCGATCAGGATGAAGGGCCTTCTGTGGATGTCAAGTTAGAGAATCTACACGAGGAAATGGCTTCCGGAAAGGAGACGCACAAGACACTCATCGGAGTGAGAGCAGACGCGAGGAACGGGGGCGAGGCTTTTCACAGCCCTCAGAGTGACAGCAGGGTGAAAATCGGAGGAATATCCCACCGTTGCGATCAGATGGTCGAAGACACGTCAGACTTGGACCTTCAGCCCGTAGTGATGTTGACGCAACTTGATGAGACCCTTCTGATGACCGGTGAGTAAAACACTTAAAACAATATATTCATTTATGGACGTTTTACGTGTGTGGGAAAATGTCATTCCAAGATTCAAGTTAGGGGAGAGTGACTACCTTCTGTATCCTCCTCTCAACACCAGGTGGTGATCCTCGTCCTGCTTCCCATACCACGGGGCAGTCTTCGAAAAGAAGCAAGCGCGTCAAAATATGCTCCTTTTGTGGGAAGAGTTTTGTTGAAGCAAAGGATTTGACAACACACATGAGATCTCACACTGAGCAGAGCCCTCACCAGTGTGGTGAAGGCTTTGACCATCCGGACGACTTACAAAAACATTGGCAGAATGATTGTGAGGAGATGATGAAACAGGAGGTCAATGAACATCAGCATGGAAAGGACAGGATCTCGGGAGAGTCCAGTAATGCAAGTACTGATCCAAAAACATGCCATCTATGCCATGAGACCTTTGAATTTCAGTGTGTGTTGAAAAACCGTCTTATTGTGTTTCACAAAGGCAAAAGCCTTTATAAGTGTCCTGTGTGTATGAAGGGTTTTGGGTACCTCCGTGATTTGGAGAAAGACCAGAGTAAAAAAAGAGGTCGTCCTACAAGTGATGCCGTCAAAAAAAGGAAGGAGTTGGGGTCAAATGGAAATGTTGCCGGACTGAACTCGACCCCCAACAAGTGCCCTGACGTCTTCAAGTGCTCCTTTTGTGAAGAGATCTTTTCTCGGTGCATGGACCTGAAGAGCCACTACAGTCGTACTCATCAATTTACTGGGCCGTTCCCCTGCCCTTCTTGTCAGACGACTTTTGTTTCGTTAACTGAGCTGCGCTTACATCAGAGAAATGAGTCCACTCCTTACCAGTGCTCTTTGTGCCAGCGCTCATTCTTATCACTCGACAAGCTGACTGTTCATGAGAGAATTCACACAGGGGAAAAACCGTACCTCTGTGCTGAGTGTGGAAAAAGTTTCCGGGATGCAAAAACCCTGGAAGAACACTCTAAGATTCATGTTGAGGGAGAACTCCACACCTGCTCCCATTGTGGGAAAAGTTTCAAGCGAAAAGAACTATTGAAACAACACATGTTAAATCACAGAGATGCCGCTTTCATCTGCCCAGACTGTGGGAAGAAGTTTTTTCGGTTGGTATGGTTAAGAAGGCATATGTTAATCCACACTGGCGAGAGACCGTTCCTCTGTGATCTCTGCGGGAAAGGTTTCAAATCTACAGTCGAATTGAGATTGCACACCCGGACACACACTGGAGAACGGCCATTCAAGTGCCCCGAATGTGGAACAAGTTTTAAGCAGAAGTGTCATCTGCAGATACATCGGCGGACACACACAGGGGAGCGGCCGTATCCGTGCACCGTGTGCGATAAACGCTTTTATGTCAGCAAAGATAGAAAACGACATATGCTCATCCATACTGGAGAGAAGCCGTTCAAATGTCAAGTGTGTGGCATGGCGTTCAACCGTAAAGGGCATTTGAGGGTACACCAACAAACCAAGAGGTGTTCCTATAGGCACACAAGTCCCCTACGTAACACATCATTATAATAAGTGGTTTCCTGACTGACAGAACTAGACCTGTTCCTGTAAGCCACATTTTAAGATGTGCGTCCCGTCAAGTAATAATATGAAGTTAAGAAAAAGTGTTTTACAAAGTGACAACAGGAATATAAACCACGGAGTAGTAGCCTATGTTTGTTTTTTGTTACAATGATGGATTTTGTTAAAAAAAAAAACTTAAAAGGACGTTATGTATGTGACTTATTAAATAGTTTTTTAAAGGCATGGGCATAGCGTTTGGTTATTTTAGTTCTTTAGTTGGGTCATTCCTAGTCTGCGGTGCCTTTTGGACCTTCTAACTTTTGGGGGAAAAGTATCTTTAGATTTTTTTGTTGTATTCTATCAGAAAAATGACATGTTTGACTTTATGAAAAACATATTGGTCAAGCTCGGGCACTTAAATGTTTAGGCGCATTTTCCAACCGGTTAGGTACATAATCCTAACAGTGTCAACATAACTGGAAATTTGGAGCCTAAATTAGCCATAGCTCTGTGAGAGAGCAAGATTGAGGTAGCATAATGGTGAACACTTGAACCGGATTTTAACTTCCCTATCAAACGTTTTACATTTTGAGGAATTTGAGCGGGACACACAGAATAACAACATGGAAAAATAGATAAGTGTTTATTTATTTAGCTTTGCACCATTGTTTCCCCACCAAAGAAAGTATGACACTTCCTGAATAGAGAGAAATAGTGCCTACAAAACAACACCAATATTTACTAACTCCATGGTTCGTTGGACAAAGCCTATGGGGGGAAATGAATGGCGTCTTTTGTAGGAGTTTTGGATAAAGGCCGAAAATAAGGTCTGTGGTAAACACAGGCTTAGGAGATCTGACCTGTTTTTGTTCTATGAGATAATCTTTGTCAGCTAACTAGACTTTGAGGTTTGAAACATTTATGTAATAATAAACAAAACGTATATAAGATCTCCTAAGCCTGTGTTAACCTCCGACCTTATTATCGGCATTTAACCCAAAACCCTATTCTTTCCCCATTTTAATTTTCCCCCATAGGAATGTCTGCTTTAAAGGACTACAAGCTGGCAAGCTCTATGTGGTGGCATTGTAGGAAGGGGCTGTTTTTAAAGGAGCAGTACAACAAAATAACAGGGTGGGAAGTGACATCAGGGACACACAGAATATCTGAAATAAAATAATAAATACAATAATCATGAAAAACAAACTTTTGAAGAGAGAGAAATGAACTAGGACTATAAAATAATGAAGAAAGCTTTTAAATATTTGAATGGGTTCTATTTCTCATGGACGTTGATGGATAACACTCGAGTTCATGGCAAAAAACACCTACATCCACTGGAAAAAAGTGTGCAAAATGCATACAATTACCTTTTCAAGATCCACATTTTTGTGTTTTTACGGTAAGACACTTGACCTTTTTATATTTAAAGCTTTTTGCAATCAACATTTTACACTAAATAAGAAGTGATAGTTCATGGGAACAGAAAAAGCACCATGTAGGATGATGTTATCAGACAAGAGTCATATCGATAGGGTGCTTCAATTGTTCAACACCACCTCAACATCCATTTTTTTGGGTAATCTAAATAAAATGATAATAAAGGGGTGTGTTTCTTGTTATTGGGAGGGGGGGGGGGGGGTATGATCAAATTCAATGTTAAAGTCCATTTTCAGAAATTCTACACATTTTGCTGAGTAGAGAACATATTTCTCTACTCTACATATTTCTCTACTAAGTAGAGAACAAATTTCCTGCAATTATACACATTTTGTCTTGACTTATGCCATGTTCATACAATATCTGGTTGAATAACAAAATCAAGAGGGGCCCCCAAAAGGCCAGAGGGGGGCCCTTGGAAGTGCCCTTCATGCCCTGTCGGTAATTCATCCCAGATTATTGCAACCTTGTGTATTCTACTACCAACAGTAAATTGAGACTGGATTCCTAAAAATATTATCCTTTTCACAAGGCCCCTTGATGGTAAATCTGCAACTGATACCTAAACCATAGGACAAATGGTAAGCCTTCTTGCGTAAACATTTTAATTCATAGGTCTATGACGGAACATGAAGGCTCTCTTTCATTAAAGTTTTCAAAGTACTTCATAAATGTAAAATGTATTGCCTAATTAAATAAATAGACATGCTTTTCTGTAATCTCTGAAATATGGAATTATGTCAGACCTCGCCACTTCTATAGAATACATGTATTATGATCAAATTGAACTCCGTGTGCAGACATTGATACAATCATCTGGACTGTTTTACAGAGACATTTAAATCAAACTTGATTCGGTAAATTAGTCCGTGTTCCTTTCCATTTCTTACATCTTTGGCAATATTCAGACACGCAGCACGACTGCAAAGAAGACCACATGGAACTCAACCACGGGTCCTTGTAGATGACGTCAATACGTCACGTCTGGAAGTAGCCAGCCAAAGAGGGAGTAGTCCACTGTTCAGGCGACCGAAGCGTTTGAATTTAGCTAGGTACTACCACTAATATTAACCTTGTACTATCTAACTTACTAGCTGCTGTAGGCGATTATCAACAATGTCATTGCCAGACGATGTTGGATGGACATGGTCCCCGGAGGAGACAAAGGCGCTGATCTTCGTATGGTCAAACGAACAGATTCTTCTGAAGATGGTGCAAACGTACAGAAACAAACATGTTTACAGCGAAATTTCGGAGCGGCTAAAGGACCTTGGTGTCAAACGGACGTGGAAGCAGTGTCAAAATAAGATGAAGGCCTTGAAGTGGAGATACAGAGAAACACTGAGGAACCCGAGCAGCAGCCGACCGTGTCCGTTCTTTTCTGAACTGCACGAATTTCTCGCTGCCATGCCTGACATGCCTGAGTCTAAGGAAACCGACGATGAGGAAGATAATGGTAAGCAAATTGAAATTAGTAGTTTTCAGTGTCGCTATTGATGTGAAAATATCTGATGTGATTGGTCAAAAGACCAATTGGTGTAAACCCAGTCACACAGATCATCGTTTTCAAGAGTTTAAGGATGCATTTAGATGGGCAGCCCAATTCAGTTATTTTTTTCCCCCACTAATTGATATTTTGACCAATCGCATCAACTCTTCTCACAGAAACTCTTTTACAGAACTGATCTGATTGGTTAAAAGACCAATTAGTGAAAAATAAGATCAGAATTGGGCTGCCTGTCTAAAGATTGTAACGAGGCTTAATTGCGACCAGAAAAAGGTTCAAAAGAGAGAGCAGAGCGCTGGCTGGAGGACAAGTTTAGTTGAAATGGGAATTCGTCTTCTGTCTTTCCCAATATCCCCCAGACAACACACACACACACGCGTTGAGAGGCACAGTGTGCAGCACCCCTGGATGGAGAACAGCTGGGGGAGTTTAAGTGCCTTGCTCAAGAAAAACTGGCCCTGCTGTTATCAAAATAAAATTCTGATCGGATTTGGGCAAGGTGGGGAGGTTTAAAAAAAAAAAAAAAAAAAACTGTCTGAAAATCAAAGCTTCATTATGTTAAATTGACTGTAGTATAGGTTAGTTGTTATATTGAAGAGTGTCAAATAAATGCATGTAAGCTATTTTTATTTTTTTTAATCGTAGTTACCTTCATTCATGTAGTTTACTCATTTCTGTTTCACTGACATTGTAGAAGTAGTAACAAACTGTCCAATAGATGGCAAGCTTCTAGGCTACTGTACGGAGTGAGATAGCTGCCAAAAGGTTGAACATACACTACTGTTCAAAAGTTTGGGGTCACTTAGAAATGTCCTGGTTTTTGAAAGAAAATCATTTTTTTTGTTCATTTAAAATAACATCAAATTTATCAGTAATACTGTGTAGACATTGTTGATGTTGTAAATTACTATTGTAGCTGACCTGTTGCACCCTCGACATCCACTGTGCTTATTATTATTTGACCCTGCTGGTCACCTATGAACATTTGAACATCTTGGCCATGTTCTGTTAATCTCCACCCGGCACAGCCAGAAGAGGACTGGACACCCCTCATAGCCTGGTTCCTCTCTAGGTTTCTTCCTAGGTTCTGGCCTTTCTAGGGAGTTTTTCCTAGCCACCGTAGTTCTACACCTGCATTGCTTGCTGTTTGGAGTTTTGGGCTGGGTTTCTGTACAGCACTTTGAGATATCAGCTGATGTAAGAAGGGCTTTATAAATACATTTGATTGAAACAGCAGATTTTTTTATGGAATATCTATATAGGTGTAGAGGCCCATTATCAGCAACCATCACTCCTGTGTTCCAATGGCACGTTGTTAGATAATCCAAGTTTAGCATTTTAAAAGGCTAATTGATCATTAGAAAACACTTTTGCAATTATGTTAGCACAGCTGAAAACTGTTCTAATTAAAAAAGCAATAAAACTGGCCTTTAGACTAGTTGAGTATCTGGAGCATCAGCACTTGTGGGTTTGATAACAGGCTCAAAAAGAACGTTCTTCTGAAACTCGGTAGTCTATTCTTGTTCTGAGAAATGAAGGCTATTCCATGCGAGAAATTGCCAAGAAACCGAAGATCGCATGCTCTGCACTTTATTTGGCTCGTAGGCAAATAGTCCTACATGAGGCTATAATGGCTCTATGACTGCATGCCTCCAGAAGGGGTGCTTTTCCTAAGGCGCATGGTGCTGTGGTGCTGCATGGAGATCACAAACTCTTCAACTGGGCAGCAGTGTGTCGATGGAGGGAGTAGCCTATACGGTGACTACCTAAGACCACTGCGACAGCGTTATTGTAAAGTGTGGGAATAAACTTATGCCAGACTACGTTTAACCTCTCCCGTGTTATTTTCAAAGTCTGTGTGTTCATTACCCGATTCATATAAATCATGTCAAATTATTTTAACTTCATATTAACCCCTCCTACAGAATATGCTTTGGCAAAATTTAAATTTAGTGATGAAATCAATATAAAAATATTCTAATATATTTTGAGTAGCAAAGACTCCAGTGGCCATACATAACTCATAGATTCACCAAACATCTATTATTGTTCCATGTTTTATTATTCCTGGTAGATACTACTGGTTATGATTCATTATTCCTGGTAGATACTACTGGTTATGATTTATTATTCCTGGTAGATACTACTGGTTATGATTTATTATTCCTGGTAGATACTACTGGTTATGTTTTATTATTCCTGGTAGATACTACTGGTTATGTTTTATTATTCCTGGTAGATACTACTGGTTATGATTCATTATTCCTGGTAGATACTACTGGTTATGATTTATTATTCCTGGTAGATACTACTGGTTATGATTCATTATTCCTGGTAGATACTACTGGTTATGATTCATTATTCCTGGTAGATACTACTGGTTATGATTCATTATTCCTGGTAGATACTACTGGTTATGATTTATTATTCCCGGTAGATACTACTGGTTATGATTTATTATTCCTGGTAGATACTACTGGTTATGTTTTATTATTCCTGGTAGATACTACTGGTTATGTTTTATTATTCCTGGTAGATACTACTGGTTATGATTCATTATTCCTGGTAGATACTACTGGTTATGTTTTATTATTCCTGGTAGATACTACTGGTTATGTTTTATTATTCCTGGTAGATACTACTGGTTATGATTCATTATTCCTGGTAGATACTACTGGTTATGATTCATTATTCCTGGTAGATACTACTGGTTATGTTTTATTATTCCTGGTAGATACTACTGGTTATGATTCATTATTCCTGGTAGATACTACTGGTTATGATTCATTATTCCTGGTAGATACTACTGGTTATGATTCATTATTCCTGGTAGATACTACTGGTTATGTTTTATTATTCCTGGTAGATACTACTGGTTATGTTTTATTATTCCTGGTAGATACTACTGGTTATGATTCATTATTCCTGGTAGATACTACTGGTTATGTTTTATTATTCCTGGTAGATACTACTGGTTATGATTCATTATTCCTGGTAGATACTACTGATTATGTTTTATTATTCCTGGTAGATACTACTGGTTATGTTTTATTATTCCTGGTAGATACTACTGGTTATGATTTATTATTCCTGGTAGATACTACTGGTTATGATTCATTATTCCTGGTAGATACTACTGGTTATGATTCATTATTCCTGGTAGATACTACTGGATATGTTTTATTATTCCTGGTAGATACTACTGGTTATGATTTATTATTCCTGGTAGATACTACTGGTTATGTTTTATTATTCCTGGTAGATACTACTGGTTATGTTTTATTATTCCTGGTAGATACTACTGGTTATGTTTTATTATTCCTGGTAGATACTACTGGTTATGATTCATTATTCCTGGTAGATACTACTGGTTATGTTTTATTATTCCTGGTAGATACTACTGGTTATGATTCATTATTCCTGGTAGATACTACTGGTTATGATTCATTATTCCTGGTAGATACTACTGGTTATGATTCATTATTCCTGGTAGAGACTACTGGTTATGATTTATTATTCCTGGTAGATACTACTGGTTATGTTTTATTATTCCTGGTAGATACTACTGGTTATGATTCATTATTCCTGGTAGATACTACTGGTTATGATTTATTATTCCTGGTAGATACTACTGGTTATGATTCATTATTCCTGGTAGATACTACTGGTTATGATTCATTATTCCTGGTAGATACTACTGGTTATGATTCATTATTCCTGGTAGATACTACTGGTTATGTTTTATTATTCCTGGTAGATACTACTGGTTATGATTTATTATTCCTGGTAGATACTACTGGTTATGATTCATTATTCCTGGTAGATACTACTGGTTATGTTTTATTATTCCTGGTAGATACTACTGGTTATGTTTTATTATTCCTGGTAGATACTACTGGTTATGTTTTATTATTCCTGGTAGATACTACTGGTTATGATTCATTATTCCTGGTAGATACTACTGGTTATGATTTATTATTCCTGGTAGATACTACTGGTTATGATTCATTATTCCTGGTAGATACTACTGGTTATGATTCATTATTCCTGGTAGATACTACTGGTTATGATTCATTATTCCTGGTAGATACTACTGGTTATGTTTTATTATTCCTGGTAGATACTACTGGTTATGATTGCAAACAGAGCCCAGAGAATGGGGTGGTGCAATACTGGATTATTCATATTTTGATAAGGTGCATGCATGGGTATGTCTACGTCATTTTTTAATACGGTGTTATGCTTGTTCGCGTGTGTTATGTTTGTTCGCGTAGCACCCCTCACAGACCGTTTGGTGTACGTTTTTTGTTGTTGTTGGTGAGACGAAACTGCCCAAACTCTGAAAGGTATTATTGTATATGTCAGAATTGCAACACAAGATTTGTTCAAGCCTGCAATGTTAGTCTGTAATCGTAACATGGTGTTTGTATGTTCACAGATAACAAAATTACGTTTCACGCATGGCTTTTCTTACGATCCTAACGATACATACGCTCAACCTTTTGGCAGGTATTTCGCTCCATACTACTGCCACCCACATTAGGCTACTCAGCAACAAAGCCACATGACATGTAAAAGTCCGATAGTCCGCAATCGCAATAAAGGTGGCTTGGAACGTCAACAAAGCGTTTCTTTCCTACCAGGTCTTCCTCTTCCTCTGTCGTCTCTGCGTCTTCTGGTTCCTCCATTGCGGCTGGTGTCTGCAGCTCTATGGCAAGTAGTTCAGCGCAGAGACACAATGGACTACGGGTTGGTGGAGGAGTTTGTGACCACTGTGTTGGAAATAACCCCTGATCTGATGAGTTACAGAGAGAAAGTCCAGCTCGTCATGGGACTGCGGGCACAGGTGAGAAATTAAGAAGGGGTGTGGTTGAGGTAGGAAGTTGGGTGACATTGTCCGCATGTAGGGTTCCCTTGTGAAAGAGACCTTGGTTTCAATGGGACTCCCCATAAAGGTAAAAATAGAGAATCGCATCAGTTTATTGGTTTAAGGGCCCCTAAAACTAGACCATATTTTTTGGTACTAAGTGGAGGTATGCCATATAACTGATTTTACAATGGGTTCTGCAGCATGAAGGTTCCACGTAACCAATCATTTTTGCTGCTCTCTCTGATCATGCTCTCTGTCACAGTTTCTGTGTAAGCCAAACAGCTATGGTCTTTTCACGAAAAACAAGCGCCCCTGCGGGCGTAGCCAGTATGGCGACTGAGTGACATGGCTTCACTTGATACAGGCTTTGACTTTATAGTATATAGCACATACTAGAACATTCCTATATCGTACTCACTGCCAGATTGGTTTGCGTCCAAAATGTTTCAGTGTTACTTGTTTGTTGCCAGCTGGTTCTGGAGTTGTGTCGCTCTGATCATTCAGCCGACCCGGAGACCATCCAGCCACACCTGAGCAGGATGAGGACCTGCATCATCACTCATAGAGAAAAGGAGGTGAGTGCCAGTCTGTGATCAAGACTTGTAACTCTGCCGGCCAGGTTAATTGACCTACTGTGTTATGTATACTTTCTGTAGATAGATACAGAGGTGGAGGCATCAGAGTCAAACTTCTTGGAACTTGTACAAACTCTTCTCGATGACCCACTTGAGAGGGAACACTTCTTCCAGGTTGGTGTGAGAACAATATTTCTGCTAAACTGACATTGAAATCTAGGAGTTAAACTGAACAGCAGTGCATGCACAATCTATTCCATATCCTATTCCATTGAAATCCTTGTTACTGGCTTACTCCGTACTGCTGAACCTCAACTTGCATTAGCTAATATTGAGATGACTTGTATAGTTACTAATTATGTCAATAGGATGCCTCACACTCAATTAAGAATGCATTTATTTAATCTGTTATACTCGACTCTTCTAGGAAGTTTTTCCAGAGGAATTTGGCCCCATGTATGACACGGCACTGCAGACTCTGATGTGGGAGTTCCTCTCCAGGCTGGAGAAACTGCTCCCAACACCAACATTTCAACAGGTATGAGCAATTTGGGAAGAGCCGGCGGTGTCAGCCTTGGCCGATTTTTTTTAATTGATGTTGTCATATTGCTGAGTGTACCATACATTCTTGTTATTTGGTCAATTGAATTTGTTGCACATTTTAAAACCACCTCCCGTTCTCAGACTGCATCCTGGCTCAGACCTGCCCCCTCTATGCTGAAGGAGTGTGCACAGTCTGTGACTCAACCTCAGCCTTTGAAGACTCTCCTTCAACACCACAGATGCCATGGCCATTTGTTCACTAATGGTAGGCTTTTTTTCCCAGCTCTGTTTTCATAAGTGGAAAATAAACATATTTACAATATAAACAATATTACATTTCAACCTGCTACAGTGGACGGGAACTTTTGCAGAGATGCTCCCATTGTTTGACAGGAAACCTGGGCATATGCTATGGGTGACGCTCTGTTTCTATTTTCAAGGTATCGATTTGGTAAACATAGGGCTGGAGAAATGTAACCACTTATACGCTCGTACACGACGCTATGGATGCAAGGACTGACCATCCATGATTCCAAAATTATAATTTTAACCATGTTGAGGCTATAAAGTGTTTGTTTACAAGTATGTTTACAAATAATGGATTAAAACAAGCATATACAGTGCATTCGGAAAGTATTCAGACCCCTTGACTTTTTAAGCATTTTTGTTATGTTACAGCTGTATTCTAAAATGTAAATGTAAAATGTTTTTTTCTCACCAATCTACACACAATACCCCATAATGACAAAGCAATAACATACCTTTAGGCTCTTCCTAGAGCTGTCCGCCCGGCCAAACTGAGCAATCGGGGAAGAAGGGCCTTGGACAGGGAGGTGACCAAGAACCCGATGGTCTCTCTGACAGAGCTCCAGTTCCTCTGTGGAGATGGGAGAACCATCTAGAAGGACGAGAAATCCTTGATGTTAACCTGCTCAGGACCTCGGGGTGGGGTGAAGTTCACCTTCCAACAGGACAGTGATCCTAAGTGCACAGCCAAGACTACACAGGAGTGGCTTCAGGACAAGTCTCTAAATGTTCTTGAGTGGCCCAGACTTGAACCCGATCGAACATCTCTTGAGAGACCTGAAAATAGCTGTGCTGCAATGCTCCCCATCCAACCTGACAGCTTGAGAGGATCTGCAGAGAAGAATGGGAGAAACTCTCCAAATACAGGTGTGCCAAGCTTGTAGCATAATACCCAAGAAGACTTGAGGCTGTAATCGCTGCCAAAGGTGCTTCAACAAAGTACTGAGTAAAGGGTCTGAATACTTATGAAAATGTGATATTTCAGTTTTTAGTTTTTTTTTATATGCTTGCAGAAATTTCTAAAAACCTGTTTTTGCTTTGTCATATTTTGGTATAGTGTTTTAGATTGATTAGGAAAAAACAATTTGATACATTTTAGAAGAAGGCTGTAACATAACAAAATATGCAAAAAGTCAAGGTCTGAATACCTTCCGAGTGCAATGTATATTCTTCAAGAATCAATGAGTATATATCATGAAAGTCACAGGAAGGCAAAATATTTGATTGTTTTCTCTCTTTTTTTTTTCAATGTTTCAGGTTGTGCTGATGATCGCATCCTCTCTTCACTGTCTCACACGTTCTCGGAGAGGGTGGAAATGGACATTGATGAAGCACGCTCACATAGCCAGTCTGTAGCCACATGTGCACCCAGAAAAGAGAGGGACACTTTGATAGAGCAAGATCATGCAGGGAAGGCGCTGGGGAAGAGTTTGGACACGTTTAAGAAGGCAGTGGAAATGACTGATAGAAGGAATGAAGAATGGGGAGAGAAGAACTATGAGGAGAGACTGCAACATCAGTTGGCTTATAATGTTTTACAGGTCGAGATTGTAGATGGAGAAGACATGTCCTCAACGTCATCGATGACAGCAGATGACGTCGGATGGACCTGCTGGACCCCCGATGAGACAACGGTGCTCATCTCTGTATGGTCAGATGAACAGATTCTTCATAAAATGGAGCAAAGTTATAGAAAAAAACATGTGTACAGAGAAATTTCGGAGTGTTTAAAGGAGCTTGGTGTCAAAAAGACGACGAAGCAGTGCCACAATAAGATAAAAGCCTTGAAGTGGAGATACAGAGAAACACTGAGGAACCCGAGCAGCCGACCGTGTCCGTTCTTTTCTCAACTGCACAAATTTCTCGCCGCCATGCCTGACATGCCTGGGCCCAAGGAAACTGTCAAGGTTTCAGATGAAGTCGTGTCTTTGAATCAGGATGAAGGGCCCGTGGATGTCGAGTCGGAGCATCTAAATGAGGAAATGGTTTCTAGAAAAGGGAAAGACGAGACCCTCACCAAAACGCAAACAGAAGAGGGAAAGAGGGATGATGCTTTTTGCAGCCCTCAAAGTGACAGCAAGATGAAAATCCCCCCCAGAAAACTTTGCAAACAGATGGTTGAAGATATGTCCTCAACAACATTGGTAGACAATGATACACGGACCTGGACCCAGGAGGGGACGAAAGCACTGATCTCTGTATGGTCAAACAAACAGGTTCTTCAGATGATGGAGCAGAGTTACCGAAAGAAACACGCGTACAGTGAAGTTTCAGAGCGGCTAAAGAACATTGGCATCAAAAGGACGTGGAAGCAGTGCCAATCAAAGATGAAGCACATGAAGCACAGCTACAGACAAGCACTGAGGAACCCAAGCAGTAGTGGCCGAGCGACCTGTCCGTTCTTTTCTGAACTGCACACCTTTCTCGCCGCCATGCCTGACATGCCTGGGCCCAAGGAAACTGTCAAGGTTTCAGATGAAGTCATGTCTTCAGATCAGGATGAAGGGCCTTCTGTGGATGTCGAGTCGGAGCATCTAAATGAGGAAATGGTTTCTAGAAAAGGGAAAGACGAGACGCCCACCAGAGAGCCAACGGAAGAGAGAAAGAGGGATGAAAGTGACAGCCGAATTAATATTGGAAGAAAACGGGCAGTTGAAGATGTGCCTGATTTGGAACTTCAGCCCGTAGTGCCGCAAACCCAAGTTGATGACAACGGTCTTGTGACAGGTGAGTAAAACATTTGTATATTTTTAAACAATATATTTATGACGTATGTCAGTTGTGTGTGTGTGTGTGTAGAATTAATTCCATGGTTTAAGTTAGGGGTATGTCAGTTGTGTGTGTGTGTGTGTGTGTGTGTGTAGAATTAATTCCATGGTTTAAGTTAGGGGTATGTCAGTTGTGTGTGTGTGTGTGTGTGAAATAACTGGGTTGAGAGTGACATCTCTGTGTTCTTTAACAATGGTACTTCTCTCCTCTCAACACCAGGTGGTGATCCTCGTCCTGCTTCCCATACCACGGGGCAGTCTTCTAAAAGAAGCAAACGCGCCAAAATATGCTCCTTATGTGGGAAGAGTTTTGTTGAAGCAAAGGATTTGACAACACACATGAGATCTCACACTGAGCAGAGCCCTCACCAGTGCACCCAGTGTGGGGAAGGCTTTGACCATCTGGACGACTTACAAAAACATTGGCAGAATGATTGTGAGGAGATGATGAAACAGGAGGTCAATGAACATCAGCATGGAAAGGACAGGATCTCGGGAGAGTCCAGTAATGCAAGTACTGATCCAAAAACATGCCATTTAAGCCATGAGACTTTTCAAGTTCAGTATATGTTGAGAAGGCATCTTATTGTGTTTCACAAAGGCAGAAGACTTTTTAAGTGTCCTCTTTGTCTGAAGGCTTTTGCCTTCCTTAGTGCTTTGAAGAAACACCAGAGTAACAAAAGAGATTGTCCTACAAGTGAAGCCGTCAAAAAAGGGAAGGAGTTGGGGTCAAATAACCCTTCTGCACGCATAACTCCAGGACTTCCCTTAAATACAAATAATTCTAAAACGTGCCCTGTATGCCATGCAACTTTTTCACAAACGTCTAGTTTGAAAAGCCACTATTTTTACCATCATGCCCCAGACAAAAGCCGCTTCAAGTGTCCCCGATGTTTGAAGGCTTTTGTATCCCACAGTCAAAGGAAGAGACACCAGCAGAGCAAAAGAGGTTGTCGGTTAGATAGAAGTCACAAAAATGGGAGTAGGCCAGCATGGTCGACGACTCGTAGGGAAAAGAAAAATGAGATTCCTCAGCCGTCCAGTACAGCAATCCAGGAACCAACAACCTCTCAAGTTCCCACCACTACAGCACAGTCCTCTAATAAAAAGACAATTCCCAAAGCATGTCCCGTATGCCAGAAGACTTTTAAATTTGAAGCAACCATGGTAAGGCACATTGCTTCTCACCAAAAGGAAAGTCTCAACAAGTGCTCTGACATCTTGAAGTGCACCTTTTGTGAAGAGATCTTTTCACAGGGCATGGACCTGAAGAGCCACTACAGTCGTACTCATCAATTTACGGGACCGTTCCCATGCCCTTCTTGTCAGAAGACTTTTGTTTCGTTAACTGAGCTGCGCTTACATCAGAGAAATGAGTCCACTCCTTACCAATGCTCTGTGTGCCAGCGATTATTCCGAACACAGTATACCCTGACTATTCACGAGCGAATTCACACAGGGGAGAAACCATTCCTCTGCGCCGAGTGTGGAAAGGGTTTCCGAAGTGAAAAACTACTACAATCACACTCTAAGAGTCATGTTGAGGGAAAACCCCACTCTTGCTCCACTTGTGGGAAAAGGTTCCAGAGAAGAGAGCTATTGAAACAACACATGTTACATCACAAAGATGCGGCTTTCATCTGCCCAGACTGTGGGAAGAAGTTTTTTCAGTTGGTATGGTTAAGAAGGCATATGTTAATCCACACTGGCGAGAGACCGTTCCTCTGTGATCTCTGCGGGAAAGGTTTCAAATCTACAGCTGAATTGAGGATACACACCCGGACACACACTGGAGAACGGCCATTCAAGTGCCAAGAGTGTGGAAAAGGTTGTAGGCAGAAGAGTGAGCTGCAGGAGCATCTACGGAGACACACAGGGGAGCGGCCGTATCCGTGCCCCGTATGCGATAAACGCTTTTATGTCAGCAAAGATAGAAAACGACATATGCTCATCCATACTGGAGAGAAGCCGTTCAAATGTCAAGAGTGTGGCATGGCGTTCAACCGTAGAACACTTTTGAGGGTACACCAAAAAAACAAGTTGTGTTTATATAGCCATACAAGTCCCCTACATTATACCCCCCTACATTACACATCATTGTAATGTTCGGGATTTGTGGTCCTCGATCAGTGTTTAATGAATCCAAAGTAATCTGTTATATATTGCTCATTACATTTGAGAAAAGTAATTGTTACGTTACATATTACTCGTCATCATATGAGCGAAGCCCCACCGAGGCGCTATGCTCGGTGCTGAATCCTTCATTCACAATTGGCAATTGATAGCCTAATATTGTCATCCATCAGACTATTGTGATTTTAATCTGGTCTGTAGGCGACATCTATTATATGTGTGAAATTAGTTTTGATCTGCCATTTGTCAACTGTCGGGTGAAGGAAGGGCAGCGGGGGGGGGGGGATATATGTCCTCCTAAGACAGGGTAATGAGAAATTCAAACTACAGTGGGGTCTGAAATTATTGACACCCTTGATAAAGATGAGCAAAAATGTCACAAATATTTGAAATACTGAGCTATATTGTATGTTTAAAAAAAAGGGAAATATTATTTTATACTAATACAATTGCTCAGATGAAGAGATTTTGTTGAACAATTCTTTTATTTTATTATTTAAAGGTAGGGGTCAAAATGAATGCCTCACGTTTATTCCAGATCCTTGATATCCTTCGTCTGCGTTTATGGACCGCCCTCTTCAGTTCAAAGGTTAGGTTTTCAATGGGTTTCAATTGCAAAATGGCATCATACTTGGAAAGATGGTTTAATCTGTGGACATTTGAGGCTTGAAGAATGATTGATGGATTGGCCACTGCGGGTGATAATCCAGCATTTGCAGAAAGAGAAAATTAGGAGTGTACAGTACCAGTCAAAAGTTTGGACACACCTACTCATTTAAGGGTTTTTCTTTATTTGAACTATTTTCTACATTGTAGAATAATAATGAAGACAGCTATTTTTACTCACATGTACGGTACAAATTATACATACTGTACCAGTCAAGTTTGGACACCTACACATTCAAGGGTTTTTCTATATGTTTTACTATTTTCTACATTGTAAAACTAGACATTGACATCAACTATGAAATAACACATATGGAATCATGTAGTAACCAGCCAAGAGTGCAAAGCAAAGGGTGGCTACTTTAAAGGATCTCAAAAATAAAATATTTAGATTTGTTTAACACTTTTTTTGGTTACTACATGATTCCATATATGTTATTTCATAGTTTTGATGTCTTGTCTTACAATGTGGAAATAGGAAAAATAAAGAAAAATCCTTGTGTCCAAACTTTTGACTGGTACTGTATGTATAATTATTTAACTGCATGTACCGTACATGTGAGTAAAAATAGCTGTTAGTAGAATTATGGTTGTCCATTAGTTTAGTGCAATCAGGAGTGGTGGTGGGGGAATACATTAAAGGGGATTAGAAATTATGCCAATTTCATTTATATAATTAGGAATTTGAATACTAGAATGTTCATGAACCTTCTTATGATGGTCCAAAGGTCAGTCATATTGGTCAGGGAGTTTGTCAGCATGGTTTGCCAGTGCTGTGGTAAGATATTGTGAAGAATTTACCTGCACTGTATTTTTGTTAGCTTGCAAGACAGTTTCAGAGGAATGACTCCATTTTTTTTATTAACCGTAAATATGCCAACATTCCATTCAAACAATTTGGTCAATCCACAGCCATACACTGTCTCAAATCAGTTGATAGGATTTAAGCCGAAACCACACAGAGCGACGGTGTCAATTTGCTTGCGAGAGTAGCGCGCGTGAATTCCATATTAAACGGTTGTATTTTTATGTTCGCTATGTAGCCCTTGTCAATTCTTGTTGTGTTCCTTTTTGACTCACTTTATATGTCCTACGGGAGCCACTGTATCGGCCTCCTGTTATGTTGGGTCACAAGGAGAGTTGTAGCTACCCTACTGTAGCGGTTTATATAAAGAATTTAGCTAGTCTCATTCTTTCTACATAACAGTATTCTCTCTTGGACAGAGTTCCTTCAGTTTCCCAGCCATAGCCTGCCTGTGTTGAAATTAACAGGTAGGCATAAAGTTATTGTTTTCAAATTTGTATTATTGACACTGGTAGCTAAACTTAACACAAAATAGACACTTTACTATAATTGTTCATTCCTGACATGCACACCGTTTTATTTTCTGGCAATTTATCTGCTCACGTTACCAGCATTGCCTTGTGTAGCCGCGAGAAAAATTAACGTGCTTTCTAACTTGAAACACATGATGCAGTTGACGCAGTTGACGCTCGCGACCCATCTGTATTCTCTCATTCCTGCTTGTAAAAAATAAAAATGATTTTCGTTTGATTTGGGCTTGACAAGTTGTAAATGCAACACCTACTGATATTGTATCATATAATGGCACTCACAGCTTTCCAAGAACAAATCTGATATTTATACAGAAAATATGTATAAAATTCATATAAACTGTATTTATTAGATTACAATATTTTAGGGTGACTAAAATCCCATTACACAATTTATGACATGCCATGCTTTTTATTTTCCTACATATGTAAAAGCAGGAAATGCATCACCTATGCCTTTACTGCCATTCATTCTAATTAGACTGGTTTTGGATTTCTCCCTGACCAAGATGGCTGCCATTTTGGTCCCATTATGGAACTTTGAGGATATATGACATAAGCCCTCTAGTAATATAATAGGATCTCTATGGATGGAACCCGCAGATAAGATTGTTGGTTTAGATGTGTGCTTGAGTTCTTATCTTGCTGGAAAATCACTTGCGGCCAAGTTTCAGCATCCTGGCAGAGGCAACCATGTTTTTTGGCTAAAATTATCTGTTACTGGGTAGTTCAGGATGGCATTAGTTTTAATCAGCTAACTTACTTTCAGGGGATAAACTAGGTGGCAATATCCAAATATTGGTTGATTTGTTAGTCATCTATGGCTACCTGGTCTCAGACCATTTCTTATTGTTCTGTACGTAAATCTGAACCATTTTATTAAGTATGATATTTTACATCCGCGCAGATTGTCCACTAAAGTAAACTGGGTGAACTATATTATTTCCCTCTGTTTACTGTCATAAACCTACATGGGGTGTGTTTAGTACAGTGTAGTCAAAGTGAAACTCAAGTTCTCATAACCTGTTGTCCGCCTTTGCTATTACTGTATCTTTTTACAGTGACGTTAGATTGGAGGGAGGTATATGGGTCTTAAAGGAGAGAAACAAAGGATATGTGGATATCAAAAGACCACTATAATACCTAACAAGTTCACAAGATGTGCATATTAATTTGAAAAACAGAAGAGACAATCATTGATTGAAAAAAATGGAGGGAAACTCATTCAACATGGAGCGATCGGGGTTTGTTTTTGAAACAGGATTCATTCTCCCCCTTTGTTCCAGCTCTATAACTTTTGTCCATGTGGTCCCCCTGCCTTTCCCCCCTAAATATATCAGAGAAGTCCATGCAGTCATTTAAATGTTATAAGCCTTGTGCAATCACAAATTGTCCCTTGAAGGGAGAACGCACAAATGGGGGGTGAAGAAAGACAAAAGACTTGGAGAGAGCGCCAAAAATAGAATAGATACTTTATTGTCCATTTTAAAACAGAAGTTGATTGATTTTCTGTCACAATACCCAACCTTACACACGCACACCCACAAGGTCCGGGGAAGCACAGCGTCAGCCACCGAGCAGTGCCGCCAGAGCAATTGTAGGGATTAAGTGCCTTGCTCAAGGACACAGCGGCAGAGAACAACCGTGAGGATAGAAGAGGGAGAGGCACTGCGCCGACGTCTACGCGTGCATGGTGGTTTTCAGAGGGAAGGCATTGGTAAGAAGAGAGGGATGAAGGAGGGGTCAAGGGAAGGCAGGATTCACATGTGGATTTGGCGGCATTTCAGTATCTCGCCTTGCGCTTGCTGTCCGTGAAGAGGCCAGCTCAATAATAGAAATACACTGCAAGGGAGAAGATGAAAGAGACCATGTACAGAGCCTTCGGAAAGTATTCAGACCCCTTCACCTCTTCCACATTTTGTTACGTTACAGCCTTATTCTAAAAGTGGATTACATTTTTTTTTCTCATCAATCTACACACAATACAAACTATACACAACACAATACCCCATAATGTCAAATGTTTTGCAAGTGTATTAAAAATAAAAAACAAATGCCTTTATGAGACTATAAATATTCAAAGACTTTACGAGACTTGAAATTGAGCTCGGGTGCATCCTGTTTCCTGTTTCTACAACTTGGAGTCCACCTGTGGTAAATTCAATTGAATGGACATGATATGGAAAGGCACACACCGGTCTATATAAGGTCCCACAGTTGACTGGATGTCAGAGCAAAAACCAAGCAATGAGATTGAAGGAATTGTCTGTAGAGCTGCAAGACAGGATTGTGTCGAGGCACAGATCTAGGGAAGGGGTACCAAAACATTTCGGCAGCATTGAAGGTCCCCAAGGACACAGTGGCCTCCATCATTCTTAAATGGAAGACGTTTGGAACCACCAAGACTCTTCCTAGAGCTGGCTACCTGGCCAAACTGAGCAATCGGGGGAGAAGGGCCTTGGACAGGGAGGTGACCAAGAACCCGATGGTCTCTCTGACAGAGCTCCGGAGTTCCTTTGTGGAGATGGGAGAACCTTCCAGAAGGACAACCATCTCTGCGGCACTCTACCAATCGGGCCTTTATGGTAGAGTGGCCAGACGGAAGCCACTCCTCAGTAAAAGGCACGGGACAGCCCGCTTGGAATTTGCCAAAAGGCACCTAAAGGACTCTAATACCATGAGAAACAAGATTCTCTGGTCTGAGGAAACCAAGATTGAACTCTTTGGCCTGAATGCCAAGGGTCACAAAATGGAGGAAACCTAGCACCATCCCTACGGTGAAGCATGATGGTGGCAGCATCTAACATCTCTGGAGAGACCTGAAAATAGCTGTGCAGCGACGCTCCCCATCCAACCTGACAGAGCTTGAGAGGATCTGCAGAGAAGAATGGTAGAAACTCCCCAAATACAGGTGTGCCAAGCTTGTAGCGTCATACTCGAAGACTCGAGGCTGTAATCGCTGCCAAAGTAAAGGTTCCGAATACTTATGTAAATGTGACAGGTTTTATTATATGTTTGCAAAAATGTCTAAAAACCTGATTTTGTGTTGTCATTATGGGGTATTGTGTGTAGATTGATGAGGGGAAAAAAATATTGAATCCATTTTAGAATAAGGCTGTAACGTAACAAAATGTGGGGAAAGTAAAGGGGTCTGACTATTTCCCGAATGCACTATAAATATCACAGAGTAAACAGTTGTTTTCTACTTTTGACATCAGACTACAGTCTATAGCGATACAAAAATAAATGTGCATGTGTTTCACAATTTCACAAACTCAAGTGAAGCAGACTTCGTCTGTAAGTGAAAATGTATACTGATCAAAAAATATAAACGCAGCATAAAACAATGGCAACGATTTTACTAAGTTACAGTTGATATAAGGAAATCAGTCAATTGAAATAAATGAGGCCCAAATCTATGGATTTCACGCGACTGGGCAGGGGCACAGCTGTGGGTGGGTCTGGGAGAGGCCCACCCACTTGGGAGCCAGGCCCAGCCAATCAGAATTAGTTTTTTCCCTACAAAAGGGCTTTATAACAGACATAAATACACCTCAGTTTCATCAGCTGTCTGGGTGGCTGGTCTCAGACAACCCCACAGGTAAAGAAGCATGATGTGGAGGTCCTAGGCTGGCGTGGTTACATGTGGTCTGCGGTTGTGAGGTCGGTTTGATGAACTGACAAATTTGCTAAAACTACTCAAATTTGCTAAAACGTCTCAACTTGAGACATCTGTGGCATTGTGTTGTTGCAAAACTGCAGATTTGAGTGGCATTTCATGCTGTTTAATGCTGATATGCCACATGTCAGGTGGATGGATTATCTTGGCAAAGGAGAACTGCTCACTAACAGGGATGTAAACAAATTAGTGCACAACATTTCATAGAAAAGCTTTTTGTTGTGTATGGGAAATTTCTGGGATCTTTTATCTCAGCTCATGAAACATGGGACCATCACTTTACATGTTGCGTTTATATTTTGATTCAGTATAGATATATATATATGGTACTTACAGAAGACAACTCCAACACATATGACTCCTATGATTCCCATTATTATCATCATCTGAAAAAACAAACAAAAAAAAAACGATATAAAACCTTCAAATATGAACACTTCTATATTATCTCTAACACATTTCTGTATCATGTTTAATCTGGAGAGGGCTGAATCTAAAATCCCTTCAATGTTACTTACTTTCTCATCATGACAGCTGTAACCTTGCTCTTTGCATATACACTACATGACCAAAAGTATGTGGACACTTGCTCATCGAACATCTCATTCCAAAATCATGGGCATTAATATAGAGTTGGTCCCCCCTTTGCTGCTATGACAGCCTCCACTCTTCTGGGAAGGCTTTCCACTAGATGTTGGAACATTGCTGCGAGGACTTGCTTCCATTCAGCCTCAAGAGCATTAGTGAGGTCGGGCACTGATGTTGTGCAATTAGGCCTGGCTCGCAGTTGCCGTTACAATTCATCCTAAAGGTGTTTGATGGGGTTGAGGTCAGGGCTCTGTGCAGGCCAGTCAAGTTCTTCCACACCGATCTCGACAAACCATTTCTGTATGGAGCAAACTGTTGGGTTTCCATGGCCAAAAAGTTGGAAGCACAGAATTGTCTAGAATGTAATTGTATGCTTTAGCGTTAAGATTTCCCTTCACTTGAACTAAGGGCCTAGCGAAAACTATGCTTGGCCATGGAAACCCATTTCCACGCTTCAGCACTCGCCGGTCCCGTTCTATGAGCTTGTGTGGCCTACCACTCCGCGGCTGAGCCATTGTTGCTCCTAGACTTTTCCACTTCACAATAACAGCACTTACAGTTGAGCGGGGCAGCTCTAGCAGGGCAGAAATCCGACACACTGACTTGTTGGAAAGGTGGCCTCCTACGATTATGCCATGTTGAAAGTCACTGAGTTGTTCAGTAATGCCAGTCTACTGCCAATGTTTGTCTATGGAGATTGCATGGCAGTGTTCTCGATTTTATACATCTGTCAGCAGCGGATGTGGTTGAAATAGCCAAATCAACTAATTTGAAGTGGCATCCACATACTTTGTATATATAGTGTATATTGCTTGCTGTTGCTTCTCTCCATCTATCTCATGGTTATTTACAATGAACAGTAGATCAGCTACTGATTATAAACAGATCAAACTGTAGTGTGTCACATAGGCCGGGATTCAATCCAAGAGCAGCGGACTGGAAAGTCAACCTTTTTAAAGGCAGCTGATCATCTTCGCAGTGGCAGACCACGTGTAACAACACCTGCACAGGATCGGTACAGCCGAACATTACACCTGCAGGACAGGATGGCAACAACAACTGCCCGAGTTACACCAGGAACGCACAATCCCTCCATCAGTGCCTAGACTGTCCACAATAGGCTGAGAGAGGCTGAACTGAGGGCTTGTAGTCTGTTGTAAGGCAGGTCCTAACCAGACATCACCGGCAACAACATCACCTATGAGCACAAACCCACCATCGCTGGACCAGACAGGACTGGCAGAAAGTGCTCTTCACTGACGAGTTTCGGTTTTGTCTCACCAGGGGTGTTGCTGAGTTTAGAAACAAAAGCAGTATAATACTGCTGCAGATCGTCCCATGTGGATTATATGCCAAGAAGACGTAAGCATGACTATGACACTACTGCAAGCCAATCATCAAATCACATTCCTTTCTAAAGACCTTTTTACATCAGCAATAATAATAATAATTCAACTTCAGAGAGAGGTTAGCCGTGATGAATATTATATTAGAGCCGGCTCTGTAGAGCATGAGAGGAGAAAAATACAAATAACTATTGGGGCGGAGACTGGATGACTGAGATTATACAAGGGGATCGTGAGCGAGAGGGCAAAAGAGAGAGAGAGAGAGGAAGCGAGGGTTAGTACATAACAGAGGAAGAGAGGAATAGAGGGAGCATTAGAGTGAGAGGGAGAAAGGGATGAGCTGTAGGGGTTACATCACGAGTCGAGCCACAGCTGAGTTTATAATCCTGCACCACACTGTAATCCAGATTGGGATTTCTAACCACTCCCCCTCCTCAATGGACACACGTGATTGGACGGGCGACGGGACAGCCATCTGTGCTCAAAAGCAGAGGGGGGTGGTTGGGGGTTGGTTGAGGGTTTATAAATTCATGCTGTGAGAAAGGTGGATTGAAGCATGGTTGATAGAAGGATCTACATTTTGTGTCTAGTAAGGGCTCTATTCAATCCGTATCACCAAAGTTCAACGTTACAGTGTGATTGAAATTTCAAGGCAATGTTCCCATGTTAGTGGCTGCATTCACGATAAAAAAACGTTGAATATGTCGGCTCAACTGGAAATTCCCGTTACATTTCTATCGTGCAATCTGTAACACTTCAGCAATACAGAGTGAATAGAGCCCTAAGTGAGGTCACAGGAGAAAGGAGAAAACAAAGGCCTAAGATGGTAGTTGTAGGGGCAAAAGGTCACATAGACTGGCAGGATTTGCACTTTTGGGAATGTTCTGTTGGTTTCATATTCTGTTGGTTCCAGGTAAACTCAGTCAAGCGCAGCTAAAGTGAAGGATTTCAAATACTATGTGAACCTAGTTCTGATATGTTGGAGAGAGAGTGCTCTCTGTATAGGGACATCATTTGTATAAAATGGCTGAGCACTGGAAATACCCCAATACCTTATCATGATATACAGTTAGTGTGTGACTGCCATGCTATGGTAGCCTGCACTATGCAAGCCTACGCATAAAACAGCAAACTCACTTTATAATTAAAGAGTGACCTATGTGAAGGTTATTTCACAAATGACTCCTGCTTGTGTGAAGAGTTGCATGAGACCTGAAGACTTATGTTAGCCCCCTGAAGTAATACCTAGGCGTTAACTCAGAGGGCTAATATTGACCTGCGGCGCGCAGGAGAACCGGGTTTGACCCCAGTCGGTCACATACGCACACGCACAAACACGAACCTTGAGGTTTTTCCACCAGTACTTGTTCTTCAGCTTGGCAGCACTGCTCTCGAACTGTGAGGCCCCGGCTTGCAGCGCGTCGGCCCTGTCGTCCAGCTCCGACAGTCTCTGATCCCTCTCCAACACCTTGTCCACGTTCACACGCATGATGTCCACAACCTATAGGAGACAGGAGTAAAAAGGAGTGGACAGTCGGCATCATGCTAGTTTGGCTTTAACAGACCTCAATACTGTATTCTTATTGATGAAGAAACCTACAGGTATCTGCCAAAATAAAGGAAACACCAACATAAAGTGTCTTAATAGGGCGTTGGGGCACCACGAGGCAGAACAGCTTCAATGCGCCTTGGCATAGATTCTATACGTGTCTGGAACTCTATTGGAGGGATGTGACACCATTCTTCCACAATAAACTCCACCATTTGGTGTTTTGTTGATGGTGGTGGAAAACGTCGTCTCAGGCGCCGCTTCAGAATCTCCCATAAGTGTTCAGTTGGGTTGAGATCTGGTGACTGAGACGGCCGTGGCAGATGGTTTACACCATGTTCATGCTCATCAAACCATTAGTGACCAAGAGTTCCCTGTGGGGGGCATTGTTATCCTATGGGGGGGCATAGCCATGGTAGCCAAAATAATAGCCTGCCCAACATTTATTTATACATGAGCCTAAGCACGATTGGATGTTAATTGCTTAATTAACTCCTCAACCACACCGGTGGGGAAGCACCTTCTTTCAATATACTTTGTAGCCCTCATTTACTCAAGTGTTTCCGTTATTTTGTCAGTTACCTGTAGAACGTCTGCAGTAGAGGATAGCAATTGCCCCGAATGGTCAGGAAATCAATTCTGACAGAGTAGAAGTAATGTGAACTTTTAACTGCTAATGTCAGTGATGTACGGTAGACGGTAAGGACAGGACAGAGTCGACATTACCCAATGACCAGGTAATCAATCACGCCTGATCAGAACGGATGTTGTGAATCGTTGGTTGAACGCTACGGTATTTCAATAGCAACGTTTTTACCTCTGTGGGCCCTCTTCATCCTCATTATGGGGGATTACAAAGGATGTGTAAACCTAAACTTTAAAATGTTGATGTGACTCACACAGATGGCTAGAGAATGCGTCAGGTCGTCTCAGTGATCAATGTTTTCCGCCCCCTCTCACAGACTCGTCCCTCTTTTCTTCGATCATTCTTCCTTTTATGGACCACTCATCCTTTAATCCCTTCCTGCCTCCCATCACCTTGCCCATCTTCTCCACCTAGGACCCCCGTCCTCCCATCGTTCTTGACTTTGATTTTCTCAGGAAACAATTGTCATCTTACGTCGTACTACAGTAAAGAGAGTACCCTTTATCCTTTCATTCTTTCATCTCTTCTTTCCCCTGGCTTCATCCTTTCCTCCTTCCCTCTATTCATACCCTTCATTATCGTCTCATCCCACCTTCCACCTGGTCTTTATAATAGTTTGCTTCACATATACGCACTCTGTACATCCCTGACAGATAAAGGTTGCTTACATGATCGTCTAAATAAATGAATCGCACTGACATATCAAAAGGGCAACACTTTTAAAAAACGGCCCTATTCTCCGAGTCTTACCTCGTCCACCTGTGCCTGTGTCTGCTGTAGCCGTCGGTTACTGGTGAGGTTGGGTGCTGCGGCCGAAGGCCCCCCCTCTCCCTCAGCGGCTCCCGAGGTTCCTGCGTCTGGGGTCGACCTGCGGAGAGAGAGGCATTATGTTCCTAACAACAGCAACTGTGTACCTGTTTGACATTTTACTGCTAGTTAGAAACTAATATCATAACCTTTTTGCTGCAAGCACATAGACGTTGATTTGTATCTGATCTTGCTAAGCCATATAGTAAGTAGGCTATACTAGCATTAGCATCTAAGTGAAGAATAACTGAAGTGGGCCTCTTCAAACACACAGTTTTTGTCAGTTGTTTTTATATATCTGCTATGGTATACAATTGTCCATATCATGTTTAAACTATAAAAGCAAATCATATCATCATGTCTGAGCAAACTCTGACCAAACAACCACTCTGGTTTTGATTTGGTACAGAGCCTGTATTAGACAGGCTTGATTTCCACTGGCAAAATGGAGAGGGATTAGTGGGGGAAAAAGCCATGAAGGCTGCTCTTAACAAAGATGGATGCATCTTGTTTCAGATAAACAAGCCAGGCAGAGTGCAAGTGACCGAGTAGATAAAAAAAAACGATTAAAATGATTTTTTTTAAAAACACTACAACACTTCAATAAAAGCCCATATGAAGCTGAGCACAGTGATGAATATTGACTGAGTCATTGATGAATGAGGCATTCTACCATTGATATGGTGAGACTGACAATATATTGAGAGACATGTAAGCCTAACGTTTCATTGTAATAGGCCTGCTTTCTGTGATGTATTTGATTGTTTCGGGTAGACTATTGGAATACTAAAATAAATATACAACCGCAACTATTTTAATAGCGCTTTAGCTTAGCAGGACCTTAACCCATAATTCCATTTAGTTGACAACACCAAAACAAACACTTTCTCTAACGTCCTAAAATCATTGTTTAACACACCGTATCAGACACTATTTTAGAAATACATCGTATACATTTAGCTGGATTTAAAAACAGGATATAATTCAGTTTACTCACATGTCGATGGTAGCTGCTTTATAATAAATAATCCGCTTTCAAGGGAGAGAGGAGAGGGAGGGCTCGCACAGTGAGAGAGAGAGAGAGAGAGAGAGAGAGAGAGGGAGCGAGCGAGAGAGAGACTATAGCTATGTTTGTGAAAGTAGTACTATCCACAGACAAGGGAACGATTGGTTCAGTACTCCGTAGGAATCCAGACGTCTTCTGTCACTTTGGTCCACTTTATTCCAAACTCTCTGCTGAAACAACTGCGATGCGCCGCCTGTGGATAATGTCGTTGAGCCTTTGACGCACGACTCGCAGTCGGCAGGCACACAGAGTGATGCAGCAGGTTCCCTTGTATGTGACCGTCCCAATCGATGGTTGTAAAAACACTTATATTTGAAGTCAAAACTCTAGATCCAAAGTTTTGGAGCGATATAGTCGACTATTGAAAAATATAGCCAATGGAAATGATCACTTGTTTCTGAGAAAAAGTCTGAGACAAGTGCGCTCTCTCAGAATTGATAATTCCATCAGAAAAACTACAGCTGCTCTGACTTGCTTTTGTGAACCTCTAGGGAGAGCCTACTGCTTTGTTTCGGTTATCTCAGACCAATGATGCTTGAAAGTAACTCATGTCAGCTTCTAAGAGTAAATCCACTGCAAAACAGAAATGTAGCTAGCTCAACATAAAGTGAGTGAGTGTGCGTACATGGGAGTGAGTGCGTCTGTGTGCTGGTTGCTTCGAGCTTATGCATAAGCAAGAAATCCCGTTTAGGCAGCAGATCATTATAAAGTTGAGGTCATCTGTAGTGGTCACGTAGCAGAAAGCCTCTCCAGCAATGACTTCAAAGTAGAGTCATTCGTTCCTTGTTTGGCTTTTAGGAAAAATCTAAATGGAAAGCGAATTATAAAATAATTAGGGAGTATGGGCTTGAGGGGGGAAAATTCTGTCATGGAAATTAATAGAAACAAACAAACTCCAGGGACCACAGTCTCCTTCAAGATATTTTATTCTGTACACCACTTCCATTAATACATTGACAGATTGTTTCCAGAAACATAGAGGTTGATCAGTAACACAGATACAGTGTACACACAGTCCCAGATCAAATATATTGGTCTCACAGGAGTACATGTCATAGTTTGCAACCCCTTAAATCATTCTAATCTTCCTTTACAATGCTGCTGTTTGACAAATTCATATAGGAAAAAAAATCACCTGCATTTCAAATCATGTTGAGACTGGACATGTCATGTTTAACTCTGACCACATACAATCGTGTTATTTCACCGCTGTTACTAATATTCACATTTCAACAGATGGATTTATTTACATTTCGATTTTTTCAAAAGTTTACTTGCTGAGCTTCTGTACACAGTTGCATGAAGAGGTATGGTAGTCTATTGGTCGCTATAGTGATAGAAGTCTTCAGACTGCTTTTGCTGTGTGGCTTGCTTCTTTCTGTACATTCGTCTGTGTTGACTTATTTTGCGGTAAAGATTAGAGAAATGACTAGGCAGACATTCATGTTTTTATCATATGAAAGATATGTTTTGAATCCCCAGAGAGGTTGAACAAGTAAACTCTGAAACAATTCCTGCAATTGTTATAGACAGACATACACTACATGGCCAAAGGTGCAGTATGTGGATATCGCTGTTTATTATCATCACGTATAGGCCTATAGATGTCTCCTTTTTCCACGCATTTCTGGAACTTTGGCTACCAGATATGTGCCTTTTGTGCACTACTTGCAGATGCTACACTAAATGACCAAAAGTATGTGGACACCTGCTCGTCGAACATCTCATTCTGAAATCATGGCCGGTTACATGGAGTTGGTCCTCCCCCCTTTGCTTCTTTAACAGCCTCCACTCTTCTGGGAAGGCTTCCCACTAGATGTTGGAACAATGCTGCGGGGACTAGCCTCCATTCAGCCACGAGAGAATTAGTGAGGTCGGGCATTGATGTTGGGAGATTAGGCCTGGCTCGCAGTCAGTGTTAAACTTCATCCCAAAGGTGTTCGATAGGGTTGAGGTCAGGGCTCTGTGCAGGCCAGTCAAGTTGTTCAACACCGATCTCGACAAACCATTTCTGTATGGACCTCGCTTTGTGCACGGGGGAATTGTCATGCTGAAACAGGATAGGGCCTTCCCCAAACTGTTGCCACAAAGTTGGAAGCACAGAATCGTCTAGAATGTCATTGTATGCTGTAGCGTTAAGATTTTCCCTTAAACTAAGGGGCCTAACCCGAACCATGAAAATCAGCCCCAGACCATTATTCCTCCTCCACCAAACTTTACAGTTGGCACTATGCATTGGGACAGGTAGCGTTCTCCTGGCATCCGCCAGACCCAGATTCATCCATCGGATTGCTAGATGGTGAAGCGTGATTCATTACTCCAGAGAATGCCTTTCCACTGCTCCGGAGTCCAATGGTGGCGAGCTTTACAACACTCCAGCCGGCATTGCGCATGGTGATATTAGGCTTGTGTGTGGCTGGTCGGCCATAGAAACCCATTTCATGAAGCTCCCGACAAACAAATCTTGTGCTGAAGTTGCTTCCAGGGGCAGTTTGGAACTCGGTAGTGAGAGTTGCAACCGAGGACAGACGATTTTTACGGCTGAGCCGGTGTTGCTCCTAGACGTTTCCACTTCACAATACAGTTGACCTGGGCAGCTCTAGCAGGGCAGAAATGTGACGAACTGACTTGTTGGAAAGGTGGCATCCTATGACGGAGCCACGTTGAAAGTCACTGAGCTCTTCAGTACGGGCCATTCTACTGCCAATGTTTGTTTATGGAGATTGAATTGCTGTGTGCTCGATTTTATACACCTGTCAGCAACAGGTGTGGCTGAAATAGCTGAATCTACTCATTTGAAGGGGTGTCCACATACTTTTGTAAATATAGTGTATAGATGGTTTAGCCTACTGCTAAGGCATTCCCAAGAGTCAATGTGAATGTTTAAGATACACAGACACATATTTATACTGCCAGAAGTAGTATATAACCCATCAATTAGACCCATCAATTATAACCTATGAATTAGATTCTGCGCAAAGCAGTGTATTTCAGAAACTCACAATGTGTCATTTTAAACCCTGCACAAAATAATATCCACAGAGGTAACCTACATACATGCACACCAACAGGTATACTAGCTTTTTGTGTATCCATGAGAACACCCAAAGACACTCTCAATACAATGGGACACCTTTCCAGCCATACTGTCTGAAATCTCTTTCTGAAATCTCTTACATGGCTTCGTCTTCACAGTGTACACTTACATGTTATTTACATTCAGTAGGCTAACAGCTAGTGAAGATGTTATATTTGAGCATTTGAACACAGCGTCACAATTACTGTTCAACACAGATAATTTTGTGCAACTTTAGATGTGGACATTTACAAAACTGTACAAAGTAGGGGGACATGTTTTTACAAGACGCGTTCAGACATCAATAAACAAAGGAGCTAGGCCCGATCGAATCGTGTGGTTGAAATTTAAAGGTCATTTTCAATTGAGCCGACATGAGTAGCGTTTACCTTGAATGTGCGGTCTCTCCGCGAACACAGAAACCTTTGAATGTCAATCGTGCGATAAACGCCGATCTTCTGCGCTGATTGAATCGAGCCCTTAGATAGGATTGTTGTTTACGTTTTCCTCCAACTGTAAACATTGAGCATGTTCAAGTGCAATGAAATTTTGCTACAACCACAGCACCACAGATCTCACAAAGCAAATGGTTAAACACACTCGGTGGTCTACCTGTGCTCAGATAAATGAAGGTCGCGCGCTACGTAAAACTTGTCACCGTTCCCGAGTGACCTTGAACGAGCTCCTAAAGCAGTTATTCGCCCGCTAGCACTATGTTTTATCGACCTGAACAGGATTAATATCACACCAAGAGGTATACTAGCTTGTCCCTTTGTCCGAGGCCTTTAAACTCATACCTCTTAGGCTCTCCATTTTTTAAAAGCGCACCAAAAGGCAGTCTGATTCACCGTTGGTTAATCAGAGAGCTCCCCCCCATTGCAGGTGAAGATGAATTCACTGCTGACTGGGTATGTTTTCACTTGCATTGAGTGAGTGCTTTTATAGGACGCGTTTATGTGGGTTGTGATATCAACACTATCCACATGCAGTATGCTCCTATGTTTGGTTCTAGTTTGGGATTACAGCAATGTGCATGACTGTACAAAGCTAATGGTCCCAATGGTTTTCTTTTAACTCTAAACTTTTGAGAATAATTATATCGATGGCTTTTGTGAATTGTCTTTGCAAAACGACACAATATTATGCTGGGCATTTCATTAAAAAAAAAAAAAAACATCTCAACTGTCATACTTTCATTGTTGCAATTGTAATAGAAAATAAATAGCAATAAAAATAATTTATTTATTCATTTAAAAAAAAAAATACTGTAGCTATCTGAATTTCAATGAGGAATGAAAAAGGGCTGAAATAAATAAAGTGCATGAATATGTAACCAAGCAAAGTAAATAACAAAGTTGTGAACCTCTCTGTTAATAACATGTTGTGTCCATACGAATGTTGTGAACCTCTGTTAATAACGGGTGTACATACGAATGTTGTGAACCTCTCGGATAATAACATGTGTACATGTGAATGTTGTGAGATTGATTAAAAAGGCTTTACATCCTCTTTCTATATGCCTCTCAGAAATTGTATCCATACTTTCAAAATGGGGAAAATGGAATGAGAAGGATATTAACTATAAAGAAAATAGATTTTCATCGATGGCTATCAACAGCTAGGCCCTTTTCTTTTTAGAAAACTGTAAATGTTCATTTTGTTCAGATGTGACAGACTGCTAGATAATGACTCATCCTGTGACAATGTTTTGCCAATGGTGCATTTTTTTTTTTTTTGCCTTCAAAAATTCCGCTGATGTTTCAAATCTGTAACTGCAATGTAACATAAGGCATCTATTCCACAACAACCGTGTGCAAATTGTTTTCGGTTGAATCTTGATACATATAGCAAGATCAATGGGCAAACTTAAACAACAAAGGTATATATTTTGATCGTTCATATCATAGAAATATCACAATGTTATGAAATCCAATTGATTTCCTTTTCTAAATGCCATTTAGTCCTATCAGATTAGGTGTTGTAATAACCTGAACCACAAGAGGGCAGTGGTGACTTATGGCCCTGGAAAGAGTCTGCTGGCTTTACATCATTTATGGCAAAAACAAATGTAAACAACAGCACTATCCAGACTATGGTACATCTACAGGGCATCATCAGTAAGGATTAGGACTTCCTCCATGGTAAGTGAGGGACCGTACCACTATTAACCTTGGTGTCACAGTAGGGTTCATCACTTTCAGAGTCTGCGGGTGGGGACACCTTACTCCTCTCCTTCTCTCCGTCATCAGAGTCCTCCATGGCCGCAGTAACGAGAGGGGGAGACTTCCTGAAAGGAAAACGGCGAGGCGGAGTCAATACAACTGCCAATGACCTTGAGACAAGACGACCCGAACAGTCCGTGCTCATAGCCTGGTCCCAAAGCTGTTTGTGCCGTCTTGCCAGCCCCTATGGTCATTGGCGTTATAATGACCATAGGAGATGGCAAGACGACACAAACAGATCTGGGACCAGGCTACCATACTCACAGACAGGTCAATGTAATGACATATGGATTCTATCACTATCAGCACAGTTGGGAGAATTAAAGAGTTAACCTGTACTGTAACATATGTGTAATAGATGCATCCCCAGCACATATTTCACAAAATTAAGAATTGTATTTCGTTACATGGGTTATTGTTAGATGATTACGAATGAACCAGGTGCTTGGCATCGCCCTGCGAGAGGATTCAGTTACAGCATAGATCTCATTCCTCTTGTTATCTTCCACCTCTTTCTGGTGTCTAATACCAGCCGTATCTCTAGGTATCTCTAGGGTAACTCTTTGACTGTTTGGATATCTCATACAGGTATCTCATACTGATATCTCATACCTAGGGTATCTTTTTGAGCGTTTAGAGTGTTCAGCACCATGCGGAGGTGTCTGATACCTGTCTCCACTCTGGGTGATGAGTCTCCTGCACGTCTCCATCTGCACGTCCAGGCCTCGCTTCATGGAACACATCTCCATGTACTCGTGCAGGTGTCGGTTCATGTCACTCTTAGCCGTGGCCAGCTCCAACTGCGGGGAACCAACGTAAGACATTCGCTCCGGTTTAAATTGTCACCAGAACATTATTTTTTTGGAGTAATGAGGGCCAGGATCTTTGCAAGTGCAAAACCAAAGGCCGCAGTCATATGCATAAATCTTTTTTTTATTTTTCGGTGTTTGCTTTTTGGTTGATTGTATTTGTACTTAGCAATGAATTTAGCAATTTAGCGAATAAGAGGACGACTTCTGGAAAGGAGCTCTATTAAAAAAATAAAGAGACTATACTACCTTCAATTTGTTACTTCAATTTAACTTATCATCTGCACAGGAACTAATTTCAACAGTGACTCATGTAAGCATATGGAATGGCCGTCTTGTTTATTTCCATAATATAATAATCCCAGAGAAACTTCTATGTATTTATGGCTCTGTTTACAGCAGTGCTTCATCGCTCTCTGCAGGCTTTATAAATAGCCTTCTCATGCCGCATAGTCCTCATATTGTACAAATAGCAGCGGGAAAACTGGTACTTAGAGAAGGGCTTTGTTTGTGTGAGTGTGTGTGTACGTGTGTCTCACCTCGATCTGGTCGATGGTCTCCTGATACTCCTTCTCTCTGGTCTGGAAGAGGGACTCTGTGTCCTGTATTACCTTCTCTATGGACTCCTCCTGCTGTTGCTGCTGTGTGTGTGTGTGTGTGAAAGAGAGCGAGAGAGAGAACATTGTTTTGTGCTAATTTGCCTAATATGAATGAGATGAAAAGAACTTCAATCAGTATATGGAAATCTAACACTTCTCATCCATTGCCCTGCCTCTTTTTTCTGATATTGTCTACAGAATTTTTTTAAATTGTCACTATTATTTAAATTGTCCACTCATGACTAACCAGATTGTTATTGGGAATGAGAATGACTAACAGTACCGGGGTAAATCAAGATAATTGTGTGTGTGTGTGTGTGTGTGTGTGTGTGTGTGTATGCTCCCAGCTTATCTACATTACACTGTGATCCAGGGATCAGGACATGCCAATGTCACAGTCGTACAAGCAATGTGTTAAGTAGGACACAGACACACAGATACGGCAGCCCAACCATAAGAATGATTTACAAGCAGGAAGTACAGTGGCTTTGGTTAAAGCATGCCCATTAACACAGTTCTGGGATCAGCTTAGCCTAGCCAGCTCCTAACATGAACCATTACATTGGTAAATACATAACTGATCTTAGATCAGCCAGTGTCTAGCGGCAATTATAGTGGCTTACCTCCCCCTGTGTCTCCACTGCCCCCAGAGTGTATCCTGGGAAATCCTCCCACAGCAGCAGAGTCTCCTCAGTCTCCTCCCAGGCCAGGCTGTCACAGTCGTCCTCAAACTCACACTCCCTCCTGCAAGACCAACAATAGTATGGCTTACCAGTTGTACATCTATTTATAGTTCACTGGCCGACTGATCCACTCACATCTTACAAGCGACAGACTCCAGTCCTGGAGATCAGCAGTGTGTAGGATTTTTATCCAGCTCAAACTCTTAACAGTCCGGATTCAAATAACCACGGTCTGAAATTTAGACCACAAGCTTTTGAATCAAGTGTGTTTAGTGCAGAGTGGCTCTCCAGGTGTGACGTTGGAGACTTCAGCAAGACCTCGATTGCTGACCATAACCTACATAGTTAAAGAGCAGCCAGAGAACTCACAACTGGTTCAGCATCCTCTGCATTTCCTCGTTGATCTGATTGGCTGACGTGCTACACGACTCCTCATCCTTGCCCGCCTCGCTCTCAGAGATGCTGGTTGGTTCGTCCCCGTCGCCGCCTTTAACCGATTGGGCCGCCTGTTTCCGGGGCCGGCGGGTCAGAGTGGAAGGAGGTGTGGCCATCTGCTAGATAAAGGTGTAACAACTGTGTAATAGCAGTGCAATAAAGGTGTAATGAACATGGTTATTAAGGTGTAATAACACAGGTGTGAGTTGACCTAGAAGATATGAGTGGACTTGCCTCCAAAGATTCGGTCACGCGGTCATTATACTAATTAGCTAGAATTAGCTTACCCTGGAAAAATCCTACACGTAACCATTACGGTGGTAAATGCTAAGTTGTACTTAAATCCGTGTCTAGGGGCTACTTAACAGATAGTGTAGTCAGTAGTATAAGCGGCCTATGAGCGGTCCTGACCTGAAAGATCTGGATCATGTCTTCACAGTTCCTCTGCTGGGCCACATCACACAGGCGAGCTGTGATGTCGATGCGTCTACAGATGTCCATGTCCACCTTCATGGCTTTCTCCTGGATCTTACTGTCCAGATCCGACAGGTTCTGACAAAGAGAGCAAGTGACACTCGCAAAAGGAAATATGTGTTCCCAAATCTTCTTTGTATTTTTCAAAGACATTTCCCGAAGCAAACTGTACCAATACCATAAAAGTATTTTGCTCGAGATTTTGTAACTCAAAAGCGAGTGGGACTACTTTTGAAGTATACAAATCTCAACAACTTTTGTGGTGAGCTATTCCAACAGCGCTACGAGGGACTCACGTTGCTCATAAGGCCTTTGAAGAGGACCAGCTCAGCTTTCAGCTGTTTCACCCTGAGGGCCAGCTCATCCTGACACACCTCACTCTCCTGGAGGTCCTGTACACACACACACACACACACAGCAAGAGACTAATTTGCATAGCACTTATGACATAACATATATGATTATGAGTATAAGTACACCAAATCAACAAAATGGGTGGCGTATTGTATAGTTCATTTGTAGTTCTTTCTAGCTAAAGTTACAAAATGCACTCTCTACTGCTGCTTTCCAATCAACCCAGCTGATCTGAGGTGGAATCATAATGTTAGTGTGAAATATTAAAGGGATCATGTGCAGTTCAAACAATAACAAAGCAGCCACCCGCCACATGTTTAGGTAAACAGCTTAGGGATGGGGCTGGAGAAATGTAACCACTATCAAATTCATAAACAGCGCTATGGACACAAGGACTGACCATCCATGAGCTCAAAATGATAGTTTGACCATGTTTTAAAGCTATACAGGGGCTGTTTACAATGACATTGTTTACAAACAATGGCGTTAAACACGCTTATGCACTGAACAAAAATATAAAGACGCATCATGCAACAATTTCTAATATTTTGCTGAGTTACAGGTCACGTAAGAAAATCTGTCAATTGAAATAAATTCATTAGGTCCTAATCTAATCTGGGTGGGCCTGGGAGGCCCATAGGCCCACCCACTTGGGAGCCAGCCCAGCCAACCAGAATATGTTTTTCCCCAAAAAGGGCTTTATGACAGACAGAAATACTCCTCAACACCTCCATCACTCTCCCCTCTCTGATAATCCCGCAGGTGAAGAAGCCAGATGTGTAGGTCCTGGTCTGGTGGCTTATGGTAGAGAAATTAACATTAAATTCTCTGGCAACATATCTGCAGTCAGCATGCCAATTGCACGCTCCCTCAAAACTTGAGACATCGGTGGCATTGTGTTGTGTGACTAAACTGCACATTTTAGAGTGGGCTTTTATTGTCCTCAGCATAAGGTGCACCTGTGTAATGATCATGCTATTTAATCAACTTATTGATATGCCACACCCGTCAGGTGGATGGATTATTTTGATAAAGGATCAAATTCTGACTGACGGGGATGTAAACACATTTGTGCCCAACATTTGAGAGAAATAAGCTTTTTGTGCATATGGAACATTTCTGGGATCTTTTATTTCAGCTCATGAAACATGGGATCAACAGTTCACATGTTGCTTTCTATTTTTATTCAGTGTATTTGGGGTTCTGAGGGGGTTAGACAGTTGGACTAAGTTCATGAGGTATTTATAGGTTTTATTATTCAAGAATTAATGGCTTTATATCATGAATTTAAAAAAAAATGTATGTAGCAGATTGCACTTTATCATTGACACAGCTAAGGGCTTACCTCCTCCAGCTCAGCCACTTTCTCCTGGAGGTCCACTCTGACTGTGTACTCTTCCTCCCATCTATTGAAACACACACACACACACACACACACACTATTGTTGAGAACGGAGATTGATGGGGGAGTCATCACACACCATCATCACAGTCTCTTCTCTTTTAGGAACAGTATTGACGTCAGTATTCACTGTTATAACGACACTGCTTCCAGACAGCCAGTGTCAAAGACGCAAAGATACAATTTCCACTTAGACACCCAATTTTAGCAGCTCAATCCCACAATTGCCATTATTGTCTACTAGGGTACTCCAGAACCTTAATTATTGCAACCATCTGTGACTGAGGGTAGATCACTTTGTCAAATGCCCAAAATAGTCAAATAATAACACTGGTTACAAATACCAGAGAGACAGAAATCAGACAGAGAGCCTAATACCATTTACCACAAGCTACAGTGTTGTGTTCATGCGGTTCAATAAAGTTTGACGGTGTTTGAATCCATGTTGTGTGCCTGATCTCCCTTACTCAGCTGTGTTACGCAACAGATGCAGTATGCATGTAGAGCACGTGTAGAGCATGTAGAGCATGCATGTAGAGCACTGCGACACTTACAGAAGGTGAGAAGTGGTCTAACCCAGGAGGGCGCATGTTCCATATTGCACATTGCCTATACGCACTGTTATCGGTCTGCTCAAGTGGGGGGATGCAGTGTATACAGTAGCCTGTTTTTAATGGTATACTTGGGCAGCCTATACTGCAAGTTGTACAAGCCATTAACGGTATACACTTCATAAATTGAATGAAAAATTAGGTTCTATTCCATCTTCCCACAGCTCCCTGGAAACTCATTAAAAACAAACACCAACTGTCTGATATTGCATTGTTATGAGAAAGTTGCTTTTCAATGAGATCCGAGGCAAATGATTGGAAATGTTTCCCTGTTAAGCCATTTGACCTTCTCCATAAAAGAGAATTAGAGGAGGGTGTTTCGACTGGCAAGTCATAGAGGCTTGTAATCTGAGAGAGATGACGCTGCCTTGTCGCCATTAACATTCAGACAGTGGACTATAGGCTGTAGGGAAGGTTACTGGTGTCATTTAGTGATGTCCGCATCTTCTCACGGATGCTGCAGAGGGCGAGTGGCCGTACGGGATGGGTAGAGGGGGTGTGAGAGAGAGAGAGAGAGAGAGAGAGAGAGAGAGAGACAACAGAAAAGAGAGTTTGTGTGTGTGAGAGAGAGAAATAGTGGGAGCGGGAGGTGAGTGAAAAAGAGAAAGAGACGGAGTGAGAGAGAGAGAGAGAGAGAGGAAGAGAAATAGGGAACGTGAAAGAGAGAGAGAATAATGTGGAGAGCCTCTGGTGACACCACTAGCGGTCACAGCTTTCAGCACAGTGCTGCATTGCAGGTGCTGAGACAAAACGCAGAGGGGCGGAGGAGGGGGAGAGAGATGGGGGAAGGCCATGTAAGAGACAAAAACAAGTGTACTGCTGACTTCACTCCAGCCAATTCAGCCCTCTCTAGATAATCCTCCTATTGGATAAGAGATTGGCCAATGCTGTTCTTTTAAATGCTGTGCTCAACTATGTTTGAACTATGATCCCCTACAAGCCTATAGTGAAGCCTTGTGATGCCATATCATTTGGGGTGTACAGGGGCAATTTGAAGACAAAAGTAGAGCAGCTAAAACACTTCCAAGATTTACAGAGTAACCAGAAGCCATCTTATGGAGGATGATGACGAGGATGATGATGGACGACAAAAACAACAGAACCGATGTCTCTTCATTTCAACTCAGCTCTAAGCTACACAGTACTTTTGCAGCATGAGCATCAGCTGGACAACCCCAGAGCCTGTAATAAAGCTCTGCCTTATATTACAAGATACGCATGCAGCTCATCTAGACCTTGCATGGTGATGTAATGTTATTTTCTTGGGTTCTGTGGGTGTTATTTGGTATGAAGAAAGCAAAAACACTCAACGGTTGAATGGGCTCAAAATAGGCTATGGTTAGTTGAGATACATTGCACTCCACATTTGTAATAGGAGAACCCACTGTAAATATCTCTAACGCAATCATTTTGCTGGTTTTCTATTCCTATTCTGACAAGACGTCGGCAGAACGACACTGAGGTGTTATGGACATGTAGCTATAAAACAGGATCACTGATTAGTAGACCCCGGATGTGTGACTAGAGCAGGGCTGGAACAAAAGCCTCCACACCCCTTCGCTCTCCAGGAGGAGGGTTGGCCAATCCTGGGCTAGGGGTGTTGCCCTAATAATGATGGGCTAGAGAAACAATAAATGACATCACACATCAGTTCTACAAGTGACAATAACATCGGCTTAAGGACCCAGATCTTTAACCATGATACTCCAGACCACCTCATCCATACCTGCATTTATACTCATCCCTCTCTCGTTTCACCTTGCCCAACACGTTGTACAGGGCCCGTATCTCAGGGGTGATGGTGTCGATTTGAACACCAACGCCGTCCGTTTGGGCACAAGGCACACCCATATCTGTTACGCGCGACTCCCTCCCCGTGCCAAACCTGCGGTCGTGGTTGTAGGACCAAACGGTGCCGGGAAGGAACCGGGGAGGCGGGTTAGTAGACATACCAGTCCCAGAACTGACATATTTCTCGTTAATGTTGGATATAGGGTTGGAAGTATCAGTAGGGGTTAATAAAGGACTGAGGCAAATATGTGGAGTGAGTTGGTTGGAATTGAGGTTGGAATTCGAGTCAGTCAGAGTCGAGTTCCTAAATACTGATTTGCTGTTGGACTCAAAGGAGGGAGTTGTAGGCCTGTTGAGTGATGGAGAGAGAAGACCCCCAGGCAGGTATGCAGAGTTATTGACGTTCTGGAGTGGGATATGTCCGGGCCTAACTGCGATGGGCCCTACGAAACCAGTCTGGACTCCCATTTCCTTAGTCAATGGCTTTTTCCCGTGTCCTTCTGAATTGTCCTCATTGTTTTCCAAAGCCTGTTGAAGCTGCTTCTCCAAAGCTTTATTCCGACGCTCCAGTTCATGAACTTTAGCCAAAAAGCAACGGAAGCGCAAATTCAAGGTCTTGAGAACACTGATGTTGGAACCCAAGTCGTTACGCAGGGCCATCGCTGCGGGGGGCGGCGGTGCACGGTGCATGTTGTTCTGGTGCAAATAAGCGAGTCCTGAAGGTGGCAGCGAATTTATGTCCAGGCCAGATATGCCATCTTGTCCAAACCCGTTGTGCTCGCCCAAGATGAAGCCTGAGTCAGCTGCACCGTATGAGTCTAGGCCTGTCATGGAATAATCAGAATGGCTCCCCATCTGATTGTGCTGCTGTTGTTGAACCAGGAACGCGTTCTCCCCCAATAATGGATTCATGCTTGAGTATGAAAATCTGAAATGCTCAAAATCAGGCATCAAAACAGACTTCTTAATTTAGCTTGAAAGCTAACTGCTGATGCAAATAATAGCCAACTTGCTCTAAAACTATCCCTAAATAGCCTTAACCTATGACGACTTAGCTTATGCGTTCCACCAAGACATAATAAGAAAACCGGAAAACAAATCAAATAATTTATAGGCTATAGGTAAATAGGTGCTATTAAACAAGTAGCCTATTCCAGGTCTTAAAATTAGACGCGCCAGTGATGGAAAGAGCCGCAGCAATCAAGCGGTGAAGGCTACGTAAGCTACCTGGCTGGCCACAGTGCAACTACTAACTTTGGCGTAGGAGATAAGTCTCTTATGTGCTCCGACGTCCTCAAGTGACGCTGAGTGTGCCGTAAAACTCCTAAATTGTGAGCCATTTTCGATTGGAATAAAGAATTGAAACAAAATAATTGAAACAAATAATAATGCCATTGGTGTTAAACACACATTATGATATCAATTAAAAGTGTCGGGAAATTCACTCAAGCCAAGCAGTAGCCTATCCAAAGTGAGGATGTCTATTGCGCGTTTACTCCAGTCATGGCGGTAGTTAAAAACCGCAGTACCCTGTTTATTTCTGCCTGGCCCTCGTCTTGACTGCACGTTTACATCAGCAAAGATCGTGTGTAAAAGTTCTCTGCTCATATTGTCTAAAAGCTATGGGCTACTACTGGTTTATTAGAATTTTTGGGCCGTGTTTTGTGCAAAAGTAAGCCTCCACTTAGTTCAAATATATGCTACACATGTACATATACCCCCCAGTTATTCACTGTTGAAGTAATATAACAATTGCTCACTCACTGAAAATCTAGATATACCCTTGAAACATGCTCAGATACCAATAGTTTGAAAAATAAAATAATCCCCTCACAGTTTTGATCCTTTAAAAACACATTCACAAAATGCATTTTTTTTTTGTCAAATCCCTTTCATTTTAAAATGACACAGAATACATGGAATTATAATGAACATATGCAGTAGTAGTCAAAAGTTTGGCACACCCACTCATTCAAGGGTTTTCCCTTATTTTTTACATTGTAGAATAATAGTGAAGCCATCAAAACGATGAAAAAAACACATGGAATCGTGTAGTAAACAAAAAAAGTATTAAACAAATCAAAATATCTGCTATATTTGAGATTCTTCAAAGTAGACACCTTTTACCATGATGGCAGCTTTGCACACTCTTGGCATTCTCTCAACCAGCTTCATGAGGTAGTCACCTGGAATGCATTTCAATGAACAGGTGTGCCTTGTTAAAAGTTCATTTGTGGAATTTCTTTCCTTCTTAATGCATTTGAGCCAATCAGTTGTGTTTTGACAAGGTAGGGGTGCTACACAGAAGATTTGGTAAAAGACCAAGTCCATATTATGGCAAAAACAGCTCAAATAATAAGAGAAATTACAGTCCATCATTACTTTAAGACATGAAGGTCAGTCAATCAAGAACCTTGAAAGTTTCTTCAAGTGCAGTTGCAAAAACCATCAAGCGCTATGATGAAACTGGCTCTCATGAGGACCGCCATGGGAACGGAAGACCCAGAGTTACCACTGCTGCAGAAGATAAATTCATTAGATTGCAGCCCAAGTAAATGCTTCAGACTTCAAGTAACAGACACATCTCAACATCAACTGTTCATATGAGACTGCGTGAATCAGGCCTTTATGGTCGAATTCCTGCAAAGAAACCACTACTAAAGGACACCAATAAGAAGAAAAGACTTGATTGGGCCAAGAAACACGAGCAATGGACATTAGACTGGTAGAAATCTGTCCTTTTGGTCTGATGACTCCAAATTTGAGATTTTTGGTTCCAACCATTGTGTCTTTGTGAGACGCAGAGTAGGTGAACAGATGATCTCCGCATGTGTGGTTCCTACTGTGAACCATGGAGGAGGTGGTGTGGGGGTGCTTTGTTGGTGACACTGTCAGTGATTTATTTAGAATTCAAGGCACACTTAACCAGCATGGCTATCACAGGATTCTGCAGCAATACGCCATCCCATCTGGTTTGCGCTTAGTGGGACTATAATTTGTTTTTCAACAGGACAATTACCCCAAACACACCTCCAGGCTGTGGAAGGGCTATTTGACCAAGGAGGAGAGTGGTAGAGTGCTGCATCAGATGATCTGGCCTCTACAATCACCCAACCTCAACCCACTTCAGATGGTTTGGGATGAGTTGGACTGCAGAGTGAAGGAAAAGCAGCCAAGAAGTGCTCAGCATATTTCCTTCAAGACCGTTGGAAAAGCATTCCTCATGAAGCTGGTTGAGAGAATGCCAAGAGTGTGCAAATCTGTCATCAAGGCTAAGGATGGCTACTTTGAAGAATCTCAAATATAAAATATATTTAGATTTGTTTAACACTTTTTGGGTTACTACATGATTCCATATGTGTGATTTCATGTTTTTGATGTCTTCACTATTATTCTAGTGTATAAAACAGTAAAAATAAAGAAAAACCCTTGAAGGAGCAGCTGTGTCCAAACATTTGACTGGTACTGTGTGTATGTATGTACATGTATGTATTACAATGAAGCAAGCATGGCTTTGAATAGATGTTTTCTTTTGACTGGCTATACACCACCTTAAAACAACAGGCAGGTAGGTACATACAGCACAGAGGTCTATTAGGTCATCCTTTTCAAAGGCTGATAGGAAGATGTAGAATGAATTAGACTGAAATAAAACTGGAATGGAAATAACCAACACGTCACTTTTCAGATGAGCCATTATCTCTAATAATGGTTGTAATTTCAATGCACAGTTCTCCAACAAGTGTAAAGTAAGTGAATTACATGTATTGGTATTGGAAAGAGTTGAGAGGTTAGGGGAATTCCCAAAAGACCCCAGAAAAATGAGAATTCCCTGGGGATAATCTAAGAGTTCTTGGAGTAGAAAGACCTCCAATGTCAGGGAAGTTGTTGCTGATCATCAAGCGCTGATGCTCCATTACGCAATTTCCTCTCGTTTGGTCGAGGACGGCTGAAATATGGAAAAATAACAGTTATTTTATTTGACCATTTTGACACATACATAAAAGTTGTGGATATATCCAAGGTTAAGTGTTGAATGTTGTACTTGCAGTCACTTGGATGAGTGGAGAGAAGGACAAGGGCACGCCCTCTTATTGTGGACAGATCGCTGTTGGTCATGAACTCCTGCCGCATCTTGTGTAGATCTCACCCCAGCATCTTTTCTAATGTCAATCTCTGGCCTGCCATCCACTGCTGAAATGTCAGAAGGAAGGAAATATTCACTAGGATCATCTTCCAATAGCATTTTGAACATGTACTGTGTGTGTACAGTATGTCCCCCACAGGAATAAAATTAATTAAAATTAAAATCAGACTTATGCATCCTAGTGTAACAGGAAGAGATATTCACAGTTGGAAATGGAGGATGTTGCACTATTCTCAATGGTGGTTGTCACTGTCCTGGTAGAATTGTGTATACTGACTTGTAATTGAGGAAAATGGTGGTCTCTCAAAGGTGGTGGTGGTCTTTGTTCTAGTAAACTTGTCAGGATTTAACATACTTGAAGTTATGGATGTTGGTATCTTGTCAGTGGTTGTTTTGTTACATTGGTCCTGTCCTGAACAAGTGAAGGGGCAGAAACAATCAACATAAAGGGATAGTTTTCTACAGAAAGCCATGTGAAGCAAGCAATGCATGCCTGCCTGCCTGCCATGCTTCTATATACATTTTTTTCAAAATTGCTGAGAAATACTTAAATCCAAATTATATTGCCACAATATCACTACGTTTTTGGAAGATAACTTTTCCAAAAAATGTTTGTCTACCTGTTTGAACACAAAATCAATTAGGATTGCAGTAAAAACCTGGAAAATACCCCTTTAAGTGGGTGCACTCATTTTCCACAGTGACAATGTCAATTTGACCGACCTGTGTTAGGGGAGTGGACATAGGCAGTAAGACCTTGAATGGAGGAAAGTGCTTCTTCCTCCTCAACATGCAGGGCTGTGGGTACAGGAGCCATGACTTGTGGATGTGGCATTGGTAGGAGCAGCTGTAGTCGGGCTGGAAGAGGTTTTCCCAACATTATCTTCCTCCTCTATGAGACACAGAGAAAGAGCGCAAGATGGGGCATGTAAAACCCATTTAGCCTTCAAATTTAAAAGGCACAATCTAACTTTGGCAATAAGACGAAGACAAACCCATTCATGTAATATTTACGATTTCCCCATCTGATAAATATGAGATTGCGAGGCCCATTCGAACACGCCATCGGACAGACAACGGATCTCGTGCTTCTCCCCAAAACGCAACACCTTGGATTCAGATGAGAAAAATAAAGTGTTTATTTTTCAGGAAAACTTCTAATCTTTTACATTGGTGATGATTTGAAGCAAGAGTATTTTTCATAAGTTACATGTTTATTTTGAAAACTGCAAATGAGATATAGCATTTATTATTGCTTTGGAATTGCCACAAATTTGCATCTTCTCCCAAAAAATGTCCTAGTGCCTCTGAGATGGTAAATAAATACATTTATTTCAGCTCTTGCTAACCCTGATGATGTCATCCTGATCACTGACCATATTTGTAAACGTCATCACAGAAGCAAGGATGTAACGTAACATTTGGCAAAAGTTAAGGTCTGAATACTTTCCGAATGCACTGAAATACTTAATCGTTAAGTGAATAGTAATAGATTGGACAGAAAACTATTTTCTTCTGAAGTGCGCACCCGTTTCCCTGTCGTGGTAAAAAAAAGGTACACTTAGTGACAGTTATGAATAACCCATAGAAAGTTCAATAGTCTCTTCTTTGCCTGTTCTCGTTCCTTGTCTTGTGTGAGAGCAATGATGTGTGTGTGATTTGAATGCACTGAGCTATTGACTTGATCTGCCATACATCACTGACTATAGCTCCTGCCATCATGTAAGCTGTTTCTCTAAGGAACCAAAAACAATATGGAGTCAAGCATTTTTCTTTAGAATACAATGCACTACTGAACTGGTCTACTTTTTGCTTCCATCTGGAAAATGGTTTCAGTTAAAAAGGTTCTTAAAAAGTTACACCCACTTCTGAAGAACTCTCAATCACTTCTCAGAAACGGTATACTTTCACGTTCCACTAGGTGTTGATAGGCAAGATAAGTCTGTCTGCACTTCTCTTGTCAACATCATTTTAAAACTCAGACTTGAGTAAATGGGAACATTTTAGCATGCCATTCATGGTCCAAATGCTTAGTTTTACAGCCTCTGTTGAGCTGTAATGAAACGTACCCTGAATAACAAGTTTGATTCACAGAAATAAAATGTAAACAGATCTAAATTCATGCGTGGATTTGAACAATTCATGCATTTACAAGATGTGCGCCTGAGGACTGAGACGGCAAAAAAATAAAAATTGTTCAGAAACAAATTACTTTTATTGTGAACTAAGGCACAGGTGGACAGGAATATTCTGCAGGCAAAAATCAGACTCAGTCTTCTGAACAGAACAGAGGTGTGACATATTATAAAACATTGCTATAGACTTTACTACTGGCTCCTTCTCTGGCGGAGGACTGTTTGGATGTCCGTTCAGGAGAAGGAAGAGGCCATGGGGGGGTTGGAAGTGTGTTGTGGAAACATTACTCTTTGAGTGCCATGTGCAGACACAAGTCAATAACGCGGTTGCTATAGCCATACTCATTGTCGTACCTATGGGAGAGGGAGCAAGAGGAAGGAGTCTTTATAATGTATATAAATACTCAAAATTATAATATTGATTGTGTGTGTGTTTGTTGGGGGGTAGGTCTAGATAGATAAATACCATGAGACCAGCTTGACAAAGTGGTCGTTGAGTGCAATGCCTGCCCCTGCGTCGAAGATTGAGGAACGTTTGTCGCCGTTGAAGTCTGTGGACACCACCTGAGGGGGGAGAGCAACAGGCTTTAGGCTCATTATGTGAAAAACTGAAGTGAACCACCAATTAACAATCACTCTACTGCTCCCTAGTGTTTGAACTCAGGTATTGTATCATATGACCTTGAGGCTCAGTGCACGAGTGTAAGGAAAGCTTGGGCCCTGTTGATGTACTCTTAAATTGCATCCTTCCTTATTTCCTTCTTTGTGGTCATCACTGACATGACAGCAACACAGAACCTTACTCACAGCTCTCAAATCATGCTAGATCAGATTTCTGAAAGTATGGAAGGAATAATGCATTTTATAGTATTCAAGCAGGGTCTTGGAATGGGAAAATATTTACTTGGTCCTCCGTGTATCCCAGAATTCCCTTCATGGGTCCTTTGGAGGCCTCCTTGATGACTCTCTTGATCTCTTCATAAGGGGCCTGAGGCAGACAGGAGAAAACATTAAAATGTAGAACAATGTAACCAAATGGAGACAAATGCCTGTTGCATGTTATGTTGACAGTAAGGAAATGTGCAAAAACAAGGGTAGCTTGTCGGTGGGTGGGAAGCATGGGCAAGAGGAATTAGGTATTCAGAGTTGCTTTACTTGTGTATAACATTCAATTCAATAAAACACATCAAAAAGAGCCGAGAGCGGTGAATGGGAGACTTACAGCCTTCTCAAGACGGACAGTCAGGTCAACCACGGACACATTGGGAGTGGGGACACGGAAGGCCATGCCGGTCAGCTTGCTGTGGGTCATGAAGTTCAGTTAAATCTACATTCTGGGATTGAATTTCCAAAATAATGACAGCCCTGGTTTTGATATACAGCCGAGGGATGGGGCTAGGGAAATGTAAAAGCTTTGCAATATTCAGATGCGCCATTAGCGAAAAGCACGATACAAATCCCATCCATTATCACCATGGTCGTAAAACCTCCATTACGAAACCAGTGGCCTCGGATTGGTTCATACCCATTCAGCTCGGGGATAACCTTGCTCACGGCCTTGGCGGCGCCGGTGGAGGCGGGGATAATGTTCTGGCTGGCACCACGTCCATCTCTCCACAGCTTACCGGAGGGCCCGTCAACGGTCTTCTGTGTGGCTGTAACGGCGTGAACTGTGCTCTGTGGGAAGAAACAAGTGATATAGATGTTAGTCTATGCGAGGTGTTGTTCATTAGGCACCAAACAGGAAGTTACTATCTGAACTAATAAGAAAACCTAATTTAATTTTTTTTCCATTGTGTACCCTAAGGAACACAACCCAGGGCTTGTGCAGAGCAGCAACATGAATGTTGTAAGCATTAGCATGTACATTGACGTCTCCACCAGTGTTGACTCACTTTTTACCGCCACAGCCCAGTCCCTGTGGTAATTGTGCTGTTTGAATCCATTCTTACCATGAGACCCTCAATGATGCCGAAGTTGTCGTTGATAACCTTGGCGATGGGAGCCAGGCAGTTAGTTGTGCAGGAGGCGTTGCTGTGAGGACATGACATCATTATCAATAATAAATCAACATGCGCCCACTCGGAAAAGACGCTACGCCACATCAACCTCAACTGTATTCGCCGACTACAAAATCAGCATATCTACATCAAGCCACTCCTCCACCCGCCTTTGAACCACATTAAATCCTGCCTCTCTGAAACAAACCTGGACGCAACACAACTTTCCCTTTCCGCTGGTGTGTTCTTCCAGTCCAAACTCCAGAGTTTTGGCGACAGGGTCTTATCTACAGCTACACTCAGGGTCTAGAACTTCTCTCCACCGGTCCTCCTAGTCCTGTCTAAACCTTCCCATAAGTCCCACTCCACCTCAGTTCTTTCAAATGTTCTTGTTTGTTTCGTCTTGCCGTTTCCTTTATTGCCTTTTAGAAAAGCGGCATATAAGAACCATTCTTAATAATATGACAGCGCCACAAACGTTTAGTAATTTAACATTGTGCCACACAGCCATAAAGTAATACTTTAAAGAGCTGCAACCTGTATTAAAACCAATAGTTATCCAGTCTGATTTGTTGTTTTCTTACGTCAAGACGAGACATGCGGCTGCCATATGATTTTAATACAAGGTCTATGGAAATCCCTGTGACGTAAACAACGCGTGGAATGCGAGTACACACAATTTGACAAAATGGTGGAAAACAGTTATGTTCCAAAATCTGTCAAACACCCTCTCTAGCGATATTGTCCCGATGTTTTCAGGCCACGTTTCATACTCGCATTCTCAGTAAGACAGAGGGAGGGTTTATGACCTGCTGGAACAGAGTGAGTGTGTGTTTCAGTGATTGTTTGCACAAGTAACATATCACTATGTGGCAGGACTGTTTGTACGTGTCACACGGCTCCTTTAAAATAATGTTATGGTGGAGGGGAGTGGCTTACCTGACAACCTTCAGGGAGTTATCGTAATGATGGTGGTTGACTCCCATCACGAACATGGGGGCATCGGCGCTGGGGGCGGAGATGATGACCCTCTTGGCACCTCCCTGCAGGTGAGCCTATGGTGGTGGTGGGTGGGGTGAGAGGGCAAAGGGTACGTTTGTGTAACAACAAATACACAGCATCAAGGCTGCCTTGCTTGGTTCAGTCACATACAGCCGATGATATGCAAAATTGGTAGTCTGGAGGCGATTAAAACAATTTACAACATGAAAATATATACAGCACTGTGCTTACTCACTGCTCACCCACAATATTATAGCCATGAAGTATTAAAACATTTTTTTTCTCACAGAATTCAAGTATAGACCGTTGTCAATGTGACCTACTTCCTACTGCTAGTGAAGAGCGGTACTTACAGAGGCCTTGTCGATGGTGGTGAACACACCAGTAGACTCAACAACGTAGTCAGCGCCAGCATCACCCCACTTGATCTGGGAAGGGTCCCTCCTGAAGATGGCAAAGAGATGGAAGTTAGGATTATACCACAAAATCAGGGTTAGAATTACAGGGGTCCTATATACTCCCATAGCAATGCAGGGATGGGTTCACCTGTATAAGGAGTTGGTCCCCCTTTACTGCTATAACAGCCTCCACTCTTCTGGGAAGGCTTTCCACTAGATGTTGGAACATTACTGCGGGGACTTGCTTCCATTCAGCCACAAAAGCATTAGCGAGGTCAGGCACTGATGTAGTGCGATTAGGCCTGGCTCGTAGTTGGCATTCCAATTCATCCCAAAGGTGTTCGATGGGGTTGAGGTCAGGGCTCTGTGCAGGCCAGTCAAGTTCTTCTACACCGATCTCGACAAGCATTTCTGTATGGGCCTCGCTTTGTGCACGGGGGCATTGTCATGCTGAAACAGGAACTTCCCCAAACTGTTGCCTCAAAGTTGGAAGCACAGAATTGTCTAGAACGTCATTGTATGCTGTAGCGTTAAGATTTCCCTTTACTGGAACTAAGGGGCCTAGCCCGAACCATGAAAAACAGCCCCAGACCATTATTCCTCTTCCAAACTCTACAGTTGGCACTATGCATTTGGGCAAGTAGCATTCTCCTGGCAACAGCCAAACCCAGATTCATCTGTCGGAATGCCAGATGTAGAAGTGTGATTCATTACTCCAGAGAACGCGTTTCCACTGCTCCAGATTTCAATGTCGGCGAGCTTTACACCACTCCGGCTGACGCTGGGCATTGCGCATGGTGATCTTAGGTGTGGGTGGCTGCTCGGCCATGGAAACCCATTTCATGAAGCTCCCAACGAACAGTTCTTGTGCTGATGTTGCCTCCAGAGGCAGTTTGGAACTCTGTAGTAAGTGTTGCAACCGAGGACAGATGATTTTTACGAGCTTCAGCACTCGGCGTTCCCGTTCTGTGAGCTTGTGTGGCCTACCACATCGCGGCTGAGCCGTTGTTGCTCCTAGACGTTTCCACTTCGCAATAACAGCACTTACAGTTGACCGGGCCAGCTCTAGCACAGCAGCAACGTTATGAACTGACTTGTTGGAAAGGTGGCATCCTAGTACAGTGCCAGATCGAAAGTCACTGAGCTCTTCAGTAAGGCCATTCTACTGCCACTGTTTGTCTATAGAGATTGCATGGCTGTGTGCTCGATTTTTTTTTAATGCACCTGTCAGCAACGGGCGTGGCTGAAATAGCCGAATCCACTAATTTGAAGGGGTATCCACATACCTTGTATACATGGTCTAGTCTACTACTAAGGAATTCCCAAGAGTCAATGTGAATGTTTAAGATAGACAAATACTCATATTGCCAGAAGTAGTATATAACCCATCAATTTGATTCTGCACAAAACAGTGTCTCAGAAACATTGTCATTTCAAACCATGCATAAAATAAGCTAATGAATGAAACTAGAGCATTAGTAAAGAAAAGGAAAAACTCTCACTCATGGAAAACTGTGATGTGCAGGTTGCCAATGATCAGCTTGCCATTCTCTTGTCTCACTTCACTGTGCTTCCATACACCGTGAGTGGAGTCATACTTGAACATGTAGACCTATGGAACAACAACCTTTAGGGAAGTGTTGAATATGAGAACAGTAAACCTGTGCACCTGAGGTTTTTCTAGAGTTTAACCAAAAAAAAAAAAAACTGACCCACTCAAGGTCTGACTTTGGTAAAATATGTTTACATCTCTCCCTCAATTTCAGTAACCTATATTTTGGTATATTAAGCAGTAGGCTATATAAAGTTCACCATGTAGTCCAGGTCAATGAAGGGGTCGTTGATTGCGGCGACATTGACTTCACCGCTCTTGGCAGCGGCACGGGTCACCAGGCGCCCGATACGCCCAAATCTGAGAAGAGAAAAATCAGTCTTAATTCATATATAAGCAAATCCATATCACACACTATACCAGCAGGTGGCAGCAGCCATGTGACGCAGGTAGACACACCCACACCTAAAAATGAGTCCTGCACACAAGGGTCAACATATGGCTCAGCAAAGGAGTCAAAGTTCATCAGAAAGGAGTTAACAAGCATCAGAAAGAACACAAGGCAAAAATAATAAAGTTTTGGTAAGGTGTTCTGGCGAAAAATACCTTGTTATCAATTTCCTTTAACAAGTCATTTAGTTCTGATCAACAAAGTTACATCATACTCTACTTCACAAACCGTTTTGGAACTGCGAACAGTCAGCATGATCTTTTAGTCAGTCATTAGACATAATTTAGTTTCCATACTTAGGAGGAGTGAAATATCAATCTCCAGGTCGCAGCGTTTCGTCTTTCAAGTGGGCACAGTAAAACTGTTAGGTTGATTTTGGGAAAGGGTCTATCATAACAAACTTTAATCTCCCTGCAGTTTAGTGACAGCTGACTATTGGTCAAATAAAAGGTTAGAGGAATAGGATCGGTGTAAGAGTTCCTCCAAACTGTCTCGCTGTGACCTCTGAACTTCAGCTGAAAAGGTTAGCGGGATATTATTAGATGGGTAGAATAAAGGAATGTGACAGCTGAGGAGAGGAAAGATACAAGAGTGCTGCAAAGAGGCGTTGTGACAACCAAACCATAAATAAGAAGAGGATGGTAAGTGGCCAGACCAGGGAGGTGTTGAAACACACCATAGCAACAACAATAAAAAAAGTGCAACGAAAAATGAAAATAAGAATTCATTGGACAAGTTCAGGTAGTCCCTTCTGATTTCGGCCTGTATGCTTCTGTTTCGTTTCTAGTGAAAGCTGTACAACCCAGGCTTGTGAATTTGAGAGCAAGCGCCTATGGCAGGGACCATCAACTAGACTCAGCCGCAGGCTTATTTTTTATTGAGCGGGTGGTCAGAGGCCCGGAACATAATTACAAATAACTGCAAGAAGCCCAAACGGATATAATATTGAAGTAAAACTTGCTTACATTTGTATACGATCACATACTGTATATCTCTCTATTACGCGTGGGAATACTTTGGAACAGATTTCCTAAAGTAAAATCTCTTGGGGCTGATTTTCTGGTGTTTTTACAGTCTTTTTATGTCCAACAACAAACATGCATACATACATATATTTTTTTGAAACTTGGAGCGACACACAAAAAAAAAAAAGTCACCCACAACCCAGCCGCCAGTTGGGGAACCCTGGACTATGGCATGTACAGTACAGAAGTGCAATGCAGTCCAGGGTCTATCCGGTGACACGATCCTGTCAACAGAGAGTTCTTATGTTCTCTTTAAGACAATACAATTTCAAATACTCTAAATTTGCCCAGTGACAGAAGCAGACACACCCCCAACTACATTTTTTTTTTTTAAGTCATAATGCATGGTCCAGCAGTTTGGTCAGGCTTATGAACTTGAGAGCAAGCACCTGTGGAATGTACAGTACAGAAGTGCAATGCCGCCCAGGGTATTACCTTGTCACTTGATCCTGTTAAGTTTTAAAATATATAATTTAAAAGATAAAATATGCAACTTACCCATTGATTCCAATCTTCACCATTCTGCCTGATCTGGTCTAGTTCGCTGAAGGTAAAACAAAATAATAGGTCATTAACTTGTGTTACAAAGCCCAGCACAGTATGAACATGAGGCAAAATTTGAATACGCAACAAAAATCATCTATGTACAACAATACATTAAGCATCACTGATTAACCGTCACTATAGAAAGAATCCAGCAGTGTTAGATACAAATCTATTTTGTGTCATCTATAGAATCCCAAGAATTGCACAATGCATACCTGACATTAGAATAATTTCAAAGAGCCCAAAATTGTTGATCACCTAAAATACTCAACTATTCATGCCACGTAGGCTAATTTATTCTCTCTCATCTACACCCATTGTAGCCTGCATCTATACAAATTTTTGTCATACAAGACATCAATTCAAAACGCCAGGTAGGACTCAACCTGCCGAAGTGTAAATTGCCACAAAAAAAAAACAACGCATAATTCTACTATTAAATGTCAAGTTGGCTATGAAGCCATAAAGAGGTTAATAACGTTGAAAAGTACCGTTTGTGAGTTGCTCTGTCCACAATGTCGGCAAGGTGCGCTCGCAATTTATGTTCCTATAGGGTCCATGGACACGCCCCCACGTGAACACAAAGTCATGTGCACACGCCCCTTCAGAATGTCAAGCCACAGATGGATGGGGAGCCAAGGTCATTGTCGCAATCGACACGAACATAAATTACAGAACAGGAAATTCATTTGAATGACACCCACCACTATTGATGTGTTCATCTTGGCTACATTGCGTGTGGAATGAACTGGATGCATCTTGGCAAAACAAATTGGAAGATTTGTATTTGGAATGATTTGATAGTTCGATAATAATTGTATTAACCAGCTGTTTAACATGATCTTTATTTAAAGGCTATAATCTTTGGGAAAACATTTGAATAATATTTTTCCAGGGCATTGGGTGTGCTTGGCTGCAAGACAGTATGTTACAATGAAAAACAGTCCAAAGAACACGGGATGAAACCCAATGCTTCTTCGAGTGATAACAGTGGGTCCATCAATTGGCCTTTTCCCAAGGTAAGATCACAGCTGCCCTTGGACTTGTCTAAAGTCAAGCGGGCTCATATTCAGAGTGTGACACTTTGAGCAGTGCTTGACTTGGACAGGAGCTCACCGGAGCTGAGTACCGGCACCTCAAATGTTCTCCTGCTTGAGCTCCTGTTCCTCCTATAGAATATTATCTCAAAAGTATTGTGGAGCTCCTGCACCTAAATGTAAACAGTACCAGAACCCAAAATGAGTACCGGGAACCTATTTCAGTACAAGTCAACACTGACTTTGAGACATGATGGGGCATGTGATGTTCTGGTACCCATGGCTATGTGATATCCTGCATGTGTTGTAGGATGCCTGATTCCGCAAGATACATTTAAACGTTATGCTATATTCAGAGAATTTGGATGTAAAGGCAACTAAAGTGTAGATACTGAATGTTATAGGTTCTTTATTACTTATCATGAACCGAAGCATCAATGTTCTCTGGACCAAAATAAACCCGGAGAGAGAGTGAGAGAGAGAGTGAGAGAGTGAGAGAGAGAGAGAGCAAGAGAGGACAGGGTGTGTGAGTCCATGTAAGAAAAAAAAAAAAAGTCACTGGAGGTTGACATTTACAAGATCCTCTATAACCCCCTTCCCCGCCCCCAAGACAGGTGTGGATAGTGAGAGGATCTGTTAGTGCAAAACTTGAGCCCAGAAGGCTACTACTACCACTACAGTAGGCTACTATGCATGCAGAATTTGAGTCTAATTTATTGCCTACGCACAAACAAAAATTATCTATGCAATTGCCATCACACTGCACCGTCCCATCTGGACAAGAGGAATACCTATATAAGAATGTTGTTCAACATTCAACACCATAGTACCCTCCAAGCTCATCATTAAGCTTGAGGCCCTGGGTCTCAACCCCACCTTGTGCAATTGGGTCCTGGACGTCCTGACGGGCCGCCCCATGGTGGTGAAGATAGGAATCAACATCTCCACTTCGCTGATCCTCAACACTGGGGTCCCACAAAGGTGCGTGCTCAGCCCCCTCATGTACTCCTTGTTCACCCATGACTGTGTGGCCATGCACGCCTCCAACTCAATCACCAAGTTTGCAGACGACACAACAGTAGTAGGCTTGATTAAGTTTTAATTTCCTCAGCGTACACATCACAGACAAACTGAAATGGACCACCCACACAGACAGTGTGGGGAAGAAGGCGCAACAATGCCTCTACAACCTCAGGAGGCTGAAGAAATTTGGCTTGTCACCTAAAACCCTCACAAACATTTACAGATGCACAATTGAGAGCATCCTGTCGGGCCTAGTATGGAAACTACACCGCCCACAACCGCAAGGCTCTCCAGAGGGTGGTGCAATCTGTACAACGCATCACCAGGGCAAACTACCTGCCCTCCAGGACACCTACAGCACCCGATGTCACAGGAAGGCCAAAAAGATCATCAAGGACAACAACCACCCGAGCCACTGCCTTTACCCCCTTTACCATCCAGAAGGCGAGGTCAGTACAGGTGCATCAAAGCTGGGACCGAGAGACTGAAAAACAGCTTCTATCTCAAGGCCATCAGACTGTTAAACAGCCATCCCTAACATAGAGAGGTTGCTGCCTACGTACAGACTTGAAATCATTGGCCACTTTAATAAATGGATCACTAGTCACTTAAATAATGCCACTTCAATGTTTACATATATTGCATTACTCATCTCATATGTATATACTGTATACTGCATCCTGCCTATGCTGCTCTGTCATTGCTCATCCATATATTTATATGTATGTATTCTTATTTCATTCCTTTACTTAGATTTGTGTGTATTAGGTAGTTGTTGTGGAATTGTTAGATTACATGTTAGATATTGCTGCACTGTCAGAACTCGAAGCACAAGCATTTTGCTACACTCGCAATAACATCTGCTAATCATGTGTACGTGACCAATATTATTATTATTATTATTTTTTTTTTTTAAGGTGGTGAAAGCGAGAGGCAGGCTGTGGGATCGAGGATAGCGGGCGTCACTTGAATGGTGAGTCTCTTGAGACTATGCCTCGTTCCCTTGTTCCTACCACGCTTCCTCCTGTTCTACTGTCCGTTAGGAATACCTGTTTAGAATTCCCCTGCTGGTGATCTCTGACACTCTCTTCATCTCTTTCTCAAGCTCCCCCAAACTTTAGCCTTGCTGCGGAAGATAGCAGAGCCATCAAACGGGGCAGGGTGAGCTCCTTACTGTGCCCAGGCTGCAAGGCTCCTAGAACAATAATATTACTAATACATCTAACTGATACAGTGATTTTTTATCACATAAAGTATCTAAAACCCGCTTAAAAATCGACACAAAAAGGAAATGCAAATGTACTGTAGCATACAAAAACAGATATAAGAGATCAGGAAGGGAGTTGAGGCAGTTTGTCTTTGGGAGCATCTTAAGCCCGATGAGCGGAGGGAGGGAGCATCTCAGCCCCCTGTAACTGTCTGTAACTTTGAGTGACCTGAGTGACCAGGCCTCCCATTGGTCAATCCTGTTACAGCCTGCCCAGAAAATCCGCTCACCTCTCCCACTAGCCACGGTTACCCAGCAGCAGGTCAGAGTCTCCTGGCATACTGTCCCCTGAGCTGCTCTCATAAAGTTGAGTGCGCATTCAAATGTATGTTTGGCATTGTTGTTCCTATCCTTGGCATTGGGTTGTGTTTGCACTGCCGCCTGTATACAGTTCGTTGTTATCTTAAAGCGGTCGTTGTTCTGCTGGGCGATTGTTAGTGTTTTTTTTATCATTCCATTCCAGCCGTACTTCCGTTTTATACTCAGTATTTATGTTGTATTCGTTACATTCATGCATGTATTCCTACTTCTGAGTCAGGAGGATGTTTTTTTTTATTACAGTCTTATCACCCAGCAGAGGAATCCACGGTGGATCCAGAGTTGCTGCTGGAGGTTGGCCCAGGGCCAGGTAAATATCCTGGGGCCAGGGCCGGCTGTGCTCCTCTCCCTGAGGGCTTTGGCACCACTGCTGATGCAGGGAAAGACGCCACAGTAGGAATCTGCCTGGCCGCAGTGGTGGCCACCATGGGCCTGCCATGGTTTCGGTCCAAGTCGTAACATGTCTCAATTAAAGCCCGAGGCAAATGTTTACATAGGGATTTGGATAAGGGCAATTTGGCTGAAGTCCTTCTGACATGTACAGCAACGCCTTCCAACTCCATTCCCGTAGGGTCAGATGTTGGCTCTCGCTCCAGCACCACTCTTCATACCGTAACTCATGACACGTCCGTTCAATATACATTTACAACGGAGTTATTTAGCAGATGCTCTTATGCAGAGCGGCTTACAGTCCCCGCATTCCACTTTTCAAGGGAAAACAAAAACATATCTTAATCCTTGCAAGTAGACCCTTCTTCGATAAAACCCACTTTTCCGTTTTACGATACATGCCATCTTTAGGATGATATTTAAGATCAGCGTGTCTTGACTAGACTGAACTTGGGAGAGTTTGGGGTGTGACATTTGATAAATTGATGAGTGACAATATGAAATTGGCTGCATAATCAGAGTCCCTGCAGATATTGTCACTGAATGGAGATTAATTTAAATGACTGGACACACAGTAGCTTGTTCATCTTTCACTCTACGTTTCAAACCCTTAAGAACTGAACTGCAGAGATCTACAGCTGAGGTGGGAGACTCTGTCCATAGGACAACAATCAGTTGTATATTGCACAAATCTGGCCTTTATGGAAGAGTGGCAAGAATAAAGCCATTTCTTAAAGATATCCATAAAAAGTGTTGTTTAAAGTTTGCCACAAGCCACCTTGGAGACACACCAAACATGTGGAAGAAGGTGCTCTGGTCAGATGAAACCAAAATTGAACTTTTTGGCAACAATGCAAAACGTCATGTTTGGCGTAAAAGCAACACAGCTGAACACACCATCCCCACTGTCAAACATGGTGGTGGCAGCATCATGGTTTGGGCCTGCTTTTCTTCAGCAGGGACAGGGAAGATGGTTAAAATTGATGGGAAGATGGATGGAGCCAAATACAGGACCATTCTGGAAGAAAACCTGATGGAGTCTGCAAAAGACCTGAGACTGGGACGGAGATTTGTCTTCCAACAAGACAATGATCCAAAACATAAAGCAAAATCTACAATGGAATGGTTCAAAAATAAACATATCCAGGTGTTAGAATGGCCAAGTCAAAGTCCAGACCTGAATCCAATTGAGAATCTGTGGAAAGAACTGAAAACTGCTGTTCACAAATGCTCTCCATCCAACCTCACTGAGCTCGAGCTGTTTTGAAGGAGGAATGGGAAAAAATGTCAGTCTCTCGATGTGCAAAACTGATAGAGACATACCCCAAGCGACTTACAGCTGTAATCGCAGCAAAAGGTGGCGCTACAAAGTATTAACTTAAGGGGGCTGAATAATTTTGCACGCCCAATTTTTCAGTTTTTGATTTGTTAAAAAAGTTTGAAATATCCAATAAATGTCGTTCCACTTCATGATTGTGTCCCACTTGTTGTTGATTCTTCACAAAAAAATACAGTTTTATATCTTTATGTTTGAAGCCTGAAATGTGGCAAAAGGTCGCAAAGTTCAAGGGGGCCGAATACTATCGCAAGGCACTGTATGGTTGTAGTGTGAAACAAATAAACAGTATCAATACGTTTTTTTTTTTTAATAAGTTACTTGACCAGTGCCAGTCTTGACGTTTTAAAGTTGTTTTGGTGTTTGTGGCTTTCAAGGTTATAGTGCTACAGGTGGTGGAAGAAAGCAAATGATTACTAGAAAAAAAATATTTTACATAACAAAATGTGTGATGCTCGCTTGTCTTTAAGTATTTGTAATGGTAGTGACTGCAGGGGATGTGTTTTTGTACAATAGATATGATTGCCACCATACTGAACGACATTGCAAACAGCTTGGGCTGACTGACTATTGGAGTCAGGACAGAGCTCGCCCTGGTAAGTTTTTACTGTCCTCTTCGGCACATGCATCCAACACCCTGTTCGCTTTCTCTTACTTTCAGATGAAATGAAAACATTCAGACAGGTTAAGGACGAGCTAGACACGTCTTGAACCTTTAGACATAGCAAGAGTAGACATACACGTGCCATATATGTAGACATAATGCTTATATAGGCTGTCTAGTTAGTTGCGTAACACACAGGCGAAGGAACTTTCAGCCTTAAAATACGGAAGATAACCTTCTCAATGGTCTGCTACGCTACTGCACTGCAACCGATCCGGGATGGCCTATACATCTCTCTTTGTACAGTTTAAAAGGATAAGACATTAGGCAAGGCGACCCTGAGAGGCAGGCTGTGGGATCGAGGATAGGGGGGGCAAAGACTGGGATGGAAGCGTGAGACTGGAATGGGATGTGATATGAATCAGACTTTGTGAACAGCATCCATACCTGCATTCGAATTGGCTCCTGTATTAGAGCGAGGGCTTCTGGGTAGAAGACTGCCATGATGTAATGTGTGGAGGTGTCACCATTCCCCCTCCCCTTATAATTGATTTGATACCTGGTGGTGAGTTATGCAGCCTTACCATTAAAATGTGCAGTCAAATACACAAGGCACATTGTGTCAGCTTCTTTAACCACAAGACCTACAACCCAGTATTTCCCCAAAGTTTGTTTTGCTAATGTTATAAGATTTCCAGAATAACTTGGTTGATACAAACCAGTTTTATACTAAACAGACGACACATGAGACTAAGGTTAAAATTCAGGAGAGTTGTTGAAAAGTTTTATCACCTAACATGTTCAAGCCTAAAACACTTGTTTATGCCTCGTGTTTATGCCTCGTGTTTATGTCTTCAGGTTGCCCATGTGTCACTTCTTTTGTCCTCCGGGAGCCAGCTGTCCTGCGTTTAGTTGTGATCACAGGAACTGTTTCAGGAGGCGAGAGTCGGGCACCCTGACATGGCCAGTCCATCAGAACTGTGTTGAACGGGGGTGGTGGTTGACGCTGCGGATGTTTTCCTCAAGAACACTGGTGTGCCGGTCTTCCCAGCTGATCCTCATGATGTTGCGGAGGCCATCTTTGGTGCTGAGACTCCAGTGCTTTAAGATCCCTGCTGTATGTGGTCCGTACAGTAGGGTAGGGAGCACAAGTGGTTTGTAGACCAGGATTCTGGTTCTGGCTTGGAATGTAGTGATCCTCTGAGACTCTTTTCCTCCGAAGGCTCCAGTGGCACAGCTTAGGTTGGCGGTGGTGTATTTCTGCGTCAATGTCAGCTTCTGGAGGAGAGAAGGCTGCCATGTTAGGGAACGTGGATTGAGCAGCAGACACTGAGGAAGTCTGCAGACACCACCTGAAGGATGAGTGAGTTGTGAAAAATGTATCTTTACTCCTCCCTTGTGTCGGAGCTTAGACATGGCAGTGTGTATTTGAGGCCCAGGACATGAGTAGGAAAAACTTGGGCCCTTTCCGATGCGCTTACAAAACATATCCTTACTTCCTCCCTTTCTTGAATTCTCTGATCTGACATGTGAAAGCAATGCAGAGGGAAGCTTGCACACACACACCCCAATCCAGTTGTCATAGTGATTTCTTCAAGAAACAAATGAGCGGTAAATTTCCCAAAATCACCAGGTTTTCAACTTCGTGCGTTACGTCAGACTGGCTTTTATCCTCAACAAGTCCATTTGGTGGAACCACAACTGGTGGAAAAATGTTTTATGCAGATTTTAGAATATTTGCAGGAAAATGTTAAATTTGATAGAAACCTAGCTATAGAGAAGCATTGGAGAACACTGGACTTTCAGTTGGACTTTCAGTAAATTGACACCAACCCTGACTCATTGCCACTAACAAAAGCATAGGAAATACGGATTGGGAGACTTACTTGCCTGGCTACCTAGACTAATTGCGCGACCAGCCAAACATTTGGATCCGAGCACCTCCAGACCCTTCAAATTGGTTCAGCATGGGTAAAGCAGCATTTAGAAAACGTGCCATTGGCTTTGACTGTTAGATGATCCCGTCGCTGATGACTTTTGTACAACAACCCTCGTACTCCTCCTCACCAAACAATGTCAGTCTGACTAAAGTATGTAGCAAACAGAGCTTACGTCATCACAAGCCTGATTGTCAGGTCAACCAGACAAGGGGCACACGGAAGCCATACCAGTCAGCTTGCCGCAGGTCCTAGTTCCCTTTAGAGCCACACTATTTCAAGCAAAATGTGGCTTAAATGTAAACATTAAAAGAACCTGCTCGAATTTGTCCAATACTGTGGTTCATCTTAACGTTTTTTTGTTGAACTCATAGCAAATTGGGTGTCGACTACTTAAGAATTGATTCCACTAGTGAAAAGAAGTATACAAATCCTATCCATCACTGGTGATAACCCATTAAGGAACCAGTTCTCATTGATTGGTTCATACCACAGCCTGTTCTGGCTGGCACATCTCTCCAGCTTATCGGAGGGACCGTCTGTGTTGTGACAGGATGAAGTGTGGGGTAGAGACATTAGTCCACGCAGTGTGGTGTTTATTAGGCACTACATGAAACAGTTACATTAGTTCCATTGCAAAAATGTTTCAGAACAGTTGCGTGCCATAATGAACATGTGCTCTGGAAGAATGAGATGATCGTTCAATAACAGGACTTTTATTGTGAAGGAGTGCAAATTAAGCCAGTGTAGTAAACAGAAATATTCTGCAGGCAAAAATACTCAATCCTCACTGAACAGAACAGAGGTGTGACTTATAAAAATGTTCCCGTCGAGTTCACTACAGGCTCTCTGGCAGCGGACTGGTGGGGTGTCCGTTCAGGAGAAGGAAGAGGTCGTGAGTGGTTGGAAGTGTGGTGTGGAAACATTACTCCTTGGAGGCCATGTGCAGACACAGGTCAACAACACGGTTGCTGTAGCCAAACTCATTGTCGTACCTATAGGAAGACAGAAGTTTGAAAATTCACAAAAACATACAATCACAGGAAAGCTAAGGCCATACTAAAATCAAATTTTATTTGTCACATACACATGGTTAGCAGATGTTAATGCGAGTGTAGCGAAATGCTTGTGGTGTAGCGAAATGCTTGTGGTGTAGCGAAATGCTTGTGGTACTAATGTTAATTAATGTGGCGATCAAGTTCAAACAGTTCTCTTCTCCAAAATGTGTTGAGTTTTGCCATACCGCAATCAATAAGTTTATTTAATAAGCCCTTTTGTTAATTGAATGTTTGTTCCCTGGTTTAGATCCCGGCAAGGTATCCATTTGTGGATGGAAACTAACAAATCAAAGGCAAGATTCAGTGTTCCTCAAAGCACATACACTGCCCCTTGTAATGTTTTTAACAGTTACCACATTCACTGCAATGCAAATGATGCACAGCTGTGCATGTCGATGAAACGCTGGAGTCGGTGGACACCTGGTGTGAGCACAATGTGTAGGTTCCTGCGTACATACCATGAGACCAGCTTGACAAAGTGGTCGTTGAGAGCAATGCCTGCGCCGGCGTCAAAGATTGAGGAGCGGCAGTCGCCGTTGAAGTCTGTGGACACCACCTGAGGGGGCGCAACAAGTTTTAGTGTAAACGATTAACCATCACTAGTGCTCGCTAGAGTTGCCACTTAAGACATTTCAGCCTATGACCTCAAGGCCCATGGCATAGGAGTAAAGAAAGGCTGCCTTATGTCCCAATCACTCCTTTCCCCTGAAGTGTGCTCTACGTCCATGCATTTGATGTGTTGCAGAACTAGCACAACTTGTTCAAATTGTCACCTAATCAAGCGCCTCTTTAAATCAGCTGTGGAATACACCAAATATGTGGCCTGGCTGGGGGTACTCTAGACCAAGGTTTCCCCAAACGTTTTGTTTGTCAACCTAACACGACACAGCAGATTCAAATAAAGCGTGATGAATTGGTTATGCGAGTCAGCTGGGAAACACTGATCTAGATTAATCTGATGACTTTAAAATTCATGGGAAGTAGTGTACAAGTGCACACTTCAAGAAAAGGACAGATTGGGACACAAGGTTGTAAATGGGGAAATATTTACTTGGTCTTCTGTGTATCCCAGAATTCCCTTCATGGGTCCTTCAGCAGCAGCCTTGATGACCTTCTTGATCTCGTCATAAGGCGCCTAAAGCAGAAGAGCGAACATGTAAAAAATAAATAATAATCTAGATAAAAATGTATGCTGTAATGCTGGTGACTTGCACCAAGATCCCAGTTGAACCTCTACGAGACATTAGCAAAAGTATAAAAATGTTGGGAGACTTACGGCCTTCTCAAGACGGACAGTCAGGTCAACCACAGACACATTGGGAGTGGGGACACGGAAGGCCATGCCGGTCAGCTTGCTGTGGGTCAGAAAGACACAAAAGGTTCAGGATCCACACCATTTGGGGCGGCAGGGTAGCCTAGTGGTTAGAGTGTTGGACTAGTAACCGGAAGGTTGCGAGTTCAAACCCCCGAGCTGACAAGGTACAAATCTGTCGTTCTGCCCCTGAACAGGCAGTTAACCCACTGTTCCCAGGCCGTCATTGAAAATAAGAATTTGTTCTTAACTGACTTGCCTGGTTAAATAAAGGTAAAATAAAAATAAAAAAATTACGAGCACAAGTGGGCCTAAAATAATTTATTCAAAAAACAAAACCCTAGTAAAAAGCACCAAGGCTATATACATCTCAGTAGTTAACTATGATATCAAACCTCCATAAAAAAAAACGATTGTCCCAGATTGGTTCATACCCATTCAGCTCGGGGATAACCTTGCTCACGGCCTTGGCGGCGCCGGTGGAGGCGGGGATAATGTTCTGGCTGGCACCACGTCCATCTCTCCACAGCTTACCGGAGGGTCCGTCAACGGTCTTCTGTGTGGCTGTGACGGCGTGAACTGTGCTCTGTGGGGGGGGACGACATTAGTCCATGCATGGTTCAAGGAGCACCACTAAGATTAAAGGACACATTCAAAAAAAAAAAAGTCAACACTGAATGAAGATCCATTCTTACCATAAGACCCTCAACGATGCCAAAGTTGTCGTTGATAACCTTGGCGATGGGAGCCAGGCAGTTAGTTGTGCAGGAGGCGTTGCTGTGAGGACAAAGAAAGTGTTAACATGACCCTAACAAATATTTAATGATTAAACATTGTGCCACCAACTCATAAAATAATCAGCTGACATTACACTTTGAATTGAAATAGTACTCCTCAGGACTGACGAAGGAGTGAGAATACGGCACACTGCGTACGTGTTTGTTCCAGCCATTCTTTGTACAAGTCATAATTTGGCCGCAGGGAATGACCAACGCTCCTTAAAAAAGGTAACGCTACAGGAGGCTCACCTGACAACCTTCAGGGAGTTGTCGTACTTCTCGTGGTTGACGCCCATCACGAACATGGGTGCGTCGGCGCTGGGGGCGGAGATGATGACCCTCTTGGCACCTCCCTGCAGATGAGCCTGTGGTGGGTGGTTGGGGATGAGGGCAAAGGTTAAGTTTGTGGAAATGCAAAGCTACTGAATGAAGTTAACCAGCCAACCTTTAGCACATAGCAGAAAAATACATATGAAATGAAAAAAGGGAGTTAAAAAAAAAAAGGGGTCGTAATTGAAAGTGGGGTCACACTGCATAACATGCCTACCAGAATAATGAACGCACACCAAATCCCTAACGACCTAAACATGTGACCATGGCCTTCCTACTGCTAGTGAACGGAGGTACTTACAGAGGCCTTCTCGATGGTGGTGAACACACCAGTCGACTCGACGACGTAGTCCGCACCAGCCTCGCCCCACTTGATGGCGGTGGGGTCCCTCCTGAAGAACGCAACGAGATGAAGTTGGGGTTAAACTACAAAGCTAGTGTTCCAATTACAGAAGTAGAAGGTTTCAATGTGTGTGAGACCCATAGGCATAATATACCTGTTCTATCCTACTAGAGCACTCTGTCAATGGGGTAGTTTCCCAGAACCAGAGAGGAATCTTTTTTTTTGTCCACCACTAAGCTTAATATGGGTGCACAAAAGCATCCAAATGTGTCATTTGAACCAATGTACCTACAGAATAAGTCAAGGAAAACCCACTCACTCATGGAAAACTGTGATGTGCAGATTGCCAATGATCAACTTTCCACCTTCCTGCTTCACTTCGCTGTCCTTCCAAACACCGTGGGTGGAGTCATACTTGAACATGTAGACCTATGGAACAGGGGCATGACTTTAAAGCCAGTAAGTGATGGTACAGTAAACACGAGCAGCTAAAACTGGTTTATGTGTACTGCATCTCTTAACGCAGTATGACGTTCACCATGTAGTCCAGGTCAATGAAGGGGTCATTGATGGCGACGACCTCAACCTTGCCGCCCTTGGCAGCGGCACGGGTCACCAGGCGCCCAATACGCCCAAATCTGAGAGGAGAAAGTCTTACAGTTAATCCTCATGTATCATATTACCACACCGGCATGCAGCAGGAGCCCTAAACTGACATGTCTGATGACAGCTCTACAACACCTGCCAACCTTGACATTTGGAGCCCAGAGCCTTTGTTTATGCCCAATATGGTTGTGTTGGTGCAGCGTGACCAGAAATGAGAAGTGCGGGGTTGAGGACAAATTGGAAAAGCAGGTTAAAGACTCATCTGTTTAAGCTTGGTTGGCCTGTGCAGTTAAAGGGACATTACTCTCAAATCAAAGCTTTTTTTAATACACTGAACAAAATGCAACATGTAAAGTGTTGGTCCCATGTTTCATGTGCTGAAATATGACAGCAGTAATGCTCCATAGGCACAAAAAGCTTTTGTAAAACGGTGCACAAATTTGTTTACATCACTCTGAGCATTTTAGCCTTTGTCAAGATAATCCATCCACTTGACAGGTGTGGCATAATAAGCAGATGATTAAACAGCATGATCATTACACAGGGGCACCTTGTGCTGGGGACACTAAAAGGCAACTCTAAAATGTGCCACAGATGTCACAAGCCGAGGGAGCATGCAATTGTTATAACTGCAGGAATGCCCACCAGAGCTGTTGGCAGAGAATTTCTACCATAAGCCACCGCCAAAGTAATTTTCAAGAATTTGGCAGTACGTCCAATCAGCCTTAACCACGTCAACACAGGACCTCTATATCCGGTTTCTTCACCTGTGGGATAGTCTGAGGGGAGGGTGGGGTGCTGAGGAGTCGGTCTTAAAGACTTTTTGTGGGGGATAACTGATTGGCTAGGCCTAGCTCCTCAATGGGTGGGCTTGGCTTCCAAGTGGGTGGGTTTATGCCCTCCCAGGCAAACCAATGGCTGCGCCGCTGACCAGTCATGTGAAATCCATAGATTAGTGCCCAATTTATTGATTTCAGTTAACTAATTTCCTTATGACCTGTAACTCAGCAAACATTTTGAAATAGTTGGGTTCATATTTTTGTTCAGTATAGCTTAATGTACATCTTGCCATCAGTTGTGTAGATGGTTTCAGCATAAATTGGGTGAATAGTTAAGCGCAATCCACATGGGATTGCTCCCTTACGTGAAATTAACGAAGTCTGATGGTTACGGTTTTAACTCTGGCTGATTACTGATAGGACCACATTGGTCAAATACTGTGAATGTTGGAGACTTGAGTTGCAGTCAGTGGCTGAGAAAAGCCTAGACACCACTGAAATACAAAACAAACTGGATTACAGTCTAGAATGGTTTTAAATCCCAATTTAAAAACAGAAAAGTCCATTCCTGGGCAGCTGAAATAACTTCTATTTACATAACATTAGCAGCCAATTACTGCACAGATTTGTCTTGTGATATATACAGACCAATCAAGTTCAGAGGGGATGATAAAATCCCTGTGACTGAGGATTCAGTGTCACTCATAAGGATCACCACAATGTTTAACACATTTGGACTTTGCCCAGTGACACAATCAGATACACCCCCAGCTGAAAGGGTGTCCTGTTCTTTGGTGGTCAATACATTGACCCCTGTGGAGTCAAAGTGCATCAGGACTAAAAACAAGGTGAAAAACAAGTAGCCTATTTGGCAACAGTATGAGCCAGTCAAATTGGCATTGTGGAGCAAATTCCTTGCTATCCTTTACCATTAACAAGCAATTTGTTCTAGTCAATCAAGTTTTGTATGACTTAACACCTTTATGGGTCTTATGACAATAGGCTTTGAGGGAACTGAACAGTCACGAGGATCGATTGCGCTCACTGTTAAGAGTTTAGTTTCTTTCCTGTATATAGGTCAATCAGCACATTAGTGTCTCAGATTAGAAATGGGCATCATTACAGATTGATTATGGGAAAGGGCTTATAGCAATCGTATCTTCCGGCAGTCTATTGGTCAAATAAAGGTTCAAAGGATAAGATTGGTCAAAGAACACTAAAAAAAAGAGGATACTTTAGCTGACAAGGTTAGCAGGATATTAATAGATGGATATAACAAAGGAATGTGACAGCTGAGAAGATACGACAGAGAGAGCGCTGTAGAGGCGCTGTGACACCCAAACTATAAATAAGTAGAGAATGGACATGATAAGTGTCCAGACCAGGCTTGTGAACTAGTAGTTACAGTATGGCATGAGCTTTCCTCCAACTTGGTTCCAAAGTACACCAACTGTCTCAAGGGATTTGTGCAACGCAAGCCTGGGTCGCTTCTGTGACATTTTGAACTCTCCTCTAGTTCTGATAGAAAACCAGTAATTTCTTTAAAAAGGTATTGACAAAAAGCAGGTTACCCATTGATCCCAATCTTCACCATTTTGCCTGATATGGTATAGTCCTCTGAAAGTAAAACATAAATTAAAACCAACAAGTAGGAGTAGAATGCACATTGATGTCAGCATTTCACAAACTTGGTTTTTGTTCTAGTAGTAGACAGACAATTCAAATGATCAACTCAACATGCTTTAAGCCATTTGAAATCAGCTGTGTAGTGTTACGAAAACAAAACGTGCACTACTTTGGGTCCCCAGGACTGAGTTTGGAAAACACTGATCATTAAATCTGTGCCATCTATCAGCAGTGTTCTGTTAATGTACACAGTTGACACAAGTCATGGAAAACGTTGAGAAAATGTACTAAGTCTGCATGCACAGAAAACACATAGGTTAGCCCAAAGTCAAAAGACAGCTATTCAAAACACCATGTACGCCTCGGCCTACACTGTACAGTGCGTAAATTACATACAATTAAAGGCATACTTGAAACTGTCAATTAAAGTTGGTTTTGGAACGCATAAAAGAGCAAATAAAGTTTTTAAAGTACCGTTCTTGTATAGCCTCTGTCTGTCCACTTGTTCGAAAGGGGAAGCGGGGACGAGTAAAGGTGCGCTCGCATTTTATCTTCCCATTGAGTCCGTGGACACGCCTCCGCGTGCGCACGCCCGGTCAGAATGTCAAGGTCGTAGTGGTTTGTCAATCTGCAGTAAATACGGAGCAAAAAACCTGCAGCGTTCATTTGGACGGTGTGGACAGTCGTGCCTCGTACCCTCCATTATTATTGTTTTTGGTTAGAATGGCAGCATTGCAACTGGGAGCATCTTGGCAAAAAATACATGTTCTCATTAGCAGCCTAATTTGATATTGCATTAATATTGTAACGACCCTGGGTTTATAAGCGCGGATATCGACTCTGCAGTTCGAGCATGCTTTTTGCGGCACAGTCGATAGCGCGCTGGACTTCGGGCTACAAGGTCGAGAGTTCGAGACCTGCTCCCTGCCTGTTTCATTACAATATACCTACTAATAAATGAAACAGGTGAGGCTAGATGGATTGGTAAACTAATTTGACACTTGTTAACACACATGGAAATACAGGTAGACTCAGCCAAATGATGTTACCATGAGCAGCACTACAGATATTGGGTGCTTTTCCCTGCCTAGGCATTACTGATGCCTGCCAGATCTTACAACGCCTGGATCACAGGAGGTTGGTGGCGCCTTGATTGGGGAGGACAGGCTCGTGGTAATGACTGGAGCGGAATTGGTGGAATGGTATCAAATACATCAAACACATGGTTTTCATTTGTTTGATGCCATTCCATTACCCCATTCCAGCCATTATTATGACCTGTCCATCTCTCTGCTGCCTCCTGTGGCCTGGACAGGTATTTTATGTATCAGCTAACCACAGCATATGTTATAGCAATCTGTCAGTATGACACAGTCGATGACATGACAAGCAACCATTGGTTGATGCATGCAATGTCTGAGCAGGGGAATGCAACCATTGAGATGAGCGAAATGCAAGACTTCGCTCTCACACAGTCACACACAGTATCCACCTGACAGGTGTGGCATAACAAGAAGCTGATTAAAACGGCATGACCATTACACAGGTGCACCTTGTGCTGGGGACAATAAAAGGCAGTTTTGTCACACAACACAACGCCACAGACGTCTCATGTTGTGAGGGAGCGTGCAATTGGCATGCTGACTGCAGGAATGTCCACCAGAGCTGTTGGCAGAGAATGTTAATTTCTCTACCATAAGCCGCCTCCAACATAGTTTTAGAGAATTTGGCTGTACGTCCAACTGGGCCTCACAGCCCAGTACCTCCTCATCCGGCTTCTTCACCTGTGGGATCGTCTGAGACCAGCCACCCAGACAGCTGATGAAACTGTGGGTTTGCACAACTGAAGAATTGATGCACAAACTGTCAGAAACTTCTCAGGGAAGCTCATCTGCATGTTCATTGTCCTCACCAGGATCTTGACCTGACTGCAGTTCAGCGTCGTAACTAACTTCAGTGGGCAAATGCTCACCTTCGATGACCACTGGCATGCTGAAGAAGCATGCTAGCAGATACCCATAGACTTCCAGTCATTGTGCTAGCATTGGCTCACAAAACTACCTCTAACTTCCATCATACTGGACACAGAGACATAAAAATGGTATCCACAAGTTCATCTGACGCTGGGGAAGTACATAAAGGGCATCATGGACTAAATCCCGAAGTATCCCTTTAAGGTCACTACATTACCCTGTGTCCCCACGCTTCTCTATGCCAGGTCCCTCACATGTACACGTCTCTCCGGAGGCCTCACAGGCTCCATCCCACTTCTGACACCAACATAGCAAATTTTGGGGGTAGTGTGGCGATCCTCGCTATTTGAGCTACGTCACAATTCCCACCAAGTGGGTTAACTGTATTCGTGCAATGTGTAGGGTTTCACACCAGCGACCCAGGTTTACTTCCCTTTCCCGCTGTTCGCTACACTGGTGTCAGAAGTGGGATAGCCCTACTAGCTTAAATAACAAAAGGACAGGGAGGGAATTACAGTTAATTCCAACAGGCGTTTTAATGTTACACAGCGGGGTAACGGAAGCTGCATAAAACAACAAACCTAACCTGAACTACAGTAGCTAGCCATAACTCACAGTCCAGCGGGAGGTATTCCCTCAGAGAGATAATAATGAGAGAACAAAATGGGGCTCTTCCCCTAGCTATTGCCGCGTTCAAAACAACTGGGAACTTGAAAATCTCTGACTTCTGACTTCAGTGCATTCAAAACAACTGGGAACTCTAAAATCTCTGACTTCTGACTTCAGTGCGTTCAAAACAACTGGGAACTCGAAAATCTCTGACTTCTGACTTCAGTGCGTTCAAAACAACTGGGAACTCGAAAATCTCTGACTTCTGACTTCAGTGCGTTCAAAACAACTGGGAACTCGAAAATCTCTGACTTCTGACTTCAGTGCGTTCAAAACAACTGGGAACTGGAAAAAACTAGCTCCGACAGATGTGTGCAGAGGGTCCCTGGTTCAAGGCGAGGAGAGGGACGAAAGCTACACTGTTACACCCCCCCCCCCCCCCCTTTCCGATGACTATGACAACCCCATAAACAATGAAAGTGATTGCTGCTGCCAGTCCAGGGCAGCTTCTGCCCAACCTTAACATAGCCTATTAAGACATTGATAAGATTTCATAAAACATTTATATTTCCATATCACAGAAAATATCCATGGTAAAGTTGTGCCTACCCTTCGGTGTCGCCTTACCAAAATGTCACCCTCTTTGACATGATAAATCTATATAAATAGAGAGATATAGGCCATCCCAGGGTGCAGTGTATATGTATTCAGTAGCTTGGCAGATTATGAGAAGGTCATCTGCCATATTTTTAGGTTGACCTTTACTTTGCCTATGTGATTGAACTACTGCAAGGGTTCAAATGTGGGGTGCTGGAGAGCTACCACAGGCCTATTGCTTGTCATTTCAACTCATCTCCATTCAGTGAGTGACCATATTTGCAGAGACATTGATGTTCATTGTGCCTGCAGCCAAATTTCATATTGATACTCATCAATTTGTCAATTACAACACTCTCCCACTCTCCCAACACTCACATTCTCCCAAGTTCAGTCTAGTCAAGACATGTTGATGTTGGAAGCTCAAATAACATCCTAAAAATGGAACATATCAAGTGCCAGAAAGGACTGTGCCAATTTCCTTTTCCATGTGGGTTTTATCGAATGTATGAGACCATGATAGACTGGTGCTGGAGCAAAGACCAGCGTTTGACCCTGAAGGAATGGCGTTGGAAGGCTTTGGTGCAATGGATACCCTAAGGCACATGCGTCAAACTCATTCCACGGAAGGCCGAGTGTCTGCAGGTTTTCCCTCCTCCCTTGTACTCGATTGATGAAATAAGGTGACCAATTGGTAAGGAACTCCCCTCACCTGGTTGCCTGGGTCTTAATTGTAAGGAAAAAAATCCAGAAACCTGCAGACACGTTGGCCTCCATGGAATGAGTTTGACCACCCCTACCCTAGGGAATTCAGCAAAGTAGTTTGTATCAAAACCACTATCTAAACATTTGCCTTTGCCTTCACTTGATACTGGCCACGACTTGGCATTAACCATGACGGGCCCATGGTGTACATATTTGAGCAACCCACCGGAGTTGAAAGAGCTGTTGTGCACATTGCACAGAGTATCTGCAAATGGTCTGTCGTTAGGCTTATCTTTCTAACATTTCAGGAATCATTCTTTTATTCATGTAAAAACTCAGTTCTATGGTCGAATAAAATAGCGATAAATTTGCAGGAAAATCAGCGTTCATAGGGACAGTTCAGGAATAAGGGTTTTGATTCTGCACTTCAGATACAGAACCCCCTGCAACAGGCCTCTGAATGTTTCTTGGCGTTCGTACCCAGTATTCTTGTAAAAAAAAATCTTCCAAATAATCTCTACCCATGAATAAATTCCACATACAGGTAACTGCCAGAATAAAGGAAACACCAATGTAAAAGTGTCTTAACAGGGCATTGGGCCACCACGAGCCAAAACAGCTTCAATGTACCTTGGCATAGACTCTACAATTATCTGGAACTATTGTAGGGATGCGACACCATTCTTCCACAAGAAATTAAATAAGTGGATGTTTTGTTGATGTTGGTGGAAAATGTTGCCTCAGGCTCTGTTCCAGAATGTCCTATAGGTATTCAATTGGGTTGAGATCTGGTCTGAGACAGCCATGGCATATGGTTTACATTGTTTTCATGCTCATCAAACTATTCAGTGGCCACTCGTGCCCTGTGGATGGGGGCATTGTTATCCTATGGGGCATAACCATTGCAGGCAAATTAATTGGCAAGTGGGCCTGCCCAACATTTTTAGACATGACCCTAAGCATGATGGGATGTTAACTGCTTAGGAATTGCTCAGGACCACCATGTACCCTCTTTCAACATACTGTACTTTGTATCCCTCATTATTCAAGTGTTTCCTTTGTTTTGGCAGTTACCTGTATATATACACTACCGTTCAAAAGTTTGTGGTGACTTAGAAATGTCCTTGTTTTTGAAAGAAAAGCAAATGTTTTGTCCATTAAAATAACATCAAATTGATCAGAAATACAGTGTAGACATTGTTAATGACTATTGTAGCTGGAAACGGCTGATTTGTAATGGAATATCTACAGTTGAAGTCTGAAATGTACATACACCTTAGCCAAATACATTTAAACTCAGTTTTTCACAATTCCTAACATTTAATCCTAGTAAAAATTCCCTGTGTTAGGACAGTTAGGATCACCACTTTATTTTAAGAATGTGACATGTCAGAATAATAGCAGAGAGAATGTATTATTTCAGCTTTTATTTCTATCATCACATTCCCAGTGGGTCAGAAGTTTACATACACTCAATTAGTATTTGGTAGCATTGCCTTTAAATTGTTTAACTTGGGTCAAACATTTCAGGTAGCCTTCCACAAGCTTCCCACAATAAGTTGTGTGAATTTTGGCCCATTCCTCCTGACAGAGCTGGTGTAACGGAATCAGGTTTGTAGGCCTCCTTGCTCGAACACGCTTTTTTCAGTTATGCCCACAAATCATCTATAGGATTGAGGTCAGGGCTTTGTGATGGCCACTCCAATACGTTGACTTTCTTGTCATGTTGTCCAGTCTCAACATTAACAGTGAAGAGGTGACTCTGGGATGCTGGCATTCTAGGCAGAGTTGCAAAGAAAAAGCAATTTCTCAGACTGGCCAATAAAAATTAAAAGATTAAGATGGGCAAAAGAACACAGGCACTGGACAGAGGAACTCCAGCATCCTGGAGTCGCCTCTTCACTAAAGACGTTGAGACTGGTGTTTTGCGGGTACTATTTGAAGAAGCTGCCAGTTGAGTACTTGTGAGGCATCTGTTTCTCAAACTAGACACTCTAATGTACTTGTCCTCTTGCTCAGTTGTGCACCGGGTCCTCCCACTCCTCTTTCTATTCTGGTTAGAGCCAGTTTGCACTCTTCTGTGAAGGGAGTAGTACACAGCGTTGTATGAGATCTTCAGTTTCTTGGCAATTTCTCACATGGAATAGCCTTAACTTCTCAGAACCAGAATAGACTGACGAGTTTCAGAAGAAAGTCCTTTGTTTCTGGCCATTTTGAGCCTGTAATTGAACCCACAAATGCTGATGCCCCAGATACTCAACAAGTCTAAAGGCCAGTTTCATTGCTTCAATCAGCACAACAGTTTTCAGCTGTGCTAACATAATTGCAAAAGGGGTTAATGATCAATTAGCATTTTAAAATGATAAACTTGGATTATCTAACACAACGTGCCATTGGAACACTGGAGTGATGGTTGCTGAAAATGGGCCTCTGTACACCTATGTAGATATTCCATTTAAAAATCTGCCGTTTCCAGCTACAATAGTCATTTACAACATTAACAATGTCTACACGGTATTTCTGATCAATTTGATGTTATTTTAATGGACAAAACATGTGCTTTTCTTTCAAAAACAAGGACATTTCTATGTGACCCCAAACTTTTGAACGGTAGTGTACATTTGTTATATAATCAATCCATCAGTATCAAATTGGAGATTGTAGACACCATCTGGTATTTTGGAAAGCACAGGATATCCTATGGTCTATAACAAAGCAGTGATGAGAGCAGCTAGACACCTTGTGGCCAGATTGAACACTGCACTGGAGATTTAATACTTAGGGAAAGGGCCAGCAGAGTACAATGTTGGATTTATGGAGTTATTTGATGTAGAAGAAAATAGCATCTCAGAGTGATGCACTGTTGGAGAACTTCAGATTGATAATCTGTCAATACTATCCATGCAAACAAAGATGCCTTTATCTTTCTCAATAGACATTTCATACACTGGACTGAAAATGATTACAAGTAGTAAATAAACAGGAATACACCTACAGGAATACACCTACAAAGCTCATGAACTTCTAGAAATAAGAAACAGCATTTTCGTTTTTTGTTGTTGTTTATTCCTTAAGAATAGATAACTCCAAAAACAACACCCAAGGTTTTGAAGTACAGTATTCAATTAGCCAGAATACAAAAGGTCATAGCATCAAAATACATTTCCATTAGTTTAACATTTTACCTAAATGAAATAATATTCTTGAGGCACCCGTCAAACCATACTGAGCAACGTAGCCAGTCATTCTGGATACTTGTACTTTTAAGCACATTTAAATGGTTCTTCTTACAGTACTGATCGATAAGGCTCTTCGTAAAGCACAGTCGGTCAAAGAAAGGCCTCTTCCTAATAGAAATATACAGGACGTTGTTGAATTATTTGAGATGGGGCCTATCAAAATGTCTATATATCAGAAAATACATATTTTTTTAAAGCTTTGCCATCTAGATTCGGTTATCAATTCATTTTCCAGTTCACTAATTGCAGCTCTTTTAGGCAAACAACCAGCAATTCAGGTGATTGCTGTTTAAATGAATGTGAGAGAGAAATTCTGTGCAGTTTGCTTCCGACAGCATTCTGAACTAGCACATCTACATCCGTACATTCTCCTTTCCTGTCAAATCGACAATCTAGCTACATCAACGACTCCGCTTAATCAATCCACTTTCTTTTCTGACCCCCAAAAGTCTGATATGGAGATCACTAGTGAGAATATAGAGAATAGTTGGAGAAGAAAAGAGTTGATACATGTGATCGGTGTGCATCAGGGCTGAGTAGTGTTCAGTATAAAAGCCTCCAGTATGAGCTGTTACAGTCTGTCATGAAGCAACTGAGTGGCTGAGAACCATATAGAGCCACTGGCTGTAAAAAAGAAGGGTATACGTCCCTGTAGTACTCTGCATAAATAAGCATTAAAGCAACCAACAACAAGTTAAACAATAAAAAAAATATATATATAGTCATGATTAGGGAACATCAATTAGGCTAACAGCTGTAGCTACACCTCTGTCAAATGTCCATCTTCTTTCTGTTTAACAAAGAGAGGTATACAGGATAGCAGACCAGAAGTACCAATAGACACTGAACGGAAGAACACACACTGAAAAAGGGGAGGGGCTACTCGGACTTGGTCCAATATGAAATGCTCATTTTGGTTTTGCGTTTTCAACCCAACTTGTGATGGTGTGACCTATTAAATATGACCCCGCGGAGTCTATGTTAGTGTTTATGGATGTTTATGGAGGGCTTGCCATGTTTCAATACAAACACTGAACCCTCCTTCGTCAACTCTACATCTAGTGTTATGATGGACAGTACCTGGGCGAAAGAAATTATAGAACAGGAGAAAAAAGGGTGAGATAGACAGAGAGAGAAATGTATGTTCAGTGAGTTGATATCTTTCATGTTACAGAAGAAACATCCTTATTTTCCGATCCTAAATTCCAGATTTCCAATCTCTTCCTTCACTTACCATTTTCCTTTGGGTTTTGTCGTCAGCCCCACGCAGGCAAAGTGGAACCACTCAATGGAGCACTGCAATGAGACAAACACACACAGTACATTCTGATGAGTATTATTCAATTAGTATAGGGAGCAACTTTTATAATGCTGAGCTGTACACTAGTGGGTTACTCTTGGTCAAAATGTACCAAAAGGAACATGCCTTTATCTAGGTTTTACTGAATTAATCTGTGATTTAAGCGCCAAACATTCCAACCCCATCTCTCATTTCTTGACACTACACTAATTTATAACTCAAGACTTTTTGGTAAAATCACACATTCATGTCAGAGTGGTATTTTCTGTAGAAACATTCTAGTGGCCAGATATCAGGTTAGGATTGGGCTCATAGTGAGTAGTTGACCCCATCAGAGTTGGGTTTCATTTCAATTCCACCATCTCAGGAAGTGATGTCATTGCTTCTCTCTACGAGGAAAAAAAAGGCAATTGGAATTTCAGTTTCCTTCCTGAATTGAAAGGGAAATGACCCCAACTCTGGACCTAGTGCTCATGTACCGCTAGATAACCAATGGCAGAAAGCTGTGGACTCACGTCTGGGTTGTCACAGCCGATCATCTCTCCATAAGACACTTGGTGACACAGGCAGTAGGTGGGCTCGTTGGGGTCCACGGGCATGTCCAGCACGTCCGAGGGGTGGACGCTCCCAAAGTTCACTGTAGGGGCTGTGAACTCAGGCCTAAGGACAAGAGAGGAAGAGATGTACTGTATCAGAGACTGTTGTAAGGTACAGAGTGAGAGAAGACCAGAACATTTTGGTTAGGTTCAGGGGGTTATTGGAGTGGCAATGAGAATTTTCTGTCTAGCTTATATCTGGTACAAAGCACCAGCTCATGAAACGTATGTTTTAAATTGTACATACGTTTGTGTTAGTTTGACTTTCTTCCGTCCGCTCTTGGGGCTGCAGTCGTCGTCCGACTTCGCCTTTAACCTCGTGCGAGCCACCTTCTTCTCTTTTGGCCCCCTGAGGGGGGGCACGAAAGACACAAAAGACACAAAACTCTTCAGGCTATGGACACATATGGAGCTTGCCTGGGTCGTGTTCATTAAGCACTAAACAGAAGAAAATAGACTGATATAGGGAGTTTTTTTGTAAAACATTTTCCATTGCATGCAATTATAAACACGGCCCAGTTCTCAGCTATCTATAGGCTTAAACATTGTCTGTGTGTTTATGTGTGGACAGCAATGAGACAACACTAAAAAGTAACGTGTTCAAGGGACAGAACTGAATGAAAATCGAGCACAGTGTCAGAACAGAACTTTACTCTTGTTTCCCTTGCTGGAGGTCGAGTCATAGTCGGTGCTCTCAATCTTTTTCTCCTTTAGGTCTGCCTCGCAGCGGGCCAAGTCTGTGTCCAGCCTGCGGATGTGTTTGTCCCCCTGCGGGGTCACAATGAATAACAGAACACTGACAGACATCACATGTACAAATTACTTGACATCACAGCACGTCTAGGCTAACTAGTCACAGTGGAAGCAAAAAGTGTGTCCACTGCGGCTCAACATCAAAGTATGTACTATTCAACATTTCCAGCTGCATCAAACATGCTAATTGAGAATATAACATATCTTTCACAATGTAAGGTTTACCTGCAACCTGAGGTACAGACAACCAATTATACTAGAGTGCGTGTTGACAGGCAGGCAAGGGTAACCCTCTCTCCAAAGAGAACCTTCATTTTCCTCACTACTAGTATGGACCCCAAGCAGCACTCCTATTCTCGATCCATTGTAACCATCCAAAGGTTTTACTCACCATCCCATAGGTCTGCATGGCTAGCTGGACGTTGTCATCTCCAAACTCTTTACACCTGCCATATGACTGCTGGATTTGACGTGTACTCACGAGCCAAAGAGTCTATCTGCCCTTTCAGATCTGAGGGAAACAGAGATGAAATGATTTATAGTAGCTTGTGGTTACAACCATCATATGGGCTACATGCACACTGACTTTTGACTGGAGCTTAGAGACTCTGGATAAGTGTTCGCTACTTACCTGTTATGATAACAACAACAACGAGGATAATATCAGATCTGTGTGAGAGTCTCACCCTTGGTCCGTGTGTCCAGGTCTCTCATCAAAACTATCTTACTGTCAAGGTAGCTTTCCAAATACATTCCCGCCGCCACCTTGAAGATAATAAACAAAGGTTTTTCCGGTCAGACAGGAAATATTGTTCGATGGGGTTTAACGGCGGTTGGCATTCAATGTTAATTGTGCATTACCGCCACCAGCTGGACGGGGTATTGAATAAGAACTCCAAAAAAAAGAGTGGGAAAGTGGGAAAAAGGCATCATACGAAATAAAAACAAGTTAACTAAGAAAACCCATCCCACTTCTTCAATCACAGTCCACTCCAAAATACTTCCCTACACATGCCCAGGGGCCTGTGATGGCGGTACATTCACCGACAGGATTTCTTGCACAGCCTCGGCTTTGACATCATGAAGACCCCAAAAACGTTCAGCGGCATTCACAATGATTCCAATTTTCTTAGACTTATTCTCCGACCTCTGCTGTACAGTTTATGACCATTGCAATAAATAATACAAAGTCCACCTTTTCAACATGTAGCATTTCACTATCCCTCGGTTGATAAGAAACCTTCACTGGTCGTGGTGGCTCTACTACCATTGCTTCTTCCCCGACCCTCGTTCCTTCCAATCTTCTCACTGTCTCCAGATAAGAGACACGCTGGACGCTCCTTACCCTCGCCACCTCATTCTTCACCTTAACAGGGCGCTCCAGGAATGTGGGCGAATGTTCATCTCCACAGTTGCAGCATTTCACTTCATCTGGCGTACGATACCCTTCCCTTCTGCACACACATGACCAAATCTTTTACATTTATAACACTGAAGGGGCTTGTGTACAAAAGCTCTTACAGTGTATCTCATGAATCCTAACTTTATATGAGAAGGGAGAGACTTGAGCTGGAAACTAATAACTAACATCTGTGTTCTATTCAGTATCGCCAGAACCTTGTTTAGAGAAAGGGATAACTCAGTTTCAAGGTCTCAGCTTAGAAAGAAGAAGCCTCGTGAGGCATTGGTCTGTCACATGTTAGGAACCAGTATTAGTCGGTCACATGAGTGAAACAAAACGATAATGATGAATTAATTATGCTAAATCATACAAATTTAACTTGTCTGTGTATAGCCGTACGTATGACAACTACTGGGACTGCCCCAGCAGAGCTCATGATTGACATGTGTACTATGGTGCATTGAGTTGGTTGGAACCTCTCCAGTGCGCTGATAATAAAGAATGATTCATTTAAGATTGACTTCGAGTGTCCCTGTGTAAGAATTTCCACAACAATTGGGCGTCACGAATTGGATGATTGATTCTGCCTGCAGAGCTTTCCAGTTAGGGTCTGCGAGGAAAACCAGTGGCGCATTTTATGAAGTGTGAGGGAAAATCCCGTCTGACCAAAAGAGGAGCCCCCCCCCCCAGACCAGACCCTTACTGTGAGTTGCCAAGCAGAAGACACATAATTTGCAAACAATTGAGGGATGGCAACTGATTTCAGTATGTCAATTTAAATGAATTTGTAAAAATATAAATTATAAAACAGATGAAACTACACATAAAGATGTAGAAGGAGGGTACCACTAGCCTACACAGTAACACAAGGTGTTTTTGAATACGAGGTGTTATTTACATGTATGGGAAGCAGCAAGACTATAGAGCCTATTGGTGTTTATGATTATGTAAACTACTGAGACTATAGACACACGAGACTATAGATAATGTAGACTATACATATATCTATTTTTATTTAGCTAGGCAAGCCAGTTAAGAACAAACTCTTATTTACAATGACGGCCTCCCCCGGCCAAACCCGGACGACGCTGTGCCAATCACGGCCGGATGTGATACAGCCTGGATTCAAACCAGGGACTGTAGGGACACCTCTTGCACTGAGATGCAGTGCATTAGACCACTGCGCCACTCGGGAGCCTGAGGTACGTGAGACTATAGATACTATAGAGAGTAGAGATACTGTAGAGACTATGGAGACTGTAGAGACCATAGAGGAACCGTTGAAGATACATATAACGTGGAAGAAGGCTAGAGCTAGTCTTAGAGAGAAGACTAGAGAGAGGGCAAGTAATGGTACCATGCCCCGCTGACAGCTGTCTATAGGCATTTATAAGAGAAATGTCTACATGGTCTGCAGCCACTGGTAGAGAATAGCATAAGGTGCATTCTGTGCTATTTTATATGTATAGTGAAGACACAAATGATGCATAGGAGGTAATTACAGAGAATCTTTGAAGCTGCACATGGGATAAACGGGAGACTACCGAGTGTGTTGGGGAATAGTGCTAAGTGAATGTGGATGTGAAAGTTGTGTATGGTTGTGTGAGTGTGGAAAGGACGTGTTAAAACCTCTACAGGATCGGTGGGTCGAGCTAACATAGGCTAATGCGATTAGCATGAGGTTGTAAGTAACAAGAACATTTCCCAGGACATAGACATATCTGAAATTGGCAGAAAGCACTGTCCAATTTACAGTAGCTATTACAGTGAAATAATACCATGCTATTGTTTGAGGAGAGTGCAAAGAACTTGAAATTGTATTACTAATTCAATTAGGTACATTTGGGCAGTCTTGATACAACATTTTGAACAGAAATGCAATGGTTCATTGGATCAGTCTAAATGTTGCACATACACTGCTGCCATCTAGTGGCCAGACTCTAAATTGCGCTGGGGCTGGAATAATACATTATGGCCTTACTCTTGCATTTCAAAGATGGTGGTACAAAGAAAATACCCCAAAATGCATGGACCAAGCAGCGTGGTGACGAGAGGCAGCGATACCTGGAGAACTGGATATGGGAGGAGATCCTGGATGGCAAAGGACCCTGGGCACAGGTTGGGGAATATCGCCGCCCCAAGGCAGAGCTGGAGGCAGCGAAAGCTGAGAGGCGGCGGTATGAGGAGGCAGCATGGCAGCGCGGCTGGAAGCCCGAGAGGCAGCCCCAAAAATGTATTGGGGTGCACACGGGGAGTGTGTCGAAGTCAGGTAGGAGACCTGCTCCAACTCCCCGTGCTTACCGCGGAGAGAGAGGGATCGGGCAGGCACTGTGTAATGCCGTGAGGCGCACTGTGTCCCCGGTGTGCGTGCATAGCCCGGTGCGGTGCGGTCTCCCGTCTGTCCGGAGCGGCCAGAGTCTCCCGTCTGTCCGGAGCTGCCAGAGTCTCCCGTCTGTCCTGAGCTGCCAGAGTCTCCCGTCTGTTCGGAGCTGCCAGAGTCTCCCGTCTGTCCTGAGCTGCCAGAGTCTCCCGTCTGTCCTGAGCTGCCAGAGTCTCCCGTCTGTCCGGAGTTGCCAGAGTCTCCAGTCTGTCTGGAGCTGCCAGAGTCTCCCGTCTGTCCTGAGCTGCCAGAGTCTCCCATCTGTCCTCCCAGTCTCCAGTCTGTCCTGAGCTGCCAGAGCCGCCAGTCTGTCCTGAGCTGCCAGAGCCGCCAGTCTGTCCTGAGCTGCCAGAGCCGCCAGTCTGTCCTGAGCTGCCAGAGCCGCCAGTCTGTCCTGAGCTGCCAGAGCCGCCAGTCTGTCCTGAGCTGCCAGAGCCGCCAGTCTGTCCTGATCTGCCAAAGCCGCCAGTCTGTCCTGAGCCGCCAGTCTGTCAGGAGCTGCCAGAACCGTCAGTCAGCCAGACCTGCTCCAACTCCCCGTGCTTACCGCGGTGAGAGAGGGATCGGGCAGGCACCGTGTAATGCCGTGAGGCGCACTGTGTCCCCGGTGCGCGTGCATAGCCCGGTGCGGTGCGGTCTCCCGTCTGTCCGGAGCTGCCTGAGTCTCCCGTCTGTCCGGAGCGGCCAGAGTCTCCCGTCTGTCCGGAGCTGCCAGAGTCTCCCGTCTGTCCTGAGCTGCCAGAGTCTCCCGTCTGTTCGGAGCTGCCAGAGTCTCCCGTCTGTCCTGAGCTGCCAGAGTCTCCCGTCTGTCCTGAGCTGCCAGAGTCTCCCGTCTGTCCGGAGCTGCCAGAGTCTCCAGTCTGTCTGGAGCTGCCAGAGTCTCCCGTCTGTCCTGAGCTGCCAGAGTCTCCCATCTGTCCTCCCAGTCTCCAGTCTGTCCTGAGCTGCCAGAGCCGCCAGTCGGTCCTGAGCTGCCAGAGCCGCCAGTCTGTCCTGATCTGCCAAAGCCGCCAGTCTGTCCTGAGCCGCCAGTCAGCCAGGAGCTGCCAGAGCCGTCAGTCAGCCAGGAGCTGCCAGAGCCGTCAGTCAGCCAGGAGCTGCCAGAGCCGTCAGTCAGCCAGGAGCTGCCCTTCAATCGCCCTTCACTCCGGTGCTGCTGGAGTGTCCCGCCCGTCTGGTGCTGCCGGAATCTCCCGTCCGTCCGTCTCTCCCGTCCGTCCATTCGGGACCCGTGGCTAGGGTCCCCAGTCCAAGGTCGGTGGCGAGGGTCACCGTTCTTAAGAGGCCACGGAGGCGGATAAAGAGACGGAGAAACACTATGGTGGAGTGGGGTTCACGTCCCGCGCCAGAGCCGCCACCGCGGACAGACGCCCACCCAGACCCTCCCCTATAGGTTCAGGTTTTGCGGCCGGAGTCCGCACCTTTGGGGGGGGGGGGGGGGGGGGGGGGTACTGTCACGTTCTGACCTTAGTTCCTTTGTTTTGTCTTTTGTTTTAGTATGGTCAGGGCGTAAGTTGGGTGGGTTGTTTATGTTCGTTTTCTGTTTCCGTATATCTGTGTTTGGCCTGGTATGGTTCTCAATCAGAGGCAGCTGTCAATCATTGTCCCTGATTGAGAACCATATTTAGGGAGCCTGGTTTCTATTGTGTTTTGTGGGTGGTTGTTTTCTGTCTTTGTGTGTCTGCACCAGACAGAACTGTTTCGGTTGTTTTCTTTGTTGCTTTGCTATTCAGTGTTCAGTTTACATTAAAAAAGATGAACACTTACCACGCTGCACTTTGGTCCTCACCTTCTTCCCAAGACAGTCGTTACAGTATTATCTTTTACCAGATCTAATATATTATATTCTTCAACATTCATTTCACATTTCCACAAACTTCAAAGTGTTTCCTTTCAAATGGTATCAAGAGTATGTATAGCCTGGATTCAGGTCCTGAGCTACAGGCAGTTAGATTTGGGTATGTCATTTTAGGCGAAAACTGGAAAAAGAAATGTGGGTGTTAAAGCTGTTTGGAATTTGGATAATAAGATGATTGAAATGTGGATATTAAACTGACTGTACAGATTGAATGAGAGCTGTCAAGGGACTAGCTCCAGTGTGAAAGAGGATTACAGAGTGCGTGATAGAATGGATACCCCAACCAGTTCTGTGTGAGCTGAGTTTTTAGTCTATAACGTTATCTAGGGGTTCTGTCCACCACCGCCCATCGATCTACAGGTAGTGAGCACTGACAGCAGAAGCCATTGAAAGATATGTGTACCTCTCGGGATGCTTGCATTGTGATTGTTGCTGCGGTGTGGAGGTGAAAACCTAAAGATTTATAACGTTGTAAAGGAAATCTGTATGGAGAAAGTACTATTTCCGAATATGCTGTTAAATAGAACCCTAGTGAATTTCTAAACTCCTGTATGAATAGAACACTAGTGAATTTCTAAACCCCTGTATGAATAGAACACTAGTGAATTTCTAAACCCCTGTATGAATAGAACACTAGTGAATTTCTAAACCCTTGTATGAATAGAACACTGGTCTAGAAGAGGAATTTGTGATGTAGCACAAATGTATAATGGGTTACGAGAGATAAAGTAACATAATATTTGTATAATGGGATACTAGAGATCTGATGAAGTAACAATAGAACTAATAATAATACACCACTTGCACACCCACACGTAGACGTACAAAAGTGGTGTAAAAAGTATTATGTTCAGAGTGCTCCCTTTATGGATAACTTGATGAATATGAGGTTAAAGCATTGTATGGGACTTAATTTACCCCTAACCAATAAAACTATACACGTTTATGAGATTTCCTCCACCCCGGCAATACATTTTGAAATAAGCCCATACTCTGTTACATAGACCCAATGATTTTCTGTATTCATCTACTCACCTGTTTAAAGTGCTAGGTAGAGACTTCTTATGGACAGAGCATGCCATCTACAGGGGATTGATAGACAGTGCAACTCAGTTAACACGTATGGATCTCTCCAAAGCATTACATAGGAATCTTAAAGTAATAAACGTAATCACTATTGAAGCAGAAAGTGAATATCCAACAGAAAATTGAAATAAATATATAGTAACTTTTGAAATTATACTAAGATTAAAATAATGCTTTCCAATATGGAGAAAGTTATTACGTTTGTTTTGTGTTTGCTTTAAGCCTTGCAATAGGAGGAAAGGCAGAATGTTGTTTGAGAGTGATCCGTGTGTTTAAGCAGTAGTGATTGAGGTATTCCTATTGGGAAGGGAGTCCAAGTTGCAATCCAATAATGCAATATTTTAGTAATTTGTCAAAGTAAGACAGAGGGATTGAGCATTGCTACTTAACAACTTTTATGGCTGGGGGCAGTATTGAGTAGCTTGGATGAATAAGGTGCCCAGAGGTGCCCAGAGTAAACTGCCTGCTACTCAGTCCCAGTTGCTAATATATGCATAGTATTAGAATATTTGGATAGAAAACACTCTGAAGTTTCTAAAACAGTTTGAATGAGGTCTGTGTATATAACAGAACTCATATGGCAGGCAAAAGCCTGAGAAAAAATCCAACCAGGAAGTGGGAAATCTGAGGTTGGTCGTTTTTAAACTCATTCCCTATTGAAGATACTGTGGGATATTGGTCATATTGCACTTCCTAAGGCTTCCACTATATGTCAACAGTCTTTAGAACCTTGTTTGATGCTTCTACTGTGAAGTGAGGCCGAATGAGAGGGGAATGAGTCAGGGCTCTGCCAGAATGCCTTGAGCTCGTGACGCTCGTTCACGTGAGAGCGAGCTCTGTTCCATCGTAATTCTACAGACAAAGGAATTCTCCGGTTGGAACATTATTGAAGATTTATGTTAAAAACATCCTAAAGATTGATTCTATACATCGTTTGACATGTTTCTACGGACTGTAACGGAACTTTTGGAATTTTCGTCTGCTCGTGCGTCATGAAGATGGCTTACTGGGCTGAATGCGCTAACAACAAGGAGGAATTTGGACATAAATGATGGACATTATCGAACAAAACAAACATTTATTGTTGAACTGGGATTCATGGGAGTGCATTCTGATGAAGATCATCAAAGGTAAGTGAATATTTATAATGTTATTTCTGACTTCTGTTGACTGCACAATATGGCGGATATCTTTTTGGCTTGTTTGGTCTCTGAGCGCCGTACACAGATTATTGCATGGTTGGCTTTTTCCGTGAAGTTGTTTTGAAATCTGACATAGCGGTTGCATTAAGGAGAAGTGTATCTAAAGTTCCATATATAACACTTGTATTTTCATCAACATTTATAATGAGTATTTCTGTAAATTGATGTGGCTCTCTGCAAAATCATCAGATGTTTTTGGAACTACTGAATATAACGCGCCAACGTATACTGAGATTTTTTTTATATAAATATGAATTTTCTTGGCTCTGACCTAACATAATCGTTTGTGGTGCTTTCACCATAAAGCCTATTTGAAATCGGACACTGTGGTGGGATTAACAAGAAGTGTATCTTTAAAATGGTGTGAAATACTTGTATGTCTGAGGAATTTTAATTATGAGATTTCTGTTGTTTTGAATTTGGCGCCCTGCACGTTCACTGGCTGTTGTCATATCAATCCCGTTAGCGGGATCTCAGCCCTAAGAAGTTTTAAAATTAGAGGCTGCTCAGTCTTCAAGGCCTGGTCCACTGATCTCGTGTTTAAGTCATCTGGTGTTTTGGTTTAGAGATAAACTTCCTGTGGAACAATAGATAGCCGCCAGTACACATTGAACTCAAACAGGCTGTATGAGAGACAGTGGGGAAATTTGGGACAGAGGTATGAACAATTTAATAAGAAACGTTTTTGACAATTTATTTCTAAATTCTGTAGTTTGGGTAGCAGTAAGTAAGAAGGTAATGTCATCTAAAACAATAATATGTTTCCATTACGTGGAACTGTGTCCAGAACTGAAGTAGATCAACATTTTAAAAAATTGTGCCGAATATTGAGCTGATAAGCCAGCAATAACTTTTTGAAGGTCCTAGCAGATTTGTTAAACAACAGGTTCTATATTTTGACTAAGTTTATATCCCAGGAAGAGTTGGTACAGTATGTCGATGCAACAGGTCAAAATGACAATGATTACAAGAGAGGGGCTCTGGGGGATTGCTTACCTTGGAAGGTGCCTATTCAGCTTGACGAGACACTTGTGTCATCCGATGTGTCTGAAGTATAATTCTGTATAGACTGATGGTATGTCCGCTACTAGTTTTTTTTTCATGTTTATCAATGATTCTGTATCTCCCTTTGAAAGGCAAGTGCCTTGGGAGAGCAGTTAAAAGTACCCGGATCCAGCTGTTAAGGGAGCTCCCAAATTAAGTAAGGCCATTTTGTTTGTTTTTACCCTACGTTTTACCACACACACCAGTACCCACGCTCAACCCACCTATTAGGAATATTTTTTAGTGGTGTTAATACTGATTTATAGTGTGGGGTCTTTCTATTTGGTTTTAGTGGGTTTTTCACTGTTTTGAAAGGATGCAACTTAAAGGGTACACAAATGACATTTTCTGAAGTTTCTATCATCAGGGTTTTTGTTGCACGCTTGTAAAATATCTTTAAATAATGTCTGAGGTACAGGAGAAAAAAAACTCACTTAACAGGGCTGACTGGCCTCGGATCTCTGTTCTGACTTCCTGGTGAGGCCTGATCACCCTCAATAGAAAGACTGGAGACATTGGGCTTGATTTAAATGGGCTATGTAAACACTAAGAATTAGAATAAGTTTATAATTTATCAATAGCCCCTTGTGTGATTCAGACCAGGAAAGGGGCAGAGAGGGAGAGCGCAGCCCCTGAATGAGGGACACCTACCTGTAGTCTATTTTACCATTACGATGTCAGTTATTTGTCCAAAGGGGGAATTACCAGTCCCCTGGGGCCCTGGCCCTTTGGTAAATAAGCAAATTGAGTTTGTTAACATGCCTGCCTATAAAATAAGAAATATGTACTGGTAATGGTTGACAGTTACTCCAAATCGATTTAAGTTTTCCCCACCTCGAGTGATATATGTGTATTGCTGTTGTTGTTGTTTTCTTGTTTTTGTTTTTGTCTTGCTTCAATAACAAATCTCACCAGATTGTGTCTGCTGGATGGTCAGGATTTCTCCCCTAAGGATTATCCATCTGACTCCCTGACCTGTAACTCTGCAGTGAGATCGGCAAGATGATAGGGGAGTATACAGTAAGTAATATTCTCTTTGACATTTGTTTTAGAAATCTGTATTAATTAGGGCTAGGCCATTTTTTCCCTCCACTTCCTGTCTGAATGACGTGCCCAAAGTAAACTGCCTGTAGCTCAGGCCCTGAAGCCAGAAAATGCATATAATTGGTACCATTAGAAAGAAAACTCTTTGAGGTTCGTAGAAATGTTAAAATAATGTAGGAGAATATAACACAATAGATATGGTCAGAGAAAATCCAAAGAAAAACCAACCAAAAATGTTTTCTTGAGAGAGACCATCCTCTTAGAAATGCAAGAGAAAGGTCATATTGACAATAAGCTCCCTGGATGCAATTCCTATGACTTCCACAGGGTGTCAGCAGTCTATGTTCAAGGTTTCAGGCTTGTAACTTCAAAAATGAATAAGAAATATCAGTTTCAGCAGACGGACACAGTCTTGGAAATTCGTGTTTGTGCGCGCATGAATACATTACTCACCTGCTAAAATCGGTTTCCTATTGATAATACTTCTTTCCGTAATAAATATTGTAGTTTGATTACATTGTAGGGTATCTGAGGAGTAGATAGAAACGTATTTTGACTTGTTGAAACAAAGTTTAGGGGTTCATTTTTGGATTATTTTCGCTGCTAGCTGAACGAGTGGATTTCTCAAATAGATGGTGCCAACTAAACAGACTTTTTGGGATATAAATGCGGATTTTATCTAACAAAACGACACTACAAGTTATAGCTGGGACCCTTTGGATGACAAATCAGAGGTAGATTTTCAAAAAGCAAGTGAATATTTAATTGTTATTTGTCAATGTATGTGCTGGTGCTGGTGTAAAAATATTTGATGTGGGGTGCCATCCTCAAATAATCGCATGGCATGTTTTCGCTGTAATACCTACTGTAAATCGTACAGTGCAGTTAGATTAACAAGAATTTAAGCTTTCAGCCGATATAAGACACTTATATGTACATAAATGTTTAAATTCCATAATTTTCATGATTATTTATTTGGATTTCGCGCCCTCCAGTTTCACCGGAAGTTGTCCCGCTAGCGGAACTGCTATCCCTAAGAAGTTTTAAGAATAAAGTAGCAGTAATAATTTGTCATACAGTAAATCCGTTGTCTGGATTTCCTGAATGAGCCCTAAACTAAACTGTTGTTCTGGTCTGTCCTCTCTGTCCTGTCTCTCTCTCTCTCTCTCTCTCTCTCTCTCTCTCTCTCTCTCTCTCTCTCTCTCTCTCTCTCTGTGATGGCAAAGGTGACCACAGATGGTGTCTAGATGTCAAGGCTCAGGAGTAGACCCAGATGCAGACAGTTTCGAGGCAATAAAAGTTTATTACAAAAACAGAGGGGGCAGGCAAACAACAGGTTAAGGCAGGCAGAGGTCAGTAGTCCCGAGCAGAGTTCAAAAGTGACATAACTTCAGGCAGGCTCAGGGTCAGGGCAGGCAGAGGTCAGTAATCCAGGGTGGTGTGACAAGGTACAGAACGACAGGCAGGCTCAGGGTCAGGGTAGGCACAATGGTAAAAACTGGGAAAGCTAGAAAACAGGAACTAGTGACAGACAGGAGCACTGGAAAAACCGCTGGTAGGCTTGACGAAACAAAACTAACTGGCAACAGACAAACAGAGAACATAGGTCTAAATACACTGGGGACAATGAGGAAGATGGGCAACATCTGGAGGAGTATGGAGACAAGCACAAAGACAGGTTAGACAGATCAGGGTGTGATGCATGTAAGGGATAATTAGATGCGTGGAAGGGATAATTTGACCAAGAACAGTGTGACCCTTAACACCCCCTCTAACCGGCTGAAGTAATGGTGACAACGGCGTTCAGTATGGTCCTTTACCAGTTCTACCGTGAGACCTGAGTCTGAGCCAGCAACCTGTACACAGCATCTCGTCGAAGCTATTAGGAGTGAGACATGAGTCCAATGGGGTAAGCATGGAGAGAGATCCCGTCCAAACTTCTCTCATGCTGCTGGTTTACTGATGGGAAAATGGGCAAAGATAATGAACAAAGACATAATGGACTGTAAAGAACGTCTCTTAGGTGAGAGACATTATCAAAGGCCGTCCACTTTGAACATGTGCCATTGGGAGAGCGAACTGAAACATTAGCTGAAGAAGAACATGAAGAAACACCAGAGGGATGAGTGCCAGGAGGGAGTGGGGTGGTCAACCGTGCCTGTAATTGATTTAGGCTTATCCAAAATGGTTTATTTGCAGTATCAGGTTGATTGTGGAGGTCTGCACACTGCAAAACTTATAGTAATTTTGATTAAGAAGGTACTGAGATAACAATGTGATAATATGTGATGAGAATAGGTAACTATAAATATAAGATGAATATACTGTATGTCAATGTAAATGTGCATTCTGCCAGTATTGGTGTGTGTTAAGTTGAGGGCCTTAAATTAAAGTGATAGAACCGGCGTGAAGCCCCAAGGACTGTCAAACTAAATTTGGGTTGCATAATTTATCATAAGTTATAATTATGATTTGGAAAGGCAAGGCTTCTAAAGACAGAGCTATTCCCCTAAATTGTGAGGAGAGCCACTAGATTGTACCTTGGATGAGCCTTGCCCCAATATCACTCTGATCAGGGTTGGTGTGAAACTGTTATAACATGTGTTCTTTCTCTTTCATGTGAAAGTCAATATGCATGTGCCCTGGACCAAATTCGGGAAAGACATAGAGAACCTCTAGAGACATGGTGAAATTGGCAATGCTAAAATAATTGCATATATGGGCTCTGCAAAACAGAGAGATTCTTGACTATCATTTGGCAGGTAAAGGGGGCACTTGTGCAATCATTGGCAATGAATGTTGTACTTTTTTCCCAGATCACTCTTCTAATATGAATGATCTCGCCAAATGCATTGCCACTGCTGATGATAACCCAGAATGAAGGGCTTGAAATTATGAAGTGTCTGGTTTTATGTGTTGATTTCACTCCCGTTAATAGAAGTATAACCTTTATTATGATTTATTATAATCATATATTTTGATATAAAAGATACAGTTGAAATGCTTACGTTAAAATGTTTTGATGATTATCACAAATTATGTGATAAGAGGAGGGAATGTGCTGGAAATGGACAATGTTTGTGCTTTTCTAATGACTCATTTATGTGTTCTATTCGCGTGCATTTGTAATAACCATTTTTGTGCTCATGCAAGTGACTGACTGAACGAATATTCACTATCAGTAACTGCAATTTGGCAGTACGCCCAGAACCTTGTTTAGAGAAAGCGATATCTCAGTTTCAAGGTCTCAGCTTAGAGAGAAGAAGCCTCGTGAGGTATTGGTCTGTCACATGTTAGGAAACAGTATTGGTCTGTCACTTGAATGAAACAAAATGGTAATGATGAATTAATTATGCTAAATCATGCAAATATAACTTGTCTGTGTATAGCCGTACATAAGACAACTACTGGGACTGCCCCAGCAGAGCTCCTGATTGACATGTGTAACTATGGTGCATTAAGTTGGTTGGAACCTATCCAGCATTCTGATAATTATGAAAGATTCATTTAAGATTGACTTCGAGTGTCCCTGTGTAAGAATTCACACAACAGAATCTTCATTCAAAGAACAGTAGCATAGATGAAGTGAATTTATTTTCTCCATCCACCAGACACAGGTGAGTCAACGTGCACCAACCACTCCATCGATGTCTTCAGTAAGAACCTTTGCCTTTATTTCTTACACCACACCAGAAATAACCCCCTTGATAGACGCCCGGGCTACGAAAATCCATACAGGGAACATTCCACTCCATACATTCCACTACATATCCTTTTTTGAGTATTAGTAGTGAATTGCCATACTTGAGTAAAAGTAAAGATATCTTAGTAGAAAATGACTCAACTTTCAAAGTGAAAGTCACCCAGTAAAATACTACTTGAGTAAAATCTAAAAGTATCTCGTATTAAATGTACTTAACCTGTATTATGGTGGAAAAAGTATTCAATTGTCATACTCAAGTAAAAGTAAAAACTAAATGCTATTACATCAAAGGCAGTAGGGATGATAATGCGTTCTAGTGATACTGTAGGTGTGTGAATTGGACCATATTTTTGTTCTGCCTGAGCATTCGAAATGTCACGAGTACTTTCGTGTGTCAGGGAAAATTAATGTGAGTAAAAAGTACATTATTTTCACCAGTAATGGAGTAAAACTAAAAGTCACAAGTATAAATAATAAAGTATAGTACAGATACCCCAAAAAATGACTTAAGTAGTACTTTAAAGTACTTTTACTGAAGTACTTTACACCACTGGCTTTACATGCGTAGGGAGGTGCTTACCATTAAAAACCTATAGAACCGACATACTAACCACACCTGGGATTCTCCTCGCAAGATTTTCCTCCATAACTTCCATCGACACCCAGAGATGACTCCCTTAACAGGTGCCCTGCTCTGGAGTTCAAATCACGATACTTTGAGTGGCTCAATACTTGTGACGCCCACTGCCCTCTTCCTCTGTTCCACACAATCAATCAGGACAAGCCCACTCCTGGTCACTCTGATTGATTTAACTTTTCCTAACATACAATTCACCCTCTTCGACACCCCCAAACGGATATACCAGAGAAAGACCCTCATCAAAAAGTGCATCCCAAAAACAAGCAAATCTTTGTACGATATACACATCTTCCCCTTCTATTATCGACACTACTGTTGTCCGTTCTTCTCCAACTAAACTCCACACACTTCTGGTTTCAAACTCGACATTCACTTCCGCCATGATTCCCAACCCAAGTCCCTGAAATCTTCTACTTCCTTGGTATTATGGCGGTCAGAAAACAAATGTTATAGGTGCCTGCCGTCCCTTATAGGCAGTGTTTCAGCATACTATTCCGTAGTATAAATTCATTACACTAACTCCCTGAAATATTCTTCTTCTGTGTATTTTTATATGGCGGTTGGAAACCAACTTCAAAGGGGCAATCAGCATAAATGCTTCATGAGCTTAGTTCAACTGTCTTACCCCATCAGAACCTAAAATATAAGCTTGCTTTACTCCAATGTTAGTTAGCGAAGTAAATGGTTAAAACTATAATTTTGATATCATGGATAGTCAGTCCTTGCATCCGTAGCTCTGTCTATGAATTTGAGAGTGGTTACATTTCTCCAGCCCTATCCCTCAGCTTTTTACCGAAACAGGGGCGGGGCGTTTTCTTTGTTATTGTTTCAACTGCTGATTGCCGCTTTAAGGTGCAGTATGGCCAGAAATGCCATTGTGTATACAGATAAATTATCCATTTGTCAGAGTCGTGTGTATAGGTGGCAGGGAAGTCAGGCGCAGGAGAATCAAACTGAATGAAATGGAGTTGTTTAATAACAATAAATGAAACAAAACTCCAACACTAAATAACAATAAAACAAAGTGGGTACGAGGACCCGTCGCACACAAATACAAACAGCACAACACTGAACAAACAATCAATCTCTGACAAATACATGAGGGGAAACAGAGGGTTAAATACACAACAGGTAATGAATGGGATTGAAACCAGGTGTGTAGGAAGACAAGACAAAGCCAATGGAAAATGAAAAATGGATCAATGATGGCTAGAAGACTGGTGACGTCGACCGCCGAGCACCGCCCGAACAAGGAGAGGCTTTGACACCGTTGCTCTTTTTGTCAGTGCCACCTTAAACTCAGGAACACTTAAAGCGCCCCTGTCCTGCCTGTTTTAGGGTCCTTAGATCCATCAGTGAATATACACTGCTCAAAAAAATAAAGGGAACACTTTAACAACACAATGTAACTCCAAGTCAATCACACTTCTGTGAAATCAAACTGTCCACTTAGGAAGCAACACTGATTGACAATAAATTTCACATGCTGTTGTGCAAATGGAATAGACAACAGGTGGAAATTATAGGCAATTAGCAAGACACCCCCAATAAAGGAGTGGTTCTGCAGGTGATAACCACAGAACACTTCTCAGTTCCTATGCTTCCTGGCTGATGTTTTGGTCACTTTTGAATGCTGGCGGTGCTTTCACTCTAGTGGTAGCATGAGATGGAGTCTACAACCCACACAAGTGGCTCAGGTAGTGCAGCTCATCCAGGATGGCACATCAATGCGAGCTGTGGCAAGAAGGTTTGCTGTGTCTGTCAGCGTAGTGTCCAGAGCATTGAGGCGCTACCAGGAGACAGGCCAGTACATCAGGAGACGTGGAGGAGGCCGTAGGAGGGCAACAACCCAGCAGCAGGACCGCTACCTCCGCCTTTGTGCAAGGAGGAGCAGGAGGAGCACTGCCAGAGCCCTGCAAAATGACCTCCAGCAGGCCACAAATGTGCATGTGTCTGCTCAAACGGTCAGAAACAGACTCCATGAGGGTGGTATGAGGGCCCGACGTCCACAGGTGGGGGTTGTGCTTACAGCCCAACACCGTGCAGGACGTTTGACATTTGCCAGAGAACACCAAGATTGGCAAATTCGCCACTGGCGCCCTGTGCTCTTCACAGATGAAAGCAGGTTCACACTGAGCACATGTGACAGACGGGACAGAGTCAGGAGATGCCGTGGAGAACGTTCTGCTGCCTGAAACATCTTCCAGCATGACCGGTTTGGCGGTGGGTCAGTCATGGTGTGGGGTGGCATTTTTGGGGGTATGTGCTCGCCAGAGGTATCCTGACTGTCATTAGGTACCGAGATGAGATCCTCAGACCCCTTGTGAGACCATATGCTGGTGCGGTTGACCCTGGGTTCCTCCTAATGCAAGACAATGCTAGACCTCATGTGGCTGGAGTGTGTCAGCAGTTCCTGCAAGAGGAAGGCATTGATGCTATGGACTGGCCCGCCCGTTCCACGGACCTGAATCCAATTGAGCACATCTGGGACATCATGTCTCGCTCCATCCACCAACGCCACGTTGCACCACAGACTGTCCAGGAGTTGGCGGATGCTTTAGTCCAGGTCTGGGAGGAGATCCCTCAGGAGACCATCCGCCACCTCATCAGGAGCATGCCCAGGCGTTGTAGGGAGGTCATACAGGCACGTGGAGGCCACACACACTACTGAGCCTCATTTTGACTTGTTTTAAGGACATTACATCAACGTTGGATCAGCCTGTAGTGTGGTTTTCCACTTTAATTTTGAGTGTGACTCCAAATCCAGACCTCCATGGGTTGATAAATTTGATTTCCATTGATAATTTTTGTGTGATTTTGTTGTCAGCACATTCAACTATGTAAAGAAAAAAGTATTTAATAAGAATATTTCATTCATTCAGATCTAGGATATGTTATTTTAGTTTTCCCTTTATTTTTTTGAGCAGTGTATTTTAAAATACATAGTACTGTGTTCCTCAATGTTCACTTACAATATTTACTGAGCTACTCCTTTCTCACCAGCTCTTACCCTCTCAAGCAACCCTAGGTCTATCATTGGCTGAGGGAGCCACCAAGGTGGGATAGCACGAAGAACCAGAGAAGGGCTGAACTCCTTCCCAAACAGTCCCATCTCTCGCCATGCCATTATCTATCCACCAAAAACTTGTATTCAGACTTCGTTCATGCTCCCAGCATTCTAGGAGTGCAATTTTGTAAGAGTGTAATCTTACGTCTTTGAAGATTTACCCAATTATGCCATTGTCGGTTGTTTTCTCATCTTTACCAGCATTTTTCCCAACTCTACCTGCAGTGCTGCCACCGGGGTGGTCCTGATTACTCCACAACACATTCTTATGGCTTGTGCCTGGATTACATCTATCCTTTCTAAAAGATGTCTGAGCTGCTGATCCATACGCTACACTACCATAGTCCAGTGATCAGACAGGAAATTAAGTCCGGGGGGGTCATCCAGTATGGGACATCCTTTTTCTTTTTGCACAACCAAAATAAGTTTTTCACACATTTAATACATAATAAATATTTTCTATTACATTTAGTTTATTTAAACTTTTTTTTTAATGATAATTATGTGGGCCTTTTTCTGTAGGCTATGTTACAAACAAGATTAAATATGCATTAGGCTCATGTATTCAGCAGCTGGCAGGCAACCAGATGGAGTGATTGGAATAATTTGGCCAGAGGATGCAGACAAGACACCATTCATTCATTCATTCAATATTCATTGATATATTATTTGTGCCACTTCAAAATTACAAAGCGATCATCTGAGTGCATGTCATCAATAGGTGGCAGTGTAATGTATTCTATCACCATCACAATTCACTGACAGTAAAGAACCTGGCGAAATGGAAGTAGTTTCCTCTACCACTGATCTGGAATCAGAATTGGTTTCTAGCTTGAGCACTGAAATGACAAGGACTGAGTGAGTAGCAGCACAGGTGAGATGCAAGGAATGATCAACCTATCGGGGCAAAAAGCACTCGACCCACCAGAGACGCATTACTAAGAGAGACAAACGCAAACATGAAGAGGGGTTGACAAGCTGACAGGTGGAGGAGTGAGGAACCCAGACATGACTTGCAGACGAGTGTGAAAGGCTCTGAACTATAGAGAACAAACATGCAGGCACTCTCGCTCGCCCTCTTTTTCTCTCTCTGGGCGCCCACTGTCACTCATCTGCCTCATCAGTTGTGCCTATTGTGTCAAGCAGGTTAAACTAGATTAGCTCTTTGTCTCACGTCCTCTCTCAGAAGCTGGTTTCAAAATATGCTGCTATTTAGTCATGAAGAAAAACACGACCGTTGCTAAAGCCACAAACCTGAATTTGTGTGTCAGCAAACTGCACCCCCTGACACTTGATTTGCTAAAGCAAACTGCACCCCCTGACACTTGATTTGCTAAAGCAAACTGCACCCCCTGACACTTGATTTGCTAAAGCAAACTGCACCCCCTGACACTTGATTTGCTAAAGCAAACTGCATCCCCTGACACTTGATTTGCTAAAGCAAACTGCACCCCCTGACACTTGATTTGCTAAAGCAAACTGCACCCCCTGACACTTGATTTGCTAAAGCAAACTGCACACCCTGACACTTGATTTGCTAAAGCAAACTGCACCCCCTGACACTTGATTTGCTAAACTAAGGAATAGGGCTGGAGAAATGTAAGCACCCTGAAATTCATGGATGAAACTATATGGATTGAATCTGTATATTCGCTCCAGAAATGATTAAAAAGGCTATACTGTAAAGGCAGCAATACAGCCAGACAAGGGTGGCGGCAGGTAGCCTAGCGGTTAGAGCGTTGGGCCAGCAACCAAAAAGTCACTGGTTTGAATACCTGAGCTGACAAGGTGAAAAATCGGTTGACACTTAAGCCTATTTTGCTCCAGGGGCACTTTAGTACTATGAAAACAACACATTTCACTGTATATGACAACAACAAAAAATTGCCACGTAATAATTGTGTTATTGCCGCATACATCTTTTTGATGTTGATTTTTTGGGAGGTTTGGCTGCTCTATCTAACCCTGTGGTCATATCATCACTGCAGCTGTGTTCTTCCCATAATTTGTGTGACAAGTTTTGGCACAGGGCTTCTTGACACAAGCAGACTGTAAATAGTATGCTACAATCTGCTATATTTACTGCTGTTCAATCATCATTTAAATTAATGATACACTTCAAATGAGTGGTTTCAGCAATTTCAGCCACACCCATTGCTGACAGGTGTATAGAATCGAGCACACAGCCATGCAATCTCTATAGACAAACATTTGCAGTAGAATGACCTTACTGAAGAGCTCAGTGACTTTCAACGTGGCGCTGTGACAGGATTCTACTTTTCCAACAAGTCAGTTTGTCAAATTTCTGCCCTGCTAGAGCTGCCCCCGCAACTGTAAGTGCTGTTATTGTGAAGTGGAAATGTCTAGGAGCAATAACGGCGCTGCCACTAAGTGGTAGGCCACACAAGCTCACAGAAAGTGCCCACAAGTGCTGAAGCCTGTAGCGGTTAACAATTGTCTGTCCCCATTTGCAACACTCACTACCAAGTTCCAAACTGCCTCTGGAAGCAACCTCAGCAGAAGAACTGTTTGACGGGAACTTCATGAATTGGGTTTCCATGGACGAGCAGCCACACACAAGTTTAAGATCACCATTTCCAAGCATCTGCTGGAGTGGTGTAAAGCTCACTGCCATTGGACTCTGGAGCAGTGGAAACAAGTTCTCTGGGGTGATGAATCATGCTTCACCATATAGACAAATCTGGGTTTGACGAATGGCAGGAGAAAGCTACCTGTCCGAATGCATAGTGCCAACTGTAAAGTTTGGTGGAGGAGGAATAATGGTCTGGGTAGGGCTGTGGCGGTCATGAAATTTTGTCAGCCCATTAATTGACCGTTAATTAACATAACCACTTTTAGTATATCCAGGCTCCACACAATCAAGCCTCTGATGCTTTGGATCATCTACATTTAAAATCAATTGAATATACACCATCACAATAAATGAATGATTTATTTTAGGCAGATCTAAAGAAACATTACGATATTAAGAAAATGTATTTCAGAATAACAGAATATAAATTGGCCTACTGTATGTTATCTGTTTATTGTAAGGTTCTGCTTTTCTTTTCTTAGTCAACCTTGTGTTATTTTTCTTTGTGTTCTGGAACGTAGCCCTGTCTTTAATTTGTGTTCATTGATTTCACCTGTGTTTGTTTCTCACCTGGTCTCATCAGCTCCCTATTTAGTTCAGTTATTTCTGTTTGTATGGTTGGGAGGTATTGTTTGACTGTGTTTTACCTGTGGTTTGACCGTTGCATGCCTGTGACCACAACCCCTGCCTTCTGCGAAGGCTTAATAGGCATCTGCAGCGCTCTGCGCATGAGTCTACACCTTTTTCTCCCGGAGTATTCATTACAGCTATGAGCCGTGCAATACACTGTAGGCTTGTTAATTTAACAGACAAGATATGCTTATAAATCCCGTGCCACTATTTTATATTATATGATTTTATAGTAAGAATAATATAATTGACCTTGGCTGAATAAAGTAGAATGGACATTTTACCCATTCCCGAACGCGAGTGCACGCATATGAAGGTGGCTATGTTCAGTGTAAAATTGAACATTTGGAACGGGTCCTATACACTATATTTAGCGATTTTTGGCAATTTTAGTGAATGATACAACGCATAGAATGCGTTAGAAATCAAAAGATATAAGGGCTGCATGATGCTACTATGGGCTATTGATGATCTGAAAAAAATCGCAAACAAAAAAAAGCTTGCCTCAGGCTGCACACGTTGTTCTCTCATCAATGATCATATTTTCACCCATCAAACTATTCTCAATATAATTAGAATGGATTACTATGGAAAATTCGTTTCGATTTAGAATGGCCCATTATCAAATGGGCAAGAACAGGGGCAAGACAATAGCGAATGGAGGCCACTTTCCCGCCTGTACGTTTTTCAATCATATTGGGTAGCCTACTCCTGTAATTTCGCTGCGCCACAGATTATATTCTGCTCTAACTCTGTATGCCAATTGGCTCTCCAACCCTGTTCCTGCAGCTACAGTACCCAGTGCTTAATTTGGGAAACAAAGGGAAATCTGTTCTTGAACATGGATAGTAACATGTTTTTAAAACGAAACATATTTCATTCAACTGTTGACAGCCACTAAAGTAATGTGTCAGTCTCAATTATGGGGCGGGAAAAACCCCTATTAATAGGCTATTCAAAAACAAATGTGCTATAATTGTAGGCTAAATCTGAATTTGTATCATTTAGGCTAGACCAATTATGTACCAAAGATATCTTAAATCAATGTTTTAATGTTTTTCTGCCAGATGTAATATGTGGTAGGCTATGTATTGTATAAAGGCACAATCATTATTTTTTTTTAAATGTAAGAAGAAAAATCGGCCTTGGGCTCCTTCATATCTTGGCCTATGCTTATGCATCAGCTCTAATATGCATATGGGGGTTTTGAATGAATAGTCACTTTAGAAAGCGCTGTCCATTTGGTCGTGTTAGGCTTTGAAACAACATCCACAACGACCATGTTTTCCATTCAGTTTCAACCTGTTGTCGAACTTCTTTCTTCAAATTGATCAATCACAACAAGGTGAGTTTCAAAAAGCACATACTGTTTTGATGATAATTGTTTGATGTTATTTTTGGGGAAGACTCTTTCCTGTTTCAGCATGGCATTGCCACTGTGCACAAAGCGAGGTCTATACAGAAAATGATTTGTCAAGATTGGTGTGGAAGAACTTGACTGGCCTGCACAGAACCCTGACCTCAACCCCATCGGACACCTTTGGGAGGAATTGGAACATCAACTGGATTAATTGGAACATCAACTGCAAGCCAGGCCTAATCACCCAACATCCATGCCTGATCTTACTAATGCTCTTGTGGCTGAATGGAAGCAAGTCCTCGTAGCAATGTTCCAACATCAGGTGTAAATAGAAGCAAAGGGGGGACCAACTCCATATTAATGCCCATAATTTTGGAGTGAGACGTTTGACTAGCAGATGTCCACATACTTTTGGTCATGTAGTGTATACTGTATACTGATTCTTGAAGAATATAACTTATAAATGCCTCATGAACGTAGTAAGCACAACTGTCTTATCCCATCGTAACCCCAAATACTATGATTTGACGCCGTTGTTTATGTTTTGTTGTCATTTGGGCCCGTAGCTTCAAGTTGCTGTCAATCCTTTAACAGCTTCAGTGAAGGCTGAGTTGAATAGTACATTTATATAACATTCACTCAGGGGCGGACTTAGTGATTTGAAGGCCCTAGGCAGAGCCCCCCCCCCCCCTGCGTTTACATACGAGATAGGAAATGTGCCACGTCCTTAAATTATCCGCCAATGATCTGATGCCCACCAGCCCCACCTGCCCTCTTTAAAAATATATAAAAGGACGGAACTCGCTGCAGCGCACACACCTACCCGCCTAACACTCTGCACCATGTTAGTGTTCCTCTGTGTCGTCTCTCTCCTCAGACTTGCTTTGGGTGCTACTGTACCAGACCAGGAGGAAGAGCTATTCCAAAATTCCTGCCTCATGGGCTGGTATGACTTCAACGGACGTTGCTATAAGTATGTTGCTTCACCAGTGGTCTGGGCTAACGCTGAGTCCTACTGTGTGTCTGAGGGAGCAAACCTGGCCTCTGTGCACAGTGAGTCAGAACAAATGTTCATCTCAACCCTGATCAAGAGTTTCGACCCTGCGGAGAGACCAACCTGGATCGGGCTGTCTGACGTCCACATGGAGGGGAGATGGATGTGGTCTGATGGGTCAAAGGTAGACTTTACCAAATGGTATGAAACACAGCCTAATGGTGGAGTGACTGAAAACTGCGTAACAACTCATTTTTCAGGCCCAAAGTGGTTTGACAGAGACTGCAACAGCAATTTGTACTCCTTTGTCTGTGCCAAACGTCTCTGCAAATGAGCTCTCTTTCGAGATGGAGTGACTGTCCCTGGCTGTCCTGAGACTTCCATCCTGTAGAGGAAACCTGGTTTTCAATAATAAAGAAACATGTTTATTGGAAAATAATGTTGAATTGAAAATCCTTGAAGATGAATTGTAAGTAGAACTAAAAAGGGTTTGTGTTTGTTTCAGCTGTCTTTTTCTTGTGTCAAGAAACCCTGCACCAAAACTTGGCACAATAATTATGAGAAGAACACAGCTGGGTTATGTGGCAATACCCAACTCTTCTGGAATGGCTGTAGTCCTGCCTTTGAAACACAGCTTACACACACAAAGGTTATCCATCTGCAAGTGGTGATAAATGTCAATTAAAAGAATCCAGATTGGGTCTCATTCGCAAGGTTGAAAATATTAGCAAAACATTAGCAATACAACACGTCTTCACATCCTTGCAATGGATGTTTTTTAGGATTATGATAAAGTAAGAAAGCAGTAGTTAGCCATTTCAGGCATTTCTAAGCAGTGCCCTTCAAAAACATTTACATAACATACACTCTGAGATGGTGAATGCACCGCGTCCTTAAATGATCCGCCAATGTTATGATGCCCACCTGCCCCACCTGCCCTCTCAAATAGATAAAGGGCAGGACGCACTGCAGCACACCTAACTGCTTATCAGTCCCAGCACAAATAATCAGAGCTGCAGACCTCATAACCGTCTGAGAGAGAAACGTCTGTACCATGTTTGTGTTCCTTTGTCTGTCTCTCTCCTCAGCCTTGCTTTGGGTGCTGAACATGACAATCCCTCCCGTAACTGACCAGGGTGAAGAGCTACCCTCAGGGGACTCGAATGCCTTTGGAATGTGGTTTTCGAGGGATTTTCAATTACTATAGTATTGTATTTCCCACCAAAATAACATGACCTTAGCCCAAAAGTTCAAATATATACCAACGTATGCATTTATAGGGACAGTGTTGCAGTTTTACATGTTATACAGAAACAATATTTTACTTCTTCCTTGTTGGGGAGAGAGAGAGAGTGGTTTTTATTTTTCAATTGTGAGCATTATTTAGTATCAATAGCAGTGAAGGGATACAATTGACAATTTCCTATTTAGAATCAGCAAGCAAGACAATACGACATCTTAAATACGTATAAATGAAATGATTCTACATATTATATATATATATTATAATGTCTTATAAATAATCCTAGTGCTGATGATCAGGTGGATGCTTGTAGTGGAGTTAGGATACAGTCAGACAACAAAGTCACAGTAGGCATGACTAAAGTGGCAGTGTGCGTTGCTCACTGGTTTCAAAATGTTGCAAAGGGGAGAAACCATCTCAGGGTAGCAAAATACCGACATCACCACGAGAGACAGCTAACCCAATACGCTTAACCAAAGGGGTTGAGTCAGTTTATGTGTCCTAATGAAACCACAGTCGTCCATCTCAGTCGCCGTGAGTGACGGCACGTGCCGATCCAATAAGCCGGTGAGTAAATTAAAACCTCGCTGAATTGCTCCTAGTCTACCTAAAGAATCGATCGTCGCCAAGGGCAACAAACCGGTACAGTTGGTGGCCCCAAGGCATGCTCTCTGTTTGGATTAGTGGGTTGTCAACAATGGCAATGCCACCGCATCCGTTCTGGATGTGCATGGTTCGCTGGGGGCCTGTATTCAACACGGCACCTGAAGTGTCACTACGGCTATTGCAGTGTGTGTGGCAGTTGTGCTGCGAATGGCTATTTTTAGCCATAGCAGTCAGTCTTGTAGTGAGGTCTGCTTCGAGCTATCATGCATAAGGTTGGGTTCCGATGAGGGGATGCTATGCGGGTAAAAGGTATTTATTTTTGATGTATCAGGGCAGCTCGAACAACCAGATGGTGAAACAAGGGTAAGCGACATTTATTCTGAGATTTCAAATAGTATTTGAACTCAGGTCTGGGAAGAACGTTACTGTGTGAGGGAAATAAGAATAATATAAATAATTCTGAACACGTGAACACGTGGTCATTGAGGGAAATGGAAGAATCCTAATTCGGCTACCACCATCTACCAATGACAGATGAATGAAGTTTGTTTCGGACCTCAGACAGGCCTGGAAGGCAATGCATGACAAACCTACGCACATTTAAACCACCACTAACCCTAAACTCGACCAATTGCAATTCCTTGCCGAAACGTAACCAATCACACTACTCGCCTAAACTTAACCAATCACATTCATTTCTGCTATCGAGGAAGAGCCGCCCTTATAACAAAGCTCCAATTTACCATACATCGGAGAGACATCATGTGTTTTTTAATGAGGAAGCGTAGTGGGAGGATTAAGAAAGTGTTCCTGAGAGCGACTTCTCTCAGCCTGTGTCCCAAATGGCACCCTATTGGATTGCCATTTGAGAGGCAGTCTCTGAGTCCTCTTCCCTGGGAGAGAGCAGCAGTGATCAGATGCTTTACCTTCGGGTGTCTGGAGGCCCATTGAGCCTATTGAGCATATTGATTGAGCTGTAGGTGCGAGTGTGGGACGGTTCGTTATTTGTCTTTGCTGTAAGCTTTTGAACCTAGCCTTTTGTGGGATTTATATCAGTATGTGTGTTGGGCAGCTTGGTCTCATAGTCTAGACGTAACACAGTAAACGTAAATCCGGGACACTCACATTAGTATAACATGTTCTGTTTGGTATGGTTGCATGAGACAGATAGTTACTTAAGGCAAAAAAGAAGGTTCGGTGGTTGGGGGATTCGAGTTTGAATCTCATCACAGACAACTTTAGCATTTTAGCTAATTAGCAACTTTTCAACTACTTCCTACTTTTTAACTACTTTTTAGCAACTACTTAGCATGTTAGCTAACCCTTCCCCTAACCTTAACCCTTTTAGCTAACCCTTCCCCTAACCCTAACCCTAACCTTAACCCTAACCTTAACCCCTAGTCTAGCAAACGTTAGCCACCTAGCTAGAACGCTCTCTCTCAAATATAGTTCAGGCACCAGTGAGGTCAAAGTGAATATCTAAGTACTGTCCTACCATGAGACTCAGCTTGTGATAGACCAACTCATTACCAAGAATAGGATTACCCATCAGCCCCTTCTCTTGGCATGTCTCTTTGTGATCACCTCTCTTTGACCCCTAACCCCCTTCAGTGATGAAGTAATAAATATGCACATGTGTGATGCATGCATGTGGAGAGATACATTTGCAGACATGATGTTCATGATGTTCATGAACAAATATGGACACACACAAGTAAAGTAAACACCAAATACATGGAAAGACCAATAGCTAGCCAGCTAGCCAACCAGCGAGCCTACCAGCCAGCCATACAAACGCACCCACATCACACACACACACACACACACACACACACACACACACACACACACACACACACACACACACACACACACACACACACACACACACACACACACACACACACACACACACACACACACACACACACACACACACACACACACACACACACACACAGAGCCATACATAGAAACATGGCTGTTCTCTGTCACCCTTCCTCCTCTCTCCCCCTCTGTCACCCTCCCCCTCCCTCCTAGGATATTAATTTGTGCATCTCAGCGTCACCCCTCCTTAACATGACTCAACGCGTTCCCCCCTTCACTCCTACCTCCTCAGCTCCCCTCTCTGTCTCTCCATCTGTCTCTCTCTCTCTTGGTGTAAGATGGACATGTTCAAGAAGAGATGTCACTCTTTCTCCCCTTATTCAGCCAATGCCCACACGTTCATATTCTAGTTATTCTAGTCTATTCTATATCAACCAATAGTTTTATGACTATCCACATGACCAAATTCGACGGCCAATGCTGTCAAAGCATTGAGCTCCATAGGGAAAAAGCCAGTATTCAATGTGTGAGATTTGACTCGGCGCATAAAAGCAGTCACTGAGGGAGTAGGAGAGAGTCAGAGAGCTCAAGGACTCATCCGTTGTCCTCCTGCCTCGCCTCCACACAATTGAATCACTGTCTGAGTTTATATGTATATTGTGGGAATAAGACGAAGAGAGACGGAAGGAGGGAGGGGCAGAAGGAGAGGAAAAGAGCTGTACTGCATTGCCAGAGAGAGAGAGCGAGAGAGGGAGAATAGAGACATACTAGACACATTTATCTCACCGTCAGAAGACAGAGAGGATGTTTCCAGTTGACAGAATAGGTCAACATTTCTGCTAAATGTGTTATACTTCAATCACTTGGAGAGTTGGGATATTAATGGCATTGAAGTAACTAGTACTTGCTTGTCATTATTTCAAACGATGTCAAGTCTTTCCTTCCACACCTCCCTCTCAGACACGTTGATTTACTGACTGACTAACCGGGGATGCTCCAGCATCGCGACGCTGCACTCTATCTGTGTCTCTCTGTGTGTGTGCCAGTGGGTTTGACGGAGGTAAGGAGAGAGAGGGAGCGGGGGAGACAAAGGCAGAGCAAGAGGAGAGAGCGAAAGGGAGCAAGAGAGTGAGAGAGAGGGAGAGACGTGCACACACACACACACACACACATACGGAACGAGACGGGAGGAGAGAAGAGGAGTGGAGAGAATGCCTGGCGAAAGGGTGGCGCTTCCTCGCTTGCTGCTTCCAGGGCCTCTGTGAGAGACAGACACCATGGGCTGCATCGGCTCCCGGACCATCAGTAAGCAGACCCCCATCTTTTCCCCATCTGCTTTTCCCCCAGTGACGAGGGAGATGGAGGAGGGTGGGAGTGGGGGAAGGGGGACTCTGGGGGGGGACTCTGAATTTCTCCTCTGAAGCCGTAAGTGCGTTTCTATGGAGACGTGTTGGTTAACGGGGCTCGGCAGCGTACGTCTGAGGCTAGACAGAGAGGAGAGGTTTTTCTTTTGCATGGTGAATGCTGAATGTGGGGAATAGGGAGAAATGGCAAGGCGACGGCGTGACAATGGAAGTGAAGGCAATTTCTAGTGGACTGGAATACGGGCCGACTCGGTTGACATTTAAAATGTATATGCCTAATGGACTGTACGACCATGTGCACATGGAGATAGGTGTGTGTGTGTGTGTGTGTGTGTGTGTGTGTGTGTGTGTGTGTGTGTGTGTGTGTGTGTGTGAGAGAGAGAGAGAGAGAGATATACAGAGGGCTCTGAGGAGACAGATAGAATGAAATATGACAGTAGAGGTTGTTTACAATGATGTCAGGGGAGACATATTAAAGGAGAGAAATAGAGAGAGGAGGAGGAGAGACAGTGAAAGGAATGATGTGAAATCCTGTTAGCAGTGTCTGCATGGTGTACTGTTGCACATATAAATAGTAATGAAGAGAGAGGAAAAAACAGGGAAAGAGGGAAGCAAAGAGAAAAGAGAGCAGACCTCTGATTTTCATGACGGATGAAGGGATCGGATCGGGGGAGGGAGGGATGGATGGATGAAGGGATGGATGGATGAAGGGAAAGTCATGAGGAAATGGACTTAGTTTGACGATGTGTGTGTGTGTGTGCGCGCACTCCCTCTTGTTAAACCGCCCTCCTGCCATGACTTAGAGCTAAGGTTGTGGTTGTGTATGAGCAAATCGCAAATGTTCCCCTCTCCTCCGTCGGAGTGCGTCATGACCGGCGGGTAGTGAATCAAA